>NC_066613.1:20077500-20702500 GCF_025231255.1 Drosophila biarmipes | reverse complement strand
GTTTCTTATTAATTATTAATTATAAATAAATTATAATATTAAAATTGTTTATATATATCAAAACCTTTTATTTTTTATTAATCGCTTTACAATTTACATTAAACTAAATATTTTAATTTTCAGGGCTGCGGCGCTATTTACTAAGAGTTAGTTGTTAAAACCGTTGGCAGTTCCGCACCGATCGAACGGCCTTGCCAGCACTAATTGCCTTTCTTTCGTTTTGAGCTTGGCAGTGCTGCCGCTCTCTTTTGACGCAGAGGCCCGCGTGTGTGTGTGAGTGCCAGTGGCATGGCAACGTTTTGCGCTCTCCGAGGGGCTGTATGCCGTGCGAAAAGTGAACCCCCGCTGTGGTTCAAAAAGAGCGCACAACGCCCATGCCTCCGCGTTTGTTGTGACCCTTTCTTTCATTTCGCCGGCAACGAGTGTTTTGTTTATATTCGCCGCCCGTTAGCAATTCAAATGTCCAGCTGAGCTGACATCCAAAACAATCTAGTGCCCTGGTTTTTGGCAGTCAAAACAGTTGTCACTTGCAGTAGCAACATTCATTTGCAGTTGCAACACTTGTTGGCAGCGAGCAGAAATCGCAGCGTGTTGCCAGTTGCAAAAAACGTGCGACAGCAGCAACTTCTTCGTGCACTGCAGCAACAAGCGACTCAAAACCCGGTTAAATAACTAAATAATCTTTATTAAAGCTAATCAAGAAATAATTTAAAGCATTTATTAGCAGAATTCAGGTGAGTTGGAAGGAAAAAGAGCTCCGGCGGCGGAGAAAATAACTGTTGTTGCTGACAGACTAGCGACGCAGAAGTTGCGACCAACAGCTGTTGCACGCGCAGGCGACACGTGTTTCACATTCGATTTCGTTCTCTTGTCTTTACCTCGATTAATTT
The DNA here is from genome assembly GCF_025231255.1 of Drosophila biarmipes. NCBI lineage: Eukaryota > Metazoa > Arthropoda > Insecta > Diptera > Drosophilidae > Drosophila > Drosophila biarmipes. The sequence goes on along the minus strand of NC_066613.1, from coordinate 20,701,610 downwards.
TGATTTTTTTTAGTTTTTATCGATGAAATGAATACGCGACGCCGACCCATTGCTCCATCGCCGAATATTTACGCCACCAATGTCAAAATCTGCCATTTGGTGGCCCAGCATACCTGCCTTTACGATCGCTCCGATGAGAACTATATGCGCAAATCGACTGTGAAAAATGCCTGGAAGGAAATATCCAAAGAGATGCGAATTTCGGGTAGGTCCAAAATCCCCTTTTATATGGGAAAAAAGATAGATTGAAAATTTTAAGCTTAAGTTGCTTAAAATTATTCCCCAATATCTTAATTATTTGCATAATCCTTGAATAATAATATATATCCCTACCTCTTACAGTCAAGGGCTGCAAGGATCGCTGGCGCAACATCCGCACCAGCTACGCCCGCTCCATAAAGGTGCACCACGGTGCGAATACTTATTACCTGAAAGGCGAGCTGCAGTTCCTGCAGAAGCACATCACTCCCGGAGTTCCCGTCCCGCTGAGAGGTCGGCGCTCAAGACCCAAGGGCCAGGAGGAGTTGGATGAGCAGGACGACGGGCAGCACGAGACGCCTGTGGAGGCTATGCTCGAGATGAAGATGTCGCCAAGCAGTCCGGAAACGGAGCATGCGCAGAGCCGCGACAGCAACGACTCTCAGTCTGAGGAGGAGTCGGATGACGAGCAGCGTTCCTGGCAGGCTCGGGCCAGCAAGCGCCAGCGATTGGAGAGCAAGGAGTCCAAGGTGGGAGAAATTAATATCTGTATCTTAACTATTTTTATTCCAGGGATTTTTTTACTTAAAAATGTAATAAGCATAAAAGCACAAAAATATTAGGCTACTCAAGTATATTATTTTTCCTTTAAATTTACACCAAAGTTTAGTTTTATTGAGTTTTATTAGTTTTAAAAATCATGTTGCATTCATTTAGTTATTTTATGACATTTTTTCTTCCCTCAGACTTCTAACTACAATGTTGAAGCTTCGCAAACCATGGACTTCGATGACGCGTTCCTGCAAGGACTCCGTCCCGAAATCAAGCACATGAACTTCCACCAGAAGCTGTACTTCAAGCGTCGTGTTTACGAGCTGCTCGGCGAGATATTTCACTCCGACGAGTCCGCCTCATCCAGCCACCCAACGCATCCGCATCCCGCGGAGAAGGTCAATGGAACGCTACCAACAGCCTCTCCATCGCCCTCGCCCTCGATTTCGCTGCAGCACTTGGGGATGCTGCAGCTGCCCAAACTGGGAACAAAGCCTGCCAAAGATGTCTAACTTCCAAGGCTTCAACCGACTGATTTCGAATTTATGTACAGTACTAGGACAAATAATATTTTAAGTTGTTTTTTAACATGTTCGAAGAATGTATAAGCCAACTGCAAGGAGCAGTTTGAGTCCAATATGAAGTTGACATAAATATAAATGAACAGATTTTATAAAACTCAAAAGTGGTCTTTACATTTTTGGAGTGGTACTCATTATTTTGTCTAAAAGAAATAGGTTTATAATTTCATATATATTGTAAGTTTATTTTTAGCAAATACTTTTGTATACGTAAACATTGTTTTTGTTGTTCTTTAAATAAAATAATAATTATTAAAATAATATACATGTATAACGTTCCCGTATAATTTATGGCATAAAATATAAGTGTGTTTTTTTTGTCGTTATGTTTGTGGATTAATAAGTTGTGTATAAGGAAATAGCACTGCCCGGCGGGCTGGCTTCGATTTGATTTAAGGTTTAAATACGTAAATTAGTCTCGATTATTTATATGTACAATCATCGATCAGTTTAAGGTAGGTAAAGGGGGCTTCAAAACGTTGTAAGAGTTTAAACAATTGCACTTTAAATTAAATATCTATAAAATTAGGCGTACAGTTAAAGGTTCGTTTAAATGCAAAACAAATCGCTCGCAGCATCGATCCATCGAATTGGCAAGACCCCCAAGGTTAGACCGGTTGAGGGACAACCAAGCTAAGTGGCTTAAATCTAACAAAAATTGTGGCGCATTCTTCCCCATCGTTGGCATTGTGTTTGGACCCTTCTCCCTAGGCGAAGCAGATCTTGACCGGTCCCAGCGGCAGTTGCTTCATGTAGTTCCAGGCATCCACCCGTGTCATCCGCGACGTGGAGGCACCATTGATGCTCAGGATTTCGTCGCCGTTGCGCACCTGGTTGGTCTTCTGGGCGGCACCACCTGGTTGGGGAAATGGAAGTCAAATTAATTACCGCTTGCGGTGGAGTTTGACAAATGACCCTTACCCATGAACACCTTTTTGACGATGAGGGGACGATTTCCCAGCGGCGAGTCAAAGCCTCCTTCGATGGAGAAGCCGAGTCCGCAGCTGTCCTTGACAATCTCGACACAACGAGCTCCTCCTCCACTGGCCGCCGCATCCTCAGCTGTAATAGGATGGGATTCATTAGAATAATTTATGGATTGGTTTACGGTTTTAAGCAGAAAGGCATACAAATATTATTGCCTAATCAATGCTTTAATAATTTCTTATCCTTACCCTTTGCCCGAATCTCCGCCGCAATGGCATTTCTGGCCTCCGCCGCCCGCTCTAAAAGCTCACTCGTGCTGAGCTTGGCGGCATCTCCGCGGGACAACTGCCTCCTGGCCCGGATTCCCGCGATGGTGGCCTCCGCATCCTCGTCGTGCAGGCTCGCCGGTTGCGAGGGACTCACGGATCCGGTGCTCGGAGTGGTGGCCACTGGCGAGCCACCGGCCTCGTTGGACACCAGATCGAGGTCCAAGTCCAGAGATCGGGAGGCCTTGTGGTAGTTCCTCTTGCGTTCGTAGTCCAGCTCCGTGGGCTTCTCGTTCAGCGAGCTGAGGGATCCCAGGGAGGAGCGCTTCTTGGTCAGTGCCTTGACCACCAGCGACTCGGACCGGGTCACCACTAGCACCACCTCAGGTCGGGGGGTCTGTGGAAAAAGTAAATAGTAAATCATCTTATTAAAATATATTTTAATATTCAATTTACCTTCAGCACACTGATGGACTCGCGATGCGTCAATCCGCGCATGCTCATTCCGTTGACGGCGAGGATCCGATCGCCCTTCTTCAGACGACCATCCTTGGCAGCGGGCGTGTTGCTCAGGATCTTGTGGATCTGTTGGGATTAAGAATTCCATTAATAACAGGTACACAAGCATAGAATATGATAACCCACCGTGATTTCCTTAGCCTCGTAATCGGAACCGCCTGCCAGGGTGATGCCGATGCTGCTCTCGGGATTATCCCTCTGCAGGACAATGATGAACGCCTCGGGGGTCTTCAGGGGAGGATCGGCCTCCTCGACGATCTGCTGGACATCCTGGGCGGTGATCAAGCTCTGGTTGCTGCCCAGCGACGAGAAGCTGCCAAATTCGGTGGCCGTCTCCTGGGTGGTGCTCACATTCTGGGTGGTGGAACTCACGCCCGAGGAACTGGAGGCCAGGGAGTCCAGCGAGGAGAAACGCTCGTGGTGTGGCTTCTGGGCGATCTTGTGGATCACTGGCGAGTGGTTCTGGGACTGAGTTTGGGCCTGAGCCGCAGCACTCCTCTCGAACTTTTCCCGCAACTCGGCGGTGGTTTGCTGCTTCAGGGGCTCCCTCTTCGGAGAGGGCACCACCATGGGCAGGAGCACCATTGGCTTGACCGGCTCCACCTTGACCTTGGCCACCGGCTGGCTGGGATCTCCCTTGAAGCTGGCCTTGCGCTCCTCGTCTATGAACATGGCACTTATCTTGGCCGGCGTATCCGACCTCCGGCTGCTGTCGTCCGTATCCGAGGTGAGTTCCACATAGGCAGCCACATTGATCAGCTTGTCCACCACCAGTTGCTTGCCCAACTGGATCTGTTGCTGCTGCAGTTTGTAGCTGGAGATGGGCTTCATCCGGCGATTGGCCAGGGAGCAGGCTTCGCCATCGGTGCTGTCGTTGTCCTCCTCCTGCCCGCGACTCTTGGCACTGCGGCACTTGGCCGAGGCCAGGATGCTCTTGCGACTGGACAGGACCACCGGTTCGCCATTGATCGCCTGGCTCTTGAGCACCCTCCTGGTTAGGTCCACGGCTGGAGTGCTGCCCAGGGAACTGCAACTGGCCTGGGAGCCGGCCGAGGAGCCGGATGTTAGAGTAGAGGTGTTGGAACTGGCAATCGAAGTATTAGTCTCCGAACTCAGGGTTCTGGTCAGGGCGAACTTCTCGGGGGGAGTGGCCACCCTGGCTGTGTGCGAGAACACCGAATCCGTGTCACTCTCCTGATCCAGCGGAGGCGGTGGCGGCGGCATCATCATCATGGCCCTCGGCTGGAGTGGTGTCAGCGATGTCCTGGGCGGTTTGGCTGGTGGCTGGGAGAGCTGATGCTCCAGGGGTCTCCGCTGATTGTTGGTGAAGATGCTGCGATAGCTACTGCTTCCAGCACTTCCTCCGCCGCTTCCCACTTGGTTGCTCCTGCTGCGGTGGCTCTCGCCCAGACCACTGTCCGTGCTGTCCTCCCCACTGGCTGCCTTCACCTGGCTCTTGATCTCCGGCAAGTCCAGGATGGGTTCCAGCAGCTGTGGCCGCTCAGGGATCACCAGACCTCGCAGCTTGGACAAACTCCTCCTCCGCTGCTCTAGTATATTGGTTATAGCTGCCTTGCGATTGGCCGCATCGCCTCCCTCGCCCGAGAAGCTGATTCTTCTCTCCACCCCCGAGGAGTAGGATCCTCCGTGGCTCCTTCGCGGCAAAGAGGCGTAGCTCTGGGTGGGCGTGGCCGTGTTCAGGGAGTACATGGAATCCGCCACATGCAATTGGGGCAGCTGCTTGGCCAACTGATATTGCCGCTGGACATCGTTCAGGTTCTCCACACTCATGGCTCGGGTTTTCAGCGCAGGAGCCGCGGACGTGGAGCAGCTGTCGAGCAGGTTCTCACTGCTCCTGTTGAGGGGTTTTCGGGAGAAAGAGCTGGTTATAGGGGCTGTGGCCGGAGCCGGCGGTATGGCATCCAGTTCGTTGTTGGACGAGAACATGGCAATCTTGTCGCGCACCGACTTCTCGGACTTTTCATCCTTCCTCCAATCGCTGGGCTTTCGTGGCGTTCCACCACTCAGGGATCTCTGATAGTCTCGGCTGAGACTGGGCGCCGCTTCAACGTTTATTACCAAGTCCTGGCGGTACACCTTCCGGGGAACTGTGGCCGGTGGACCCGTCTTGGGCAGTGGTGGTGCAGAGGCGTCCTCCTTGCCGCCATTCTGCACCTCGTAGCTCAGCTCGGTGGTGACCTTCAGGGGGTGGCTGTGCATGATCAGTGGCTCGCTGAAGTTGGGCGGAAACTCATGGCCGTCGGGCGGCAGGCGGGAGTATGTGGGTGGCGAGGCGTAGCTCAGGTAGTCCTGCACCAGCAGCTGCTTCGTGGTGGTCGCCTGGTGCAGGTGGTGCGTCGCTGTGGTGGTTGTCGTGGCCGTTGCTGTGGTGCTGCTCAGCAGCTCCATTTTGCCGGAGTTCAGTGGTGCAGCAGGTTTGCTACTGGTCGCCACCTCTGTGGTTGTCTTGGTTGTCTTGTTGCTGCTGCTGGTCAGAATTGCTGCCGGGATGTTGCCACTAGCTGGGATGCTGCTGATGTTGCCAATGCTGCTGTGGTGGCTGCCGAGGGTACCAAGATCTGCAAAATGGGTGGGCAGAGAGGGTGGAATGGGTTTTGGTTAGACACACATAAAACACGGGGAGTAAACATAAGGATATTCTATGAACTTTTAGACTAAAACCAGGAAATTAGATATTGTAAAAAATATTGTTTTAAAAACATAAAAATAGCTGGCAGGCTTAGAATTTCGATATAAATTTAAAGGAAATATTTGACGAACAAATAGCAATTATAATTTGGGGTTTTCAAAATAAACAATGAGTTTTGAAAAAAATATTTAAGATATTTATTTATGTTGGGTAGTAATAATTATACATTTTTTAGATAAAAATCATAAGGATTTTATTAAGATTTTAGTGGTAATTAGTTTGGAGAATGAGTAACACATAAGTTAACAGCAAGATATTTTGGAGGTTAAGTTAAGAATTCATCTGTCGGATACAAAAATGTGCCACATATCTTTCGGTTATATGTAATAGGAATTGGAGTAGTAAGCTGTTGGATAATCGAAAAAACCACAGAAAAAGTAAACGTATTAAAGATCTATTCAAGAGGCAATTTCCACCAGACAGAAATATATCATTTAAATAATGGTCTATTAGTTGTCGGGGGAGAGCTCTGTTACAAAACTTAAATAATTAGCCATCCATCCATCCAACTTTCGCTCCCAGCCAGCCCAAAGCCCCCAAATAGTTGTCATTATGCGCTAACCGGAGTCGAGGAAAACAAAAGCGAATCTTACGGATGCGATCCCAGCAATTAAAAACCGCAACAATAACAAGAAAAATTGGCTAAACGCTGCGGTTGACAGAAGCGTTTCTAAAAATCGCACAAAACGAAAGAGAAGGTCCAAAAAGGCGGAGACAAGGCACTTTGGCCAAAACAAATTATACGCCAAGAAAACAAAACTTAGAAAACGAAAATAGAAATAAAAACAAAAGGGTTTCCCAAAAAGCGAAAGTAGCCAAAAGAATGGATGGCGCTTCCCTCAAGCGGAGAGTTGACAAAAACCTTTATGCAAAAAATCAAAAAAAATTCTGCTGCCTCATTTTTTGCTTCTTCTTTTTTGGGTCACTCGGGGGAGTTTCGATGGCTAATTTCTATTTAGATAATTTATGGCTTAGCTGGCAAGAGTTTCTAGAGTCAGCGTTTAATTTTAAACTCTTCAACTTAATTGAACTCGTCATAAATGGCAATGTGGGCATGCTTCTTTGGACTTGTAACAATTTGCATAATTAATTGAACAAAAAATGTTAAAACAAAACGAGGCTAAATTTCATTAAAATGGAAAACGCTGCGTGGATTTTTTCCACTTTATCTCTCACTCTTTCTGCCTTTTGGCCACACACACAAAATGTTAATGAACTTTTGCAAATGTAAGGTTCGCAAAAAAATAAAATAAAAGAGTAGCAAAAAATACAGAAGAATTGTTTAATGAAAAGAAAGGCTACAAAAAATCATGTTTGCATGTGCCGAAGCCGAAAATATGGTTATGGTTGAGTAAAAAAAACAAACCGAAGAAGTGCGTGAAAAATTGCAAAATGTAAAGTCAAGGGCCTACGAAAGAACTTTGACCTTGGCTATAAGAGGAAGATTCAGATGGTCCGCGAAGGTGAGGGAATTCGTCATGATTATTTTCCCTATAATGGAGTGCTGATGTTTCTAAGTTAGCTTTACATTCCCATACCAATTTTCGCCGACTTCTTAGAGTTTTGAGTAATTTTTGTTAATGGACAACAACTTTTCCTGTTGCGCGGTTCTCACACGACTGTTGGAAACCGAAAAATAAATATTAACTCATCGAACTGTTTGCCCAATGAGCCATATCGACGCCAAATCCCTCCGACTGACTGAGTCAACTACTAACCTACGTCATTCGATGACGGAACCTTAAGCCATCCAACGCACCTGCATTATATCACCCAATTACATATACTTCCCATTCAATTCAGCTACCAACAATAAAGATGATAAACCGAATAATAATTTTAATTATTTATCCAAGCCATCTACAGAAAAACAGAGTTCATTGTCAGTTCCCCGGAGGAGGCTTAATTAATCAAATTGGGCAAGAAAATTTTCAAGTCTCGAACTTTGTAGCGGAGTGTGATGTCAAGCGATTAATCTTCGCCTAGCAAGTGTAACATGAGTGGAGCGGTTGGTATTTATGAATATTTGAATACCCAAAAACTCGTTGCTTATCGAGTGTTAATCGAATCAACTTTGAGTGCCGGGGTTAAAGTTCGATCTTTGGCACATTTTTCGTTATTTTTGTTTGACCAATTTCCTACGGCCATTAGGTAAAACAATTCTGAATAAGATTTCATAATTCCACCGTTATTTATTTCCTCTCTTTTTTTAGATCTTTAATTTTATTTCACATTAGCACCCGCTGCGAAGTGATCTGTTTGGGTCTGGGAGTTGGATTTAATTGTAGTTTTCAGGGGGTCTCCAAAGGCCACGGGGGATCGAGAGCAGGCGAGTCTGTGTGAAAGGTTGTTGATACGGTATTCTTATAATGAGTGTTGCCAATTTTAGATTGGGCCTTAAAAAGAACGAAGAGATTGTGTGGAAAGGTAATTTCCAAATTAATTCTTTTCGGGGAGTGTGATCTCTGTGCAGATTTGGATGGACTTAATGAATTGCTTATATAGGGATTAGCTCTCTGACCTGTTCTAAAATTACACATTTTCTTTAATTGAATACATTTGATGACTTCCTTTGATCAACGTTTTCCCCATCTACTGATCGATTTTAGCTCTTGGAAATCAAGTAGCTTCTTTGCAAATAGTACCTTACTTTGGCGTGCTGAAGTATCGTTTATTTCTCGGCTCTTGACAATTTAAACCAAACCTCTTCGGCCACTTAGGTTCCTAGCCCGCTTAATTCACCTGGTCTTTCATCACAGTTGTCTCGAGCATTTCCGTGCCACGAAACATGCCAAAGTGTCGTCTTTAATTAGAAGTGAAACCGAAGAGAATAGAAGACTGGAAAATGCTGAAAAGGCAGACAAAGCTGGCGAAGAAGAGGCCGCCAGCCAATGTCAAGTTCTTTGGAAAAGCTGGCAATGGCATAACTGCTGTTTTTCCTATAATAACTTCCGCTATGCGACGGGCTCCCAGAGCGCCACCTACAGTTGATAATTATAAATTGCCTTTTTCCCGGTGGAAAGATTTTCCCACAGAACCGATGAAAATCCTGTAACAAATTGCTCGCATTTAGCGCACAAAGTGCTGCCTTCTTGGGCTCCCTCCTCCAGATTTTTTCCACATTTTTCTCTGCCCTTTTTTTGCGGTGGGAAAATCCCAGCTTGGTGATTTGGCGCGCAGCTAAATAATTGAAATTAATATTTTCTGTTGAATTTTTATGCTTTTCAACAGATTTCTTTAAAATGAAAACAGTTTATCGCGCTTGCCTTTTTGTTTCGCACCGCCGTCGGTCTTCTTTTGACGTGCCAAATTGGCGGCGGCGGGCGAAGAGGGGTTAAGAAATGCGTAGATTGGTAGCCCGCAGAATTCTTTCCACTTGGGCAGCCCCATTCTGCGGTCGCTTCTCCTTGTTCCTCTCCTGCTTTTTATCCCAATCGCAATTTTCTGAAGTGGTGGAGAAAAAATCGTATTTCCCAACTAGCGAGCTCCGCATATTTCGATTTAATTATTTTATTAACGTCTCTGGGGCATAATGTGCAATTATTTAAAGTGTGTTCGATGCTGAAATGACGGATTGCCGATTGACGGATGGCCCAATGCCATTTAATGATCTCTATCCACTGCAATATGTTTGCATAATCCCCCTCAGCTGACTGACGACTCCGCTCGACTTGTGTGTGTGCCAAAAGTAAACTTGAAGTTCGCCTTGGATTCTTATATCGTTCCCATCTTCACATTTTTACCTGTGCCCTCCATCTCGTCACACCTGGTTCTCGAAATTGTTTTGTCATAAGAGCAGCCCCAACGGCAGCAAGGGTTAAGAGGAATGCAGAGTGGCAACAGCTGCTCAGGTTGTAACCAGTTAGAACGACGGTCGGTATACGGTTTATTATGCGTAAAATGGATAAGGATGGCGAGAGGTCAAAGGATATGGTCGACAGCGGGGATACCTTGTTTATAAGTAAAAAATAGTCATAACAGTTCCCAAGAATAATAATGCCTAAAGGCGAACTAATGATATTATATCTACCATTAAAACAAGTATCATAATTTTAAACGAATCGTTAAAAATATAGTATTTAACGCAATAATACAGAATTATAGAAGTGTAGGAAGATTTACCTTTCAGCTCTTTTTTGTAAGATTGTATCTCAAGATCTATTTATATAGTGTTTAACCACTAAAAATATGACAGATAAATATTCTGAATATTACCGCAATTCAACTTACTTTTTTTTTTCTTTGTATCTATTTCTAAAGTGATAATTATAGATAACCTCTTTTTTAATATTCTTTAAAATATTCCTCTTGAAATCAAGGAGATCTATATTTTATATACCCTTTAATACTCTCTACATCCCTCAGATACCTTTATCATATGGTTGTAGGGCAACTTAAGAAATGCGCATGCCATTTCTTTATTAAATAAAGACCAACAGCATGTGCAAGATGGCCAGGAAGGAGCAGACGGCAAAAACCGCTGCCCAAGACCCGGCCCAAACCCCGCTTCTGCTTCTCCTCCGTTTCCCTTAACCCCTGAGTGCCCCACCCCCGCCCTTTTCGCACCTTGCAGCCGCTTTGCATTTAATGTGTCATGCTACGATGCAGTTGCTGCTGCTGTTGCATATGCTGCAGTTGCAACTTGCAACTTATGCTGCTGCTGTCGTTATGTGGCAAGCGCCAAGTGTTGCAAGCAATGGGAGAAAGAGCGAGAGAGAGTGGGAGTGAGAGAGGGTGAGCTGGAAAAACTACTGCCGCGGAGGGAAATGTGTGTTGCCAAGAAAAATGTGCGCTTAAATTGCAGCCGAGAAAGGTGAGGAAAGGCAGGGGGCGCGGCGGAGGTGTGGGGGACAGGTGGCCGAGGGAGATGAAGTGTGTGCCGTTGCATAAATATCGAGCTAAAGTGCCACAAGGGGGAAGGAAGGGGCAGGGGCAGTCACCGTCTGAGGTCGGATCGCAGCTGCCACACACGAAGAACGCTCATGCAAAGCCATCTACAGTGGATTAACCCTAACACACATTCATATTACTATTTGAAAAACTAAAAAAAATATCTAAGAAAGTGCGTGATGAATAAAATACCTCTATTTTATTTAGGGGAGCCTTTTTATAAATTTAAAAAGGTACCATTGCCTCTTTGTTAACCCCTTTATTCATGATTTAAAAAAATATATTTTTTAAAGGATTTCAAGGTATAGCTTTTTAGCTAATGAATTTAGTTACCTTATATGCAAAGTATTTTAGGACAGAAATAACATTGTTCTATTGTTTTCTAGAGTGAAATAATGTTGTAAATAATATTTTAGGGATCTCCAAGTCCACAAAAAAGTACAAACTAAGCATAAAGAGCTTATATCTGACACTACATATGCACCTCATATATCCAAAATTAAGTTCACGTTAGCAAAGCTCCACTGTGGCTCACACACATAGCACATATCGAGAGCCGGCGGTGACTCTTTTCGAGAAGCTCGCGGCAAACTTGACTTAAACGCATTTTTCGTTGTTGTTATTGCTGTTGCATGCGTTGTTGTTCCTCATTTCGCAGCGCAGGCCTCCAGGTGCGTAGAGAAAGGGGGTTGGGGCAGCGGAAAGGGGGCCAACGAATGTGTGGCAAGAACGTTATGAATTATTTGATAGTTGGGGATATTTCAGATTTGAACACGGAATATATGCTCGCACACGAGCACTTGGGGAAAACAATTTATGCACGACAGGCTTAGAGAAAATAATGGAAAAAGGTAATGTTGCGGAAAGCTCTATTTATGATCAGGTTGGAAACAACAAAGAATTTTGAAAGACTTTTTATTTGCAATACAATCTCTTCCCGCAGACATAGAAAACTGCAAGTGAATAAAAAACAAACAAAAAACCATCTGAGCCTGTTTGATTCCGAGAAACCAACTTTGCTTTTCCACAAAGCTCCTCCACATCCGTGGGGTTAATTTCCCCGGAATTATACGATCAGCAGTCCGACAAAGAAATGCATTCCCCCCATAAATTATTCCGACTCTAAGCTTCGCTTTATTTTGGTTTCAAAATCTTTATGCGTATAAACAAATAAATCTTTGTGCAGTTAAAAAGGGATTTAAATAAGACCGAGATCCAAAAGCAAAACTAATTAAAATAATACCAAGAAATTACGGAAGCAACTAATTGGCTTCAGTGGAGATTACTGGGCTTCTCTTTATTTTATATTTTCTGCTTTAATTTTGTCGAGTGTGACATTTGTGGTGCTTATATAAGCCGGCCAGTCGGGATGTTACTTTTTTTCATTTTATGGCACAGCCGGCTTAGATGATGATGATGAGTTGGTACTTTTAATAACCCCGACTCGAGAATGCTTTGAATATGTCAGGAACCGTAGCGGCGGCCAGAACTTTTGATCTCCGCGCCGAGTGGAGTTAATTTGTGTGTGTTTTGGCATTTCAGATATGGTGGAAATGCAATCGGCACAATTAAATGTTTTGCACAGTCCCGCGGAAGAAGAATGGCAACATGGGTTAATTACTTGTACCCCAGAGAAAGGCACGCTCCGCTGCACATTTTAAGTGGAAGCCCAGGCACAAAAGGTTCAAAACTATTAAAAGTGTTTCTGTTTTCTGGTTCTTGGTGTGTTTCTGTTTCTGTCCCTGTTCCAGTATCTTACGCTTTATCTGTATCTGTATCTCACTCTGCGTTTCCTCTGCGACGAGGAGTGCACTCGATGGTGGCATGAACTGAACCTGCCACCTGTCGGAGTTCTGGGCCCCGACTTTTTGTCTGGGGCGCGATCTTTATCGGGGCAGGGCCCGTCACCTGAAGCTCGACTCTGAGGATTTCCAAGCGAGTGAACAGAAAATTTCGAAACAGAAAGGTAACGAACTAGAAGCCGGAGACCCATTGCATTGTTTTCTTATCAATTAAAGCGTGACCTTTGTTGTGGTTTTATCTGAATCACTTGGGGAATTAGTTCGGCCAGGCAGTCGAGTCGGGCTCCTTTATGGTCTAATTAGTTGGAGAAATCTTCTCGGCTACCCGAAGGCGATGACAGACCGTTTCGGTTGCCCGGTGATCACTGCCAATAAATTGTGGCTTATCGCTGAAAAGGTTCGATAATGATTATGACACCATAACAATATCAATTAGGTAATCAAGCGGAAAATATCTATGAGCCTCGCCGCGGCATCGAAGAAGCAACAACCTCTAATTGAGTCAGAAATCATTTTTAGCTCCCCCAGTAAATTGTGTGGGGGGCAACAATTGAATTTACAACAGTTGGATACCTCTTCTTTTTATTGGCATCTTGGCACAAAGATACTGTGTCGGCAGGTGTCCGAAATATTTGTATACCTTTCGATTTGCTCAAGTGTCTTTGAATTCGTTGTCTTGTCTGGTGGCAATAAAAGCAAAGTTGTCATTAACAAGAGGGGGAAGTGAGCAGCGCAATCGCAGTGGAAATACCGAGCTTGTAAAAGTATCTGACGGATACCGAAAGTGTCAGTCAGCGCAGACAAGTGTTACATGCGAAGGCGAAACGTCCACGAAAAGAATGATAACAAGTGGCAAGGTACACAAAAATATCGGATGGAAACACAATAAGGCCAAAGGGAAATCAAGCTACAAATTCGAGTGCTTAAATTCAAGTGAAAATGGAGGTATATGAATGAACGAACTCGATTTGTATGTGGCATATTATGTTTCAATACCCTAAGGTCACGGGAAATCAAACACAGAACTCAATATTTTTCAACACGGAAGAATAAGATTCTGTAATTCCCATGAAACCACACTTTATTGCTATCCCTGAAAAGTTATGTTTTTCATACGCCCATTCCACATGCTCCACATTTCTTCACATCGGCACATACATCCGAGGGCATATCATGTCCAGACCTTTGATGTGATACCGATTTCGTTACGGATCTCTTTAAAAATGCCAGACACAAAATGCCCCAGAAAAGAAATGCAAAAGTTGTATAAGAAACGGCAACAAAAACACCGAAATAAACTCAAGTAAACCTTATAAAACGATCTCAATTGGTTCGCTTTTGGAGCTTTGGAATTCACCCCTTTGCGCTCGCCTCTTTTACCAAATTCTCTTTAATGTGAAACTCGCAATTTTCGTTGACATTTGCAAATTCTTGTCACAAAAAGCGAAAAATTTGTTTCAAGCGAATTTCAACTATCCGGCTGCGGCCTCTTTTTCGCTTTAAATTTTGGATTTTATGACCGGACTGCTGGAGTTGCATTTAAAAGGAGGCAATACCCCCGCTCCCCGGTGTCTGCCTTTTTTATGTAAAAAATTGAATGAAAGCTGGCCAACGATGACAGACAGCCAAGTAGGTGAGCTCGAGTTTGAGCCGACTCGGAGTGTTTATGGTGCATTTGACACAGCAAATTCGCCTCGCAAATCGCATCAAATATTTATGTTAATTCCCCCTCATGATCCCCTCCACGCCAATTTAAACGAAAGTAGTTCAATTCGCTGGCAAAAATGTTTGTCCATGGCATACAAATTGTCTCGGAGCTCTTTGTCAAAGAACTTTTACTGGCCGGCGAAGGAAATGTGTCACAAATGAGCAGGGAAGGAGAAGGCGCGGAGAAAGGGGAGAAATGGGGGTCGGAGAAGGCCAAGAGATCACCGGAGAATGACAGGGCGAATTTCCAGCCTCACTCAAAGGGACACAGTGAAAAAAATCCTAAGCCAAATGATAAACAATTGAAATTTGTATTCAAGGATAGGTAACTTTATTAAAGGTTCCTTAATCTCCAGGTGAAAAAACATACAATTTATTTATACCTACTTTACGGGTTATTTAGAGAGAAAAATAAATTATTTTTCTCCGTGTGTTTGGCTTGGCTGGCTAAGTGTGAAAGGTTGTGTTTGTCATCATCACGCTCGCTAACAAAGTAAATTGGAGTAGAAACCAAGTTAGTGGGTTGCCACTGATGAGGAAAAGGGGGGAAATGAATTTTCGCATCAAGGGAAATCGTTTTCGCCAACAATGGAAAGAAGGACTAAGCCCACTGATCCAAGGAAGAGTTCAATTGGGGCGAAATTAGAGAGAGAAATTGCAATTTGGCCAAAGACGAAGACAATGTAAGTGTAAATCTAAAATGTAACAAGTCAGAAACAAAGAAACTATTAGGATTCCTATTTTTATTGATTCAGAAATGGCTTCACTTTTGTTTCCCTGATAATGAATAGAACCCAATGTTTTCAGTTCATAGAAAACATATTACGGAACCACTCCGAGTTGTAAGACCATTCTCTATCTTTGGATTACAAACTCTTCTCGGGTTTCCGAGCACTTTTCACGCTTCATTCGCTTTGCGAACATTTCACTTTGAATTTTTCCATTAAACATCGTTTTTTCACCAGAGATCAAATGATAAAGAACTTCCTGAATTATTTCCACTCGAACATCGATCTTTCACTGACGGAATTCCCCAGTCGGATTCCAACTCTCTTTTCCCCACTCCCCAGCACTTACCTGCCTTTCTCTAACCGCTGATCCGCTTCGAGCACTTTCGTTTTTGCATCGATTCCACAGACATATTTAAGAATTTTTTGTTAAAATATTTAAACAGTTTGCCTTTTGTTTTGCACTCGAAGTTTACGCTCTTTTATCTGTATTTATGGGCCATATTTTATCTGAAAATTGGCTTACGTCTCGTTTTGTCTTGC
The DNA here is from genome assembly GCF_025231255.1 of Drosophila biarmipes. Classification (NCBI taxonomy): domain Eukaryota; kingdom Metazoa; phylum Arthropoda; class Insecta; order Diptera; family Drosophilidae; genus Drosophila; species Drosophila biarmipes. The sequence goes on along the minus strand of NC_066613.1, from coordinate 20,686,187 downwards.
TGCTTAACGGTTATCAGTTTATTTTCTTCCCGAAACTGAAAAATTTGTTATGTTAATTTGTTGCAGTATTATGTGCGTTCGAGGGAAATTTCACTTTTGCGGCGCTTGTTGCCAAACTGGCAATCATAAACAATCACGGACAATTTGCATTGCCTGCAATTAATTGTTGCGCTCGAATGCGCGCTCAAAAGTGAAACGGAAATGCCCGAAAATGGAAATCAGAAATCAAATATGCGAAATGTAAACAGTTTGCGAATTGCAATTAATATAACGTTCGATTTCGACTCGAGCGTTACGTTACATTAATTATGGCGCAACGTGAATGAACTTGGCCAAAAGCCCATTTGCGCGAACAGAACGAAACTCACTTCACGGCCAGCCAACGAAACCTGACGAAGGCGTGGGATCACCTGAGATCGGGGTGGTTCGCTTGGGACCTGTATCTCGTAGATACCCTCGAAGAGACCGTAGTGCACGCGACGATCGCTGAAAGCGAACTGAACGCGCACTCGAGCTTGAGACCTCCGCCACGGTGCGACTCGTGTCTTCGGGGCCCCGCGAAGAAAGCCGAGGAGAGCCGCCAAGCGACCAGCTGATCGGAGAATCGAACTCAGTCTTCGGCGCTCTCTTCTTGCAATTCTTCTGGCGGGGGTTTTTAATTGTCTGGGCGTCGAGCGATCGTATCAGCGGCTTAACTTCATTATGATCAGCATGGGGCTGAGCCTCCTCTTCTGTTTACAAGCCGATGACAAATTTGTGATAAGAATTTTTGGAAAAAGATCTGATTTAATTAATTTGAATAAGAGGACGGACGATGTAACGTGATAGGCAGGACAGCAGAGGGGCTAGATCATCATATTTACTTTAATAACTTCATTTTCTTTAACCAAAAATGTGTTACTCAAACTGCAATCTGTGTATTGTATCTGTGCTGCGGGAAAAAATAAAAACATTTCGCCTTGTCAATTTTAAATTGCCAAGCGACAGGCGGCGCTTCAAAGCGTTATTTATGGGTGGAACAAATTCTCGTAGAATCAGCGGGAAGTATTCGCATATTTGCGTATTCTTGCTTTATTTAAATTAATTTACGACTTTAATATATTTCCATGTTTGTGTAACGACTGGGGCAATTGTTTTGTTTTCAATCTGAAAATTTCCCTTGAAATGGGTGGGTCAGGACGAGGGGGAGTGACCTTCAAAAAACAGGAGATATATTTGCTGGATTTATCAAACAATAACCCCATGAATAATCCAATAAGCAAATACCAGGCGTATCGCATTTTTATTGTTATCATTTTGAGTGTAAGACCAGAGAACCGTGGGAATTATCTTTAGCTGTATCATTTTATTAACCTTGAGAAAAGTAGGAATGTCGAAAACCTTCTATTACAAATTTATTCCCTAACAACCTCACGTAACTCGGTCGAAAATAAATCGATTAGCTGGCGAAAACTTTTCCACGCTTTTTCAGCACTGCTCTATCGTATTTTTCGCTTTCAGTTGGCTAATCCCACAAATTCTGGCAATTATCAATCCTTATAGCTGGGTATAGCACACGTTTCTTTCCCAACCCAATGTTCCCCACATTTTATTGCCCAAATCGAGACAGACAATTGCCAAAAACTTTTAATTCCAATCGAAGTTCGTGTGGTTTTTATTATTTTCGCCCCACTCCGACCACGAAATTCTAGATATTGCTTAAATTGGCCGACCCGACGTACTTTAAGTGCCAAAAAGAACAGCAAAATGGAAATAAAAAACAGCTCCAATTGCCTTTCGAGGTGTTTCATGTTGTTTTGGACACGCTCCACGCTCTCTTGGCCAGTGGTAATTTTTAATTTGATGATTAATCGATAACCGTCGGCGACTTCGGGCCATTGTACTGGTCCCGAGAAACTGGGGGAAAACAATCAAAGAGATCCCAGCAACGGCCCCAAACTCGTGGTGATTGCATGTGATCAGAATTTTTAATAAGCCATCTCCAGAGACTCGAGCCGAGGCTAAACAATTTTTCGAGAGTCCCGCTGCCCACACAAAATTCTCGGATAAAGATCTCTTTGACCATTTGGGATCGCTCAACGGCTGATGATCATGAAGATGACGCACGGTTGGGGGCCGAGCATTTTCACCCGCTATAGGAAACGAGAAAAACCGAAAGTGCGTTGGAAACTTTCACTTGGGTTCCTACAGAATATTGCATAATAGCAACCCGACCTTTGGCTAATCATCCAACGCAGTGAAAAACTTTCTTTCCCACCATGAGAAAAAAGACAGCGTTTCTCGCCTAGAGAATTCTAGCATTCCCAATTGTCATTTATCATTTGAAAGATAATTTTTTTTCTATTTTTGAGTTATGTTTTTCATTTGATTTTGTGATTGACGCCTGAAATGGAAACCAAATGTGGCCCCATCCCAAAAAATGTAGCTTTTTGTGGGGATTTTATTACTTCGACTAATGAAACAAATGTGTGAAAATGCAAAGCAGCTTCAAAAAATCGTTTCCTATCCGCCAAGACCTTGGGCTCAATTTTTTGCGACCCTTCAATCAACGCACGAAATCTGGCGCCGGGGCATCGCAGGCAAAACAAATCAATCAAATATGGCAAACATTGTAAAATATGTCGCATGGCCTCCTCCTGCAACGTCCCCATCGATTTTTCCCTCTCAGAAGCTGCGGCGCCAGTATATTGCGAATAAAATGCAAATTGCTTCAAAAAGCTTTGGCGGCACACTTGAAAAGGCAAAAATCATTTTGACATGCGACATCAAGGGAGGAGCCTCCCATCCCCATAAATTTGCATTCACTGGGGGTTGGCCAAATTTCTTGTGAAACTTGTCAAAGTTTGTTATCTAAACTTGAATGCAAAAGTGTTGATTACAACACTATCGAGTGAATTATTGAATTTCTTGATATTTGAATATGTTTACCTACTAAGTTAGGGAGTGGGTTTTGAAGAAAGGGAATTTATTTTACACAGTCTGTTACTGGAAATGATTATTTAAATATCTAATCTAATTATTTTAAATATTTGTATAGTACTGCCCCCCTTTTATACAGAATCCAATAAATGATATACCCTGGTTTCGAAAGTAATTGATATCAGATCGCACCCAGTGCGATTTTGTTGGCACTTCGATTTCATTCTCAGAGCTCAAGCTGCAAAAAGAAGTGGAACAGAGAGTGGAGCTGGAAAAATAAATAGTCTCACAATGAGCACATTAACCCCATAAGGCCCCGCACTAACAATGCTGCACTTGACAGTTGCATTCGAATTTATGGTTTTGATATTTAAATAAAACAAACCCAAATACGGTGTTTCCAACACAGACAATATCCCGAGCGCAGCGAAAACTTTATATATTTGAGCTCATTAAGAGTGCGGACTTTTTTGGGTGGGAGTTATGCGTCGGGCTAGCCATCTAATGCTGGAACTTTTACGGATTAGATTCAAGGCACTCGATTTCCATGATAATCTTCTGTTTTTCCCTCTAATAAACATAAACAACCCGCCAACGATCCATAAACATCAATTGAAAAACACTAAAAATCGTTGCAGCATAAAAATTCGCAAGGTTTACGAGGAGCCCAGCACGCGAAAAGAGACATTAAAGTCATAGAAATATTAATAAATTGTGCGGACAAAAGCTGGTATAAATTTCAATCAGTTGGCCAAGTAAAAAATGGGCATTGCAAATAATTAAATTCAATTTTTTCAACGCTTCCAGCTGAAAAGGCCCAAAGGAGTACGAGCACAATAAAGACAATATCGACAGCATAATAAACAATAAACATAAATTAGTAAGGCCATAATTGTACCCTAGAAAAGGGTGTTTGGAGTTTGGCTTCAGGTTTGTGGGGCTTCTAATAAAAATAATTATTAGACTGGTTTTATTACAATCCTAGGAATTATGGAGAAAAATAAATAGAGGTGTTTAAGTACAGCTTGCCACAGGTGTATTTCACAGAAATTAAAGCCCCTAATTTTCATTATAACTTATGGTATTGCCCTTATGTTTATTTTATATTTACCCATAAGAGTAATTTATGTATTCAATACCGAATAAATTCAGTTTTTCATACACTTTTTGGTAGTTCCCCTACTGAATTTGACCTTTATAGTGCCGACAGCAAGTTGACCAAGTTCACATGGCTGGGATTCTGGCCCGGCTATCATGTATTAGAAAGTAAACACCAGAGTGGATTGGGAATGGAGATTCGGGGCTGAAAAAGAGGGCGTGGCCATGGCTAGGACACACCTAAAAAACATCTGTGGATCGAAGTTGTTTTGGGCCCTCAGTCTTGGGCTGGGTCTTATTTCGGCTGAGGGGACCTTTTTGGCCAACAAGTGGCATTTGTTTTGCTTACTTTGGAGTGTATTTTTGTTTCTAATTAATTTGGCTTGTCGGCAGGGTTTTTATTTTCTTTAATTAGTCTGATCGTGTTTCTTTAGATTTGATTTTGATGCTTTTGACATTTTGCCGTTGCAGAGATTGGATTCAATTTCAAGCGGAATTGACGCAGTTTGGGTTTAGCTAAGTGCGAATATCGTGTGAAATAATCAAACCACGAATAACACCATTTAAACCGACAAACTCTTATTAAATTATTTTAATCAATAAACACATAGTTAGCGAGCAAAAAATGCTTCGCTATTGGATAACCCAATCAAGCCTTTTTTATGGCACCATATTATGTTAATCAAATATTTATCAATCAATCAAAAAACTGCATTGCTTTATTAATAAAATTCCTGTACCTACTATTAACCGCACAAATTACATCAAAATGATTAATTAAACAATTAAAAATAACAGCAGAGCTTTGCATATAGTTAGCTTCATTTGTGCATAATTTAAGGAGTCAAACATGCATAAATATTTGAAAACGAGTACTTATCGTAAAACAATAGCCAGCAATAAAAGGTAATTTTGGTTACTATGCACACAGTTTGAGATATCTTATATATTTAAACAATTGCCAATAAATTTCCTATTAATAATTGAGTTCTGAATTATATTGGCCAGGGCTTGCCAGCCGAATGACTCAAATCGTTTACTGAGAATTTCTTTTTGTTCGCCTCTCTTTTCAATTATCTAAATTAAAAAATTCCTCAGCCATGTTTCGCGCACTTCATTTATTTTATATTATTGTGCAGTTTTTTATAGTTGTTTGCCAATTTGTAACACTCCAGACACACATTTCATGGCAGCTGATTGCTTTTGCCGTTTCACTTTGGCAAGGTCGTCGGCGATGCAGAGATACAGATACTTCGCACACTCGCTGTGCGGAGATACAGATACAGATACTCGAGCTCCGGGAACTCTGTTGACAAATGAGCTTGTAAGGCGCAAGTTGTACCGATAGCTCTGGCATTTTATCAATGGATCGTTATCGTTCACAGGTTCAGTCGGCTGTTCAGCGACCTTGGGCTGGGATTTGTCACAGGCTTTTGTGATGAAATTTAATTGACATTCCGTCAGGGTTAATGTCAATGATTTTTTGTGAATGACTGAGGTTTTTGACAACTATTGAAGCAAACTTAAGAGGTGCAGCTTAAAGGCAAATACTGGGCCTAATTATACAATATTACTGTGCTAGATTCCAAAAGTGTAATCAAATAAACAAAATTAAATAAATTAAATCAACTTTAACAATTTGTAAGGTAATTTCACCTTCATTTCCCAATAAAAGCATCAGCGATTGCCTCACCGAATTCGATTTTCCCCCATCCATCTCTCCAGAAATGCAAATGCGAATAAATAAATTTTATATTTACTTGTCACTCAACCTGAATCGTGATTAAAGGTGCGAAAAGGTGACGTTTCCCCAACCGATACTCCAAGTAATAAAAACCGAAATTTGCATTTAAATCAAAGCCGAAGTGAAGCCACACACAGCGCCAACCCAAAAAGGGTCCCAACCTTTGGGCATTCGACAATTTGGAGCCTCATAAATTATATTTTTGCCTAATTTCTAAGCGCCAACAGTGCACTCACTCACTTACACATACCGTGGCATAAATCATAGTTAGCATAAAAACTACATAATTCACTGAAATGTCAAGACTCGAATGCCGCGGATCCTGCCAAGGTGGTAAAAACGGTAGGGAAAATAAAAAATGGGTAGCCTCTTGGAGGTCTCTCCACGTCACTCAAAGGAAAAGAGTTAGACAGAGGGAAAAATTGTTACTATGATGATCTCTCTGTGATGTAATGTGGCTTCAAGAATTCAAATAAAATATTTACAACTCTGGTTGATATTTTTCCAAGTGCATTGGCAGTTGGAGGTGCTTGATGCTGTTGCAGAAACATTTTCACTGGGTCTTTGGCGGGTCACGATTTACCATCATTTGACAAAAAGGGAACAGAGCGAGAGGGCCTTGGATAGAGCGGTAAACGATATTTTTCTGCTCACCAGTTTTCCCAAATTTCCAGCATTTTCCCGTTTTCCTTTTGTTTGGCTGCTACCCGCGGCGGTCTTTCAAACGGAGTGCAAAGGGAACCAAAGGCCAGGGAAACTCTCTTGTAGCTGCTGACACTTAACGTGTCATTCGAACATTTTATTAGACTTGACAATGAACTTTTGAACTAGAAGGGGGCGGTGGCGGGTGCAAAGCCAAAACATTTACATGGCGGGTGGCTGGACCAAAAAAAGGCTAATGGAAAAAACGCAACAAGAGCCGAGTCAAGTCTCAACTTTCACATTACCCATTTGATGGAAGAACAGAAGCCGCCGATCAGTGTGGGAAAACTAAAATGGAATTTGTAATGTAAATCATAAAGTCCTAAAAAGCTATTTCAAGTGGAAAATATATAGAGAATTTCACTTATACAATAGAAGGAAGTAGTATGAATCCTGTTACTCGCAAGATTGAAATTTTCCTTTTAAGATATAATTTTACGAACTAAACCAACGTTTGGCTTTGTTATGTTTGCCCATAGGAATGGCACCCACAATCCAAAATAACTTTCTGTAGCCACCTGGAAATATAAAACCCAAATAACCTTTATTTAAATCCACTTCTGGCATCTCCCACTTTGCTGGTGGACCCCAGTAGCTCTGCCATCCAATCAGTAGCCAATAGATACACCCACCGACTGGCAAAAACAAAACAAACACGAAATAAAGATCACCCACACTCTACAATCTCGGGTTTTCAGTGAGAACCCGAAACAAGGCCCGTTTAGGCCATTTATCAGGAAAACGTTTACATTTCTATTTCAACTGTTTTTAAATGTTAGCCCCGATGTTGTCGATGCAGAGAGAAAAATACCCGGAACAACCAGTAGAACAGAATGTTGCAGTTATGATAAAGTATTTTTTAGAATGTTGCAATGTCAGATGGTAGAGGATGATCAAGGAAGATAATGGTATAATTAAGGCCGTTCACACATTAAAATGTTACCATTTTGATTTTAGTTGTAATATTTATAAATATTTTGGTTTTACTTTAAAGTTGTAGCCAGGTTATTATTAACAAATATAGTTGCAAGTATAAACTTTATTTCTGTCACTGAACTGGGTTCCTCCTACAATTTATTGAGGGCAGAAAACATTTCTCAATGTTCGATGGTCGCTGGGTTTCTTGGCCTTTTCTCGGCTCTCCACTCGGATCGAAATAAATCTTATCAAATTAAGTCGAGACAACAGCTCTCCGCTTGTAAAATCGTAGGCGTGAGTTAGTCGCACCAAGTGGAACTACGCTGAGCGAAAGAGACGGGGCGATGCGGCTAGAGAGAGAGGGCAGGAGTGTGGGCGTTTATCTGAGGGCTTGTCGAGGTTTGTTTTGGGTTTTTTTCCCTGTTAACTGGGCTCGGGTCTCATTTTGGGATTGGGCAATTGACTTGACCAACTTAAATGTGTTTCCCTGGCAAAAAAAAAAACCAAATAATAAAACACGAAAAAATTGGGCAAATTAATTAAGCCAATTCAACAATTTTGCTTTGCACATGAAATTGCTGGCAAATTAAATTGTTTAAGTTTAATTTTCGTTGACGGAACCGAAAACTCTTTTTCAGGAAGAAGGCCTTACGCTATTTGCCAAATACCTTACGCTATTTATCTAACAATTCGATTCACGTTTTGTCGTTATGGAAAATAAATACGTACTCGAATATGTATACATTTTCGATCAGGAAGCAAAGCAAAGGGCTCCAGACATCGTCGCATCTCCAATTACAGTGGTCCACATACCGAGTGGCTCAAAAAAATGTGGAGAAATAATAACCGGCCAGAAAAAAAGGTAGACGGTGAAAAATGAAATGATATGAAAAGAAAAGAAAAAGTTTTGCCTTGCGGCTGGCAAAAATATTTGACAACAACAAGCGAACCGACTGATCGATCAAATTTCGTCTGCGGGGAAATCATTGGGAGATCATACGGAACGAAAAGTTTAAGTTAATGGGTTAAGAGTTATTTTGGTCAAATTTGTGACACACTTCGTTGACACGAATTTTTTGTGCCGCTGCGGATTTTGTGCCTCTGCGGATTTCACTGGATTTTTATCGCTTTTGTTTTGTCACAGAAAGAAGAGGATCTTAAGCTGGCTCTTGAGATTGGTGGAATTCGGTAGCGGAATAATATTTCAGATTTTTTTTAGGAATTTCAAGATACAGTAAATTTTTTACACCACCAAGTTATAAAAATAAAGAACAATACTTGGCAAATAGAATTAATTTTTAATTCTATTATATTTTAATATAACTATATTATATATTTTAATAATCGAAAACCTTTTAATACGGAAACCCATTTAATTATTATTTATCCGGCTACCAAATTATGGACTTCAAACCAAAAAACATTAAGTAATCTGTCGATAAATCTTTTGTTGGCACACCGCCGAGTTAACAATTATTAACAAATAAATTTACGGGTATATCCTACCTCCATAACCACCTAATCTGCATTCACAGATAAACACATCTTGCACCAATTGTGTGCAATAAACCCATCGATAACTTTCTCGACTCGAAGTCAGACAAAACAATTGCAGCCAATTAATTTGTCATAACCGAAAAATCGCCTCAAATCGTTTCTTTCTTCACAATTACCTTGTTATAGCTACCCCGAAAAAAAAGATATCTGGCGAGTGATAACTATGCAAACCACTGTGGTCCAACCCCTCCCCCTTTTTTTCCTTCGAAGAAAAGTAAGCACCCACAATGCTCAGATGTCCGATAATTATAAATAACAACAGAAATTATAATGCACAGAGTCTTCAAATCGAATCGAAAAGAAAACGAGCCGGCGAACGAGGGAAATGCAACAATTGCAGGGGCCTCCGATTTCGAGACCAACTTTGGACTCCGATTTGAATCGCAGCTACGAGGAGCAAATTGCATAATTATTGCTACAAATGAAGCTGAGAAAGTGGTACCGTTTGAATCGTGATAAAGCGATAATTTTCCCCCTCGCCACCCACCGAAAAAACCAAAAAAAAAGGCGACCAATGAAAATGCATTTCACTTTTCAGGTTAACAAACAAAACAAAGCCGACTGTATTATTATGAAATCTCGACAGTCACAATAAAAAAGGAAAACAACGAGTGAAGTCGCCCACGCGAAAATAGCCATAAATTCAAAGATGCAATTTTTTCGTTGTGTTTTTTGCCAATATTCAAGTCCGAGTTCAAAGTTTGCGATTCACTTTAAATCATTTTATTTTCACTGTCGACTTGTCTTCTTCGTTTCTTCATCATTGGCTTTTATTGCATTTTCATGCAGCGGAAAAAGTAGGAAACAAATGAGGAAAGTGATACAAACACGAGTTTTGTGGCTACTCATCCTCATAAATGGCGTTTTCAGTTTCGGTTTCATCTCAAATGTGGCTAATCATTTGGGGGAGTTTCTCGAGGAAATCAAAGTTTAGCTGTCGGAAACTTGTTTGCACTCCTGACAAGCTTTGGGGCACGGAAAGGTAACATGCACCTCACCTCAGGGCTAATTAAAACGTATGCCACGCCCCCCAAAAGAGCAGGGAGGGAAGGTCCTGCCCCCTTTGACGTGGCTTATGTTAGCTAACAGCTTACTTAACATGATGCAATGTTGAATGGCCAAAAGCGGTCCACCCTTGCCTGTCAACAGAATGTTATTTGCCCAACTGTTGGCGGAAATATAATAATGGTCGTTTATAAAGTTTATGGAATACTTTGACTTTAAATCTGAGAAACTTATTAAATTAAGTTAGATTGTGTTTATTATAACTAAGATAGTTGATTTCTAATAATTCATGATTGTAACATGCATTTTAATTATATTTTGCTAGGATGATAAAAGATGGTTAAGATAAAGTTAGTTTCGATTACCTAGAGTTATTGGTTTTTAGATTTTTGCTTAATATTGTGACTGACAATGTCTACCAAGCCAGCGACAAATTGCCACAGAATAAGTTACAAAGTAGCCTCGTGGGGAGTGGCAACTGGAAATGCTCAAGGGAGATGCCACCGAAAGCGGCTTAAAGCGCAGCTTAAGTAGTGGCACATTAATTTGTCCTGCTGATGCCAAGGTAATTATTTTTTTCCGTGTGAAGGCATTTTCACAGTAGCGGCATACTTATGAAAGAGGGAATCGCCATGGTAATTGTGTTTTTTCTGGTGTTTACCTTCTTTTCGGCTACTGTTTAAAATGCCGCGGGACTTGGCCACGGTGAAAAAGGCGAAAAAAGCGTGTTAATCCCGCCCAGCGGTTATTGAGGCAACCCAGTTTAAGCTCACCCACTCTCATTTTTTTCGCTGCCTGTGGCTGGGATTAAGTTTCATTATTTTCAGCTTAATTATTTTACAAGCAAAAATTAAAAAGCAGGGGAAAAAGTTTTTTAACTTGGTGGGCTCAGCTCCCTTCAAGCTTGCATGAAGAATCTTGGAAAATATTTTATTTACATTTTATATTTTTGAGATAAAAAATGGCCAAAGGGCTTGAGTTGTTGGTCTGCTGAGTTTAATAAATATTCTGTCTCTCAAAAGATGTTGCAAGGTATTTTAATGATTTATTGTATTATTTATTAACCTAATATGTGTATACTAACAGAAATTTTTAATTATAAAAAACAAATTTAAACAGTACTATATAAAATTATGGTTTATTAATTTCAGCAGGAAATACATTATGGAGTTGGAGATCGCTTTCTTCTTTTCAGTGTACGGACTGATCGAGAGAAGGTGAAAGAGATCGCGGGACTGGGGATCAGAGAAGCCTATAAATAGACAGCGGTTGCTATTCACGAGTGTGTCTACATGCAGGTTCCCTGGAAAAATGCTGTCTAGGACAAGTTGCAAAAATCCCTCGATAGTGTGTGGGTGGGAGAGGAGAAGAATCTGGAGGGGATCGAAGCCGAGCGGGGAATTCGATCCCATGCATCATAGACAGATGCTGCTAAATTGATAGCGTGCTCGCTTCTTTTTTTGCCTGTTGCGTGTCTTCGATTTTTTTGTGAGGCAGCGAAGTGATGAAAAAACTAAGGTGGCCGAATGCTTAAGGTGTGGTTTTCTATAAAAAGCTAGGTAACTCGGCTTTTAGAAATGGATGTATTGCTGGTTATAATCTTTTTCTTAACTTACCCCTGTAACGGTTAATTCTAAGCATTTTGGAGTGTTTTTGCTAAAATTACCTGAAAAGAAATTAAAAGAAATTCAGAATTAATTTAAAGGTATTAATTAAATTATATAACAAAAAATAAATATATTGATAAAAAAGCCATTACAAAATTATCTCCACCCAAAAATTTTTAACAGCATTTTGAAGGCACAATAAATGAAATAAAAATAAAAATAGGTTGATCTTGTATAATTATTATACCCAACTTTACTAACTGAAATTTATAGGCCCCACGCAATCAATATTTGTTTTCCACTTTCAGACTTAATCTATAGAAAACGTCACTAGTAATTTGGATCCACGGAAAACGCCGTAGACGAAGGTCTAGGTCGAAGAGTCTGCAGGCGCCCACTTGGACCTAGAATAAGAAATCTTCCATGGAAGGGGCAGCAGATCGGGGCCAGCACTTCCATAGCGATAAGGGAAAATTCCTTTTATTGAGTTCCCTTTTCCACAGCTCTTTTCCTTTGTGTTTGCTGATTACCCAGGAGATGGGCCTCAAGTTGGACCTGAAATCCAATGGGTGCGGCAGCGATTGCAATTGCAAAAATTCCAATAAATTTATTTTTAATTTCTCTTATCCTATAAATGTTCCGCGGGCCCACACGTTGCATAACTCGCTGCCATGAAACCCCATTGAAATCAATCAAATTGAAGAGCTGTACCTCAAGCCGAAAAAATAACTCACAGCGCGACTCGTCTTTGGATCAGCTCATCAATTTGATCGCCGCTGCTTTAATTATTGACAATTTATCAATCTAACGGCGAGTGTTATACAATTGAAAACCCTTCAGTCACTTTCTTTTTTCCCCGCTTTATCTTTTCCTCTACCCTTTTCCATTGGCAAAACTTTGTCTGCCGCTTTGTTTTCGTGAATTGAGTGCAATTTATTTTAATATTTTTTAAATAAATAAATAATGCGGGCCGCGGTTGGACGGCAGTGAAAATAAATTCGAAATTTCTTTTAGCATTTGTTTATAATTAATTACTTAACGTTAGCAACGGCGCCGGACGAGATAGGTGGCAATTTTTATTCGGTTTTTTTGTTCGTAATCTTTTATTTTTGGTTTTTTACGTTCGCGGATGCTGCCTTTGCATGTGCCAAGTTCATTTTATTTTAAAAGCTTATAAATTAAAAAGCCCTCCCTTTGAATGAGAAACTTTAAATTTCTTTTTATTTGAAGATGTCACACCATAAAATAATAATTGATAGAGAGTGGGTATTATTTTATTGAACTATACGATACATGATTGCAAAAAAATATTCTCGGTAACTCATTTATCTTCTTGTTATTACCTTAAGTTTCTGTACTTAAAGCACCTTTAAGTATCCAATTTACTATAATCTTTGATGAGTTTCCGAGTTCAATAACGTCTCTCTTACGCCAAGATAAAGTTCTAATTATCGGTATTTAAGCCGCGACTCAATCTCTAGGAGATGCTCATCACCGCCTTGGTTTTCCTCTGTCCGCGATATCGATGGCTCTGTGGCTGAATATTATCGCTATTTATAAGATACTCGCCGCGATGGTCCCCCCTTGTTTTTGTGTAGCACCACAAGAGGCGGCTTTTCGCTGATCCCCTATCGAGGCTAATTCAGCTCAAAATGCCGCTCAGCAATATTCGATCATAATATTTAATGATATCGAATCCCCTGCCGCGTTACGAGAGTGTTCCTGCCCCCGTCCCGGGACATCTTTGCCAGCGATCCTCCGCTTGCTTGGCGATTCGCTGTGCATGTGAAAATTATATGCATTATTAGATATTATTTCAGGCGATCGGGAAAGGAAAAACCGAGAAGAAACCGCCGCTTGCAACGAGATTTCTGCAGCCTCGTCTCCCTGTAGCATACATCTAACTAACGGTAAGTTGCAACAAAAGACAGAGGAAGACAAAACAAACATGTGTAAGCCGCTGCTAAGCAGCCTGACGATCTGCTTGAAACTCCCCATGCACCCCATGCACCCCCACTCCCCACCCACCGATCTCCTTTAAAGTTGCCCAGCAAGATCTTGAACCTGTCGTCATGACTTGGCCAAAGTCAAGTTAGATGATACAACAAAAAGCAGCCCGGGCATCGCAACAAACACGTGATTTAGTTCCTGTCGCTGCTGCGGCAAACTTGTTGTCCCCACAAGCACACACACTTGGGAAAAAAGATATAGCAACACACTCAGCAGGGGTACGGGCCCCCGAGCCCACAGCCCCCTTTTCCGATCTATACTGGATCGTGTTTTATGCATATATGCCATAGGCACTTTTTAGTGGTGGTCAGAGCTGCGCTGGGAGAAATTCCCAAGTTAGTTTATTGTCCTTTACCTTAAAAATAAACATATTAGTTGTCTCTGAAATATATTATAATATATATCTTGTAATAATATATCTAATCTACGCATACTGTATCTTTTGCTGTGTCCTTTTGATTATTTTATGACTATGCACTTTTTTGTTTCGTGGTAAATCTGAATCAAATCTAAGGGTGTAGCATTTTTAAAACATATATAAAGTTTGAAATTAAACTAATATTTTTTTTTACTTGAAATTTAAATGTTGTTTAATAAACCGTTTTTTTATTTTGTTTTCCCCAGTGCACTTGGATTTGCCTTCACTCCTTTCGGCCACGGCTTAGCGTGCCTTATCTTTGGCTTAAATAAATTTAACGCTCGTGTATTTCTTTTCAACGCTTCACCCATGGCCCACCAATTCCTCCCAGCTCCTCCCAGCCCCGGAAAATCCCCAGCATTTGCCAGAAAAACGGCGACGACACACTGCCCAAATCCAAATGTCCTCAGTTGCCACACATTGCGGCCATATTGCAACTGCAACTGCAACTCCCCCCCTTTTGGAAACCCAGTTTGGGATTGGTTTGCATCTTGTTTGGGGCTTGCTTCTTCTCGATTTATGGCCACATTAATAAAATTTACAGCTAATAAAATATGCAACGAGGTCCGCTCACCCACAACTTGGCCAAAAGAGCATAAAAATAAAACAGCTTGGACAGTTTATTAAACTGTGCCTCACTTTTACCTATTGATGCCTTATTGACTTTTATTCGACTTCCGTTTTATTTGAATTTGTTTATTTCGTTGCCTTTCATCCGCCTCAATATTTTCCTTATTCATCAAGTATTTGAGTTGGCACTTGAGAAATTTTTGAAGACTTGATGGGAGATCTCGTTTTTCTGCCAATTGAAAATGGTTTGAGTGAAATGGAGACGTAAAAGTTAAGTGGAAGTTGGACAAAAAAGGGATTTAGGTGGCAAATGCTGTTACACTTGTAATACTCCCTCTGAAAAGTAGAATTATTTGCATCCAAGTAAATTAAGCTTATTGTTAAGGGCAAATCAGTTTTAACCATTTCATTACCGCCAATATTGTTAGCTGTCCGTGAACTTCCCTCAGCAACCCCTTCGAACCTTACCGCATACCTTTTCCAGCCCGTCCATTACAAATGTTTTTTACATCACCATCCCACAAAAAATGAACTTCACAGAGACTCGAAAAAAACTCAACTTGAGCAGCGAACAAACAAAAAATCGTTCATCATCGAGTGATCCCCACCTCACCCTCTATTTTTTTCCCTTAGCCAACTTTCTATAAATCTTTTTTTGTTGTGGAGCTTCTTCTACTCCTTTCGGCTGTTTGAATAAAAATTGCGCAATGTTATTTAACAGCAATAGCTTCAACAAGAAAAAACTGCTGCAGCAACAATGCAATTGATTTTCTCTTTAAAAAGAGAAGCTTCAGCAAACAATTACAACGGTACTTGAAGAATCAGAAAGAGATGGGGCCATGGCGAGGGAGGGAGATGACGAAAATAAAAAAGATTCCCCAAGCAAAAGCAAACAAAATGCTTAACAAAGGTCACAACATTGACATTGAAGAAGAAAGATGGTGAGGAGTCCACATCCACATGGGGGCAGGGAAGAATGTGTGAAGAATTGCCAGCCGGGGAGAATTCACCAAGAGAAGATTGCGGGAGAGAGACGGCTATAGCTTTCGGTTAACTGCTGTTTAATATGCAATTACAAGCAAAAGATCTTTTCTTGTTTGACAATCGTTATCCCCTCCCAGTTTCTTCCTTTAAGAAGATATTTTACCGTTGCTTGGGCCCATTAGAGTGTGAGAGGGAGATTTGTAGAAAAGAGATGCCAAAATGGGGGGAGTTTGTAACGTTTAAAATTAAATTATACGATGACAAACGAAAAGAATTTTCCTCGATGTGTCAAAAGTTCAGAGGGACGGCAGGAGAAGCTTTCCTTTTTTCACCCCACAAATCAATCATTTGATGTCAGAACTCTCCTCTGCGTCACACATAATTATGCTGTAATTGATATTTTCCTTTGGCCCGGCACCTAACGCCCTCTTTTCCTATGACCCATCGTTCTATCCCCCTCTGGCCTTCTTTCTTCGGCCTCCTTCTCTTTCTGGCGGGGCGTCGCTGGTTTTCAAAAGAAATCAAAATTTGTAACGCCTTTTGATGGGTGCGTTTTTGGTCTTGCCGCCTTTGTGTGGTTAAAGGGGGGAATGGGTGGGTTAAGGTTGGGGCTTGGGGTTTGGGGTTTGGGGGCACTTAGTTTGCATAGAGAACACTTCTCTGCTTCTCCCCACAAATACCGTTAAGTGATTGTTCGAGGGAGTTGGAAGTCAATCTTGGAAATGCTTTTCGTCAGCTCATGTCAAATATTTGATGGAAGAATCGATTTCGGGGATGGAGGACTGGAAAATGGAGAACCGTTATGACATTTGAGAAAGGAAATAGGAATCGAAGTATTCTGTGAAGAATCATATAGGTGTTCTCAGAACTCAGAAGGGCTTTGATAGAAGTATACCGAAAGACAGAACTTTCTTTACCTTGTTTCAAAAAAAAAACAATAGGCTTATATTATTTGCTTTATATATATTATTATAAGCAGTTTGAAGTCTAACTTATAATATCAACTCTAATTTGAATTTAATGTTCTAAGTTCTGTAGAACTTGAAAAATAACTTTTTTCAAACTACTTTTCCCCCAATCAGTAATTTCGCCTTATCATTTCCATCCGGCTCAGCGGACTGTAAAACATTCTAAATGATCTTACACAACCCAACCCCCAAACAATAAAAATATTACCAACCAAGTTTGTCACATCCCACAAAAACGAAAAAAAACATAAATCATTTCCTGCTCACAATTCTACCAGTTACAACATGAAGGGTGGGGTAAAAACCCTAATCAACATTTTTCTTGGGGGTCTTACACGAAGCTCGATGCAGTTTAGTTTCCCTTTTTCTGGGTTTTTGCCTAAACACTTTTCCCGTCATTCACACGACCTTTCAACTTATGACTTTCCCAGTTGGCAGCTGCGGTGGCCAGTCCAAAAAGCGAAGGTCGTGACTGACTCCCACAAAATGAGCAACGGAAAACAGGGAGAAAAGCTCATTTTAATGATCTATCATTCCCAAATGATGTCCATTCCGGAGGTGTTAAAGATGCCCCAAAGACAGACGTTCGGGATATTCTTGGGGGGAAACTTTCACTTTTGGATAAACGATATTTCGTGGCTGGGTGTTGTACCTTTGATTAAACTGCACTTTTGATTCGAATGAACTTTTGAGTGGTAAATACTATTGACTTTGGTATGCAGCACATACAAACCAATGTTGAATTCCCTTTAAGATTCATGGAAAAATCGTACGAAAAAGATTGAAATATATGTTCAAAACTTTAATGTACTTCATTAGTTTTCTGATCCACTTTGCTTTTAAGGAAAAAAAACCCATGTCATATTTTGCTGTCCAATTTAATTTTGATTTATGTCTCAAGTAGCGCAATCCGAGTCAATATCAAAGCTCTCGAGATGCATTCCTCAACTATAAATAGTTTTGACATTTTGCCACCAGAAATACAATACAACAAATGGCAAACGCAAAAAATAACATTTCGAAATAACTTCAAGGCTGATCAAACGAATCGAGACAAGAAGTACAACCGAATGCCAAGTAAAATTAAAAAAATATTTATCTGTAAGAAAAATTAACTTAAACTTTGGAGCTGTCATGTGTGTCGGGGGTGTCATTAACCCTCGGCTGCCGGTCTGCCCAAATGTCACCCTGACAGTTGCAAATTGTCAACTGTTCCTATCAAGCTAATTACAAAGCTAACATTTTGACATTTGGCTCTGACAGTTCGGGTGGAATGGGGAATGGGGACTGGGACTGGACTTCGGAACTGGTGGGAATTGGGGATTGAATAAATACTAGATATAGGTTGGGTCCCTTTTATGGGATAACTGCGGAGAGATCTGGTTATCGAGTGCCTCGCTCTGGCTGTTTGTTTTCGTAGCTACTGGTTCGGGCTTCCACCGCTTCGCCAGCCCAACTCCCCTAAAGTGTTGACAGTTTTTCTTGTTTTGTAATTTTCCATAATGAATGCATTATGCATTATTTTTTCCTACCATTCTTTCTGCTGCTTTTGTTTGTCATGCTGTTAGAACCGCATCGAGTTGCGTTCAAATTATTGTTTTATTTGCTTGGTCATGTTTAAGGCGTAGACTGGCTAACAAATTGGGTCTAATGATGGATAACACACCAGACTGACCACAGACATGGGAAGAGGCAGGTCTACGACTCCCTTTAAGAAGTAACAAAACACGAAAATCAAAGCAGTAGAACTCTCATCTGCACTTCAAGTATTGGAAACAATTTCAATGATATTTTCTTTGACCTTTAGTGTTTTTGTGGTCATTGACTCGGGAAGGGGATCTTGAAGTGAAAATGTCAACAAAATTGATTGGGAGAGTTTGGGACACTCTAAATGCATTATTTTCATATTCTTAAAATTAATCCCATTTTTCTTTTTATTTCTTTCTGAATGTTTTTAAAAATACTTAAAGATTTTTAAAACTCTTGAGAGGTTGAACAGGCTTATATCTCACGTAAAAATCGGGATAATATTACTGAACTTATGAACATGGAAATGGGTCAAAATTTCGACCGTTCTAAACCTGAACAGTTTTAATGCAAAATTTTAGAGAATGCAACCACAAACTCATAGAGGCATCCCGCGTCAGAATCGGGATAAAATTACCCAAGTTATGGAATCTAGAAGTCCAGTTTTGGGGTCCATTCTAAAATCCATTGAAAATACGAAAAAATCGAACATGAAAATAGGTGAAAATTTTGACCATCTTTAAAGAGAACAAATTTAATGTAGATTGTTAGAGAATCCACCCACAAACTCATAGAGGTATCCCACGTCAAAATCGGGATAAAATTACCCAAGTTATGGAATCTTCAAGTGCAGTTTTGGGATCCATCTAAAATCCATTGAAAATACGTTAAATCGAACATAAAAATAGGTCAAAATTTCGATACTCCTTAAACTGAATAATTTTAGCGTAGAATTTTAGAGAATTCATTCACAAACTCATAGAGGTGTCCCACGTGAAAATCGGCATAAAATCACTCCAGTTATGGAACGCAAAAGTGCTGTTTTGGGGTTAAAAGAATATTTCAATACCATTCCCTGATTGCACTGATTTCCACTTCCAGTTCCGTTAATTTCTCCAACAAATCCCAGTTCATGCTGATCCCGGACAGAGTGAGAATAAATCCCAGACTCCGACTCTAATCAACAGCAATTAAAATCAATTAAAACGAATGCAAACAAACAAGCAGTCCCGTCAGACGATGTTGCAGTCTCTTTCGACTTAATCTCCCTTCAGTGTCCCCGTCTCTTTCGATCCCCCCATTGGAGCTGTCAAAACAGTGGCGCGCCTCGCTTGACATTTCTATTATGTCAGTCAGTGAGTCAATTGTGCAAAGTGCAACTCTGTGGCGCGCTGGCAGAGTAGTTTTTGCAATTAAAAATTCTAAACAGGCAAACGGAGTTAACAGCCCCCCTTTTTCCCAACTCACTTTATCCACTCATTTGTCCCCTCCCCCAACAAAGTGAATGACCGGCTGAAGAAGCGCCAGACCAAAAAGGGAATCGAGGCGTCACCGTGGCGAATTCAGGCGTAGTTTAATCTTCGAGATACAGTAGCAAAAAAAGATACTCATACCCCCACCAGACTCTTTTCCTACTTTGGCTACAAACTTGGGCTTTAATGTGCGGTAATTATGAAGAGTAAACTTACAAATCGAGGGGCAGTGGAGAGAAAAGCATGAAATAATCACTGGTCTTCAAATTAGCTGCGGTTCGAAACCTGGCTGAAGGTCGTCGGCTTTGAGTCGTAGTCTAGATTCAAACCTTCAATCACACAGGTTGAATGTGGAGTATAAAATCTATTGTTCGTTTAGATATTTAGGATTTTAAAGGGAAAATATATCTTTTAGTTTAGTTTGCCGACGTGGTAAAAAGTGATATTTCAAACTAAATAAAGAAAAGAGTGTAAAAACAAGGACGAGTCACCCTATTCTGCAGTACTTTGAAAGTTCCTTGCTTAATCGATACTGATGCATACTTTAACAGCCCTACAAAAATATCCAATATTTCTTTTTCACTTGTTTTTCCATAAAATATTTGTACTATACTTTTTAAAAAATATTTCTCCTTGGCTTGCCTGCCACACATAAATAATTCCGTACGTCAGTTCTTTGACAGCAGCACATAGTGAGAAAGAGTCTGAGGGAAACAGAGCATTCTGGTGTGACTTTTCTGACAGCTGGCCACAAGTGGGCGAACAGGGGTTAAGGGGGCTGGGTGCACGGTGCACTGTTTGCTTTTTGCATAAATGCATAAAAATTGTTTGCCATTGTTTGCCATGCAGTTTTCTTTCCTCTGTCCTTTTTTTGTTGGTCCGAGTTCGGGTTCCGTTGGAGCTGTCAAAATATTGAGCTGTCTCTCTTTTTTCGGGGGATATTTCTATAGAATTGCTACGGTCAGTGCTTATTTTATGCGGTTGATTTCTGGTTTGGAAGTGTTTTACAGCGCAGACAGGATATATTTTTGAAATTGAAAAATGGAAACAGGCCAGGCAAGGAGAATGGGAACAGTTTTCAAGTGGGGGAAATTGGGGAACAAGATTTATTTATTACGCTGATGAGAGATCATCTATAAGGGCTTAAAGTTGTTCATTGAATCATTAAAGAGACTTAAGACTCCTTGATGTACAGATTCAAATTTACCCAAGCAGGGCACAGAATCAGTGCCAAGCAGCATTCAACCATTCCATCATCCTTTGACACTATCTTCAGCACAATCTCGAGCTGAACAGGGACTCAATTGTGCACACGAATTCCAAACATCCATCTGTTTATCCATCTAACGCTATTTGTACTTCTCACAACAAATCAAATTACAGCAAACACCAGAAGAATGGTGCACGTGGACGGGAGGGGACGGGGATGCGGGGGTTGGGAAAACTCGGAAAACAGATGGAAACGGTTGGATAACCGAATCAGCAATCGGGAAATGCAATCTCGGGCACCAGAAACAACGTGCGAGCGGGAGGCCAAAGGGCAAGTGAAACGGAACATCAAGTGACGGGTAAACAACTCAACTTTATGCAAATATTTACCCCAACAGTTTGACCAAAGTCAAACCTGGAAAGAAAAGGAAATATTGTCAGTGGAAAATTTGATCAACTCGCGCTATTTTACCTGGCCCCCTCCACCTTTTTCCCATTTTTTTCAGTTTACTTAGTACCTTTGACCGTTCAAACGACGCCGACTTTTATTTTTTTCCCCCGCAACCTTTTGAAGTTCCCCATCGCAAGCTCTAATTTCCCGACAATTGCAGTTACCAACCCACCCACAACCGAAAAAGTTTTTATGATTTAAAGGCCTTCGTTCCATATCTTTATGCTGAATCTGTATCTGTATCTGTATCTATGCCTTCATATCCGTTTTTATAACCCATTTCCCTCTCGGCCACTTCAATGACATTTTAATTGCTTTATTGCCGCGTCTTTCTCTTTTCTGCTTTCCTCTGTGTCGTGTGCCATTGCCTTACACTTACACTTATGTCCGCTGCGTTACGTCACTTGCGTAATTGCAGTTATTTCTTGTGGTGTCTTTCCTTTTAAAACGAGGTCAACATTGTTTTGGACCTTTATTTCTCTGGGTCGGGGAATTTTTCCATAGCCGTTGTTAATTTCAAATTATCGGTCACCTTTTGTCGGCCGTCTGTCACACATAAATCAGATAGCAACACAAATACCGACGCCCACGCAAAAATTTAACAAAATAAATGGTCCGAAGTTTAACGAAACACATAACCTAGGCGAAAATATGCATACATTCACGTGGCAAAGTGTAGTTTTTATGTTAATACAACATTTCATTGATGCTTAGGTCCCTATCTCTAGACTCGATCTTATCGATCGGGAGATAATATATGGATTAACGCTTGATTAATCAAAAACGTAGGCAAAATATTAATCAATGTGCTCTTGATATTTATTTTGTTTTGATTACTAAAATTTGCATTTGATTTTGGAGATACGATCATAACGATCTGAAGCTGATAAATGGATCAACATGTGGTTAAAAAACTATCTGAGATACCTTTAGAGTATTTTTTAATTAAAACTAAATATTTTTTATAGATAACACAAACTTACAGCGAAAATTCTATATTTTGTTTGGGAAATTAAAGTTCAGTATTCCATTTTATTCGGGTTGCACTAGTTTTCTGTTCTTATTTTTATGAGTTCATAAATTCTTTTCCAAGATGCGATCTTTTTCTTATTGTGCACTTGCGAATTCTGCAAATAATTGTGGCTAACGCGAAGATTCTCACAGCGGAAAATGGAAAACGCACGCGGAAAAGCGACAGTTCGACGTCTGTTAACTCGGAGCTGCAGCGACGGAATGAAATAGCGCTGAGTAATTTTGGAGCGACGAAGCCGCGAAGATCGCAACGGAGATCTGCAAACTGCAGGTAAACACAGGTAAACACTGAGCGGGAGAAAAATGAGAGAAAAGCCGGTTAGCCGGCTTAATAGCGGTAGAGAACTGAGACGGCAAGCGAGAGAGAGAGAGCAGAGCACGAGCCAAGTCCCGATCAACAAGTTGAGAGCAGGTTGAGTGCACTCAAAAAAATATAACATATTCAAGAGATATTTACTAAAATTCTTTTATCAAAACATATTTATTTAAAATAAAATTAAAACATCATTATATTCGCAGCTTAATGTAGCATTATGTACTAAAAGTAAACCATTATAACAAATTTACATGTTTCTTCAATTTCTAATACAATTTATTTTTAGAACTTTTATTTTTGTTTTTAATTTTTAAATTAAATCTAAGTCTCCAAATTCAATCATTATTTAAGATCTTCGAATGTAATAAGAGCCTAGCTGGAGTGCATGTTGCTAAGCCAATGTTGCAGAACATGTTGCTGGCAACATGATTTAAATAAATATTTTCGACTTAAAAGCATTTAATGCTAAGACTTCTATCTCAATGCATGATGTTTTCCCACGTAGTTCTATTTATTGCCGTTGTTGCCTTTCGGTCTTAGCAACAATTAAAACGCCAGTCACAAATCTACCTTTATGCAAATGCACCTAATATTTGCAAGCAAACCCATTACTCTTCTTTTTCGGAACACAGCTTCCATTGCAAGCGCTAATTACAGCCAGAAAACTGTGATAATTAAATGGAAGAACCGTTGTGCGGATAATACCTGCTAATCATAAATTAGAGGGCTACGATTTACCTATTTCCAGCACTTGAGCCCACAGACTTCCGGGTAGAGTGGGACACAGAAAGGCCCAAAAGTGCCACAGAAGAATGCCAAACATTTCTAGTGCCTTTTGCCCACTTCATTTTCCGTTCCAACTGAATTTCCCACACTCAGAGGCGAACTAATAATCGCAAAAATATGAACAGTCTTAATAATGTCTCGCGACTGGCGGCTAACGAGAGCAGAAGACTGGTCTCCTCTGTCAGAGCAGACTCTTCAGAGGCCTGAGAAGATTTTGAATTGTTTCATAAAATGCAGAGAGGCTGCGGTAATTGTGTCAGGCGAAAATGACAGACACTGCAGATCGAGAAAATTAAATGGGGGAAGAAGGGGCCTAGGAGCCGGGCGAGATATCGCGATGAAGACATTTGCTGGCGGAGCTGGCGGATCCAAATCGGAGCTACCCGTTCAGGTTATATGCTAATACGCGGCCGAAAGGATCTTGGTAATGTAATTTATGCTTGGCTTATTGGCAGCTTCTTCGCCTGGTGCGCTGATTTGCATAAATTTCATATGCAACATGTGGCCATCGAGTGGGCGCAGCTCCTCTGCAAAAGGAAATACTCAGAAATAGACATCACAAACGGAGGAAAATAAGAAATATTGAAGGAGGCTCGATTAGGATGGACCGCGGGGTGGGAGTGGGCAGCCGGAAAGAAACATGTGCCAGAGAAATTTCGACCCAGTTCAAGGAACAACTAAAGGATTGCACAGGGAAAAATATTGTATATTATATATAATATAATATATTTCAGTAAGAAATTAATAATTACCAGTTCAAGGAACAACTAAAGGATTGCACAGGGAAAAATATTGTATATTATATATATTACAATATATTTCAGTAAGAAATTAATAATTACCTCTAAACACTTGCTTAAATTATAATCACAAGTCTTTTTATTACCATATATGATCATATCGAAGATTATATAAACTATATTATATGGTGTTTGGTACTATATATATATTATACTATACTATATTTTAAAGAAAACAATATATATATTGTCCCATAGATTGAACCCTTTTTTTATAATTAAGATTTTATTGGGTCAGCTAATTTAGATGATACTTTTTTAAGTTTAGATTCAGATATACCCATATCTTACAGATTCGCTTTCTGCTAAGGGTTTCCTCCAAAGTTTTCCCAGTGCACCCACGTACAACTGCCATATAAATAAATATGTTTTTTTTGGCAACATCATCGATTATGATCAAAAGGCAGGCATTGATCGTTCGATCGATCAAAGCAGGTCACAATTGAAAGTAAAAAGCCAGCGACATGCGATCCACACACGATCCACAGACAAAAAGCCGAAACAGGATGAAAGGAGAAAAAGAGCAGACGGCATTCTGACCCAATTTCGCCTTCTTTAATGGGGTGCCAAAGGCCGATTCTCCCCCCCTCCAGCCCCCTCCTTCAAATTCCCCACTCCCCAGTCTTCATTCTACAGTCTCCAGTCTTTCTCTTTCTTTTGGGGAAGCGATCGGATTGCGATTGAAAGCGATCCATCTTTATTATGATTACTCTCTGGCGATTTTCACGCTCAATTAATGTTTATGACAAGTGATTGTGTCGCGGCGATAACTCACTGAAAATCGCGAGAAAGACGGGGAGGATGGGGCCGGAGAAGGATGGCGATAGAGAGAAACCTTTGGACTCGCGGCAGAACAAGATCTCGATCGATCGATCGATCGATCGATCGATCCGTCGACCAAGCGATCGACCAGGGGATCGCTTAAATCACGCTCGAAATCATTTGAATGAGAATGTTGCCGCTAGAAAGTTGGCAACTGTGTTTTTCTTTTTTGCGATTTGAATTTATGTTCATCGCCGATATTTGACATGTGAAAATCAAAGCCTGATTGTTGCCACAACCGATTTTCACTTCATACCCTCTCTAGCCCCTCCTCTGGCTGGATATTGAAATCGCAACTCGAAATTCGCATATCGCATTCGAGGGGAGTTTCTTATTTATTTATTTTTTGTGTGTGGGTCTCAAGGCGGAAATCGGCTTAGCGCGTGCGGGAAATTAAACTAGATTCCAGCGCATTGCAGTCGGATAAAAAACCTTCAGCAACAGTTGCTTGTAGTGGGGAAATTGGGGAGATGGCTTCAATGGGTTGGAAAGTAAACAAATAAATAAACAAATAATATCAACGCGTTTAAAGAATTAGTATTTATTAGTTAAATTGATTTTAGAAAATATATTTCCGGTAAAATACCATAAACTCTTTAAAAAACTAGTACTTACACCTTAAGCAACCTTTGTTAAAAAAACATCAATTACCCAATCTGCCACGTGAATCGTATGATGAATGAAAAGCAATTTACCTTTTGTGCTGGCTTTTAGCACTTCGCCCCGAAAAATAAAAGTGGCCAAAAACCAGCGACCGCTAAGCGGTGCTGCCACCTCCCACTTTACCACTCTTCCACTTTTCCGCTTTTCCCCATTTTCCCACACTCTCCGCCCACTCCGCTCTGTCTTCCCACTTGGCCAAAACCGCAGAAGCGAGGACAGCAGACGACCGACGCCAGTTGGAATTTGAATTGAGAGATTAAAACGCAATGCCAGTGCACACCTATGGCCGCAATCGTATGTGCCAGCACTGAGAGAAGTTTGAAACTAAATATAAATAAATAAATTATTTTAATAGTTATTAGTAAGGGTATTTTATTTATTAATTTAATTTAAGAAGCGACCAAAGGCCTTTTACAGCTCTCAAAAATACATTAGTCTTAATAATCTGACTTTCTTTTACCTGATTACCATAAACTCTTTTTCTGAGTGTATAGTTTATATGCAGTCTTGCATATAGATTTGCGCTCTTCGCTTTGCCCACCCACACGGGATCTAAAACCGCAGTTGAAGTAGAAGTGTTTTTCGCCTGTCCGGATCGCGAGTCCGCTTCCCGTCCGTCCCTCTGTCCGTTTGTCCGCTTGTCCGTCCGTTGGTCCGGTTGTCCGACCGCCGGTACGATGTCCGTTAGCCCGGCTGGCTGAATGTGCAACAGTTGGCAGCAGTTGCCGGTTGGTCATGACACGGCAATGGCCAAGTGAAAGCAGGTTAAATGCAAATAAATTGTACAACTTTGTGGGGCAGGGGAATCGGAAGAAGGGGGAGCCGAACTTACTTAAAAACGTACTTTAAACAAAAGTTTCGGACTATCATTGCTCCCTGATAGCTTGCCAAAACTTCCATTGGTCTTTAATTTGATTACACTTGATTACAATAATTATGGCAGGAACTTTGTTAAAGGGGTTAAAGTAATCACATGCAGGTTTAATGGGGCAGTTAAAAAAGCAATGCAGTCGGGTATTTAGTGTATTTATAAAGTAATTTCGAAGATAAAGGGATTATTTTATAACTCTTTTACTTGTTATTTGTGTGTGCTGAATATTTAATTATAATTTTCTACCAATACAATATCCACATTTGTTTCAAAAAAATTTCACACTTATCTGACCAAACTCACCCAAAACTGGAGATTTACAACCCCGAGCCATAAAACCCAATTTTCGAGTGTGACAAATTGCGAATGATATCGGCATGAATGAACAGCAGGTTGGTTGGTGCCACGACCTTGTCGCATTCGGTTCTACCTGTTCTTGTTCCTGTCGCTGTTCCCATTCCCAAAAAAGAGGAAAAACACTTTAAATGCGTCGCGACTTGCTAATGAGTTTGTCGCAGGAAAAGGACAACAGCTCAGTGCGTAAATGAGCAGGACGGAGGACTGAATGGAGGTGAAAGTGTTTGAAGATTTATGATATGAGGCAACACCCCGGCAACCTGCAACCTGCAACAGCACGGCAGCAACAGTTGCAATTAGCTCTCGGGTAAAAAGTGAAATGTTCTCGGCCAAGTGCCGACAAGTAGGTAAGAGGCAAGATAAATGGCGAGACAAAAGGGAAAACGCTGAGAGGGAGGAGATCTGGAAAAAATGTGCCCGATGAAAATAAAACACTTTAACGCGTTGGCTTCATAAATCACATGATGAGGACCGAGGACCCCAAAACGACGACATGGGGACATGATGTTCACTCAGCTGAAGCACACGGCTCGAAAGAGACAGGCTGCTGGGCGGCGAGAAAGAGACGGAGGGAGGCTCGAAGAAAGAGACAGGGGAAAAGGCACTTGACTGTCACAACAAAAGTGGCCAGAATATGAGTAACTGCTATATAATAATGTTTGCCAAAAAACGAAACTCAGCCTCTTCATTTATCAAGAGCGAAGTGGAAAGGAAGACAGGAATACACCAAGAAAAAACATACTTACTTTGAGATTAATAGAGTACTAAATAATAATTTAAAATATAACTATATATTATTAATGTTGGAGTTAAGAGCAAAAATATTTCTAATGTAGTTTCTATCCATATGAAGTTCAGTTGTTTTGAGATACTATTTACGCCAATTGTAAGTAAGCTCATGAAGAACTTGGGTTTCAAGTATAAGATTTTGGTATCAAAATTAATAATTAAATTTTTTCCTGTGTAGAAAGAGAGTTCCTGCAGCTGCAGGAAACGGGGTCAGGAAGTCCATCAAGTGTCGGGAGAGATTCTCCGGCGCTGCTCTTGTTTGCGCTGCCCAAATGGCTCAATGAACTGTAATTTGAGTGCCAGTGTCCCGAAATTTGCAAATTGAGTTCCGATATCCCGTCCTCAAGCATGGATCTCTTTCTGCCTCGAGGTGTTCGAACGATCGCCACAACGCGCACGACACCATGGGTAAGATCCCAATATGATCGAAAAAAGGAATACCCTTTAAGTCCTAAGGAGTCTTAAAACCTAAATAATAAATTTGATAGAGGTATGTTAAAAAGAAAAACTCCAAAAATATTTTTTAAAGTCTTTAAAGATTTTCACTAATGTCCAAGTTTTTGAACAGAAAGTAATACCCTCTTCCAGAGGCCAAAGACAACGTGCATTTAATTCATTCAACAACGCCAAGAGGAGAATCCTGACCGGAGAAAGAGAAGAGCAGGACAGCAACTACCAAAAGGTAGAGACAGAAAGTTCTGGGGTTCGTGTGGGTGCGTGTGTAATTTAAGACTTTCTCGCTTTGGTAGGTGTGTGCTTCACATGTCGTGTTATTTGTTGGGTCGCAAAGCGGTGGAAAAAAGGGGGTAGCGGGGTAGAGGGGCGGGGGGCGTGGCTACTGCCACCAGATGGTATGATGTGGGTTCTTGGCCAAGAGTCGCCACAGAGCCCGTGCAGCTGGGGTCTCGTCTTACCAAAGTTTTAGTAGGTGGTCGCACCTCCAGCAACAAATTGGGGTTTCAGTTAGGTCAAGAATGAGCAGGTTGTTTGAGAGCCGAGAAAAACCGACGTAAATTACTGCAATATGTTTATTGATAAAAAAGGGAAAATCATAAAAAAGCTTTAAATTGTTGGGTTTTGAGGGTATATTAGGTTCAAAAGGAATAAGTCAGAAACCCATTTTTTCTGTTGCACAAAAACTTGGCTCCATGTTAAAAACGACACGGGACGCTGAGTTTTAATTGAAACCATCAACGTTTCGATAAGTGAGTTAAACAACTATCGGTCATCCGCTGCACTCCATTTCAAATTTTTTCCCGAGTACCAAAATGGCCAGGAAAAACTCTGAATGCTGAAAATGGAAAACTACAAAATAAGCCAAAAAACAGTTGAGGGGCTGTGTGTGTGTGTGTGGGAAAACCATTTGGGAAAATCCGCTGCATGTCCGAGCCACAGCGCTGTGGAAATGGAAAACACAATTAGATGACCTAATAAATATGCACACACGTGACGCGGACCACTGACAGATGAACAGAGACGGGGGGCAAACAAGAGGTGAAACACTATTTTCGGGTAATGCAAAAATTTTGGCTGGGAATTACCTTGACTGTGGGTGTCGTGACTACGGAATGGCATGGATCGCATGGAATGGTTTTCCACAGAATGCCAAAGTGTGGGTCGACACAGGGATTTGCAAAATAGCCCTGACACCCGGCTAGGGTCCTTCGGTCCTCGCTTTTGTTTTCCCCTTATTGTTTCGGTTGCCTTTTATTGGTCCATGGCTGAAAAACGAGCGTGACTTCCACCGAGGAGGCCATCAAACGGCTTTGGTCATGGGAAAGTGCCGCGCGAGTGAGATCCTTGGTAGATCATGGTTAAGAATGAGTTTTCGAAGCCTCGGAAAATGATGGAACATTGGTAAGAGGGTTTTTTTTAGGGTTTTTACCATAAATTAATTAATACGATTTTTACGAGGTCTTCCTCTCCAAATAAGCCCACTTCTGGGCCAGCTATGCCTCCGGTGAAGGGTTAAACTATCCACCATCCGAAGATCGCGTCCATTAGCACCCATAGACCCTGGCGACCACCCAAGAGACCCACACATAAGGCCCCCAACCCACCTGGAAAATTTTGGACTCCCACCAACTGGCATCGTGTGATTCTCACTCTCTCTAATTGGCCCACTTAATGGCGACAGAAAGAGGAACGCAGGCGTTTTGCCTTGTCGAAAGTCGACGGGATGTAAAGTAAAAGTTCCATTTCAATAATTCTGCTTGTAGAATAATTACCCCGGACAGCAGAAGACAAGACACCCACATGTGGGTGCTTATGGTGGCCGCAATTTAATTAGAAAACACGACGCAAACGATTAATGGGCAGCGCGAGTGCATTTCGAAAGGAAGAGTTGCAGTCGTCTCTGGGCCAAAAAAACACATAAGCCAGCCGGGAGAAATGCCAAAGCCACATGCGGTTCGGCAATAACAGTAAAAAAGTGTAACATATATTTATCAACCGAAAAGCGACAGCGGAGCAACCAAAAAAAAGGCTAAAAGAAGAAAAAATAACACACAGAAAGCTCACAAGGAAGTCCAAATTGTGGGGGCCATTGAGGGGCTGGTGCGGGGGGAATGTGGGTCAGCAGTCTGGCCTGTCCAAACAAAAAAAAAATAATAAAAAAAATAAAGAGCGCGCTCGAAACGAAACCGAACTCAACACGCTTCAACATTTTCGATGATGATAAATGAGGCAGATGAACGCCAACGATAAAAAGACACCGCGGAAACCGCCGAAGAACCCAGCAGAAAGCTCAAAAAAGGGGGAAAACATAAACTGCAGCCATAGCAGCATAAAAAGGAGTTAAGTCCGCGGCCGAGGACAGTCGGGAGATTGTACAATGAGTCTAAATGCGAGTTTAAATGGCAGTTGATAAGCATTGAATGGGCAGATCGACCGAACGGCATCAACTTTCAATTGCCGAGGGGGGATTGTGGAGTACCAAGATCTGATGGTCAGTTTTCTCCGCGAATTTGCCAAATCAATTCAAATAATAATATAATAATAATAGCTTAAAAGAAGCCTTCTTTTTGAAAGGGAAAAACAATGCATTGGCAAAACAGTTCTTTATAAACTTTAAAAGGAAGAATTGTTCTTTCCCTTCTGTTAATAAGAATTATTATAATCTTGGCCAAAAATACATGAAACCATTATCTTACTTTTTTCATAATATTTAAAGTAAATCTATTAAATTCTCTTCAACACATCCTTTACTTCTCTTTCTACCCTCGCTTTTAAGAAGCATTTTATCATCAGCTAATAAAAAGCCTTTGCCATAAATTGCCCAACCGCAGACTTCAACAAAAGGAAGCGCCAAAAACTAAAGCGGCAACAAAGTGCAAAGAAAAAAGAATTTGGAGCAGATGGCTTATCAAAAATGTCTAAAAGGCAAAAATAGAAAAAACTTCGCACAGACAGCAGACTATGCCTAGTTTTAGAGGCATTGGCCCCGAGTTGGCCCCGCTGATTGTGTCAGGGAGATAACGAGCGGAACTGCGGTCTGGGCCTCACACCCTCGCCACATAACCCCCAGTATTACCAGTATTACCCCCAACTTCTCGAGCCCCTCTACGTTTTGGCGTGTGAAAGCGCACATTCTGATTATAAGTCCAGGGAAATGGAGGGGGAAGATCTGACTAGCAGCTGTAATTTATAGACTGACTCGGGCAGACAAATGTCCCTCGGAATCTCTTTATCAGTGCTGCCAAATAAACGTACAATGCGGCCAAGCATGGGTCAAAGTTGCATCTAAAGAAATGGGAGACTGTTTCAGAAAATATAATTATTTTATATCATATTATAGATACAAAATATTTAAGGAACGTGAAAGTTTTTACTTGAAATTCTAAAACTATTGTCTTTGATTTTCTTTTGAAAAGTAAAAGGTTGAACAGTGCTGCCAAGCTTCTTTATGATTCAAACACATTTGAGCTAACAACGCTGTACTTATTATTAACTGAAAAACTTTTTACTCAAATTCTCAGTTGTTTTTACTTAAAGTAGACATAGTTTAAGCTGCTGGTAACCCCATAAAATCCTTGTTGCATTTTATCACCATAACCTATTCATAAGCAGGACCATTTCGCCGCTTTCCATTTTCGCTGGCATCACTGCTCACACTGTCTGTTCTCCCCCCAGCACTTTGAGCGTTTTTCATTTTCACTTCTCAACATTTTATTTGTTGCTGTTTTCGCCTTTTTTCTCATGATAAATTTGCGTGGTTTATCCTGCGGCTAACGGCAAATTATGGTTCTTAAATCCAGT
The DNA here is from genome assembly GCF_025231255.1 of Drosophila biarmipes. NCBI lineage: Eukaryota > Metazoa > Arthropoda > Insecta > Diptera > Drosophilidae > Drosophila > Drosophila biarmipes. The sequence continues at coordinate 20,654,335 of NC_066613.1, read as the reverse complement.
GTGCCAAATGTTTCGGCTCCAATCCGACTGAAACCGTGGCCGCGGTACTATGGTAATGTTTGGCTAACACGAAAATGAAAATGGCCATAAAAACGGTTTCATAGGCATTTTCCGTTTGTCGTTTAAACTGCAGAATTTAACAGAAACAAATTGCCGCGCTTAGCCAGTTGAAGGCAATCCATAAAAATGGCAACGATTTTTCACATCGTTCCGATTAAATTATGTTTTTAGTTTCCGTCGCTTCGGGCGAAACTGCGTTTATTATAAAATTAATGTTTGGTGTTTTTTAATTGTGCGGAAAATGTGGATTTATATTTACATTTAAATCCTTTTGATTTGGCGGTTTTTAAATAATCAAAAAATAATAAATACATGATGGCGTCAATATTATTTGACGTCTAGCTTGTTACAGTCAACTAATTGTTTTCATTCAATTAATCAACCAACGATAAAATAATAACAATAGTAAATGACTTTCAATTTCCCTTAGTGCACTAAGTGACAATCTCTGCATGTGAGCTTGGACTCTGCCCTTTCGAAAATCCTTTCGCCTAATTGTTTTTTCTGTTTTGATGGGCTCACGCTATAATCGAAACCCAAATCTGAGCAGCGAAATGATGCTTTACAAATTGAACTGTGAAAAGCGGGGCCACACCCCCTCGCGGAGGCCGCCCACTTGACTCGGAGGAAAACTTGGCAACTCGAAATTCGAAATGGGCCATTAAAACAGAGCGAGCGGGCTATAAAAACAACAGCCGAATGTTGCGCCCACTAACAGAGCTCACAGAATATCCAGCATGGTCTAATATTTATTTATCACACATTTTCCACGAATCGAGCAAAGTCCTGGCACTGGGAAATGGGAAAACCTTTCACTTGGTCTCCGCTCCTCCGACAGTCCGAGAAAACCGAAGACAAAACCAACACATACTCCTTTGATATTTATTTGTGTTTGTATTAATAGCAGCGTGTTTATAACTTAATAATGGCTCAATAAAATACAAAATTCGAGGAGTTTTCCTTTCCTGCTGCAGGCGGAGGCTGAGCTTTTCTTTTGGCGCAGAGCTCTCTTCTCAGTGCTGTCGACTTGGCTATTTTCTTTTCATGTTTACTGGGGGTCGTAAAAAAAGAGCAAAGTTAAATTAGGAAAACTCCCCCTTTGAATAATAAAATTAATTTAAAATCTAGTTAAACCTTAATCAATTTCCACTAAGTGTGCAGAAAGGGCCAACATCAATAGAACATTAAAAGCAATAAATATCATAAGTAGCACATAAAGCTTATGTGATATTTCTTGTAATAAATTCTTTGATAGCTAACTAACAAAATCCGCATGCAAATATATTTATTTCGCAGTTAAGTTTGAACTTTTACGGCTTTGTAACCATTTTACCCATCAATATCTGGCTCTTTTCCACACAGTAGTCAACCGGTGGTGTTCAATTGAAGTCGCTCTCTATTTTGTTCGGACATCTTAAACGTGAGCGTTTTTCATTTAATGGATTGGAGTTTCGAGGGGGATTGGGCTGGGGACTGTGGGTTGTGGGCTGGCCACGGTTTAGAAAGGCTAATGGGGAGTTTAGCTTGTTGTTTTTCGGCTCCGCTTCGCTTTTTTCATTGCAAGTTAATCAAATGAATTATTATTACAATAAATAAGCATATTTTGACAGTCGGTTGTTAGCTAAATGGCATATCAACTGCTGCAGCGGGCAGGCAATTGAGATAGCTGTCAGTGTTGGTGGAAATTGAAATGTTGTTTTAAATTAAAGTCGAAATCCCGAGGCTAATCAATTGTATTTTGGCTGAACAAGTTTCCTTGGACTTTTTCTGTGGCTCTGTGGCTGCCTTATCTAATGTTGGTGGGAACTTTGGGAGACAAAATATGAAAGGCAAATGGTTCTATGAATGATTTATTTATTTTAAGATATCAAATATAATTATAATTGTTTCTAGATTGGAGAGACCATTTGCTAGCGTTTCAAGAGGTCTAAGATTTCTGCAGCTGGTATACATTTATAATATGAGTAGTAAACCCCCCCATATTTCCATTATCATATTCGGAAAACTATCCTCCCATTTCTCATCTTTCCTTCCATTTTCTGCACCTTCAACATATTTCCTGAATCCGGCATAAAGCTCGTGTATCGCTGGATTTTCCCCTGCACTTTCCACATGCATTAAGCTTTAATCTTTGACTTTCTAATGCAGTTAGTCTTGCACATCATTACGTGCCGCTGGGGGCGTGGCAGTGGGCGTGCAGCGGGGTGGGAGTGGCAGTAGCAGGAGTGGGCGTTACAGGACCCCACCAAAAAACAGCAATAAGTGAGGCTTCCTGCTCACCAGCCCACAGATGAATTTATTGTTATTTGTTCGCGACGGCCGACTACTGTCCATAATTTCTCAACAAATCGTCGCTCAGCTGTCACACTTATCTTGGTTAGCCCCCCGCAGAATTTGCATATTTGCATATGTGGCTCGGTGTTATGGATTTGTGTTTGGATTTGGGTTGGGATTGGAGTTTGGGTTGGGTTCGGTTCGGCTCGGTTTCTTTGTGGTCAGTGAAGCGCAGACAAATGGTAGTAAAAAAAAATAAATAGTTAAAATCAAAACACACCTAAGAAAACGATTGTGGGAAATTCGCTGTTCGGCGATGGAAAATCTCACACATATCTATGTGAGCACTTACAGTGGGTTTCATAAATAACAAAGGCTAGTGATAAGATTTCTAATTAATCAATTTATGTTTCAAGAAAAGCTGTAATTATGTTCATACAAATTAAAATTGTATTATTATATTATTTAATAAAATATTTACTACTAATACTGTTCCCCTCGGGTCGCCTTGCCTTTGCGAAACGCACCTTTCCTCTGATTTGCGCTGTGCAATTGCTTATTAACAAGTTGCCAAATGGTTTTACCACATTTGGCTAATGCCACCTATTGGCTTTAGGTTAGGTCTTTTCATTTTTCATCTTGCTGCTTGTGTTTTTTCTGCTTTTCCATATTTCCAGCTGGATGTCAGTGTGGGCTGTCGTCACGCCCACAATCTCAGTAGCAGCCGCTGCAATTTGACAGCAAACCCAATGGGAAACTGGAACCAAGTTGGACTTGCAACCAAATTGGGAGCCCACCTCTACTGCCACTCTTAGCTCGACTCGACTTGACTTGACTCATTTCTGGTTCCTCCGCTGGGGATTGAAATGCCAGCTCCAATGTCGATTCTAATTGTTTTATTGAGGTTACTAGGTGAGGTCTGGGCCGAACACGAAACCAATTAATCCCACTAATTACCGCAGCCAATCCGAACACATCCGATGATCGCCGAAATCCCTGTCCACCCCCATGGATCTCTGCAGATCGACTGACAGCTAAATTTACGTGCAAAAGTTCATGAGTTGAAGATACACATAAATCTTTTGGGGCGCCATCTACAGGTGGGAACATGAGACTCGGAAAATATGATCGATTGGCTGTTATTAATGATGTGGTCTTTACGATACTGATCTTTTGCGAGTGTGAACTTTTAATGGTTCTTATGGGCAACGAAATAAGGAAATTTTTGTAGGAAATTCGTCGATCCAGGAGCAACAACATACCAGAAAATCAATGGAGACTAATGTGGCAAGTATAATTTTCAGGAATAAAACTGATTTATACTAAAAAAATGTAGTTCAATATTAATTGAGAATTTTAAGGAGATAATTGATATTTCCTTTTTCAATTTTAAAAATGACTCATTTAAAAAGCATATAAAACAAGTGACTCACTTCCAATGGACAAGAGTCATAGTCTCCAAAAATATCCAAACATTTAATTTCACACATACCTGAAATGAGACAGAAAAAAACCAAGAGTGAGTAAATATGTCATTAAAAACGATCACTTAGGCGATGAAAATCGAAAATAAAACTGAGAGCTGCTCATGGGGGTTTGATGGTGGGATAATTGCAAGGCAAATAAATAAATAAATGTGCGAAAAAGGAAGCAGCGATCAGCACATGCAAATGGCTGAAGTAACAAAAAAAGTCGTCATAAAAGGGGCAAATGGTATGTGCGGAGTGATGACGTTGTTTACATTTCAATTGTATATAGTAAACTTGAGGGGCCCGAGGGCCTGAACAAATTGCGCATGCGCAAAAGCCGAGCAAATGCGGGTCAATAAATGGGCAACAACAAGAGGGTCTGCGAAAATGATGCAACCGTCTTAGCTTTTTTTCTTCCACCGGCCTCCACAATCTGTTTGCCAGAATGAAGAGGAAGCCAAGGAGGATCGGCCGAGCTGTTCATTAATTTCATAAACGCAAAAAGAAATGCAACAATGAAACCGAAACCTATACTTAAAAATAGTTGCCTTCAATCCGGTCCCCGACCGCTCGTCTCCAGAAATCCCATCCTCCTCGCCATAGACAAAAGGCATTTGGCACTCCTCGAGGAGTGGATCGGGGTCTGGGGCTCGGGGACCGGGGCTTGGGTTTCTGGCCTTGGCCAAGGCGTGTGTGATGATGATTATGGCCTAATGGTGGATAGCCTGTTGGCATGCCAGCAACGAAACAACAGCAACCTCAGATAATAACAACGAAAACAACAGCAGGTACACTAGGCAAAAGTTCAAGATACTGGCAAGAAATATAAACCTTTCCAATATATAGTTCCAGATTCGAAAATAATTGTTAATCCCCTGTTTAACTTATTCGACTCTTTTCCAAGGACATTTCAAAAGAGTATCTAAGATCTGTTGAGAGCAACGATAAAGTTGAAAAAACAATCTATATTTTTTTTATTTTTTCCAGTGTATAATTGCTGTAAGTTCGTTGTTTGTTGGTGGCTGCGGTTTCTGCCGCGTTTGAAGCAGCGCGTAAAAAATGGCAATAATTTTTGCTCTGTGGCTGATTAGTTGAATGCCTAGTCCCAGTCGATGGGATGATGATGATGATGGGGCGGGATAAGATACGTCAAAGAAGCAATATTACAGTGCACTCATCAGAAATTTAAAGTTCGTTCATAGAGCTTTATCAAAGTTACTTAGAAACTGCGTTGTCTAGCAAAAGTTGAATCTAGGAGATAAATGTAGCTGGTGAAATATCAAAACAAAATTGTAATGTAAAAAATCCTTTTAAGCAAATGACTTGAGAAATATTTTATATGGGTATTCCTCAAAATCAGTTTACAATCAGTAATATAGCCTCTATTATTTATACAAAAATATTTATCTTTAAGATGACAAATAACTGGAGAGGTCTGTACTATTCGTAATTCAATCCTTCCAGAATAAAACGTTCTGTAAATTGAGCTACAAAACCGATCATAATCGCTTAGTAAAACTAAAAGCTATCCAAAAATAGCTTTGTGCTCATAACTCAGTTGGCATATCTGCGCCAAGATCGATTACTTCGGCTCAAAGATCTGCAGCCCGACAAATACAAACGTTTCCACATCCATTTCGATTCTCGCAGGCTTTGTTCTTTTCTCCGCTTTTCTTTTATATTCCTGACCATTTCGGTGTATTTTTGCGGTGGGCGTTCTCTTTTGTCCATTGCAGATCACCCCGCCGCCCTCCGCCACCGCTCCCTGTGACGCTGACAAATTGTCGGGCATATCAGTTTATAGATACTTTTTTAAGTTCTGTTCTATTCTTTTGTCCATGCTTAACAAATGAGTTAGCTGCCAAAGCAGGGTCCAAGAAAATCGAGAAAAAATCACGCCCAAAGCCCATATACACCTGGGTATACACGGGTGCGTCTGTGTGTGTGTGTGTGTAGCTGCACTCAAGGTCGTTTCATTACTCAGTGGCGTCCTTGGATAATTACACACACGCCAAGAGACCCCAAGACCACAACAATAATAACCCAGAAAGGGGCGTAAAGGGGGGGCTCTTGAGCTTTTACCGCAGCTTCGTTTTTCAATTTTAGTCATCATAAAAAATCGCCAGGCGTACGTGGCAGAAAGAGAGGGACTCAGCCGGTGCGAAAGAGACGGGGACAGTCCAGTTCTTCCACGCAGGCGCAACGCCGATCGGTTCTCTCGCTCTTACTGCCCATCCATCTCGTTCCCTCTCGCGTTCTCTGGCTTTTGCATTTTCTGCAACATTACTTCCTTTTAGGCTTCTAATCGCTGGCTGAGTCAACCCCAAGTACAGTACTAACCTATTATGATGTTCTTCGAAATTGTATATTATTATGTTTAACAATATGTAAACAAAAAACTTAAGATTGCTTAGAACATTATAATATTATTGTTTTCTTTAAATTTAAAGAACTTTTTTGCAAGTTTTTTGGGAAATAACAAACCTAAGATTGCTTACAATATCATTATATAATTTTTTCCTTTAAATTTAAAAGAATTTTTAACAAGTTAGAAAAAGAAAAATATAAGAAAATCAGAATAAGCTTTTTTTAAATATTTAGATTTCCCAAAACAGCTTAACATATTATTCTGTGTAAGGAATTAAAGTAATTTCTAAATTGTTAAAATATTGAACATTTAAAAATCCTTTCTACAAAGTGGTTCCGTTTTCCGACTGATTACTGTGGCAGTCACAACAGCTGGAACACACGTTGGCCTGTGCATTCGTGCGAAAGTCCGTCCGCTGTCTATAGCTCCGGTCCCCTCGTACCCCCAACACCCCCAGAAGCCCCGATCGCCCCGGCATACGTCCGTGTGTATATGCTTCGATCGCTGGCAGAGGAACGTTTCTAGTTTTGCGTGCAGTGGAATGGAATTGTGGACCAGGCCCAGACCGCGGGGTTCAATGCACCGACCGATTCTGAATCCGATTCTGCAGCATTCTGTGGAGCAGCGCAGTCGCGGCCTGCATTTTGCTTGCCTCTGGCATTTTATGCAATTTTTTTCGCCACAGCCGTGGCCTGGGCTTTTTCCTCTTTGTCTATAGCTTTTTTATTTGCTTTTATCTTGAAGTGAGTGAGCTGGATGCGCTATCCTAGGGTTGGGCATCTGGGTTCGGGGATGAGTTTATCGTAGACTAAAAGTATCTAGAATAACTGAGCTTTTTTTACAAAAAAACTGGAATGTTTTTTAAAACAAATACGAATCTGAATATATATTTATTGTAAATATACTATATGATATAAGCAGAGGGTTCTGGAAAACTGCAGTTGGAAATACTCAAATCGTAGATAGTATATAAACCATATTCGAGTATTGAACAACACAATCTTTTTTAAATTGTATACCTTTTTAATACAAATTTAACATTGGTATATGGTAAATCGAGCTGCACAAAACAAATTCTGAAAATGGGGGAAAAAAGCCCAATTGAGGTAATTTAAGTAAATACAAATAGCTAACGATTTTGATCTCTGGACCCCACAAGCCATATGTCCCACTGGGGAAGCCCCTCAGCAATTTAAGGTCACCATTACCCGAGTCTTTGGAACTGAGGCTTAAAAAAGATGCAGACAGCAGCTGTGCTACACTTCTGCAACTCTTGCCCTTGCCTCTTTTATGTCTGTTGGTCTCGGCCATTGTTAGCGATAACAATAAAATGTGGGTGGGTTGAACTTGGACCTCTGCCTCCCCCGCCGTCCACCACATTTCTCCCCTCGTCCGAAATCCATAATTATGGGCACATGGCTATCCTACAGACGAATTACTTTCAAAACAAAACTCGAAATCGCACAACTTGTAGATGACCAAAGCCCCCAGAAGAGCAGTAGAAGAGGCAGGGAAGAAATAACTGAAAGACGGCCAAGAGGAAGCTATCTTCCAGATAGAGCTTAAGAAGTCCAAGCTGAAGTTGGATTATTCAAGCGGAGCAACCGCCAATGGGCAGCTGCTCTAAGACTCGCTCCCTCTCTTTCTTCTGCCTTCTCCCCTCTCTTTCTGCGCGCCTCTTGCCTCTCTTTCTGTTGGACAAGAATAGCAGGAGACGTGGGCGAGGAAGGGGGAGGAAAAACAGAACAAACGGCAGTTTTATGTCGCCGGAAGCCAGGCTAAAAACAATTCTTAGAGTTAAAAAAAATAAATAAAAGAGAAAAGAATCGCAAGAGGGAACGAAGGAAAGCAGAGGAAAATCGTAGAAAGGGGGTGGGCGCCCAGTGGCCACAGGAAAACCCCAAGCTAAATGCACTTATTTATAGCACATTTGACCACTCGATAACTTCCTTATGTGTGTGTAAACAAAGAAATCATTTCTTTTTTACCTGTTTATCCCGATATATGGATGTATTTTGCCACTAGAATGAAAAAATAAATACTTATATGCGGGAAAAGAGGTGGTGGAAAAGGGGAGCTAGGCAGGTGTACAGCAGGTGATAGAGAGTTGCAGATTAAAGATCGCTACCGGTGAAAGATTATGCAATTAAGGATGTTGCCTTAATATGTTGCAAGCTTTTAATCGCTTTTATATCCTTTCTTGAAGATTTCACACAATTACATTTTCAATAATTTTTTGCAGATTCCCTGGAAAACCCTTTCAAACCATTATTTTCCCACTAATATTAAGCCACGTCAATCTGATTCCATTACCAGTACGAGCAATTTCCGAAAGGAGCACCTGCTCCATCCAATCCCTCCTAAATCAATCCCCTCTCTGGCCCCAAGCTCTCCTCGATGTGCGTAGGCCTTTCCCTTTGGCATCATTATGCCCATTTAATTATACCTTTTTGCGAGAACAACAATTTCCGAATAAATCACTCAATCAAAATAGAGAAAAGCGAATGCCAGACGGACTCAACACATGACAGGACAGTTTCCCACAAATCGCTCACAGCGAGCAGGAAAGCGAAGAAGCCGGCATCTCGGCTCCTCGGCTCCTTGGCTCCTCCAGACCACATAAATACATCAAATGTCAAAAAAGCGAACTTGGCCCGCAGCCTGCCAGCAGAAGACCAGGAGGTAGGCGTCTGGAGGATGGAGTGGAGGAGGGCCTTTTGGCAAATAATAAATTAATATGCCGTAAGTTAATAATTACAAGTCGAGATTCTCCCAGGCTACTGGAAAGCCTCCTCCTCGGCCTTATCGCCAGCATCTGTTTGTCCATCTCTGTAATGCTAGGGACCAGTTCAGTCTGGCGCCCCCAAGGAATCTCATTAAATGGGGCTCGAGCCTCGGCTAAATGTGTTTGCTTTGTTTTTCCTTTTGTATAAGGAAGTTTGCCTCGCTGCGATTGCGATTTTTCAAATTGCCTTTTATTAGAGAGTGGTCAGTAGGCAGTCTTTTTTATAAGCCCCAGGGCATCCTTCATTAGGATCTAAGATAAGAACGCTAATAAAACTGTAAAATAATCTAAAAATTTAAGACCAATTTTTATTTTTAGTGCAATGATATATTTTGGTAACTGCTAACCTCCAGGAAAATATTATTAGTACAATAATTAAAAAAATGTTAATTACCTTAAACAAAAAAATGATTATATCTCTGCAAATTTTAACTTAAATAAGGTACAGTTTGTAGTCTGAAATCGCTGTTAGTTTATGAAATTAGAAATGAAATAAAACCCAAACAGCGGGAAGTATGCCACGGAAGCAATCCCAAGTTCTATTTTCATTGCATTTTTATCTTTTCGCAATTCCCGTCCAATTTTTATGGCCTGCACCTTTCACAGCGTTAATTAATTTGGCAGAAGTTCAGCAAAAGTTTACATAACAGAAACGGATGCCGTTATGGCAATAGCAGCAACTTGTTAGACAACACACTCATCATTTTCCGAGAAAATCCCACAGAACGATACTTTTCCCTCTCTCGCAATCTTTTGCAACAAGCTGACAAACATTTCCAAACAAACAGAAATTTTCTTTTATTTGCCGAGTGCATTGAAAATGCTCAATGCCTAGACAGCGAAGTCGATAAGGAAAAGGAGAAGACCCTGGCTGCTGTAGGAACTTTATGTAGGGTCATTTGTCAACATTTGCATGGGCTATCAAATGTCCGCAGGGGAGGGGACATTATTAAGCCATCCTAGTAGTAACCATGACGAATGCTACGTAATCAAAACAACTATAAACGAAAGATTAAGGCTGAGCCGATGTTTTCCAAGGGAAAAAATGGAATGAAAAAATAATCAAATAAAATATCATGTTATTTATAAGACTGATGAATTTAGCACTCTATATGTATTTGTAAACTAGATCATCTATATTCCAAATATTATAACTCAAAGATATATATAGTTTTTCAATATTATTAAAGGTGAAACACACTTTGTATAGGACATTTCTTAGATTTTAACAGTACTTAAAATATATACTTTATTGCTTAATAAAAATTGAACATATGACTAAAATGTTTTTCCACAATGTCAAAGGCGAATATAATTATTTAATTACCTTTTCTCCTGTTATCTACTACTTTAAAGTGGTGTTAAACATAAAACAGTAAATATACTAATAATAAAATTAAAACAGTCCCTGACGATTTGAAATATGACCACAACCGTTAATGAGTCTCATTTTATTCACCCTACTTCCATCATAAAACTCAATTAAAGTGCAATTGCAGTATAAAACTCCTAAAAAGAATGCTAGTGATAGAGCCATCAACAAATCAAGCACTCGAAATGACTTAATAACATCAGGAATCACCAAGAATCAGCCGAATAAATGAGACGAGACCTGCGAGGAGAGATCCCCAAGATACCCAAGATAGCCAAATGACTTAATGTGGCAAGAACTGTAAAGTCCCCGCACATGCAACATGTGAACCCACATAAACCCCGGAGTAAATGAAGAAACAGGCAACTGAAATCTTGATCTAGATCAGGAAGGAAATCAAGAGTCGTTATAATTGATTAACTGCAACAGAGTGCAGCGATGGGGAAGGAGTGAAAAAGAGGCAGCAGTAAAGAGAGCCATAAAATGCAGATGAAGAAGAAACCGAAACAGGAAGACTTTTTCACCCGAGATAAGAAGAAGCACCAACGGAGACATTGGGCAGTCACGCATGCGCATCTTCCATCTCTCTTCAGTAAGATATCCCCGTCTCCTTCTGGGCATACTCGCTATTTTCGGATACTGGCCAGAAAGGGAAAACAACCGTTGAGCTGCGCATCGTTAGAGAACGGCTCCAAAGTATTACGGTAAAAGCCGTTGCTGTCCTGCTCTACCCTGGGGTACACTATAACAAAAAATAGTAGTAAATATGCCCTAAAGAATCCTTGTCTAACAAGCAGAACAAAAAGTGTACTAATCTCAAATTTATAAAATACTAGACCTTTTGGTATTTTAATCATATTTTGAGAAAGTACGAAAGTTGGTTTTAAAACTCTTTATTTAATATCTGTGTAATCTAAAAAAGAAATTATGAGATATTCATTTACTAGCCTCATATGTACTAAATTTTTTTGGTATTTATATTCATTTTTTTTAAGAGGTTCGATTTTATTTGAATTTTTATTTTGTTTGTTCCGATTGTTTCTAGAAGTAATAAAAAAAGGAAAATTTAAATAAAATTTTCAAAATATTTATTTAATATTCATTTTATCTAAAAGATTTATTATTTTATAATTATTTGGAAGACTTATTTTGAGATGTTGATGTAGAAAAATAAAGACTACAAAAATGTTTAAAATACTTCAATCAATTGTTATTGTGTTTCAGGAACATATCATATATAAAAGTTACTTTGTTTTCCCCAGTGTAGTTGGTCGGGAGATAACTTGGCCGCTGGCAGAGGTCATAAAAAACGGCGGCGGGCGGGGGATCTTCGCTAGACTGACAGATGCGTGCAAGTTGGCCATAAACGAGCCCCAACGAGCTGAGGAATCGAATCGAGCCGTGGAAATAATTTAGCTGACACAAGTCCGGTACGCGCTGTCCAGTGTTCACTGTCCATAGACTCCAGTCAAGTGTACACTGTCCACTGTCGGGCGTCCAGTGTCCGATGTCCAGTGCTGGTCTTCGTCGACGTTGTCGTCTTAAGGAAATGCATTAAATGAGAATCAGCCAGACTCTTGGCTCAAACGAAAAGGGGGTGGTAGGGTGCTGGGGAGCGGCACAAGTTTGTAATTTTACAGTTAGAACCGTCGGTAGCCAGCGGGCAGAGGGAATTTGGCTAGGGAAAAGACACAGACAGCGACTACTGGACAATAAAATCAATCGAGGCGCGGGGCTGTGCCTTCTATCAGTTGTTGAATGCATAACCGATGTTCATGGGCTCGGAGAGCTGAGATAAAAACGTTGGAAATTGCTGGCAATTTTCTTTTCTCGTACTCATTACATATCATTTTTTTCATTTAGGCGAAGACTTTGCAGTCGAGGCATATTAAAAATACCAAATTTGGTTAATAAACCTAATCAAATTTCATGGCATGTACAGAAATTTTTAAGAATATTGTACAGATACCTTTTTTAGTATTGGGAAAATTAAAAATACCAACTTATTAATTTGCATTTGTGGCAATTCGACTAATTAATTTGGGTCGTCTTCCTTTATTACACTTATATTATAGTAATTTTTATTACAAATAAGTAACATTTTGTTGATTTTCTTTTGTTATTTATTATTTACGTAATTATGGTATGATATTGTGACTGGTTTCTTCTCCAGAACCTCCATTGTGCCTGGCAAAACTATCAAAATATTTCCGCATTGACTTGTTGCAATGCAGAGTCCAAGTGAACTTAAAACAAAAGCGGAATCGAGACCAGAAGAATTTATCGAATGCCCGGCTGAATCGAATCCTAATTAGGACAGATTTAGAAAGGTAGATAAATATTATAAAGCTATCAGAGCCGGGGTCCCCGTCCATGAGGGAATGTATGCCAGTCTATGGCCATATTTTTTTTATAGATTTCCATAATAAATCTTTGCAGTCAAGAGAAGAGTTGCAGGGAGCCTAAAAATCTGTCCATGACCTTCTTTGGATGGAGATGTAGAGTGAAGTGCGGAGTGTTCTTGAGAAGAGGAGGGGCGAGGTTTTTTGGGCACGACTTTGAACTTGGTTCGGATTTTGTTTGGTTTTGGTTTTGGTTTCGGTTTTGGCTTTGGATTTTGGGATCTGCATGAGGACAAATTGTGCCCAGCATGCAAAATGCGATCTTGACTAACGCGACTCTCTAAATCTTCAAATTATATGCTGGCCGAATCGTGCCGAGAAAAACCTCAGAGATTTTCTTTCACTTTGTCGTCCAGGGAGTTCCTGTCCCTTTCCATGGCTTCTCATGTCCAACCGAATGAAATAGAAAGAAGATGATCTTCTGCGGCTGGGCTAAGGTCTTTCTAGGTCGACTCCATCCAGCGATTAGTGGCTAGAAATAATTTCATCCTCTTTCTCCGGCTTCTTTCCATTTTATTTTGTTTATAATCAAAAGTAAAATGATTGCGATTTCGTGTTTTGGGTTTTATTTTTCTTTTTTTCCTCAGGTATTGTCTTTCTTTCTAGGAAGGTGACCCAGTTGCTGGCTTTTGCAGCTCGCATCTTGCGGTGATGAAAGTTAAAAGATCCCCACTAGCAATTTTCAAAGGGCTTAGATTAGTGAAAAATGGGGCAAATGCTTAAACAAGCATAACAGTTTTATTGAACCAACATTCTGCCTTAATCAGCTCAATTGCCTCATCGAAGGACTTACCTCATACAAAACTTATATCAACCCCACCAATCCCAAACATATTTGTAAAAACCGCAAAAGCCTACGATTTATATTCGCGTAACCGCAAGGGTTTAAATAAGCCTGACCACCTTCACCCCGTCCAACGTTGCGTATGAGTAATGTCAACATTCAATACCTTTTTCCGCTACCCCAATGAGTCAAAGGCGATGACAAAGTGCAAAGTAGCGAATTTTTAGAAAATATTTATTGTCATTCAAGACAAAAAAAATGGTGGAAATGTTTTACTATGATTTCATTCACAATTTTATGATTAAATTGTGTAACTTATTACATTTAATAATCAAAGTTTAGCTTTGGCATATGTATGTTTTTAAATATTTAGTTACGTGTACAAAAATAAAAACAACACTTAAATAAACAAACTTTTTATTTCTATAGCTCCAACAATAATTGCAATTATTTTGTAAAAAAAATCACCTGAAGATCTCAGAGTGTGTTTAAATTAAATTATTTAATTCACAAATAACCAAAAATAAAATGAGATATTACTACCTTGTTTGGCTATCAAAGCAGCTCGTCTCTGTAGGCGATACATGTTGGCTGGTCTCTACTGGGTATTATTTTAAAAACTTCACTTTGCAGAGGGTTTAACTTCACAAAAACGAACAGTTCATTGTTAAGGACCTGTTTTGTTATTTTCTGCGGTTATTTTCGTAACTATTTCTTCCACTTTCAGCTACACCCGCGCCACACAAAAGAGTCGTTGAGAAAAACAGAGTTCCAGTGGTTTGTTTCTGGTTTAGGCAAAAGTCCGAAGTCTTGAGTTGAAATCGAGTTACGAACGCCGCTTGGACCGCTTGAGATGACGTGCAAAATTGAACTGAACTGAAAATTGAACTTCCTGCTGCTTGCAAAAAAAGCAAGAAGAAAAAACCAGCAGCCGCGGGAGCAGGAGAAGAGCGGAAAAAATGTTATATCTGGGGATCGAAGAGGCGAGACCGAGACCTCGTGTAGGAGTCTGTTGGTCCCGAGAATCGAATCGAGAATCGGGCAACTGCAACTTGTTTGGCTCTCTGTCCCCAGCACCCTCCGGCCCCCCAATTCTCCAGGCTTCTCCCCTCTCTTTCTCCAGCGCTGTCTCACATCAAGAGCAGAGTCAAGTCGAGAGAACTTTTTGCAGCGAACGCATCGCGAAAAAAGCGCAACAAAAAATAGCCAAGATCTTCAACGAGGCATAAGGTAAACAAAACTGGCTAAAAGCAACAAAAACAGATGCAAGATCAGAAGAAAGAGCCGGGGCAGAATGGGGCAGTCGGGGCCCCAAAGAAGAACTTGTTTCCATTGTCCATAGTTGGAGTGGTGCCGCACTCGGCGTTACAAAGTCTTCGGACCTAAGAGCGGCCGCAGAAGAGAGTCTTCGGAAGAAAAGGTCGGCTAAGAGAGGTTCGAGCCGAAGCCGTTGCAGGTAGTTCGTCTCGAACAAGTTTGACTTGCAACGGATTGGCAGTGAACTTGGATCGAGGTTGTGATCTTGAGGGACCGTTCTATGATATCATACCATATTATGACTATAAACAAATATTTGGAGTAAGATAATATTATTCATATAATTTCTTTAAAACATTTATTACTATCAGAACCTTTTTTAAAAATATACCTTTAAACATTTCCTTACTTCCTGACCAGCAATTTATTTGTATTAAATATCAGATGAAGACTTTGTTTTGACATTTAATACAAATTAATTTGTTTAAACTTTTGACTTGACCTTGTTATGTTGCTGATCTCTTTGTGATTGATTTTCCTGCTACTGACATTTAAACGTTAATTTGCCAAAATCAATCATCATGATTGTTTTAGAGCCCGCATTTTCGGAGGTAATACACTAATCTGTGGGTCAGCAAGTGCACCTTAAAACTTAACGACATCCGCTAATTGAGAACTTTATACCCTTCCCCCTCCATCGTAAGTACGATCCATAAACAAAATACTTAACCATGCGAGCTTAATAACCAATAACTACGGTGTAAGTACGCTTGATATTGCCCCCACTATTAACGACTTTCCCCTTCAACCTGAGATGCCTTTTTCATCCAATTATGCAAAGAGGACTAGAGGGTCTGTAAACGTTGACACATAAAACGAGATAAGAGGCGATTTTCGATGGTATTCGAAATCAATAATCAGATCGTTGTCGTTGCGTGTAAACGAGCCATCAAAAGCCATAAAAATTAGCCCTTGGCCCTGCCCCCAAGACGGTCGTAAAAGTGAAGAAACCGAAGCGAGGATCGCTACAAATGTGCTATAAGACATAAACCGAGATTTGATAGTTGCATTATAACCAATAAAAACCGAAGCTGCCCCAGAACGTTTTCCATTTTTAATGCCCTTAGATTGGGGCAACAAAGTTGTGGGCCCGAGACGAGCTTTAACCTGACATCTCAACCAAAACAAAAATGCGAGGGAATGCGAAAAACAACTGAGAACTATAAAGCGTGAGAACATATTCATAGGTAAATTGAGATCTTTATCTATCGGGTTGTAAATCTTCTTCGGCACGGAGGCCGAAACACAGGTTTGGCATGTAAATTTGTTCGTTTCGTTGTTTTTCAACCGCTCATTCGGCTACCAGAACAAAATATTTTGTCAGTAGGAGCAAAATAAATTGCCTCGGCTGCAAACTCTGACCCAATTTGATTTTCGACCAGGGATATATGCGTGGCGATATCTGCAAAGTCAGCAACGAGTTTGATCGACGAGGGGAGGAATCAATCTGGAAGTTTGTTGAACTTGATTAGGTTTTTCGGTAGGGGGCGTTCCTTCAATTCAGCATGCTGTAGATCTTGTATCTTTTTGTGTTCCAGCATGGGAACTATGAGATGGATAACACTGTACTGTTTTAGCATCATTAAAAATTATATTGTAATATTGGTAACATAAGAAATAAGAAAAAAAGTATTTAAATATTTATAAATATATATAAAGAATAAAAAGGATTAAGTTTTAGGTGCTTTAACGACGTATTACCCCAAAAAGATAATCAAATTGTAATCTACTTATTATGCCGGTCCCTTAAGACCATTCTTAATTACATAATACTTCCATATTTTAACACTCAACAATTTGCCTTGTGCCAATTGCCACTCGACTTGAAGTGGATGGACCACAACAAACATATCTGCCTTCTTTTGGACTATTTCTTGACTTTAATGGTCATAGAAAAACATTTCACGAAATTCTGTAGCAGTTTTTAAAGGCAAGCCAAAAGAAAACAAATCCGAAAAAAATCAAATAAAAGAAAGCTTCGCGCGGGCCACGGACCAAACTTTTGTGTGCGAATGAGTGCGATCCATCTAGAGAGTACAAAATCTACTTATTTTCGCATACAAAAATCATTAAATGCGATCATTGAACTGCGGTTTCGGTAACGAAATATACCCCGAAAAAGTATGGGAGGCGCGAAGGGGAGAAAAAGTCACGCCGAAAAAGCCATTCAACATCATTGCTTAAAAATAAATATTATGGAATCTCGCCATGGCCGGCAGATTAGCCAGCAAATCAGTAAAGGAAAATTATCAAAAAAGTTCGCTCAAATTTGTCACACAATTAAAATAAATTATTTAAGATTCCCAATCATTAATTTCAATTTGTAAGCCACCAAAAAGAGGCAGCGATGAAAAATTTCAATTGGCATTTAATTGCGTTGAGAGGCTCAAGAATTCATTGGCGACAGCCGCCAACCAATCGATACAATTTCAATTCCAATTTTAATTTCGGTTTCGGTTTGGAATGCCTAAAGCATTCTGACCTTCAGCACTCATTGAGATTTCGTTCACTCCACTTGATTCACTTTTTTTACTCAATTATATGGATATTTATTGTGATTATTATTGAATTTTCATTTGGTGTTTGTTCTTTTTGCTTTCGACTCACGGCATTCCAGGCCTTGCAAAGTTGGATGGTTTAATTAGAAGTAATTAAATGGTTTTGTATTAAAAGAAGATATATTTTTAAATACTTTCTTTAATTGCTTTTTGTTAAATTTAAATCATTTAAAAGTGGAGAAAAATATTTAAGAAGGTTGATAAATGTAAAAAAAATGAGCTTGTTCTAAACTTCTAGGCAGTCTTCTTGAATAAAATTCTGAAGTTCTCAGTTCTTGGACTACCATCCCCATCTTCGCCATCTCCATCAGTTCAGTTGTCAAGTCCACTGGTTTCCTGACTCTTATCAGCTTATATTTTGTAGACCCGTCAACTTCTGGTTCGCTGTCATTACCAAGATCGTTCCCGCCTCTCAATTTCCAGATATTCCTCATATTATTAGGGGCAATGATCGTGTCTAAATGAAATCTATTTTTTCGTAGTCAGCTTTTTCTTCTTCGCCAGCGACTCATTCATGGCTAATTTGGCATTGGAAAGAAGACGGTAATAAAGCCCCACTAATGCGATTACATTACAGGTCTTATATGACGGCTCCCCTGGCCAATAAACTCGCACAAAGAGCCGCCTAATACGAGGTCCAACTAATAATAAAAGTGAAAAAATTCATACATGGGAGAGACAAGTCGGTGACCACAGATAGATATGTGTTCGAAGGTTTATGTACCTAAGGTTACCCAAGAAATTTCTAAAGTCAATGAACGTTGCGTAATTTCAATTAGGTTTTTTGGCTAGTGAAAAGAAGCTAGGAACGGGTTGTTTTCGTCTCGGAAATGATGAGAATGAAATTGCATTTAATATTTTCTGAGACTCGAATGTAATTAGGAAGTGAGAAGAGAGTAAAACGAACTAATAGCTCTGGAGGTCATCAGACTTACCCAATTTGTGATATAAATACCACTAGGGAAGAACTTAACACATATTAAAACACACAAAGCGATTCTTACCTGAAAAGAGAGTTAAAGGATGTGAAGATAAGATGACGTAAAATATTAAAAAAAAAATTATTTAAAATTTTCACAAAAATATAATATTCTACTAAATTTTTGTTTGAATATATATACCTCTAAGCCTAAATCACTTTGATTTTTTAAAACTATTTTATTTTGTTTTATTTATTTTATCCAAACTCCTTTTCTGCCATGCGTCACAAGTCACTATCGATTAGGTCACAATGTGCTTGGCCATAATTGAGTGATTTTCAGTTTTCAATTTTGTTCCAAAAATGTTTAACTACTTTTTTTATGTTTTCTTACTGCTTAGCCATCATAATTCGCTGTGACAGCAATGGGCATAACTCTTTTTTGGCTTAATCTCCGACCACTTGGAAAAAATACAGAAACCAAATGAGATATAGGAAAGAAAAAAAATAATAATTTATAGTTCAAGTTGTAGTTGTCGGCTTATATAAATGGGAAATTAATTGCTTAATTTAGTGGAATGGATTGCGAGAGTTTACACAAAAGGCAACGAATGGAAATCTTCGGGTCTCGGCTCAGTTGGTCGTCTGACAGTTTTATCACATTATTAATAAGAAATAGAGCCACGCCAGTGCTCGTGGCCGATACCAGGAATAGGTCTTTATTCGCAAGATTTTCTGCCCGGTTCTCTGCAGAATCCATGAATGCTGGTTTCTGGATTCCCATTCCCCGGGCTCTGAGAGCGCATCTGTCAAGTTTTCCACGCCCTCGTCTGGTCCTAAACTGTCAACGTGGCCATAATTCATAATAAAGCGGCAACGGCGCCGTCGATTCTTGTCGCTCTTGTTGTGTGGTTCCTGTTGCCCTTGTTATTTTTGTTTTTTTAGCCCACGCTAAAAGTCCACAACAACGCGGTAAATACACAAAACACAGCACACCGAGCGACTCCACTCAGTCAAGTCAACAAAAGGCATTTTGCAAACAGTTTGCAAAAATGGAAAGGAAGCCTTGTGGTCGAGAAAAACCGAAGCTGCATTGCTCTGGGAAAATTCAACACACTCTTGAAACTCATTTACTGCATTTAATTTAATTCATTTTTGAAGCCCATAAGTTGAGATATTTAGCAATGGAATCGGTTTAAAAGAACTGGAACTTGAAAGTTAACTTTTAAGTGTTTAATTCTAAAAAGATATGATTCACTTTTACTATGAAATTGTATCTAAGAAAATTTTAAAAAATAGTAACATAATATTTAATATATTTTCAAACAACTTAACGAAGTGCTGCACTTTGTACCAATCTAAAGGGTATCCCTACTATTGCAATATTTGCAGGGTTGGCTGATATTGTATTCATTGGTATAGGAAGCTATATATCCATGTGTCTAGGTGTAGCTGGCATATATTTGCTGCCTTTTGTTATCGCCCAGTGTCCACGGATCGAGAAACGCCAACAAATTGTTGAATCATTGACTCAGCCTTGCACAAAAAATGTCGTAAAAAGAATATGCGATTTATGGTCCAAATTGGCATAGATAGAGAATAAATAAAGGAAATTCGTTTCTAAATTGTAAAAACAATAAATGTGAAACGATATGGGTGTAGAAATGTAGGCTTGGAAAAAAGAGCATTAAAAAACTGAAAATTTAATAAAAAATCGAATCAATTCTTAGTCGCGGATCAATGGTTTTTCTCTATCTCCCGCCCATAACTATTCCCACTACCATTTCCACCATCTAAGTTATTCCAGCTTCCTCTTGCTGCCATGGACCTTATTAAAAATATCTTCTGTTTCTCTTCCCCCATTAGTGATTCGCGCTGGTCAATAATAAATTCAGAATGCTGCAAAACATTTCGCAGTGCCATATCTATGGCCAACTGTCCAGCCGGAGATGCAACGCGGGAAGAAATGCAATTACAAATAATATGCAACTTGGTCGTTTATCTTTATCTTATTTATGAAAACGACAACAAACCGACAAATGCAATTTATGTGTTTGTTGCCGGTCAATGCAAAAAGGGCAGCGTGGAGGAGAGTTTCCAAGGCAGCTGCAGCATCATCAAATAATGCTGCATAATGGACAGTGAACGGAGGGACTTGGTCCAGAGGGGGCATCACATGGCTGGGGCCCTGACTCTCCCCAAAAAAGAAATGAAAAGCTCTGCCCAACTACGGGGAAGTGGCAACAATTGCCGGGCATTAGAGATACAGATAGCAGGCGGAACGAAAACAAAAAAAAATAAATAAAAACAGAAGAATGCGAAGCGATTTGCTGAAAGTATGGAAGTGCCAGCACGGTGGGCAGTCAAACAAACTATTTAAAAACGTGGTGGAATGTAAAAAAAAAAATCGTTTAAATAAAAAAAATTAGCTTTATTAGATGCCAGATAATGTTTTTACTCAGACTATGTATAAAGTATACGAGTAAATAAATCAAGAAGTCAAAGATCTAAATTGATGTTTTGATTTTTTGTACTCACTAAGACACCTAAAATGTTACAATCCCATTAATTTCTCAAAAGAAACAGTATCTTTCGGGTGCTGAATAAAGCCCTACGTCCTTTTTTGGCCCACTGTCCTACCACAAAGTCGGTGGCAGTGGATAGGACCGAAGTGCATCATCGAGTGGCATTGAGATTGGGGAATTGGGGATTGTGCGGAGTAGTCTATCCTTCGCTGAAAAAGTGTGACTATAGCCGGGCATTTAGGCAGAGGGCTGGGCCCCCAAAACCTGGAAGTAGGAAGTGAACGCTAAGCAACAAAAAATGAGTTCGGGAAAAAATGAGAAAAGTCCCTTTTTGGTTGGTAGCCCACGGGTTTCTCCCACTCCGAATATAACTCAGCGAAAAGTGTTATTCAAAATGCAAAATATGACATTAAAGCTACAAAAAATTGAGAAATCGAGAAAAAATTCATATATAAATTAAATTCAATTAATATTGGCATTTTTACATTATAGTTCTTAGTTCTTATTGAAAATTACTGATCTTTAATTTACTTGGTATTTCTTCCAGTGCTGCCGAGAGCCAAAACGGCGCGGTGCACGCAAAAAATCAACAAAATAAATCGCACTTTATGGTCGCAATGGTGCAGCAGCCACGGCAGCAACTTGCAACTAGCAACAAATATTGCGTTTAATAAGCGCAGAGCGCGTAGGGCCAGAAACAAAAGGCCATGGGCCCAACCTGTTGCCAATTGGAAAGAGGGATTGGGCCTGGCTTTGGCCCTGGCCCTGGCCGTGGTCCTGGCTCTTAGCCTGAATCTGTGAGGCTCTGAGGGAGCAGCAGCAGCAGCAGCAGCAGCATCTTCTATTGATAGTCAATGACATTTAGTGTTTGGCTTGTGGCAGCAACTGAAGTTGCACTGCAGCTGAGAGTTGGCCATAAAAAACAGGCATCGCCGGGGCGAAAAGCTTCTTTGTTGCTGCTGCTGCCGTGACTGCCATTGAAATCCTATAAAAATGTTATCTTAATGGTTTTTATGTTAGCGAAAGCCATTAAAACAACAAAAGCCCTGGACGGGGACTCTCCTGAATCGGCTGTGGCACATGCAACAGGCAACAGGCAACGTGCAACTAGCGACTTGCAACTGGCAACCGGCAACAGGCGATGTTGCTGCTGCCTTCCTGCAAATAAAGTAGGATTTTACTCAATTGTACGATTGATCAGCAGCTGGAAAAAAATGGCAAAGGGAATAGAGGAGCTGGGGAAGGGTTTCGAATCGTTGGTTTCCAAATGGGTTGGGCCGCAGTTTAGGGCTCGATGCAGATTAAGAGTTGCGAGCTTTAACTATTTGCTTGATCAATTTGGAGGATATGGATGGCAGAGAAGGAAGTCCTGGATACAAAAATCTGAACGGATGAGTAGGAAATGATCGCGAACACAATTTAGGGAGCTTGCATATCTTCCATGGGAGTGCCGAAAATTAATGGGAGCTATTAGAGACTACAAAAGTTGAAATTGGAAAAGGTTTACTGTCTTACTAGAGTAATTTAATATCGATATAGACTAATAGGTTATTTATAATTATAGTATCTTAAAGGTATTAAATTCATCTACTAAGTATCCATTTGCCATAAACATAAATATATATTAATATGACAAAAAATAAAGTTAATGAGTAACGAGTTACAAATTAATGATTAATTAACTTCAGAAACCTTATGCTTTCGAAAACACTCCGATAAAAAACTAGCAATTGGCTGATAACTTATCAGCAACTGATAATACAAATGTAGCATACGATAAAATTTAGCAATAAACACTAAAAATTCATTACATTCCAAACGAATGAGAACGCGAATTCGCACACTGTCATTATTTGGCTAGTATCTTTACTTAAGTATCACCAGTGTTTAAAGACCCCCTCTTCGCTTTTGCCGCCTAACCAAAAACCAAAGTGCTTCTGTTCTAACCACAAAACCGCAGCAGAAGAACAGGAATTCATTCACACGCTCCCTCGTCATAATTCCACCTCATCATCAACAGGCTGAAATTCCACTTGAGCACGACAGATGGCCAAAAAAAAAAAGAACAACGACTACACCGAATATAAGTTCATATATCCGAAAAGCCAAACAACCTACCGCAGTGTCAGGCGGAGCTCGGCCAACAATTCATCACGAGTGACAACAACCATGATGCGAAAAAAGAACAACTTCAAGAACAGTTTGAGAACCACTGCACCGAAAATTATCAGATACACTTTACTGTAATATTTAGTAATTAAACAAAAGTGAGTTGGTTGGCCGTTTCGAAGATTTAAATAATAGTTATATTATTTTGATTAAAATTGATTGACCAGACATGCAATAAATAGATTTTGATATAATACATTTTTTTTATAAGTGTCAGCTTAAATCCTCCACAACGGCTATCAGCTTACGCTTTTATCAAACCATTTTTTCCCCTTTTTTTTTGAGTAATTAAATAAAACCAACTGTAAATATTTGCAAAAAGGCTATACGGAAGCCTTTTAAAGCGTTTAATATGCATGGGTTTACTCGATGAAGAGTATGTGTTTCAAAAGGAAGGAGTCGAGAAGGTTTTTATACTGCAAAGTGAAGTGAAGTGCGACAGCTGCCGGTTTCAAGTGGCCACCAGAACATCAACAACACCAGCATTAACAAGCTGCAAAAAGCTCATGTTTTTCTTATTATTCTTTTTTTTTTGAGTCATCAAGAGTCGTCAAACAGTCTGAAGTCTGAGGCACGAAGAGCAACCTGTCGAGGAAGCTTCGCCAAAAATCAACTCTAAAATATTTGACAAACAAAATTTAACAATAAGAACAAAGGCAAACAGCCAAAAATAAAGTGATGCGTAGTGATGGGGTGAGATAGGTTGTGATGGGTGCCCAAGGCGAGAAATAGGCATTATCTCGGATAGGTATCTGTGTTAAGCAAACTGTAAAAGTATTTATTTTATTTTATATATAAACTGAACTTTATATATAACTGAAATGTTAAGTTTTTAACAATGAATAAATCGATGTATTCACCTATTTGTCCCTCAATTTACACCCTACAATAACCCTCGCTAATTAATGGTCTATAAAATTACAACAGCTATATATTGTTGGCACTCTAATCTTTGTCAAACACCTAACCCGTGCTAATAGATTTTCCGCAATTGTTAGGTAAACATTTGCCCTCAACAAAGTAGCGCCCCCTTCACGCTTTTTTCGCTTTATGCCCACGATTACTCGGAAACCTCTCGTCTATAGCCAAAGCTAATTGCATTTCCTACTAAAGGCGAAAACCCAACAATATAAAAGCCAGCTCTGAAGAGCCTCAAAGAGCTTCGAATAGAAGCTGATTTGTTCGCGAAGAGCCAAGAAAAACAGCTCCATTCAGCAGTAGCATCAAAAGCTATTTAAAGTCTTTGACACTTCATTTACAATGAAAATGCGAGATCTAAAGGCTCTGTCCCAGCAAATGCCATTAAATGCAGTTCGTGCTAGGCTCAACAAAGGCCTCAGCCCAAGGCAGACACAAAGCTATAGAGAACAAAAAATAAGGAAAAAAACAAAAGTCCGAAAAACGAAAAATAAAGTATCGCAGGCTATAATAAAAACCTGAAACTGAAACCTGAGCAGTGTATGCTGGTCGAAACAAAACAAAAAATACAGAACTAAAAAAAGGGAAAACTAAAAAATGGGAACTAAGTCGGGGGTGTCGGGACCAAGTGTCGCTGGGTCCCCGGCTCGAAATTCCGGGAACTGCACTCGCATTAGCAAAACTTTTTTGACTGATTTGAAAAAAGGCAAGAGCCAGAACTCATGTATAAATGACCATTAACTGAGAGCTCAAGCTCAAAGAGCGTAAAGCGAACGACATAAAAATGCAAAATTGCGTAGCCTGGGAAACAGATTCGCAGCACAACTGCACTTGGAACGGGGCACTGAGAAAAATGGGATACAAAGTAAGCAAAAAATAAATAAATATCTGTAAGATGAACTCTTTTGGAGACATTAATATGCTTTTAATTGATGGCAAGCATACTTTAAAATCGCTATTTCACATTGACTTAAATTAAAAACTATTTTATGTAAATTAATTTAAAATACAATTTGGTTTCCTTTTACGATAAATTGTTCTGGAACCTAAGTCTAAAATATATTTGAAATATTTTTTTAAGTGCACCCACGTACAGAAGGAGTGCATTAGTCATCCGACTCCTTCCGTTGACGTCTGCGTTTTATTGAAACTTGTCGGTCTACCCACTCTTCCCTCCCTTTCTAACTTTACCCACAGCCAAAAGGGGGAAACAAAAAATCAGCAGTACAAAAAGGTGTGAAATTCACGCACTTCAAAAAGTAAAAGGGGAAACTCTCCAAATATAAGGAAAGAAACGCGGCGCCTGGCGTTCAAATTTATGAGTGACTGGCGGAATGACTATTTGACAAACTGACAGGACTACCATGAACGACTGACTGACAGACTGTCGAAAGAGGAACCCGCACTACGTGTGTGGGCTGTTTTGGATGTTTTTTTGGCCAGGCCAAAAGCGAAAAGCAAATGTGCATTAAGCCATCTACAGGGGATCTCACTGTACCCCTTCAGGCCAAGCCACATTAGCCTTCCAGGACCCTTCCCCTAACATGAGTCATTTGGCAAAAAGTCCCAGGAAACGCGGCAAAACAACAGAATAAAGTAATACCCACCTCCTAAGGTTCTTATTCACACATAGATAGAAAGAGTCAGGGGCAGGGACCGAACCACATTTGGCAGTGGTTCAAGCTAAAAACTTCCTTCGGTCCGGCGGACCACCCAGGGAATATTTGAGCCATTTTTGCTGAATGAAAATTGAATTTCAGGCAAATAAATTATGGGTTAGCCTTCGTGAAGGCGAGGATTTTACGATTTTATGCAGAAAATAAGAACCATCATCATTATGACCATCGTCGTGGGCATCATCATTAGATAAAAGGGGAAGATGACTGCGATAATATTTTTCCCGAGAATGACCTCCGACAACTCGAAGATTGCGTGCACTTCACTTGGAACGTGGCAGGCCTAACAGAGAGAGAGACAGCAAGACGCGCGGCGAAAGAGAGGGCGATATGTTGAGATGTCGAGATGGGGAACTCGAGATTGGCGACTGCAGCTCATCTGGCATTCGGCGCTCGTGTGATCCATCATCGCTCCAGACTAGACCATAAATATTAATAATGTCTGAACAAGCGCCAACTTCCTTTGAAACGGAATTTGGAATTCTAATTAAAGCAACAGCAACTTTATCTGCACACCAGATGAGAATGCGAATTAGAAGGGCTTCGCCATCCGTTCGTGGCTAGCACGTGCCCATAGGGGTATTGCAACAATGTATAAGCCATCTTGTTAAGCAAACAATTATGGGTACTTACTGTCCTTGTAAGACTCAAGTAAATGTGCTTAAGATTTACATTATCAAGTATTTACTATAATTATGCGTCATATTCTTTTCTTATAAAAGGGATAGGTTTGGTATATCCATTGAGTATGCGATTCTAAGGCTACGAAAACAAAATACAATTACACCGTAAGACTTTTTCCCGAGTGTAATAAGCCCCAATAAGAAACTCCAGTATTCCAATTGGATGCATTTAGCTCATCGGTCCCGTTAACATGGCCCCCACGCTGTTAACTCTGCTCCCCCGTGCTGTTAACATTTTTAACAGCAGGTGCAACATTTCCGCACCCAGAAACATGGCCTTAAAGTATGGCTACAAAGTGTACCCAATAAGGAGAATAGCAAATAATGCTGCCTAGCTTTTTGTTTGATTGCTGCAAGGGCAACAACAACGGCAGAGGACAAATAGAGGAGCACTAGATAAGAGGGAGCCAGAGATAGCAACAGAGGCGCACTAGAGCGAGACGGAGAGCGATGGAGCTGTTCTTGTTCCTGTTGTTCGCGACTTTGTTGTGTTTGTATTTTATTTAAACAATTTACAAGAAAGCAACATTCCAGCTGCCTTAAAATGGACAAAAGTTGGCACAAGAACGAGACGGAGGAAGTGGCCGCTGGAGGGGCAGCGGTGTGGGGGGAGGGGGCAGACAGAGACGGAGACAATGGCAAAATGTTGGCGCGACAGCAACATTTTTCTTGGCACCAACACAGACAATGTACACAAGGGAGATGGCCAGCGAGGGGCCGAGGGTCTAAGGCGGCTAAGACAATAAACGCGTTTATTGACTTTGTCGGTGGCAACGTGCAACGTGCAACTAGCAATTGCAATTGCAACTGCAGTAGCAACAAAAACAGCTGCGACTTTAACATTCGAACAGCGTTTAACAGTTAGGAGTTTAGCAGTCGCGGAAAATGTTAATTGGGTGTAATGTTAATTACATGGAGGTATTTCATGCAGGTGCGAGGGAGACGGCAGACCATCACCTTCTTCAGTTCAGTATGAATCAAACTATGAGAAAAACTGAAAGATACAAAGGGGACAAGGATACATTTTCAAATTGTCAGCCATGACTATTTTTAAATTGAGGTAGGTAATTTGATTTATTTGCTCATTTATAAATGGTTGGTAATTATGGAAGTAAAATGTTATATTATTATGTATACAATATTTAATACATTTCAAGATGAGAGTTTATAATGAAAATGTTATAGTAATCATAATGACGAACCATCGAAGTTAAAACAATCAATCTTTTCTGCAGTTTTTTTTTACCCCTGATTGTTCCATGATTATTTGCCTTTCATGCTCCATAAAAGCCAAAAATAAATAATAAATTATGAAGCACGCTTAGCGCCCCCCGACCAATACCACCAACAGCAAATAAATATTATTATCGCGATTTTTCGGCTCCCTAAAAAAAGCCTTGTTTATTTCTTTGTCGAGTTCAAGACAAATCCAGACAACAGAAGACACGCAATGAAGACAACATCTTGAAAAGGGTCAAAACATCAAGCAGCTCATGATGACGATGGCGAACTGCTGGGGAAGTAGAGGGTCTCGACTTAAGGGACTCGGACTCCGAAATGCAAAAGGTTTTCTTCCTCCTTTTGATCTGCGCCAGTTGATAGCAAAAAACAACTACACAAAGGAACTTAGGCGGCGGGGCGGTGCGAAGGACGAAGTAAATGGATATCGGCCGCTGTCTTTATAGCTTTATATACAAAACGAAATCAAATGAAATGAGAGATTTGCAGCACGCGAGATTTATGAGCTGAGACTTTGAGTGGCCCAGGGAGGAGCGAACTGAAAAAGGCCCTCAATGCGAAAAGTTCATAAAAATGTTGATTGCCAAAAATGATTTGGGCAACTCGATTTTGTTGGCTTTAGCAAATAATTCCGGCGAACAGAAAACCATAAAACTGTGGGAGTTAAAGGGTATAATTTAAACGAAATATGAGAAAGTTTTTAAATTTAATTAAGTAAGACAAAGTCAAGCTTTAAAAAAATGGTCTCTCAGTAATGTTTTATGTAGGAAAAATGATTCTTTATATTATTATTCAGATACTATAGGAACCCTTTAGTTACTCTACATTATTATCTCAATGTATCTAATAGTTTGCGCTTCATTAGGACCATTAAAGTTTTACAGCCATTGTCTTACATACCCATAACCGTAAACTTCACGCAGCAACTTTGAAAACAAAATGCCATGTAATTAACACCAAAATAACTGATTTTCACTGGAGAACGGCGGAGGGCGAGCGCGGGGAGGCGTGTCGCGTCGAATGCTTAACGTAATTAGCAAATTTCAGACGAAGGAGCCAAAGGAGTGCGACCGAGTGCAGCCCTCTCTTTCTCCGTAAATTATTTGCGTCGAATTAAGGCAGCAAACAAGTCTTCGGCGTGGACGAAGACCCAAGATGGAGCACAGTGGGAAAATATTTAAGAGAAAACTGTCTAACATGTACCGAATTTGTATTTAAAACTGAATAAAACTTAATTATTAAAAGTTATAAGCTCAATCATTTTAAAAAATAAAATACAAAGTGGAAACTTTTGCTTTGAAAAATAAGTGATTTGTGATTCATTTCGTTATTTCCTATTTAACAAACTTTAAATATTTTGTTAGGCACAAGTACTCAGAGTTTGATACGCCTAATGCTAACATACCACATAAGTATGCTATAAAAAAATGCTAGAATCTACTGTTTTATTATCATTTATAAAAATATGTAAACATCTGCTATAAAAAATATAATGTTTTGTGGCGTTCTTTTTTTCAATATTCACGCTCCAAATACATTGTAAAATTTTATTTTTTTATTTTTAGATGTCTTTCATTGTTTCCATTCATCCAATAACCAATAGGAACTGCACCACTGTGCGTCGAGAACTACAAACAGTTAGAGGAGCCTGTGATTGCTGCCCATTTGTTGTGCAGGGAGCGGGCTGGGGATGGGGCTGGGGCAGTGGCGATGGCAATGTATTGGCTCCTGCAACAATATGGCGCCACTAATTAGAAATTCTCAGCTCACAAAAAACCGTAGAAGAAGCAGCAGGAGCAGCGGACCAAACGAGGCGAAAATATTTTTGTCGGCGATGAAGCGACAAGGCGACAAGACCTCTGACAACGGAACGGGAACGGCAGATCTTTCGACTTTTAAGGAAGTGCCAAAGTGACATTAAATAGTTCTGTTCTGGCTCCGATCGGCGGTTGATGTGACAATTGCACGACGCGGCTGCCAAACTGTGCGGGTTTGGGAAGCATTGCGAACTCGGAATGGGGGAAGTACCGAGATGTCTCAAGAACCTTAGCTTTTTGGAAATTTTAAGTTAAATATTAAATAGTTGCATTATCCTCTTCTTACAATTTCTTGCGGACTCCTTTTTCCTCCTTATATTTTTAAAAAATTTTTGTTATTTGGAAAATTAGTTTCTTGAAGTTAAAAAATAGTTTAGCATAGTAAAATTGTTTCATACGCTAAGAAATTAGGAGAAAACTTTGATTCGTCATTTACAATTCCATTTTGCGACTCTTTAGGAAGTGTACTAATGCTTTAGAATTGTAAAGCATAATCCATCCCACTCCCCAACCTTGCCCAATCTTTCGTATCAACTAACCATTTTGAGCAAACTCCCTTAAGTGATCCCACAGAGACAATGACTCTGTTTGGCCCGCAGGCCAAAAAGGTTTCCTTTTGGGTTCTGGTCACATGCTTATGAGCATTTAATTAAATGCAAGAACAAGCAGGAGCCCCCGTCCGAAGACCAAAAACTGAATACTTAATGCATAGAAGAAGGGGTCTTGCGAGGGAGCAGAGCGGCAGCTGCACCGCTCTGGGACGCTAGCGAGTCCCAAAAGTTGCTAATTAAAAAGGCAAACGGCAGCAGCGGTGGCAGCAAAATCCAGCAGCAAATGCAACAGGAAGCAACATCAAGATGCGGCACGAACGAAAATGTTGTTAACCTTTGCAGCAAGCAGCCAGCAGCAAGCGCTGCAACTGCATCTGCAACTGCTGCCGGTTGTCTTTTGACAAGCCAAGGAGCAAAACGCTATCACCAGGGACCTAAAAAGCAACAACCACATTGGCCAGCAGATGCAGCCGCCTAACGATCAATAGAACAAAAAAACAGAAGCGGCAGGAGAATGGGCCAAAAGCAGCAGGCGGCAGCAGCAGCAGCAGCGACAGCAACAGTTGCAACTACAGTAGCTTAGCTGCAACAACAACGTGGACTATGTTGCAGCTACATTTTCGTGCAGTTGACATTCGTGCCAAGGTGGCCAGCCGCAACAACAGTAGGAAAGGGTTACCGGGTTCTAGAGTCGAAGACTGGGAGTTTACCCATGTAAAGTAAAGGAACAAAATGCTTCTTAAAAACTAACAGATTTATAAACTTTAAGGAGCTTGAAAAATATGAACTAAAAATTTTATCAACATTTAAAAATTAAATTTAAATAGATACATTTATAAATTCAAATAAATAAAGGTATTAGTTATATTATAAGGTTCAGTAGTTAATACATTAAATTTGTTTTAAGTAACGGATATATATTATACAAATATCTAATATTTATTTATAATATATTAGCCCAAAATGTAAACTACATTTTTCCTGGGTCACTAACAAGTTTTAAATCGATGCTACCCGATAGAAAGGTACTTTAAAACGGCAACGTCGAAACTCCTGAAACTCCTGCAGAAGTCGGCAAACTGTTGCAAGTTCTTAGAACGCGCCACATGCTGCGCAGACACGTCCGTCGTCGTCATCGCGTCCCTTCAGCGACTATTGAACTTGAATTTTAAGTGCCGCTCCCCAACTTCTCATCTCATCTCTTCTCCAAGCTCAACTTGGCCAAGAAGCCAGATATTGGTGGAGCATACACACAGCACGGGAGTGAGGAGAGGGAAAAATTATAGAGGAAGTCTCACTAAATGAGTCATTTTTGGGAATGGCATCCTTAAAATGGTTTTTTTTCGGCCCCAAAGAAAAATAAAGCATTTTAAAATAAAATTTTACCTGTGCTTTTTTAAAAATAAATTAAAAAAAAAAAGTTTAAAAGTGTATGTTTAAATTTCACCACCTATCTTGCCACCTTAATTGATTTATTACCCCCCTACCCATTCTATAGTTTTACAGAATTTTCACAACAGCGAAACTTTTCAACTGAAAATTCTACGGAAAAATTCACTCACTTAACAATTTTCACACTGAACAACAACAATACATTTTTAACTTTCAAACAACAAACAGAAAAACTCCAGCTGGCAGCGTGAGAAAGGGAAATTGGATTTGCACGCGCAGAATTTTTCAATAAGCGATAAAATTAAATTTGCTAATAAAAGTTCATGCTACCATCCGAAAAAAGACATACTGCAATAGTAGTAGGAACAAAAAGGAGCAGAAAAGGGCTGAATTCGACTCAGACAATTGCAGCGGAAAATTGCATATGCTGATGTCGGCCAACTGAATGGCAAAAGTTGGAAAGAAGGACTATTTCTATGCTAAATGCGCAGAAACAAGGCCAAAGGACCTGATCCTTAGTTGGGGGCCGGAAAAATGGACAGCAAAAAGTAGGAAGTGCAGCAGTTAAACAGAAAAAAATAAAATAAGCAGGAAAATTGAAAGGAAAAGAAATGGGAAAATTGCCTCAACTCGAATGTGCCCAAAGGACAATGCAAGAGGTTGTGGGTAGCGTCAAAGAGAAGAATTCTTATTGCTACTGGCATTTTTAATTTTTAATGCAGGTGCTCTCCTAATGCTTTAATCATAATAAAATAAAAATAAAAGGCTGCCAGATTAGGAAATTAAAAGAAAATGCGCTTCCCATTTCTAGAAATATATTCTATTTTACAATATGCCTTCGAGGCAATAGATAAATATTTTTCAAGCAAACCTCTGTAATGTCCTTTATTCCAACAATTGGCAGATGATCCCATAATCATCTACTCTTGTCGACTGAAGACACTTTACATTTTCCCCCTCTCAAAAGAGCAAATATTTAGCCTTCAGAAAAAAGGGAGAAAATTTCATTTCCATTGCTAAAGCCGAAGAAGAAGCAATAATGGTCCACTCAAAGTAGTTCAACATGAAGTCCCACATTTTCCCTAGTTTTTCTATCTCATCGTCGCTCTTTTTTTTAAATTTTCTGCTGTATCCGCCCACCCAAGTAGTTACTACTATTTTTAGCCCTCCCAGCTCCTTTCGCAGGGCTCTTTCGTATCCTTTTTTTTTGCTGTATTTAAAGCAAATTAAACAAAATTGCGCGCAATAAAACTTAATGGCTAATTAAATGGGATGGGCTGGGTCCACAGAACATCCTCTCGGAGGCAGGATAAAAAGCGGAAAGTGGGGAAAATTGCAGCAGTGGCCAGAGCAGCTGCTGCAATTTCAATGAAGACCTTTTTGCATAATTTACAAGTGGCAAAAGTTGAGATAGACATTTTTTTGTTCTCGTGTTTTACAATAAGTGTCATTTGCTCTAATGAAATTATCCAGCTGTCTATGTGGAAGTACAAATAAAAGAGCAAACACTTCCGAATCAAGTAAGCTGACTTCAATGCAAATAAATTCAATTCAATGCCCGTTTGGATTGTCCTATTGAAATTTGGTTACATTTTTGTGGTTTTTATTTGCAGTATTCGCATGAACACAGACATATTGCTGACTCAATTAGCCAGGGAATTGCCAATAAATGTATTGAATTCGAAGCATATGCTGGATACAATTTAAATATTTACCTTAAAGTGCGGTCGGCAGACAAGTTATCTTATACGTATTGGTTTTTGCTTACCTGAAAATAAAATAAAAGGAAACCCTTGGTTAGGTGGTGTATTTGCAAAGAGTAATATTCATTAAAAACGTAAAACTTATAGATAAATTAGTAATTTAAAAGTAGAGATGCATATTTAAGTTCAGGGATTTGTGTCAGAAATTCCTTTAAGCTTCTTTTTAGCTTGGATTACTCCGCTTATCCACTCTTTCAGGGAGATCTTTTTGTCACTCCGTGAACTTGAGTCCTTCTGCCTGCTTTGCTTTTCCACTCACTCATTATGTCTGAAACACCACTTTGACTACTTAAAATTCTTTAAAAAAAAGACCTTAGCATAGTTCTTGATCCATTCAGTGCCTTTTCATTTTACTTTTTTTATAATTTTAATTAGCCCGATGTTGGTTATCTCTCGAGCTGCCTGCCTTACGCTCGATTTCTCGAGGATGGGTCGCCGGGCCCCTTTCCTTTTTCCCGATCCACCTATCTGGCCGGGATGTCTTGGCAGTCGGGCTCAGATAAGCGCGTTAAATTTCCAAATGGACAGCCAAGTGTCGGGCCCGAGAGCTCTATAATCTGCATAAGAGAATACAAAAAAAAGACCGAAAAACAAGAAAATAAAAGTACAGTGAGCTGAGGAGGAGAAACTGAAGAAACCTCATGGGTAATTAGTGCATTTTAAACGTCTTTCGGTATTTGGCCCCGGCCACAGGCAGCCGCAGAATTGTGGTGCAAATTTTCCAGGCTATTTTAAGAGTTATGGGCATAGATAAATGGATTAGTCCGGGCCAGGAGATCGGTCTTAGGAGGGAGTTGCCCAGCGCAACAATCTTGCAGCAGGGAGGGAATCCCGAAAGGGACCCGAGAGCCCGGAGTAGTTGTAAAGCGCAAAACGTGGTTCAAGTCGGACAGATCTGACTGGTAAACGCAGTCAAACGTGCGATAAATTCAGAGACCAAAGACCAGAAATAAAAGGAACAAATGTTAATTGGTTTGTGTCAATCTTGGGCTCGCTCCGTTGCCTTCTCTTCGCGGCCAGCTCCTCGATTCTGGGTTCTGTTCGGTTCTTCCGCCCTGGAGAAATTCATTTTGAATTCCCGGACAGATGAAGTTGTTTAGCTGCTGCCTGGCTGGCGGTTTTCCTCCTGCTGCTAAGATTTTTGCAATTTTCATTTCAATTTCTGTGGCGTGGCTCCGGCGAGCCGCTGAAAGCGAAATGATGTTCGGACCATGGTCTATTAGAGACCGAAACCCCAGCCCCCATTTCCATTCCATCTCTATCCCACCTGCTCTGCTCCGACCCCGTTCCCAGATACAGATGCATTACTATATCGCGGACTCGTGGGTTCTGATTAGTTTGTTCACCATGTTCATGGGCTGACGGAAGTGCGCGTGGCGTTTTGAGTGGCAATTTCCTGAGCGCAAAATGTCCGGCGTGGGTCACTTAGAGCCCATCTCTGTCTGGTCTTGACACCGACTAAGGGCTTCGAAAAACACGGAAAAATCGACAAAGAGAGTACGGTCCGAATAGCCAGAGCAGGAAATTAGTTTATATATTCATATCGATCCTAATGGTACACCGAAAATTTTATGGAATACTTTACAAACATACCTATTAAAAATTGTTTGAAAATGTATCAAAATTGAGTGTGCAACATAGAGTATTCCAACACTATTACAATATAGAAGTTATTCGATCAGTTTTGGGGTTCAAAGGAACGAAAATACGGAAAAATCGAACATGAAAATGGGTCATAATTTTGACCATCTTTAAACTTAACAATTTTAATGTAGTAAATCAGAGAATTGATCCACAAACTCATAGAGGTATCCCACGTCCAAATCGGGATAAAATTACTCAAGTTATGGAGTCTAGAAGTGCAGTTTTGGGGTCCCATTAAGAAAACCATTGAAAATACCGAAAAATCGAACATGAAAATGGGTCAAAATTTTGACCATCTTTAAACTGAACAATTTTAATGTAGTATATTAGAGTATTCATCCACAAACTCATAGAGGTATCCCACGTAAGAATCGGGATAAAATTACTCAAGTTATGGAGTCTAGAAGTGCAGTTTTGGGGTCCCATTAAGAAAACCATTGAAAATACGGAAAAATCGAACATGAAAACGGGTTAAAATTTTGACCATCCTTAAACTAAATAATTTTAATGTAATATATTAGAGAATTGATCCACAAACCCAAAGAGGTATCCCACGTCAGAATCGGGATAAAAGTACTCAAGTTAAGGAGTCTAGAAGTGCAGTTTTGGGGTCCCATTCGGAAAACCATGGAAAATACGGAAAAATCGAACATGAAAATGGGTCAAAATCTTGACCATCTTTAAACTAAACAATTTTAATGTAGTATATTAGAGTATTCATCCACAAACTCATAGAGGTATCCCACGTCAGAATCGGGATAAAATTACTCAAGTTATGGAGTCTAGAAGTGCAGTGTTGGGTCCTATTAAGAAAATCATTGAAAATACGGAAAAATCGAACATGAAAAAGGGTCAACATTTTGACCATCTTTAAACTAAACAATTTTAATGTAGTATATTAGAGTATTCATCCACAAACTCATAGAGGTATCCCACGTCAGAATCGGGATAAAATTACTCAAGTTAAGGAGTCTAGAAGTGCAGTTTTGGGGTCCCATTCGGAAAACCATGGAAAATACGGAAAAATCGAACATGAAAATGGGTCAAAATTTTGACCATCTTTAAACTAAACAATTTTAATGTAGTATATTAGAGTATTCATCACACAATTTCATAGAGGTATGCCACGTCAGAATCGGGATAAAATTACTCAAGTTATGGAGTCTAGAAGTGCAGTGTTGGGTCCTATTAAGAAAATCATTGAAAATACGGAAAAATCGAACATGAAAAAGGGTCAACATTTTGACCATCTTTAAACTAAACAATTTTAATGTAGTATATTAGAGTATTCATCCACAAACTCATAGAGGTATCCCACGTCAGAATCGGGATAAAATTACTCAAGTTATGGAGTCTAGAAGTGCAGTGTTGGGTCCTATTAAGAAAATCATTGAAAATACGGAAAAATCGAACATGAAAAAGGGTCAACATTTTGACCATCTTTAAACTAAACAATTTTAATGTAGTATATTAGAGTATTCATCCACAAACTCATAGAGGTATCCCACGTCAGAATCGGGATAAAATTACTCAAGTTAAGGAGTCTAGAAGTGCAGTTTTGGGGTCCCATTCGGAAAACCATGGAAAATACGGAAAAATCGAACATGAAAATGGGTCAAAATTTTGACCATCTTTAAACTAAACAATTTTAATGTAGTATATTAGAGTATTCATCCACAAACTCATAGAGGTATCCCACGTCAGAATCGGGATAAAATTACTCAAGTTATGGAGTCTAGAAGTGCAGTGTTGGGTCCTATTAAGAAAATCATTGAAAATACGGAAAAATCGAACATGAAAAAGGGTCAACATTTTGACCATCTTTAAACTAAACAATTTTAATGTAGTATATTAGAGTATTCATCCACAAACTCATAGAGGTATCCCACGTCAGAATCGGGATAAAATTACTCAAGTTATGGAGTCTAGAAGTGCAGTGTTGGGTCCTATTAAGAAAATCATTGAAAATACGGAAAAATCGAACATGAAAAAGGGTCAACATTTTGACCATCTTTAAACTAAACAATTTTAATGTAGTATATTAGAGTATTCATCCACAAACTCATAGAGGTATCCCACGTCAGAATCGGGATAAAATTACTCAAGTTAAGGAGTCTAGAAGTGCAGTTTTGGGGTCCCATTCGGAAAACCATGGAAAATACGGAAAAATCGAACATGAAAATGGGTCAAAATTTTGACCATCTTTAAACTAAACAATTTTAATGTAGTATATTAGAGTATTCATCCACAAACTCATAGAGGTATTCCACGTCAGAATCGGGATAAAATTACTCAAGTTATGGAGTCTAGAAGTGCAGTGTTGGGTCCTATTAAGAAAATCATTGAAAATACGGAAAAATCGAACATGAAAAAGGGTCAACATTTTGACCATCTTTAAACTAAACAATTTTAATGTAGTATATTAGAGTATTCATCCACAAACTCATAGAGGTATCCCACGTCAGAATCGGGATAAAATTACTCAAGTTATGGAGTCTAGAAGTGCAGTGTTGGGTCCTATTAAGAAAATCATTGAAAATACGGAAAAATCGAACATGAAAAAGGGTCAACATTTTGACCATCTTTAAACTAAACAATTTTAATGTAGTATATTAGAGTATTCATCCACAAACTCATAGAGGTATCCCACGTCAGAATCGGGATAAAATTACTCAAGTTAAGGAGTCTAGAAGTGCAGTTTTGGGGTCCCATTCGGAAAACCATGGAAAATACGGAAAAATCGAACATGAAAATGGGTCAAAATTTTGACCATCTTTAAACTAAACAATTTTAATGTAGTATATTAGAGTATTCATCCACAAACTCATAGAGGTATCCCACGTCAGAATCGGGATAAAATTACTCAAGTTATGGAGTCTAGAAGTGCAGTGTTGGGTCCTATTAAGAAAATCATTGAAAATACGGAAAAATCGAACATGAAAAAGGGTCAACATTTTGACCATCTTTAAACTAAACAATTTTAATGTAGTATATTAGAGTATTCATCCACAAACTCATAGAGGTATCCCACGTCAGAATCGGGATAAAATTACTCAAGTTATGGAGTCTAGAAGTGCAGTGTTGGGTCCTATTAAGAAAATCATTGAAAATACGGAAAAATCGAACATGAAAAAGGGTCAACATTTTGACCATCTTTAAACTAAACAATTTTAATGTAGTATATTAGAGTATTCATCCACAAACTCATAGAGGTATCCCACGTCAGAATCGGGATAAAATTACTCAAGTTAAGGAGTCTAGAAGTGCAGTTTTGGGGTCCCATTCGGAAAACCATGGAAAATACGGAAAAATCGAACATGAAAATGGGTCAAAATTTTGACCATCTTTAAACTAAACAATTTTAATGTAGTATATTAGAGTATTCATCCACAAACTCATAGAGGTATCCCACGTCAGAATCGGGATAAAATTACTCAAGTTATGGAGTCTAGAAGTGCAGTGTTGGGTCCTATTAAGAAAATCATTGAAAATACGGAAAAATCGAACATGAAAAAGGGTCAACATTTTGACCATCTTTAAACTAAACAATTTTAATGTAGTATATTAGAGTATTCATCCACAAACTCATAGAGGTATCCCACGTCAGAATCGGGATAAAATTACTCAAGTTATGGAGTCTAGAAGTGCAGTGTTGGGTCCTATTAAGAAAATCATTGAAAATACGGAAAAATCGAACATGAAAAAGGGTCAACATTTTGACCATCTTTAAACTAAACAATTTTAATGTAGTATATTAGAGTATTCATCCACAAACTCATAGAGGTATCCCACGTCAGAATCGGGATAAAATTACTCAAGTTAAGGAGTCTAGAAGTGCAGTTTTGGGGTCCCATTCGGAAAACCATGGAAAATACGGAAAAATCGAACATGAAAATGGGTCAAAATTTTGACCATCTTTAAACTAAACAATTTTAATGTAGTATATTAGAGTATTCATCCACAAACTCATAGAGGTATCCCACGTCAGAATCGGGATAAAATTACTCAAGTTATGGAGTCTAGAAGTGCAGTGTTGGGTCCTATTAAGAAAATCATTGAAAATACGGAAAAATCGAACATGAAAAAGGGTCAACATTTTGACCATCTTTAAACTAAACAATTTTAATGTAGTATATTAGAGTATTCATCCACAAACTCATAGAGGTATCCCACGTCAGAATCGGGATAAAATTACTCAAGTTATGGAGTCTAGAAGTGCAGTGTTGGGTCCTATTAAGAAAATCATTGAAAATACGGAAAAATCGAACATGAAAAAGGGTCAACATTTTGACCATCTTTAAACTAAACAATTTTAATGTAGTATATTAGAGTATTCATCCACAAACTCATAGAGGTATCCCACGTCAGAATCGGGATAAAATTACTCAAGTTAAGGAGTCTAGAAGTGCAGTTTTGGGGTCCCATTCGGAAAACCATGGAAAATACGGAAAAATCGAACATGAAAATGGGTCAAAATTTTGACCATCTTTAAACTAAACAATTTTAATGTAGTATATTAGAGTATTCATCCACAAACTCATAGAGGTATCCCACGTCAGAATCGGGATAAAATTACTCAAGTTAAGGAGTCTAGAAGTGCAGTGTTGGGTCCTATTAAGAAAATCATTGAAAATACGGAAAAATCGAACATGAAAAAAGGGTCAACATTTTGACCATCTTTAAACTAAACAATTTTAATGTAGTATATTAGAGTATTCATCCACAAACTCATAGAGGTATCCCACGTCAGAATCGGGATAAAATTACTCAAGTTATGGAGTCTAGAAGTGCAGTGTTGGGTCCTATTAAGAAAATCATTGAAAATACGGAAAAATCGAACATGAAAAAGGGTCAACATTTTGACCATCTTTAAACTAAACAATTTTAATGTAGTATATTAGAGTATTCATCCACAAACTCATAGAGGTATCCCACGTCAGAATCGGGATAAAATTACTCAAGTTAAGGAGTCTAGAAGTGCAGTTTTGGGGTCCCATTCGGAAAACCATGGAAAATACGGAAAAATCGAACATGAAAATGGGTCAAAATTTTGACCATCTTTAAACTAAACAATTTTAATGTAGTATATTAGAGTATTCATCCACAAACTCATAGAGGTATCCCACGTCAGAATCGGGATAAAATTACTCAAGTTATGGAGTCTAGAAGTGCAGTGTTGGGTCCTATTAAGAAAATCATTGAAAATACGGAAAAATCGAACATGAAAAAGGGTCAACATTTTGACCATCTTTAAACTAAACAATTTTAATGTAGTATATTAGAGTATTCATCCACAAACTCATAGAGGTATCCCACGTCAGAATCGGGATAAAATTACTCAAGTTAAGGAGTCTAGAAGTGCAGTTTTGGGGTCCCATTCGGAAAACCATGGAAAATACGGAAAAATCGAACATGAAAATGGGTCAAAATTTTGACCATCTTTAAACTAAACAATTTTAATGTAGTATATTAGAGTATTCATCCACAAACTCATAGAGGTATCCCACGTCAGAATCGGGATAAAATTACTCAAGTTATGGAGTCTAGAAGTGCAGTGTTGGGTCCTATTAAGAAAATCATTGAAAATACGGAAAAATTGAACATGAAAATGGGTCAAAATTTTGACCATCTTTAAACTAAACAATTTTAATGTAGTATATTAGAGTATTCATCCACAAACTCATAGAGGTATCCCACGTCGGAATAAATTTGCTCAAGCCTTAGAATTTAGGAGTTCAGTTTTGGGGTCCCATTCGGAAAACCATTGAAAATAAGGAAAAGTCGAACAATAAAGGGATTTAACATTTGACCTTTTTAAACAATTTATAAATATTGCTTTTAAAGATTTTTATAGATAGGTTCCTACCATAAAATAGAGTTACATTATCATCAACAAAGCGAACTCAACTCTCTAAGCCCGCTGCTGGCGAACATCCTACACCATAAATTAACCGAAAAAAGAACGTTACAAATAATTTGTCATGCCGCCAAGAAACACTTCCCGCTGCCGCAAGCCGAAAGACACCAAGACACGAACTGTCTCCAGACTCTACCTGCATTTGAAAAATGATCAAAAAGCGAAAATGCCGAAAACGAAACTGAACCCCGGCCCAAAGCCCCCAACCAACCAAGTCGAATAGGCAATGGGGCAGAGGGCGGAGGAAGGGGAGCTTGACATTGCCATTTTCGGGTCGCAAATCCCTTCAACTTTTGTTTGATGTCCCTTAACTGTGTCCCCAGTCCTCCAATCCCATCGGATCCCAGGATGCGGGCCTTCAAGTGGTGGAGCGGCAGAGCGGTCTCCTTGAACCGCTCTCCTCAACTTGTTCCAAATGTCCGAAACTGTCCAAAATGTCTGTTCAAACTGTCCGTGGCGCAACTTTTATGGCCAGGCGATGGCAGCGGCAGGGTTGATTGCACTCCTTGCTAAAAACCAAAGTGAGCGCAAACAAGATGGGACACTTTGGGAAAAGAAGTGGACTGTAGGATACCTCGTATCTCAAAGGACTGGAAAAAGGACTAGGCATAACGTCTGTTCTTACTAAAATTAAAATAAATAATCAAATATAGTATATTTCAGCTCTTGAAGGATGATAGATCATTTCTACATGCTGTTTGTTAATATAGAAGTCCTATGGATAGAAAGATTTTATTGGATCTGTGTTTCGGAATAAAACAACATTTGAATAAATCCTAAATAAGATTCCATGCACCCCTTTCTAGCCCCAGCAAGGACAGGGTATCATAAAACTCTACGAGATCCCTGACTCGAGTTGACACAAAGTTCTGCTGATGCAGATGATGATGGCGATGGTTCTGAGCCGGGGACATGAGTAATTAACACCCACGTGATAGTGGAGAGTGGAATCGGGAACCAGGAGCCCGGCCCACTGGCAGCCACTTGACACTAAGCCAAGTCGGTGGCACAAGTGGGTGTGGGAGGTGTGAAAAGGTCTTTCCGAGTGCCCCTGCCTCGGAGCCATTTACATGCTACTTTGTTGCCCCCAAGTGGAGGTGATGTTTGATCAGGCCTAGGGATGGCAGCCCAAAAGCCGCTTCTATAAAGATTTTATATGAGCCCAAAATCTAATTAGCTTTAAAGAACATTGAAAAAAAATGAAAATCTATCGGTCTGAAAATAAAACTCGATAGAACCCGATCTTTTCTTTAAGTAAAATAGTTCAGTGTAGATCCACTTCTCAGTAAATTAAGTTCTTTTAATTGCATTTTTAACGATATTTCCCCGATTTTTCGGTGGCACGTTCCCATCGCCAGCTTGGCCGTCAAGTGCCTCTGGAACCGACCAAATCGCAGGGCACCGCTCCGAAGGGAGCTCCTCACCGCCCGTCAAGTGTGTGGTCTCGGGTATTTGGCTTCGAGTTTGAGTTTGGGTCCCTGTCTCTCGGATCTGCAGACTGGAATCTGGGATCTGGGATGCACTGCAGTGCGACAGTCGCTGATACGCACACTTCACATTGAATTTCCATTTGCTGCCGGCCGGCTGGATGGCCGGCCAAAGTGGCCAGGCCACGGCTACTTGGAGCTGGATCCGCAGAGAGACCATGGTGCGGTACGGCTGCGTTGATTTCCATCGATTTTCTAGACACTTTGATTGTTTTATTGTTGCATTAAGTGCTCGAAGGCCCTGTCCATGGCGTCCATGGGCGACCAACCACAAAAATGCAATTGACACTTTGGTGTGAAGTGCTTAGCCTGGCTCGTAGCTCGTTCTCTGATTTTCTGTAGCTGTTCCTCTTTTTTTCTGGTTGCTGCGGGCCCTCCGCCTGATTTCTGTTTAATAGATACATTTGCATCCCAGAGATGCGTCTTTGCCCCTGTGGCCATTATGATGGGGCTCTCTGGCGTTTCGGTCCGTTCGGGCATTTTTCTAGCTGGCTGCCTGCCTCCGCCTGAGTGGAAAATTGTTTTTGGTTAATTCCTTAGTTCTACAAAGGGGGTTCTAAGGGGGAGGGGCTCTAAAAGGGGGGCTACGAGATGTCTGGCGTGTTTGCGGTGGGCCAGCCAGTCGGTATGCTGTGGGTAATGATACTTGGCCGGGATGCTGCTCACAAAAGGCCTCAATCGATTAGCGGATGGCAAGGATTGAATATTTGTGGGGATTATATGGGGGCCTTAATGGCTTTTTTATTGGGAAAACAGCTCGGTAAAAGAAGCATAAATGTTAAAAGGGAGCTAAATTAAATTCTTCGTAAGGTATAGTTACTTCTGTCAAATTGTCTTATTTCTTAAATACAGAAATGATTATAAATGCGGGCAGAAAAATACAATTCAAATGGATTACCCCAAAATATTGCATATACCTTTAGGATTCATCTGTTCAATATATGAGTTTCCACGCAGGGATCCTTTAAATTCCCTGGCAGTGGAGTCCTCTTAACCTGCTTAACCCACTTAACCCAGCCAACCGCCACTAGGAGCAAGACCCAGTTCACAGATGGGCCAGGGCACTCATGCACAATTCTGGCCCTGACAATTCTGGGCTCCAAAAGGGGGCTGCGAGTGGAATCGCAGGAGGGCGGCAGTGGTAACCACTTTGCAGCAAGCCAGTCAACTCGCGCCAACGACTGACTTCTGTTCCACATATCTGCGCTGTTGTATAAATACACTCCCGGCTATAACTGTCAATGTCAATAGGTTGCCTCTGCCTCTGACCCCTGACACCCGGTCCCTGGCCGCTGCCACGTCCCCACAGCCCATTATCCTGGTGTCCTGGGGACGACTGCCAGCGCAGGATGTGACAACAGCAGCAGCAACAACACAACGCAAACAAATGCACCAGCGAGAGCGGCGAGTAAATATCGTTTGCAATCGAAACCATCGAGCCAAATGCCTTTGGGCATTCACACTCAAAATGCAGGATGATAATTAATACAGTTTAAGCAAAAACTCAATAAAACTGCTGTACTTTGTTTTAAATACTAGTCAAAATAGTTAAAGATACTTTTATAGGGCAGTATTACTTAATTTAATAAGCTAAAGATACAGGACTTGCACCCGAGTGGGGTAGATGTGTCCCAG
Source organism: Drosophila biarmipes (assembly GCF_025231255.1). NCBI lineage: Eukaryota > Metazoa > Arthropoda > Insecta > Diptera > Drosophilidae > Drosophila > Drosophila biarmipes. The sequence continues at coordinate 20,610,611 of NC_066613.1, read as the reverse complement.
TCAAGTTCTAGTGTTCGTTCCAATGAAACTATAAATAAAAGTCAACCCTATGACTATTAAAAATCTTTTTTAATTTTCTTGAAAGTACTTAAAAAGTGATCTTTTTTTTCCAAGTGCAATCTCAGTTATGACAGTTCGCAGTAAGGGACTCGTTGCATATGCCTCGCTGTCCTTTTCAATGCTGCGGTTTAAACCGATTTTCAGTTTGCACAACACACCCGAAAAGGCCCGAATGCAGAAGACCTGGCTCTGATTCTTCTGGCCCATGGCACATGCGTTGGATAATTGCCCAAAGATTTGCCCGCCGACTCATGAATAATTTGGCCTGCGTATTATTTTTATTATTAACGCCCAGTCTGTGGCTGCAGGAATCGGGCCCAGGACTCAGGACTTCCAATCACAGACCGAATTTCGGGTTTTTCAGAGTTTTTGCGGTCATGAAGACCATATGGAAATTGTGGATAATTGGGTGAGAAGGTGAGGGCATTGATTTTTTATTGCTTTGCGGTTCCAGTATGAGTTGGTTAATGGCGATCTCGAGTCAAGTCTATACAGCAGCAAAATCAATAACAAAAATTAAAATTTGGAAATTCCAGTTTTTGAAAAATATAAAATGTATAATCTAATATGAAAAAGGTTTTATGCAATTTTCAAAGATATCTGGGTCTTGCTTCTTTACCTCTAGTTTCCTTTAGAATTACGACATGCTTAGACATTTTTCAGCACATTAACACCTGAGATTGCCATCGCCCCTTGAACCTTGGCTGTCTCACCAACTTCACACAACTTAAATTAACAAAATTTAACGCATCGCAATTTTTAGCGGCTCTTCTGCAGCCTACTCATTTTTTGTTATTTTTACGCCCGTCATCGTGGGCTGTTGAAAAAGGGGCGGTGCTGCCTCGGGTGTAAATAGTAGGAGTCGCGGAAAGCTGGCAAGGCAAAAAATCCCAAACCAAGCTGAAAATTGCTTAATCCTGCTGACAAGACGGACTAGCACTAAAAAAGGGAATTAAATGGCCAGAGGAAAGGGCCGAAAGGGCTGGAGGGTCCCCCAGGTCCAGACGTTCTTTGTGAATGTTTGAGAAAAGCCGCCGAAACAAAATGCAATGCACTCGGAGAAATTAAAAAAAAAAATTTTAAATAAAGCTACAAATATTTAATGTTGGTAGATATTAAAATACATAATGCCAATTCATTTTATGTAGGATAAGTATTTAAAATTGTGTGTGAAGCCAAGTAGCCTTTAACCTAACTATTGACTAAGTTTTCTTCTAAATAAATTGTTTGTATTGACCAGTATTTCCAAAAGTATTTCTGCCAACAATGACAAACAAAAACTTGTATTTTGTATTGACATTTATCTCTTTAATACATTTTACCACATATGCCAAATTGATCAATAACACTTTATGTGTAGACTGCAGGCCGGAAAGCAAGGAACTCTGTACAATCGAGAGCGAAACGGGATATAGTTGCAAGCATTGGACTAAGAAAAGTGAAAGTAGGACTAGGAAAAGTGAGAGTAAAATATTAGATCTTCTTTTTGGAGAGGATGATAAAAGAACGACAACGACAACAAAAAGGCCTACAACGCCAAAGCCCGAGGTAACCAGTGATTTGGACGTCTGCCTTCCACCAGACCTGAATTTCACAGGTAACAATTAGTCATTTTCTACAGTTCCTACCATATAATCAAATCTTTTTTAACTATTTCAGAAAATGATTTTAAAGTATGCTGCGTTTGGTCACCCAAACTTGGATGTCAGGTGCTGGTAAGTGCGAGCTACACAAGCAGATATTGCCTTCAGTGCAGACAAGGTGTTGGGGATGGCTTAGAGCCCTGTCCTTGCAAGGAAATAGAAGAATCAAGTTCAGCGAGACGATGCTGCAGATCTTTGGATGCCGTGATTGCGACATATATAGCAACTCTGATGATCTTCAGATGATAATAACATGTTAATCTAATAATAAACTGGTGTATATGAATATTTTTAAAGTCAAATCACATTAGCAAAAGTTTTCATCCTTGGTCCTTACATTTTTTCCTATATTCTTTCTGCTGACAGAAGGCGTTGCTGTGCATAATTATGCAGGCGGGAATGGGTGAAAGGAGGAGGCCCTCACTTTCGGGGTAATAAAGCAATGAATCACCAGCTCGCAGACAACTGGACCTTCAGTGGGTTCCGCCGCCCCTCTTCACCAGCACAACCCAGCGATATATATATAGTTCCTCGTTCAGGGTCCATCCTGCCATCCTGAGTGGAGAAAATGTTGACGCATCGTAACATCGGTTATTTGTGGCCTTGAGCCACAAATGCGGTAATTGAGTTTCGTGTTTTATGATTATAGTTTGCCAGCTTTATTAGCTGGTCGCAAAAGGGGTTCGCTTTCAATAGAAATGTTTTCGCCTCGGAAATAGTGCTTTAAGGCCAGGCACTGATCGTATAATTAGAATGATGAGGCAATGGCCCTAAAAGTCCTTAAGCTCTTCACTGTGTAATTGAATAGTTTTTGGACCTGCGAATGCTGGCCGTAAATCATTCGGTTGTACGATACTTTTGCATAGGTCTTTAAAAGGGTTTATTGTCTTTAGTTTTACGGCTGGGTTACGGCCAAGTGGTTTTAGAGTCCTTAAGCTATAATATTTATTGAATGCGGAGCTTAGACGTTAGTGGTTAGGCAAAATCGAAGGTTAATAAAATGGGTGCCTCAAAGTAAATTACCATATAGCCTGTAAAAAATAGAAACTAAAAATCTTGCTTAGAAGAATTTTTATTTCCACATTATTTATGAGTTCAAAACAGCTTGCGGAAGACAGTAAGAACATAAACTCCTATTTATTATTGCATTTATGTATATCGTTCTATTTTCTTTCAAGCTGCTCTCAAAGTAAATGAGCCAAACAGTGCATAGCCACGGCTCCAGACCAAAGGTAATTATTAGCATTTCGCACCATGACCAATTCTCCTTTTCGCGGAGACATCATGACTTCATTGCCATTGTTTTATCGGCCTGCGAAATCGGTTCGGCTGGAAAAATCACATGAGCGCGACCACATCATAAATGTCAAGCTGGCGAGAATTATGACACACACGGGGGACTGGATGGGAGAACCTCTCCGGTGGAGAGCCCAGGGGGAGAAGCTGGTCCATGGGCTTCCCTGCGCCTTATGAAGTCGTAGAGAAACTGCAGGGATCGGGGTCGCCTCATATCTGAACTCGAGATTTCGTGGTCCGTGACCATTTGGAAATGTGATAATTGCAGGCAGCCCAGGCTGCACAGCAAGCTGACAGGCTTTCAAAGAACACTTGGGGAAAAATAAAGGAACAAATATTTTTGAAATAATAATAAACATAAAAATTACCAACTTATAATGTTTAGTATTAAGACTTGAGATAACTATTAACTTCGCTGCAGGAGCTTCTTCCCATTTTGTATAGATAGGTAGGTTATACTTTGTAGACTCTACTTCTTTAAAGCAGTTAAAAATATAATAAATTCTTAGGTAAAAAAATAAAAAAGTATGGATCCATAAGCAAATAATGTCTATTTTAAGAATATTTTAATAATTGTCTTGCTATTTTCTTTAAAAATAAATTATATGTTTCTTTCTGGAAAAACAGTATGAAGATATCTTTTGGTTACTTATATTTATAAAAATAAATTATACAAACAAAATTAAATTTTTTCAGAATCAAAGAGCAGGAACTCCAAAACCAACAAGTTTCTTTATTTTTTTTCAAGATATTTGGGCCACTTCGTTTTCCGAGTGCGGCAGAAAGGAGCTGTAATGAGGCTCGAGGTGGGCTGGGGCTCGCTGGGTTCTCTATATGTACTTTGCTGCTTCCAGCTTTCTGACACAAAAGTGCAGCTGGGCTTGGCCCGGCTCCTGCGAGTTCTGCTTTTTGGGGCTACACCTCCAACGACTTCTTTCGCCCCTTATCTCCGGCAGCTACTGTTGCACATTTCGCATTTAATGTGACAATGTCACTTTGTTTGTGCCCCGGCTATCTGACTGTTAATTTCCAAGACTCCGGCAAGTTCACACTCTTAATTGGATTTGAAAGTGCAGCAGGCGCAGTTGACACCTTCTTTCGCCCGGCACCTCCTTTCTCACCTGGCCTCGGCCAAACTGTACTGCACTGAACTGAGCCTCACCTGTCAGCTGATTAGGCTCCTGCGAATGGGGTTAACCCCATAAGGTGGAGAAAAGTCGGAATCTTTTCGGTGGATCCGTTAATGAGCTTGGCCCCACTAAATGATAATGCTTGGGAACGGAGTTTAGGAGATGTACTAACGGTTAGTTGCAACTATCAAAACAAGAGAAGATTAAAAAGTACGTCTTCTATAAAATACTTACTAAATTATTCAACATTGTGAAGTATCTTATTTTTGAAAAAATTATTATCCCCTTCACAGCATTTAAAACGATTCCTTTCGTTAATTTTTAATGGCTAAGCCAACCAAAACTGGAAAAATAAGCTGTCAATTGGCATTTGAAAAATGTTTGGCAAAACCACAAAACGCTAAAAAGTTGCAACCACAAAATGCAACTAAATTTCAAATGAGTGCGATGTGATTGCTGTTAAATGGCGTTTAATTTGACAGTTGATGTGGGGAAACCTAAGGGGTTAAAGTCGCTTGTCCAAAAATGTAAAAAAAATTAAATGATGCGCAGCTGGAAGTCACAAAAGCCTGCGGATGATTGACCGATTGAAAGGGATGATTGAGTTAAACCAGAACTGCAGTTCCTTACTCTGGAAATAGGAACCCAATTCCCTGCCCTGACAATTCACTTCGTGCACTTTGCCATTTATCATCGCAGACCCCCATATGTACAATATATACTTATTTGTGAGTGGCAAAAGAAAAGCGAAAAATCGAACAAGTACTGGGTCAACATTGAGTTGCACTTTTAAGGCATGGCATGGAAAAAGCAAACTGAAAATCGAAGCAAACCAAACAGCAAAGTGAAAAGATAAATCCTCGCCGGGCGGGGAAAACAAATCGAATGAATGAACACAATACGGCAGGCTAAACAGAAGTTTACACTGGATTCGATTTCCATTTGGATTTGAATTCGGTTTCAGCCAATTGCATTCAAACACTTTTCGCATTGGCAACAAAACAATTGAATAAGCCACAAAACCGCACTGCAATAAAATTAGCTACAAAATCTAATCAAAGGACCCCGAGGCGCCGATGACAACAACAGCAACCTCCACAAATAGGACAGCGTGTAATTACATCAGGAAAACTGCACGGAGCCAACAAAAGAAACAACCAATTGAGCCGAGCTGCAGCGCAAATCGAAATTGAAAATTAATTTCAAATTAATTTCAAATTCACAAAAGCGATAAATTTTGGGCAGCATTCGTGACAAACCCACATACAAAACGGGTGAATGGGGAGGGGTCAATTGCTTTGGTGATTCAGGCGGTGGTTGGGGGCAAAGGTTGTCACTTCCTGGGTGTTCGACCTGTAAATGTGGAAAATACTTGTAGTCAAATAGACAGACAAGACAGTCAGGGGCAAACAGCTGGTGAATAATGGGAAAATCTGAAATGACTGAGGCTATAGCTATACTCTAACAAAAATAAAATGTTAAAACTTGATAAGCCTAGGCAGTTAAATGTTTATTTGTCAACATTTAAAGGCATACCATTTCAGACATATAACACTTTAAAGTCAGATATAAATACTAAAATACTTGCAATATTATGTCAGAAACATGCTAAAAGTACTTTAAAAAAACTTATTCACCTTAGATCCTAAACTGGTTGAGAAACTCAAACATTCCATAGGAAAACCTCCCCAAATAACTGATATGCAGCCATGGACAGATAGTGTCACCACCACAGCTGCCGTTGGCCATTTCCATGAATGTTCATAAGCCAAGAGCTGTCGATTAGCCAAGGGGTTGAGGGCCGAAAAGCAATTTTGTCGGATATTGGGCTGAGGTAAATGTCAGTCAGTCAGTCAGTCAAATTGCGGCCAAGCGCTGACTCAAAATTCAATCCAAGCGCCCAGTGCTGAATTCATTAAGAAACGTGTGGTATAAGAAGGATAAAAGCAGGGGGTTCCCTTTTTTTTATTTATTTCAGGGAACCCAATTATTTACAATATCGATAGTAACTTCTGCCATATGGCCATCATAAAAGCGGACAAACCGCTGACAGATAAGGTCCCAGCCCCATAGAACGTTCGAGCGGTCTTATCAATGCAATTGTCTGGGAATTAACGATCCACGGTCACAACAACTATTCCACACACACAAAATAATTATGAAATCCATAGCTGGGGGAAAAAATCAAATTTCTTTTTATGGCATCCAACGAAATTCCAGAAAATACATTCAAGGTACAAATAATACAACACAATAGCAATGATGAAACCAGAAAAAAACGTTGCATATTTCTGTGCAGCTTTAATTGCAAATTTGCGCGGCCACATAAAATAATGACTGAGAAAATAATAATATTTTGTAAACGGGCAAAGAAAAATCCGAAACACCGAAACACCGAAAATATGCATGGGAAAAAAGGGGTTATTTGTTAAGTTTCAACGGGATGCAAGCAAAATTAATACTGAAAGCAATGGAGCTGTGCAGGGTATTGGTATGTTCCAAATATAAAACCTGATTGCGATACCATGGGTGCAGTAAAACAATATCAGTTCAAGAATGTAATATAGGAGATATTAAAACTCTTTACAAATAATGCAAACATTTTTATTTTATCCTTCCCAACCCTTATTTTTATTAAAAGTAATAAAAATACAAATTTGTTCCCAAAGTCAGTTAATAACTATTTTTACTCAGATTACATCCTACCCTTTTGAAAGCCTGTATCGCTTATATCAATATTATACCTGCGTCTCCACTGTCCCTGGCATATGCAAATTGTGTCCAGGAAAATTTCATTATTATTTCACACTCCGAAAACAGAGACCTGAGCCCGCAATCCCCGATTCCAGCCGCCCCATCGCCACCCAGAAAACGCATTTTGTTATGTAAATATTTTGGCGCGTGCTCAGAGATCAGGGAAACCATGAGGGATGACAGGAAGGGGGGCCAATATTTGCCTGTTTTTTGTTTAATTAAAACATTTTCCCAATATTTTTCACAGCATGCATCCGGATGACCAATCTTTCCCAGCCTTACTACGCCTGGATTTTTCCCATAAATGAAATGCAAATTTTCCTTTATATATGGACAAGCGGCCCAAATCCAATGCACATGAAATATTTAAGCCCAACAATTATGCCAGGGCGAAATAGCCAAAGGTGCTATAAAATATTCGTTTTATTAACTTTCAGAGATTCATTTGGGTTTTGTGGATGGCCTTAGATCGTGTTTTGTTTACAATTGACAAATGTTTTTTTATTATTAACCATTTAGTGAAAAATACTGGCAGTTTTCTGGGGGGCTCAGAAAATCACTAAGGGAAGTAGACATCAAACATCCAAAGATATAAGGTTTTTCTAATGCCCAACTTAGCAAACCAATTAGAAAGCTCACATCCTGCGTTCTCTATCACTATTAACTTTAATCTAATTAAACGCCATCAAGTAACAAATTGAAAGATAAACTCAATTTACATGACATAATCTCCTCAATAAAAACAATACCCAAATACCAACATTATGCCCACACATGGAGGGCTGCCATTAAACGCCCCCGTACAGAAAATAAAAACCGAAACCGACCAAACAAAACTCGGCCATAAAGTCCATTAGTGGCCGTTTTGCATACGCAATGGCCAACAGGGGGGCGGTAGAGTAGGGCGAAGGGGGCGTGGCCAGAGGCCAGTGGAAGCTAAAATTGTGGTCGATGTGACAAGTTACCAGAGGGTCCAGAGTTTCCGGCCTGACCACCAGAGCGCTGGTTGCTGTAAAACTCATTTGGTGGCTGATAATTGCGTGCGTCGTCGGTTTCGGGCCAACTCACTGGGAGGCTGTCAAAAAATCAACCAAGTAAACAACGAGGAAAGGGTTAGGGGGCGAAAAGCCGTAAATCCCTTGCAACGCATCTGCAAACTTTGACCGCTGCAACGGACGAAATTGGTAGCCATAAACAGTTTGCAAAAACTTGGGAAAGGAATTAAATTGTCAAGAAAAAGTTTCCAGAACTCGGAACCAAAAAAACTTTGAGTAAATAATATATATTTTAACACTATAAAAACAATTTATGTCAAAAAAAAAATCTTAAACTACGTGAAATAAATAAAAAGTCTTGGAATTAATAAGTAATATATTTTACTGTGTAAAAAAATCTTTTAAGTTGAAATATAAATCGAAACTCATTTCAAAACCAGTCACCTTGATCTAGATAAAATACAAAAAATCAATGGCTTCCTCACTCACCTGATTCGTGTTCCTTGTCGAGCGGCAACGCTGTCACCTCCTGGACGGGACTAACATCCTTTAGTCCTTCATCCTGCGATTGCAGCCCATCGTCATCCGCTCCATCTTCATCATTGTCGTCGCAGTCGGTCTGCTGATTGCTGATGATGGGCAGCCCATTGACCACCTCGATGACACTTTGCACCGAGTCCATCGACGAGGTGGCAGATACCAAAATTGGCGTTGTTATGGGCGTGGTCACCGACGAGGATGACGACCCGCTGAGCAGGTCGTTTGGCTCCTGGTGCGAATCCTTTGCCGCAGCCCGTTCCCTTGCCCCTTCATCCGGCAACTGGTGGCTCTCGAATTGCAGCTCATCCGGTGGCATCTCCACCACGGGACTCGTTTCCGCGGTCACTTGTTTGGCACTGGGCGCCACATTTGGCAGGTCCACGCTGGCCAGGTTGATAATTGGCTGGGGCTTCTCCGCCTCCTCCCGCTGCTCCACGCCCACAATTATCCGTTCCAGGGGCTTGGGCGGCGGCTGGGAGGTCTCCAAACTGCCGCGTCTTTGGGTGGGCGTGGGCTTGCCACCGGAACCCGCCACCTCACTCCTCTTACTCGGAACTGGTGGAGGAGGCGTCTTGGGTTTGGTCAAACTAACCGGAACTTTGGGTTTGTTTGTCGGCACTGGAGGCTTCGGCTTCGGCTTGGGCAGCGGCGTAGGAGCCTTCTTGGCCTTCTCCTTGGGCAGGATAATGTGCTTGTGGAGGACGTAACCCAAGTCGTCCTCCAGGGGAGGTGAGATTATCTCTACTTTTGTGGTTACCACAGCAGGAAGTTCACTTTCCTTCTGGGAAACTATAACTTCCTCCTTTTTGGAGACTCTGACTTCCTTTGTGGACCCCTTGTGACTTGTGGTTCCTGTGACTTGGGCACTTTCTTCAATCACTTTCACTTCTTTGTGCACCACTTTGACAGCCTCTTTCTTATTAATTTGTTCTTTTATTTTAACCTCTTCTTTGATTTCATTTTGCAGGAATTCTTTAACTACCTGATGGGAGACTTTGACCTCTTCCTTGACTTCCTCTTGAGACACTTTAAAATGCTCCTTGATTTCTTCTTTCACAACTTTAATTTGTTCTTTGACTTCCTCGTGAAGGACTTTAACCTCTTCTTTGACTTGCTGATTAGGGATTTTAATCACTTCCAGGATTTGGATATCCTCCTTTTGGACTTCCTCAACGATTTCGGGCTTAGCCTCATTCTCCACCTGCTCGAAGGCACTCAAGTCAAAGCCCTGATTATCGTCGTCGTCCAGTTTGTAGAGCTTCTCAGCCTCCTTCTTCACTTTCTGGTAGCTTTCGATCAGCTTCTGGGCCTCCTGCTCAAGACGTCGCTCCTCATCGGTTTTCTTGAGGAGCTTGGCGCCCTTCTTGCCAGCCACTTCCTTGCTCTGTTCCAGTTTCTTGGTGACCTGCTTTTCGCCATCGTTGGTAATCGTTAGGGTTTCGCTGAGCTCTCGCTCGAAGGTGGGTATGTCACCATTCTCGTCCTGGGAACAGGAACCGGCTCCATTGAGGACTTGTTGGGCCTCGAGATAGGACTCCTTCTCGCTCGTCTCACACTCCGTGTAGGTGGTGAGCCCCTCGCTCTCGGCCAGCTGCTTGCCCCGCTCGGATAGGGTCAGAGTACCCCTCTCGATACTCTGGTTATCCTGAGGACACTCCAACCGCTCCCTCAGACTCGATTCCTGGGTGATCGTGGCGGTCAACGGCTGCTCCTGCATCTCCTGCTCGTCGCCAAGGTCGAGCAGGTTGTCGTTGCTGCTGATCTTCTTGAACCGGGCACTGCTCGACTTCGAATTGGCACTGGTCACCAGCTGCTCCTCGCCGGTCAAGGCATCCCTGGTCCTGGACTCGCTAAGGGTCTTCTGCTCACTGAGCACACGTCGTTCTTCGTGGATGGTGGTGATGGGTTCCGAGAATACCTCCTCCCTTTCCTCATAGGGCTGCAGCTTGAAGGCAATATCCGGGGTGAGGGTGGATGAGCTAATGGAGGAAGTGGAACTGGAGCTGGAACTCGTCTTGGTGGTGGTCACTCGCGTGGTGGTGGTGGTCTTCTTCTGGCTCCTCACCGAACTGATCTCCTGGGTCTGGTTCGTTGTGCTCTCAGTGCGACCATCCACCGTCGATTCACTTGCGTCATGGTCAGCAATCTTATCGTCACTCTGCTGGGTCACCAGTCCACCAGCGTTTGTTTCCATTTTGGGCAACTTCTTCGACTCCTCCGATTTGACAAGGTTTCTGGATAGCACATAGAGAAAAAAGAAACCCCAATAATTACAATTAGGCTCTTTATCAGTGGGGCAGATATGCTAATTGACTTGTTGCCATCACACCTGCTAAGCAAAACGTCAATAGAGACAGGTTCGATCAGTTCCGAACCTTCGGCCGACGTTACCAAAATCACACTGATTCCAATTTTCGTACTGCTGTTGCACCTTATCGGGCAGTTGGAGCCCCTTTATCAGTGTGTTAGTAAACACACCGGCATTTGGCCTTATCAGTCGTTTGTTTTTTATTTGCTCCGTTTTCTTTTTTCTTTTTATGAGGGGGTTACCTCCCAACACTTTAGCCCCTGCCGACTGTTTTCGCCATTCGCTTTGGGCTGAATTTTTGCAAATCAACTTGCTGATCAAATTTTTAACAAAATCCCCTATCCACTTGTACTAGAATAGGAAGTAGATAACCAAATATATCAATGGAACTTCTAAGTACAAAAATGAGTAACCTTAAACTCCCTTTAAGGTTGTATTTTTTAAAATTCTTTTTATAATACTTTCTTAAATTTCCATAGTTGTTAGTTCACTATATTTTTTTTTTAGTAGCCCATTCTGATTGCGAAATATCTAAGCTATACAATAAACCTTGCTGATTAGAACCCTTATAATATACAGCTTATAGGTGAATTTTTTTTTAGTTAAACAAACTTTATAGAATGGGTTTGTATTTCATTGAAAAAACAATCTAAATTGTTCTACCCTAAAACATGAAAACTGAAGTGAAATAATGTTCTGTGGCTCCTAATGCCTCATAGACACTCCTCAGCCTAATCTTATCCCGCGACAGACAAACCCAATTACTCACCCGTTGGTCAGGGATTGCGGTTCCAGCGAGGAGAACTCCTCCTCCACCTCGCCGATGGTGGGGAGCATGTTCGAGTGCCAGAACATGTTGAAGTAAGCCTCCGAGGGACCAGGTCCATTTATCAGCTCCGGAGGCCCCAGCTTCTCGCCGTCCTCGCACACGTACTCCCTGTTGGCGGCATCCAGATCATCCTCGTCCTCCTCCCCGCTGCTGGAACTGGAATAGCAGGTGGTGGTGTGGTTATCATCGGCGATCTTCATGCACTTCCCCACTACCATCGGAGGAGGAGATTCCCGGGACAGATCGGCTGCCTCGGCAGCGGCGGCCGCCAAAAGTGCTGTGATACTGTTATGGGTCTGGAGGGGATCGCCATCTCTATCTTCAGCCTTATCCTTATCCTTATCCTTATCCTTGTTCTCCTGACTGTGCACTAGGTCAAATAGGCTGGGCAGTTTGTCTTCGTCCTGGGTTTTGCTCTCGTAAGTCTGAATCTTGAAGCGTATCTCCCGATTGCTAGTCGGGGATGGGGTTCCCACTGGCGTCGACCTCGGTGTGGGTGGGCTCTGCTTGAAGGTCTGCATACTCGGCTTGGGACTCTGCTGAGGTGGCGTGGTTGGCAGGGTCTGTAGCTTGGGTATTTGGGTTTTCTGCAGCGATTGAACTCGCTCTGGTGGCTTGGGCTTGGGTCCCTTGGGAGATCTTCCACTAGTACTTCCGCTGCTGTTGCTACCAATCGAACTGATGCTCTCCAGGGAGTTAGAACTCTTGGAGTGGCCATTCAGAAGTACGGGGATAAAGGTCCTTTCGGGAGCTTCGGCTGAGTTGGCCCTCTGCAAGGGCGGTCGGGGACTAGCCTCCTTGGACTTACTCCTGTACAAGTTCAACTTAAGATCCGTTTCGGATTTCTGCTTTTGCAGAAGCCTTGGTATATTGGAACTGGGCGACGAAGATCCATTTAATGAGGGTGATACTGGCTTGGGCACTAGTTTTGTGGCGGTGCTGACTATGGGTATGCGTGATTTTCCCTGCGGCGACTGCTGTTTCGAGGGCTGCAAAGGCAGCTTGATCTCGCTTTCTGTCTTGGCCCTCGAGAACTTGGCCTTGGGTATTTTGGTGGCACTGATAGGTGACTCCTTGAGTGACTCATTTGTGGGTGTCTTGGGGGAATCTAGCTTCTCATTAGTGGGTGTTTTGGGCTCCTCCATGGAGGGAACTCGCGGTGGTGACACCTCAATGGGGAGTTTACTGGGTGCAGGAATCTTTCGTGGCGTGGGTATAATAGATCGCTTCTTGGGCTCTACGGTGGCCAATTGGACTCGGGGCTTTGGCGTGGGCGTTGTTTCCGGACTCCTGAGCACCACGTTCTCATAGACATTCACCTTCTCCGTCTTGAACTCCACATTCTCGTAGTTGTTGCCCGGAATCAGCATCTTGGGATGTCCCTTTGGCTGCTCCAGCGGCAGAAACTCCTGCTCGAGAAGGGTGAAGGGCTGCAGAACCTTGGCCAACTCATGGCCATTGAGACTGCTGTCCGAGGAGTAGTTGGAGCCCATGGAGAACTTGTCAATGACGGTGGATATGGTGCTGGCGGTGTCGTCTGATTCGGAGCCCGCCTTGATGGATTCGGTGAGTAGGTTCAGGTAGTACTCCGCATCGGGTGGAGGAGTCAGGGGCTTCTCCACCACCAGCTGTGTCTGATTCTCCTTCGAGTTCTGTCGCCTGACCAATTTTCTTGGTGGCACTGGTGGTGGTGGGGGTGGCTGGGCGTTCAGTGTGATCGACAGCTGTTCCAGCTGCTGTTGTGGATCCTCTTCGCTGGGTGGCTTCTGCCCATGACCATTGCGCACCACCAGCTGGATGGCCACATTGTCTTTAAGACCACGTACGCAATCTATCCTGGTCATTTCCCTAACATCCCTACCATCGATACTAACGATCTCATCGCCCTCGCGGAGATTCCCCCAACTGGTGGCCACTTTGGAGGCGGGACTGTCGGCGGCGCAGGATTGTATGTACAGTTTCTGTACGAGCTCTGTACTTCGAGTGCCGCCCTGGAACTTCAAGCCAAAGCCCAGACGTTCCCCTGGCAATCTGAACACTGTGACATCCTCAATTTGCTCTTCCTTCACCGTAACTTGGGCGTTTGCCACTTCCTCCTCCTGTCGTCTCTGCTGCAAGAGCTCCATCTCATTGATGGTCAGCACTGTGATGAATGAGGAGTCCTCCGCCACGGAGCTCTGCCGCTTGACTAGCTTCTTTAGGCGATCCTTTGCGGAGGATGTGGGATCGTCCACTTCCACTACCGTAACGTAGTCTTCTTCCAAGGTTGCTGTCTTCGCTGCCGTGCCATTCGATGTTGGTGTGGAGGCCATTATGTTAATTTTGAGTTAGAACCTGAAGAGAAAATAGAGACCAGAACTATTGTTATTATTGTTTAATAATTAAAGTTTGCTATAAAGATTTTATTAATATTCAAAAATTATTTGCCGAGTTAGTAAAAGATAATAATGTCGAGACCCTAATTTATACTGAGTATGAGGTTTGCATTACCAAAATATAAGTTAAACGACAAGACATAGGTAAAGAGTATCTTAAAGATACTGAGGAATGGTTCTTGACTAAGCTTAAGTGAAGATTTCGGTTGGTTTCTCCAACAGAGCTTTCTTAATAGATCGTTGTTGAACATGTTGGTGTAAGTTAGGTTTCAAACCAAAGATTGTTTAGTGTTGTTGAGTATTTTACAATATGTTTTCTACTTTGTAGATAAGTCTGTAAGGCTTGTGTAAAATTCAGAGGCTTTGTAGACGCCGCTAGATGTCGCTTAAATTGTTAAGTATGACAATAAAAGTATTCTAAGTACTCTTTTAAAAATATTTATAAATGTGAGTTTTGGGGAAACAAAAACAGTCTTGGCTACCTTCACTTAAAAATCGAAAATTAAAAAAAAAACGTACTAAATCTTAGGTTAGGTCTTGAGAAACATAATTTAATATTCTTTAGAAAAGAACACTTTAATCTACATTTTAAAGTGCAATCTAAGCCCGTTGTCATATATCTTTTGGCTTCCTTTGCTCACTCATCTAACTAATGGCTGTGGGGTCCGGGTCTCCCGGAATCGTGATTTTTCTTTCGGCGCTTTTCTTTCGCTGCCATGTTCCACTGTCAACAGAGTTGGAAAAATTTTTATTTATGCACTTTGTAGCGCCAAAATTCTCCGGCGGCACCTGTCAGTCAACACTCGGGATAGCGCAAACAGTTAGCCGGCTGCGGGGCCAAGGGAGCAAACAAAGGAGCGGAATCTGGGTGGAGGAACGCGTTCTGGATGGACGATGGACAGTGGCGGCTGGCTGACTGGCAGCCGCTGACCATGGACATGTACACACAAAAAGTACGGATAGAAGACTTTCACTCAAGATTAAAATTATTGCTTTAAATTTAACAAAAGGATAATATTAAGACTTGAAATAAAATTACAAATAAAATCGATAAATTCATTAAAATAAACAAAACGTCATATAAACTTCTTTTGCCAAAGTATAAAATAGATATAAGTGACTTGTTTACATTTTAATAAAAAGAATTTAAAATATGTATTCAAAATCTACAACAAATTTTTTTTAAAGAAAAAAACATATTTTAATAGGCCAGAAACTTCTAATGCTTACTTTAATTTTTTCCTTAGTGCAGAGGCAAACAAAATGACCAAATGGGGCGCTGAGGAAAGTCGAGCTGGGAGTGGAAAAATCGGGAACAGAGGGACTGCGATGGGATGGCAGACGGATGCCAGTCAAAGTCGCTGCTGACTGACACAGTTTGCCATTTTCGAGGAGGAAGCTGTTTGACCAGTAGATGAAGCACCGGGAAAACGGGCGCAACCGGGGAATCCGGGGTGAAACCGGGCAATTGGTAAGTGCTCGCTGTCTAATTGAAGTCAAGTGCGTTACTCTGAGCCACTTCTATCCAAGGGATGCCCAATCAAATTCGTTTCGCACCAAATCCAAACCAACTTTGACATTATACAGCACAAATTGTGTGCAATTTTCAGCCGAAAGAGGAATGCCAAAAAGAGGAGAGATATATATTTCACATCTCAGAGCAGGGAAAAACTGGCTCAATGAGGGCCCAAACCTCCGGCCCAAACTGTCTGCCACATTGTCTAAAGGTAACAATTTATATAATGAAACTGATTTCAAATTTGTGATGTTCGGAGGCTCGGGGAACTGACTCGACTCGTTTGCCCAATTGCAATCCCGGTCCAGTTCTCGTTCCTGTCCTGCTCCCGACATTGGTAATTACGGGGTACCGGCCAAAAAAACAGTTATAGCCACATAAAAAATAAGTAAAAAATCGCACGATAAGTAAGGATGGTGGCGGGGAAAAGTCAGAAATAAATAAAGGCGACATAAGTGAAAAGTGTAGAAGATAGTAAGCCCTTGGGTAATGGCCAAGAAAATGAATAAATTTATTTGATAAAGCTTTATAATGTTGTAAAATGTAGTTTAGCAAGCCTTCTCTTCTTATATTATAAAAAATCTTACCATTATAAGAACAATTGAATAGTCTTTTTTATCTTTTTTATTATTACTTGTTAAGTAGTCTTAGCATTTAAATTTACACTTAGTATAATATTAATCCCCAGCAAGTCGAACGACGAACCCCAATTTCCCCAAGAAGGGTATACAACATCAGTAACAACAACGGTAGCGGTAAAAAAACAGTAAATTGAAACAAGTTTAAGAACTGAACCGACCAGTGTCGTGGTTATTGGTCACCTGTCCGCCGAGGAAGAGCTCCGTCGAATACTTTTCGATTACTCTCCCCCAAAAAATGCGCCCATTCGTGGACCAGGGGCTCTTTATGAGGAATGGGGAAGGAGTATTTGCTACATGATTCGGCAACTTTCTTGCAACGGACCTCTGCAACTGGTTGAGAGAAAAACCCGTCGCTAAATCATCTGTTCGAAGCCAAAAAAAAAAAAAAAAACAAAAATAAAACCCACCTGACTGCCTGACTTTGTGTGGGAGTCTGTGGTGCAAGATTTTTGCGGTGGCTTTGAAAATTGTTTGGAATTTTCCCCCTCACCCCCACCGTTTTGCAACTCGTTGATTCCTTCTTTTTGTTTGATAAAAAGAAAGTTGACATAAATTGTTTCGTACTTCTCTTTCTTTTTTGCCAATTTTTTTGCACATTTGAGGTAGCAATATCCCAAAAAAAAAGAGTTGCGGTTGCCTTTTTTGTTTGGTCGTGCACAGGAAGGAAATAAGCGCGGTTGAATCGAGTTTTTGGCAAGTTTGTTGTGGGATCTTTTGGTTTTCTTTCCATTTCTTTGGGTGCTGCATTTTGAAAGTTCGTGAAACAAGTTAATCGCCCCCGTCTTTGTCTTGATTTTATGGTTTGTTTCGAGTGACAAGGGAGTGATAAGTGGGCTGGCGGTTGATTAGGGGCTTCGTCGGTCTTATATAAGCTCTCGGAATTTGTTTTGGTAACTAATTTAGATGGTTTTCTGCCTATTTTGGCATTGATATAATATGTGAAAATTAAAGAAAATATGTATTTACAAAATAAACGTAAAGCACTGAAGCGATTGCATAACATTTTCTTTAATTAGAAGTGTTGTTAGGAAAACTAAAAATAAAATAAATGGAATAAAGCTACAAAAACATATGTTATAATGTTAGTCAATTTGCTAGATTTATGTAGACTACATTATTTATACTTGAAAATATAAAAGATGGTTTTAGATCTTACAGATCTTTAATAGTTATAAAAAGGTTTCCTAAGATCTGTTTAAATCAGCTACCCGCAAAGAGCCTAAACCCTAATTATCGCATTAAAATCGGCATTAGAAATTCCTTATCTGCATGCCCCACGCGAAGCAATGGTTTTGAAACTGCTACTTTCCCTGTCGCGTTCCCATATTAGCCGTAATAACCTGAAGTTAAAGGCACTTCCCATTTCCCCCTCATTCGATTTCATTAACAAATTTGCCTGCTGTGTATGAAAAATATGCTTTAAATGCGTTTAATTAAAAACATTTATGCAAATTGCAAGCGGTGGCTATTATAACAGCAACAAAAACTGAGTGCAGCGATGAACAATGAAGGCAGTAAAGGCTTCCCCTTTTGCTCGGTTTTCAGCAGAGTTTCACACCATTTGCTATGCGACTGACCGCAGTTTCCCCGCCCCCTGAGTTTTCCCCTGTGGTTTTTCCACCCCATCCCCCTCCGGGCTACTCTTTCTTGCTCATTATCTTCGCTGGGGCAAATTATGGGAAACTGGCGCAACAGTTTTTTTTTTTGCCCCCGCCTTACCCCCTGGAAAAAAGTCAATGCTTATGCTAATTTCTTTTGCTGCGGAACTTCCTTTGTCCCCCATTTTCCCGCCCCACCACTACACCCCACTTCGAATGCATTTTAATTGCACTTTTTCCTGCTGCTCCGCAAAAAACTAATAACTGGCAATTTATTAAAAGGTTTGCGGTTTGCCAGCAAAGTGCCGCGTTGATGCAGCGAACACTCGTGTCTTGTACGATTTTGGACATTTGTTTTAGCCCCATAAAATATATAAAAAATATATGTAAAAACAAGCAGGGGAAGCACTAACAAAAAGGCCAAGAAAATAAGCCAAGAAATGGATTTTTGCTATGCGAGCCAAATGCGTTAAGCGAGGCGTGAAAATTTCTCTACCCAACTCGCCGGCGATTTATGTGAGAATTATGTTAAATTAGCCAGCGAAGCGTGCTGTGCGACGCTTCCCCTTGCCAAGACCCTCTTCGGCTCAAGGTAGACTAACAAATCTGATAAATTCATCAAAACCAAAAAAAAATCCAAGAAATTTGAAGGTAAACAAGTTGGTTTCAAGTAGCGTAAGTGGGAACTAGTTCACAATTTCTGGAAAACTAATTTGAAAAGATGGTTAATGAGATTTGTCTTAAAACAAATGTATTACCTTATCCAACTGCGATCTTTTGTTTTGCTTTAGAGATTATGATAATCCCATAATAATTTTTTATGTTTTACTATGATATTTCAGTCACAATGTCGTTTCAATTCCAAGTTGTTTTAAGGCAATATTTTTGGAGCTTCCAAATTTTGTTAGAAAGGAAAACCCTGCTTGAAAAAGAAGTACCCAACGATGAGGCAAAGCGGGGAGCCATCCGATGAATTAAGAGAGTCTAGATCAAGGTCCCAGGATGAGGAGGTCGAAAATCTCATAGATGCCCTCCACTTGAATCTGCTCCACCTAACAGAAGACCGACAGCGGCTGCAATTGCAGGTCAACAAGGAGTCCTGTAGAGCTCGGCTAATCCTGGCCAGGGTCAGAATGCACCAGGGCTGTCAACGCACTTCAGCAGAGGCCCTGCTACCAAGAGGGCGACCCTACAAGGCTCTTTCGCGAGTTCTAGAGGAATCGAGTTATTGGGGAAAAGTCTTCAAGATCATGCGACTTCCAGTCGATCCGCTTCTGGGATATTTTCGACCCCTCACCAAAATCTTTGGCTCTCTGGTGTCACAAAGCTTGCGGATTGCAAATCGGCATTGGGATCACTGTCTAGATCTAGTAGTCGAGTGTGCCAACATCCAAAGAGAACTCCAGGCCACGATCAACTCTATAGAGAAGCTAAGATGGTCTCAGGATCAAAGGTTATCACTTTAGATGACCAAGAATGGAGCGCTTCTGGGGTTCCTCTAGTACCTTGTTCAAAGGATAAGAAATCTGAATGAATGAAAGAAGTTCCTTCAGAAAAACTATTATATGATATAATTTTGCTTTAGAATAATATAGTTTTGTACTAATAGATTGTTTCCAGTTTTGAACAATGCATTTTTGTTTTTAAAAGCGGATTGCTTAGTGTATATAGAAAAGCGAAACAAGAACACAAGCTTGTGGCACCTACGCGTTGTAACTAAGCTGTGACTCAAAGTTGTATCTATGTAAATGAACCGAGCAGTTGGCATTTCATGAATATTACTACACAACTCTTTCCGATGGCACGTTTTTAATTAAGATAAATGGTCCTGTTCCCTGAACTCCGCACTGGTTTCCCCGCGGAAGCACCTCCTCTCGATGGCCCTGGATCTGCCAGTGCCTGGCATCAATTATAGTCTAGTTAAAAATAAAATCAAATGCCAGGGCAGCCAGCATTGACAATGTTGTCGATTCGGTGGCTGGCCGGCCGCCCCTTCTGGGTGCCCCGCCCCCTTTTTGTTAGCAAGTCGTGGCGGCGGCAATTATGCGGCATTTTCTTTGGCCCCTAGCCACAAACGAGTTTCTTCCCGCCGAGATATCTTTGTTTTCGCCGTATTTCAGCGACATGCAGCGGCAACTACAACAAAATACCAGAAATAACTTGAAAATCCATTAAACAACTGTCGGCCACAAGTCGGCCTGTGCCTGCCCGGCTAAAAAGGGATAAAGATAAAGGTTTTGTCAACGGCGCGGGCCGAAGGGCGGCCGTGGGGCCTTGACAAGTGATAACAATGTGTCAGGCGATGTCGGCGCACAACGTCCTTGGCTTCGATTTTCGCTCGGCAAACTTCAACTTCAACTCTTCAACTCCGACTCTTATTGATTTCTGCAATGGCACTCTCGGGGTAAAAAGTGAAAGGCCACTGCTAGGGCTGCCATAACCTGTTTCCACCAAATATTCGTACCATTTGTATTTCTTGTGCATTAAGAAAGTAAAACCAGCTGTCGATTGAGGGAGTTGCGTGGGCCCCAGCGGTCCACTTCCCCAGAAAAAATAAATAAACACAACTCCATGATTGAGCAAAATAACCGAGCTGCTATTGGAAGCAATAATATAAGAATCTTCGCTTTTATCCATTGAAAATAACTCTAATTTTAGCTTTAATAATCATCATCATCATCATAAAAAACATACATACATTGATGCATCTATATTCATCACTTGATACATAACAGCTAAAAATTAAATAAAAAAAATTTGAAAGGGATTTTTAATTTAGTATTTATTGTCGCATAAATAAATAAATAAATAATTCAAAAAATATTTTTTATGTTTTACTAAACTAATTAACGCAATAGCAAGCATCCCTTGTGTTGACTGCTATCCATTCCAAGTAACGAGAGACTCGGGTGTAGACTCCAGGAGCATCGGGCTTGGCACATCCGTAGCCAAAAGATACCACTCCTGCCTGCCGGAAAATGCGATCCCTGACGATCAAGGGACCTCCGCTATCGCCCTGGAAAATCGTTTCAAAAAGAGTAGGTATTTCTCCGCCTGGTATCGTTTGCTTCACGAAACCCACCTGACAGGCATCCCGACCTCCGGTTTGGACCAGGCCCGCGCACAGCATGGTGTCCACGATCATGGAGCGGTACGAGGTGGCCCGGCACTGGGCGTTGGTGATGATGGGCACCACCACCTCCTGCAGGACACTCGAGGTGGAGCCGCCCTCCTGGCTGAGGCCCCAGCCCGCCACGATGGCCTTCTGGAAGTCGAAGTTCTGCAGCCAGTTGCTGGGCAGGCAGACGGGTCGCATGGTGTCCACCAGCGGAATGGGCTGGTCCAGACGCAGGAGGGCAATGTCGTGGACCAGGCTCACCGGGTCGTAGCCCACGTGGGCATGGGCGAAGGCCACCGACCGGGTGACTCCCAGGTGGGTGGAGCTCCTGTCCAGCTGCAGCAGACGCACGGACACGCCCCGCATGTCCATGCCGTGGACGCAGTGGGCGGCGGTCAGGACATAGCGATCGTTGATCAAAGTTCCGCCGCAGAACAGGAAGGTGCCGCGGATGATCTGCGCGATCCACGGATATTTATTCGTCCGCACTTGGGTGCCGCCCACAATGCGATTCACATTGGGAACGCCGCAGGCTGCAAGAGGATTGGGATTGGAATTGGAATCGGATTCGGATTCGGCATTCGACGTGGTCAGTGATCTCTGGGTGGTCTCTTAGCCAGGGAATGAAAACGGGGCAGACGGAAGTTAGGGTGCCTAAATCATTGATTTTTAAATTACTCTAAGATGTTCCTATTTTCAAATAATATTAACTATTACAGCTATATAAATGTGGCAAGTCTGATTGGCTTAAAAAAATTCATTTATGTACAAAAAATAATTTTCTTAATATTTCAAACTATCACACATAGTTTTATTGCGGAACATATTTTAATATTTCTATCACTGATTGAGTTCCTTTGTATTTAATGTCAATATTTATTTGGTTAATTAATTGTCAAGATTTTTTAACGAAAGATCTGGTTTTTTAACTGCTTCATTGGCCCGCTCAACTTTATTACACCAAGAGCCAAGGAAATATAGACGTTGACTATGCGCACAGCACGTTTCACAAACACGTTCGGATGAAATGGCTTTCCGATAGGCGTACTATAACCGATTCAAATAACCAATTATCAGCCGGAGATTAGCCGGGACCGTTTCATTCCCTGGCTGGACCCGATTGGCACTGCAATTTTTCCAACTCACTGCAGCTGGCACAGCGATTAACGCGAAACGCCTTGGCACCACCGCCCTCGAGGGGGAAAATCGGGGAGGAGGATGACGCCGGGGAGGAGATCGAATCCGAGGGAGTTTCACTCGACACGCCCAAGACGTTCGATAAGATTTGCTGCTTATGGCCCTCAATCAGATCATCAATGAAATCCGATTGCACTCCGGGCGGTGGGCCGGAATTGGAAGTCGAAGTCGAAGTCGTAGATCCATTGACTGGCAGAGGTGGCAATCGCGCTGGCTTCGGATAGAAGTAACCGCGGGAAGGTGGCTTATAATTATAGATGGCCCAACTCCGATCGCATATCGCTGCGAGGGCGAGGAGGAGCAGAACAACTGGCGGATTGGGTTTCATATTCCCGGCGAACCGAACGAATCGCTTAGCAAACGCAAACTGATGGTTTGCCCTGGCCATTTAACGGTTCTTATAGGCCACAGATCCATCTTAGTATATAAATACACAATTATATATGTATGAGCCGAGGCATTAACAACTTAATGAGCCTCTCAAACCGTCCATCAAACCATTTTATCAGCCAAATTTCTTTGCATATTCACAATCCTCAATCGAAAGCCCTTTATCAACACTTAACCTAGTTTCGCAAAACGAACTGAACTCATTTGTCAATAAATCTGGCAAATATCTTCTTCGCGGTTTTGTCTTTATCAATATTCTTTGTTAATGGTCAAGTCCGCTTTCTATTCACGAGAAATATCAATAAAATTGGTTGGTTATAAATCTAATACAGCACTCAAATTTATGAACTGATAGAGCCCAAGAGATTTATAGCTCTTGTTTGAGCTTTTGTGTAGATTCATAAATTAATTTAATGGCACAGAGAAATTGTCTATCTTTTTCCATATTTGCAGGTCCCAGAAAGAAGTTAAGGTCTAGCCCATGTCCAGTTAAAGGTTAATGAGAATATTAAAGGTTAAACCGCATCTGTGGTGAAAGAATCTTTTTCTGATCGCACCGTAATTACAAGTCATCAAAAACGTCTGACCACATTCGGTTTTGGGTTAACAAAGGTTAATTCTGTTTGGCAAACCGATAAAACATATGAGAAAAGAATTGAGAAGGTAGAATTCCTCGTGGTAAAACCATATAAATTCCATGATTTAGTTTTAAAGATCAAACTTCCTTTCCATAAATAATAAAAAGGCATGAAATAACTACCATAATCGAGATCTTTTTCTACCCACCTCGTAAAACAACGGAAGTGGTAAAGGGAAAACGCCCAAATCTCTAATAACAATCAAAAGCCCGAAAAAGATTTCCTCAAATGAAAGTAAATTGACTTCCCCAAATCAAAAGCCTAACAAGAGAGCCATAAAAACGATCGGCCAACAACACGACAGATATTCTTAAGCCGTTCGCGTGGAAAATAGAAAGTAAAAAGAACTCTCGAATAAATTGGGTCAAACTAATGAAGATGCCGATAAAGATGCGTATAATCGAAAAGCCGAGTCGGAGGACTGGAAATACTTGTAAATGGGTTGATGTTTATAATCTGTCCGCTTGTTGGACCAACACCGAACCCAAAGACCCAAAAACCCCGGACCCCAAGCCCCGAACCCCGAACACCGAACCCCGATCACCGATGCCCAGAAACAGCAATGGCACAAGGTGCACGAAAACCAGGCACAGACTTCCACAGCGACTTCCACTTGGTATCTGACCCCCGGAGAAAGAGCGTCCAAGAATTTGGGTCAGACGCAGAAGTGAGGCGTTAGCTTAGAAGAATTGAATAGATGATGACACCAAAGGCAAAGTCGGAGCCACAGACTCACGCACACCGCGCCAGAAAGAAAGTCTCTTTAATTTATTTATTTATATGCAGGCCGCTAGAATCAATGAGAAGAAAGTTCTGCCATGCCAATCCAGCATCCCAGAAGAAACGAGTTTCTCTCATCTTTCGCATCTCTCCGAACTCTCTTCCACTCAGAACGAGACTTCACTTGACTTTGAGTGGCATCTTCGAAGGCTTTCATTGAGAAAGGCCTTAAGTAGGTGCCTCAATGAGTGAATTGGCTTTGGACGGGACTGTGATATGGAGATACGAATGTAGTTTTAGACGAGAGTTTCGTAAAGTGGAAAACGATAATAACTTATAATTTCAAAATGCAAAAGCAGTATTGAAGTGGCCAATAAATTGTAGTATGGAAATAGCAAATGGTGTTCAATAAAACAGCAGGATTAACTACTTCAAACTCGTTTGTGCATTTTAATTTAGTTGACGGGTAATGAAGTTTTCGAAATACTTGCATCCAAACAAATTTTTTTTACTTGGTTTTTAGTAATTACATAATGCATTAGTATTTTTTATAATGATTTGTGCTCTAAAATAATTTTCCAAAACATCAGGGTATCTAAATTTCGTGGTTTGCCCAACCCAA
Organism: Drosophila biarmipes; assembly: GCF_025231255.1. Lineage (NCBI taxonomy): Eukaryota > Metazoa > Arthropoda > Insecta > Diptera > Drosophilidae > Drosophila > Drosophila biarmipes. The sequence continues at coordinate 20,586,241 of NC_066613.1, read as the reverse complement.
CTGATCCTATCCTATTTCATTCTTCTGCGAGCTGTCTAGAGATCTTCGCCCGGCTATTTATGGCCAAGAGCTGTGGCCGCGTTGCAGTTGTTGGTCAAAGCGTTCCACTTGCATTAAACTGGGTCATCTGCAGAAGTCGAGAAGATGCAACAAGCCAACTGAGCAAAAAAAGGAAGTTGAGTTGTGGGTAAAAGCCGCAATAAATGCAGAGACTAACTCGTGTCGAGCTGGCTTAAAACGTTCTTAAGACCTGGCCAAAAACGAACTAAAATTCAATTAGTTAGTCCTACGCCAAGCGCAGACACTCTTCAAATGCGTTGCGGCTTTTGTGTGTTGCATGCTTGGCATGTGCTTGTCGTACAAATTTGTTAGCAATTATCGCATTTCTTTCAGTTGGCTTGCGGCCATTGTATTTTGTTAATTGGCCGGCTATTTGTTGCTTTATTTTAATGATTGTCACCTGAGCCGTGTGCAACTTTCTCAGGCTTCATTAAGTTTCTCCCGAGTCGAGCATGATTTTGCTTATGACTTTTCGGTATCGCCTTCGGAATTGTTTGCCATCTGCGGATTTTCTGCGCATCGTGCATTGAATTTAATTGAATTGTAAGTGAAGGTATGATAAATGGTTATGGCAAGCAATTTTAATGCGTTTTTAATATGCATTTTGTCTGGCTTGTGGGGAACGAGTTTTGGAGTTTTCACTGGATATCCTTTTTTATTTGAATACCCCTGTATCTTAATGACCTCCACAATCGGAGTCTTAGTTGCAAAGATGCCTTATCATAGAAAGGAAATATTATTCAAATCATTTGAATTTTTTCAAGCACCTTTTGTTAACCTTTTGTTATTTTTATTTTTAAAAAACATATAATGATAAAATATATTGAATCCCCGAAGCTTTATTTGCTTTACCTACGACCCATTTGTATTTCTCTAAAAATACCATAAACAAGTTTTTTGCTTAAGTCTTTTGTTTTCTCAAGGCGCTGTGTTCGTTTCCAACATGACTCAAAATAAATCATATAATACACGAGGTGGATAGGAAAAAATCAAATATCATTGTGGACCACCTTCAACTTCGTTTGACATTTGAAAGTAACCGACAGCGAGCGGCAGAGAAATATGCAAAAACGAGTTTGCAAAATTGAACACAATCCAACAAAGTCACTCTCAATTTTCTCGAGCTCTTCATTTACCTATGGAAAGCCACGCAGCCAATAAAAACGCAATTTAAATAAAATCTAAGGTAAATAGTGAAAGAATGCTAAGCTAAACTTCAAACTGGTTGGGGGGCTGTTGACTTCATCAGCCGGGGCTCCATTTACGGGCCACGAAAAGTCGTTACTCGTATTACCCGCCACCGTCCAACGCCTTTTGTGGGTTCTACAAAAGCGGCCAAGACCCCTCCTCCGATCCCCATCCTTCTGGTGGGTGTTTGCGGTGTGTGTGTGTGCCACGCAACTGTGCGGTGAGGTAATTAATAAGCCAACAACAACCCAATTGAAACCGAACGTTGCGTTTTGTTGCACCTTTTCAGCCTTGTTATAGAGCGAGTGTCGGGCATACTAAGTAGCCGCCAATAGTTGGCTCACTTAGGCCGCCTGGCTTTGGTTTGGCTCAGTTCGGCTTTATTTCATTACTGACCATACCCAAGACGAGTTTCGGTTAACTCTTGTAGGGCTTCTGGGCTTTGCGCAAGTGCAGTGGCTCCGAAACAAACACACAAGCCAATGTAATCGAGCCCAAGGAGCGGAAAGATACTTTTTAGGGAATTGTATTTCAACAGTTGTCTCGAAATTATTAAAGAGGAACCTTAAACATTTATTAACACTAGAGTTTCCAATTAAAGTATGTATCTTTGAGTTACTTTAAAAGGGATGTGGTTTTTGATGTATATTATTTTCAAGGCATTTAATTTCTTTAATATTTATTGTAACAATAAAAAGAAAACTATTTTTTAGCAATATAAAAGGCCTTAAAAATATTTTCAAATCATCAGGTATATAGTTTTATAAAATTTAATTTCAGTTATTATTATATTCAACTCTTTTTGTTTAGCAATGTAGGCCATAAACCTCTACAAAATGTTTCATTCATAATGATTCCATCCATGTTTATTTTTTTCCATTTCATACTTTTCCATTTTGCATAAAAATAAATTTTAAATGGCTTTAAGGACACAAAGCTCCACTTAGATCCTCCTAAATCCAGCCAACATTCCATTCCAAATTGCTCAGCACTCGATGTGTGCCTGCAATCCGAACACACTTCGAGGGGTTTGAAGTTTGCAGATTGGCGAGGCCATGGCTTAGAGACCAGACTCGATAGCACAGACCCCATACCTATGCAATATTTCAAAAACGGCAACTGCAACTTCAGGTTGTCTAACAATTTTAACCCAGTTTTGTTTATTTCTTTTTTTTTACGTTTCGTTTTCTTGCTTTCCACATTCTTGTAGGAGCCATAAACAAGTTTTTTCCTAGGCCCGGGCCAAAGCAAAAATGGCTGGAAAATAGAAATAGAAACAGAAACGAAACAGAGTTTGGTGCGCAAATTGCAAATAGCAAATAGCAAATTGAAATTGAAGCTAATGAAAAGGCCAAGTGGCGTGGAAGAAGAGGAAGCAATTGCCACATTGATCAAGTTACAAATCGGCCCTCGGTGGGGCGAAAGAGGATGTGTGTGGTCAAGCATTACGGTTGGGAAATGGGGGTCAATAGGGATTTACGGTTAGACATGCGAGGCGGCTAAGTAGGTGCGGAAATGGCCGGCGATTGTAATGAGAACGGTGGACGATTAACCACCGTCTCCAGCTGGCATGGCATTCGGGGCCTCGATCCCAGAGAGGAGCGGAGTGGAGTGGCGGAGGATGCTCCGTCGGTGGTGCAGAGTGGGTCAGCAAGTGGATGAGTTTGCGGCAAATGGGCACAAAGACGAGCACTGATGGCCGAGGTCTGTCACGTTGGTTACAGTTATTGGAAGCGGTTCACTTTCCGGACATTCTCGCCGCTAATTTCACAGAGTGTTATCAATTATATTGCGATTTCTCGGGGAATGCCCAAGTACGTCGATGGAATGTGTGTGAAAATGTCGATCACAGCATTTATCTTAAAAAGCAAATGCTATAACATAATTTTAAAATTTAAAAATTGAAAAAAAAAAATATAAAGAATATTTAAAATTGTTTTAGAAATGATTTGCTATTATTAAAATTTCACAGAAGTTACCATCTAAAACTTTTATCAACTACTATATAATGACACGTTGAGCTGCCTATATTTTATTCCTAAAACTGTTACTAAGAATGACTCATGATAACTGGTTCCCCTTCGCACCCACCTACATATCTCTTTAGCATGTGACATAATAAAAGAAATGCTGAAAGCAAGCGATATAAAACCTCAAAATAACCCATATTAGCGGGTTTTATGATGTTTTTAACCATTACTTTTTGGCAATTTCGGGGCAAGATAAATAAAAGCCATTCACGAATAATAAAACTGGCCAACTAAAGACCGCTCTATCACGGTCTTGGTTTCGGTAAGAAGTGCGCCGCAAAGGGGGGACTAGCTTTTGTTAATGCCTCGGTGTAAAATATTTTTGAAGCGTCCGCCGGTGAGTTCAGCGACCTGCGTTCCAGCTACTTGGCCAGTTTTCTACCGCCTCGCATCTGATTGTTCTACACTTGTTGTTCAGTAGTTTCGGTTTAGTTTCCTCCTCTCCGGGGGCTATTTACACGGTGTCATCTCACTCCAAAGTCACACATTTCTCCAAGTCATGATCTGGAGGTACTAACTGCACTGGGAGAAATATTTCTCAACTTTCAAGCTATAAAATTTAAAATTATCTGTATCTATCACTAAACTTTATATTTTATTTTATACAAACTTTAACCTGATAAATATTCAACATTTATCTGTATCTGGAATTAAGCTTTACACTACATATTTTTTAAATCTGAAATTAGGTCTCATTTTTTCTTAGTGCACCGGTAAGGGAACTCCAAAAGAGAGTTGGAGAAGAAATGGTAGGTATGTGCTGTAGGCGCGGATGAGACGCCCGTAATGACGTATTATATTAACTTGGCTTGCACCTGCCTGCCGGCTAACTGTTCCACAGCTCGTGGTCTCGTTTATTTTAATGCCCTTCTGCGTAATTTTCACACATAAAAGACTCGTAAAAAATGTTTTATTAACATTAAAAAGTCAAATTTATGATAGTTTTTCTTCATTCACTGCGCTGCGACTGGCTTTGCTTTAGGTGAAATGCTTAACGGTTCTGCATCTGTGCCCTGGGCGAAATTCTTAGAGAGAGAAACACAAAAGAATAGCGAACGGTATTGATAAATGTTAGAATTCTTAGCTCTAGGCTGGAACTAAAGCTGTGCCCTAATGGCTTATTAATTGACCAACGATTTTGTGGATTTTTATATGGCTAATAATATGTTGATGTCGGCCGGCTCCATCAGATGTTGATAGATGAGTTTCTTGATGGCCGTTGACACAATTATCGACACTTAATCATAACCTTGAAAAGCGATGATGGCACTTATTTGTATTTTTATTTTTTGGCCGCAATTAAGATTTTAGGAGAAGCTCAGGGTCAAATGTTTTTTCAGATTTCATTTATTAAATTGTTTCCCATATTTTATGGTCGAGGAAGGTATTAAATTGATCTTTATTAATTTTCATATTATTCAGAAGTAATCAATTATTGAAAGACAATTATTTTAATTGCAATGTATGATAGACCAAATTCAAGAAAATATTTATAGAAACTAATATTTTACTTTCAACCGTTAAAATACCTGCGAAGTGTCTTTTAAGTTTTTTGACTACCTGATAATGGCGGACAAAAATCGGCTAAAAAACTACTCAACAACCCTAGCTCACGGCAATCTTTCCATCTTCATCGGCCTCTATTAATCTGCCTACGTTTTGTAATTGGCCAGCTTAAGACTCAACTAATGGCCCGCCTCACTTAATTTATTTTTGTATAATATCTTTTGCAGCTTGTCCGAAAAACGAAGCAATTACAAATTATACGAGAAATGAGCGATCCGACGGGGCGTTCGTTCCACTTGAGAAGTGTTGAGCTCCAATTAGCGGCAGACAATTGGCCATAAGCCGGCTACTCGCACAGCTTACACCTTATTTTATTTTTTATTTTACCCAAAACATCAACAATGGCAACCTTGACATTGGAGCCGACAGGTGGGCGAAAAGATGTGCGCCGACTTGGAAAGTTAACAACAATGGCAAAAGCTCGGGGGAATGTTGAATAAACTAAACCGAAACGGTTAACTGATTAAATATTTGAACGTGTCTATATTGCATGCTGAAATATGCAAAGCAAAAAGATATCACAACTGTAAATAAACAAATCGAAAAGCGGGGCTGTGAAAAATGAATCACCGAACGAGTTTCGTGCTGAGAATATCTTTCGGATGCGAGATGAGCTCACGGGCCGAGGCGCTGAATGCCGTTAATAGACATCGCAAACGAGTTAACAAATGGATATGCAAAAATAAACAACAACTAAAACGGGCAAGATTATTAAAATAAATTTGCTCTTACCTTGTTTGGTGTCTGATGTGTGGATTCAGTTTGATCTGTTGATTTTTGAGCACTTGCACAGCTAGGCAAAGGAAAACATTTGCAGATCCTAGCCCAAACACTGGATTCGATTTTTCAAATTGCTTGCATATTACGGACACTTTAGTTTCATTTAATTGAGTTTATTGCACTACAAAAATTGTCGAGAACTTCTGGTTAGAGTTTTGAAAGCTTTCCCTTTACCCAAACCCACGGCGATCAATAAAATTGTATTTTCATCGCTCCTGCGGTTTCACTTTGGCCCAGCTGGAAAAGCATTTACCATCTTGAGGTCTTCTTTTCACATTCGGCTTTTCCAACCAGTCATAAGTCAGGCCAAGACTTTCAATTAAGCGGCTTAAAGACAAACAACGGCAACGAAAATCGTGTGTGTCGGTGGGTAATAGAGAAAAGATGCTTATGAGCCGTATGTAAAGAGTATCTATGTATCTTTCCGTCTTCTTTCTCTTTGGTAAAAGTGTAAAAATTACGCTACGACTTGCGCTTTCACAAAACTAACGAAAAAAACAAAAAACGAAGCTGAGATTTTTTCTTCTTTCCGTCGTTGATTTATGCATTGCGTTTGCGATGAGGATGAAAAGATACGTAGATACATTGCTTGGAAAACATCCACACACGACTCGATCGGCAGGGCGACTGGCTGATTTCGGGTACTCCTATACCTTGAGTTCCGGGTTGAATGCGCAAAAAACTCACTGCCTTTTCTCCGCTTTTTTTAGCTCTTGCTTAAATTTAAATTGCCGTTCGATTTAAAATAAATTAAAGTACACGCACAGTTGCGCAGGCACAATGGGAAACCAATGTGTGTGAAAGTACAAGAAGCAAAGTGGAATACGTCGCCCATTTGGAAATGGGAAATTGTCAACGCACATTGAACTTGACAGACGAAAGAGCGGGCGCATGGGGAGAAAGAGAGAGCGTGCGGCACATGCCTCAATTTACAGTTTTACAGTTAAGCGCGGCAGACATCCACAAGATGCAAAACTCCAAAGATACTTTCGGCCAGCGGAATGCGAATCGCGGACGGCGAACCGCGAATTGCACTTGCCGCGGCAACTTTTTCATCCGACCACGAAAAAACAACAACCAGCACGCAGAAAAAAATTATACAAAATAATAAACTGCATATTAAATTTGAGAAAGCCGAAAACAAAACAAAAATGAATAAGCAATTTTGGTAATATTTAATTCTCTATTTAAAACAAGGGCATTTTATTATCTGCTTTTAAAAAATACCAAAACAATGTATCAACATTTAGTTATAATTTAAAATATTTTATAAAAAAATTATCTAAAGAGTTCTTAAAATTAAAAAACGGTATTTTTGTTTAAAAAAAAGTTATTAGATCATTCAAAAGCTTCATTCTTTTTAGAAATCACTGATGGTTAATGATGATAGATTGTCGCTCTTTTGTAAACTTAAAATTTTCTATTGATTTCGCAATTTAATAAATAATTTTTCCCTGTGCAACAACAAAAAGTGAAGGGGTCCAAAGCAAACGTCACCGAGTCCCTTCCCCGCCCCCTTCCTCCTCCGAGTATCTGTGTGTGCCTCAAAGATCACAGTGTGTTGGTGTTGGTGGCGTCTCGTTTGTTGATGCGGTGGCTAATGGCTGCATAGATATTCGTATGCGAAAAAAAGAAATATATGGACAAGGCCTGTCTAGTCGTAGCGGTACTCTGAGTGGGCCCCACAGGGGGAAAGAGGGTTAAGGGGATCATGGGTGGAGAAGGGGGTTCGTGGGGCAGCTAATGACTTGGCGCCCAACTGAAGGAAGTTGCCAATTTCTGCTGCTGGTCAACTAGTCGCAACTGGTGTTGATTAGTTTTTCTTTCCATATTTTTTGGTGAATAAATTCCACGAATTTTATAGAAGTGAAAAACATAACATAAAAACAGGTTAATGGGGATTTTTAAAAAATGGAAAATAATATTTTAGATATTAAAGGTGATAAATAAAAAAAATGTGACAAAAGGTCGGGGCAGCATTGTATACAGAAATTTTGGTTGATATTTTTATAATGAATCTTATTTTAGTAAAATTTACAAAGCGGCCTTTCGACTTTGTAGCTGTCATTTTATTCATTTTAAAAATGAGATAATCTTATGAGATCACTTGAATTACGATATACAGTGATAGATTGCATTTACAAGCTATTTTGGAATTAGTATTTGAACTGCACGAAGTGGTTATTCAATCCACTGACTAAAAAAATATTGTATCCGAAGAATTCCGTTAAATGTGTATATATTTTGTGACATATTTTTTTTTATTAAGTATAATTTCATTATAAATTATTTATCCGCTGTGAAATCTTATCTCAGCTTTTTATCACTTTCCGATTCCCCTAAATCAAACTTTCTTTTCCGCTCGTAAAAACTTGAAAAGCGAATCCCATCTTCTTGATGGCCTTTCGTTTTATGCTTCCTCCTCTCAAAATAAACCCAAATCGATCGGTTAATCGCATCCACAGGTGAGCTTTCAAAACTATTCCAAAATCAATTTACTCAAACAATTTGCCGTAATCATTTTTTAAGATCCAGCCCCAGTTAGCAGACCGTTACACAAAAGGCGCACAAACACAAAACACTTGGCAGAGCAGCTCTCCTTACGTTTAACTTTAATTACTCAATTATTTGCCTAATTTTGTTGTTTTTCACTTCTTTAAGTTGGAAATTAGCCGCGAAGTACGCAGACCCAAAGCGTTTGGCCAACTGCTGATTGGAGAGAGCGAGATGCGGCGAGGGGCACGAATCGGCGGATCGTATCTCGGATCGGATGGGTACAAACTATATATAAAATAAACTATGGAGCGCGCGTGTGCGAACGCGCTACGAACCAAACTCAAACTGACGTCGGAACTCCACTCTACGAAAATCCCCGAGCGGGCAAACACAAAAAGCGCAAAGGCAGAGGCAAAGGCAAAGACTGTGGCAAAGTAAACCCAAAACCTGACTCAAAGCTGGAAGAAAGAGAGCCACAAGAAGCCAGCTGATCGAAGCTTCTTGCCCCAAACAATCCACTTAGATTTTTTAAATCACTATAACACGAAAGTAAAATTAAGGAAATAAGCTTTACACTTTTTGAATAGAATTTATCTATAAGAATTTGTATTTCTAAGAACCGATTGGAACAAAATAAATACAGATATCCAAACATCTTTCCCACAATAATGAATTTAAAAAATTTATTTTCTCGATAATATAACAGCAAAAGTAATACAATTTGAGAATTATAATTATTTGTCATAACACATTTTTTTAATTCAGTATACAGTTGTGTCCGAAATTATTTAAATTCATTTTAACAAGGTGGCACACTAAATTTAATCATTTCAAAATTTCTTTTAATTATATATATATATTTATACATATACATATTTTTATAATTTTCGGTAACAACTTTTTGACCGCGTATGCCCAGAACGAGTCCACTGTCGCCCCTTACACTACATTCGACTTAGAGACAGGCAGGTGCTTCGACTGCACTGAAGAAAATAGGGAGCAGTGCCAAATCGAAGATACCGGATATAGTTGCTACACTAGCGATTTGGATGTTTGCATACCACCTGGCTTGAAAATCAGAATTATTCTTGCCCTCCTTTCGAATAACTATTTTATCCTTGAAAAATTGCAGAAGGTATGAAAGCGAAAATTTGCTGCGTTTGGTCACCCAAGACCGGCTGTCAAATTCTATTGGCTAAAGATCACCCAGCGAGCCCTGTGTTACATGCAGAGTCCTTAGAGTCCTGTCCGTGCAAAGGAAGTGGTGGATCCGTTCAAAGCTGGGGAATATCTTGGCACTTCTACATTTTTACATATTTTTCCAGCAAATTATTTTCCAGGTGGAGCAACGTATTTAGGATGTAAATGTATTTTACAGTTTTCAAATACATTTACATTGAAAAATCGAAACCGAAATCATTGTTTACTCGTTATTAACAACTTTGTTAATTTTTTTACTGCCTTATTGTATACCCTATTTAATTTAATAAGTTTTAAGCTTTAAATCACACCGGTTATGGATTGAATTACAGTTACAAGTTAGTACAGGTAATACAAAACGTTCCATATTAATCAATTAACAACAATAGTCGAGAGCCTGGACTAATGAATACCTATTATTTTGCTGTCTAATTTAAAAATAAATATTACCCTGCTAGCAAAGTGCTTTTCCGATGAGTGACAACACCAACGAGAGTTTGATTTACACTTTTAAATATTTTTTTTAGTCCTAGGGTCAAAAAGTCTTCCTTCAACCTGTTACATTCCTTCTAACGAATACAACATACCCATTTAGTTTCACAATACGTGCATAAATATATTAATTGTATATACTTCAAATAATTTAATATTGGACCTCTCGCTGATCGCCATGCAGCTACTCATACTTCTGATAACAGTATCCACAATATTGGTTGCTTCATCGCCTGAGGCTACATTAAATTATTTTATTTCAAAACGGAATTGTTATTGCCATTCTGTATATGGAATGTTTCTATTCTTTAAAATATCGGAGAGTATAAAGAGCGTGCCTGCAAAAATGAAATTAAGAATTGCAGATTGTAAAAAATCATTTTCGTATTCCGTAAGTAAGTTGTGCACACCACATTTTAAGATAACAAAAACTTTTTGGGTTAAGGTCGTTGAAGATTTCATGACTTATCAAAAATTGCGACAAGTTTATTTTTATGCATCAAATCAACAACAACAAGCTCTTTTAAAAACAGAAAGGCATACTTTAGGAGACTTTAGAAAGTGTATAAAAAATAAACAATAAAGTAAACCTTTCAACTACCTTAAACACAGTATTATTTATAAAGATAATTTATTACTTTTGAGGGTTGGGAAAAGGTTATGTAAGTTTATTAATTTATAAAAAATGGCATCATAGTAGAATTTTTAGTGGGTTTAGAAACAAGTAGTCTTTTTTTATTTGCTTCTCTCTAAGCAAAAATGTTTTTTTTTTTGACTTTGCAAAAAAGAACTTTTTAATACCATAAGAAATTTGATTTTCACACATACCGAATATGATTTTTGTTTCAGATAAAAATGTTGAGCCCAAATGGGATACGTTCCGGATTAAATAAATAGTTTAAAAAGTAAGACGAATGCCTCGACTATCAAATACCCTTGTTTTCTAAACAAATATTACACTAAATAAGACCAACATCTAGTCGCAGTGCCACAAAGGTCTTATTTGCACTATAAAAATGTAGGATCCAGAATGTCCGACATTGCTATAATGACATCGATCAGGAATATATATCCCATTTAGGGTATGAATTGCTTCCATTTACCTGTTACATTCTTTATAACTTATACAATATACCCTTTTACTTAAACTTTTAGGGAAAAAGGTATAAAAATCCCGTACCACAGTCTTATCTACTGACTTAAAACCAAATTATAAAGAGTCGAACTTTCGCGGAGCACAATGAAGTTAGTCATACTTTTGGTAGCAGTGTCAATTATATTAGTTGCTGCATCTCCTCAGAATGTTACGTTTGAATCTGTTATTTTAAAACAAAAGTGCTATTGCCGCATTAGACTGCATATGTTTTTTTTATTAGCAAAAAATATTAAAGCAGATAGCGTGCCTGATAAAGTAAGACAACAAATCAGAAATGTTGAGAAATTGGTCTTTTCCAATTTTCTACAAGGGTGCTTAAAACGAAATATAACAAAAGCTATTGCTAAAAAAGTGGCTGGTTTAACAACCTTTTTAACCCATTTACACGCTCGGAACTTTTACGCATCAAGTAAAGATTCTGCACCTCTTCTTCATATGTTTGATAGAATTGTAGCACGTTTTCAAAATTGTTTAAGCGCATTGAAAATAAAGAAATCCTAAGCACATTACCCTGTGTTACACAAATAAATTATCTTTTAAATCAAGTTCGGAAAATTATACTACAATAGATGGAGCGAATCGTTATGGTCTTAGGAAGGGTATTACGATGGTTTGTGTCCACGGTGGCGCTTGGTCAAAGTTCCACTCCTCGGACAATGGTGATTCAAATGTACCGCCAAATAGTGTCACGCGTTTTTAAAAAACAACGATATTATCGATATAAGAGGTGAAACTTTTAAAGTTTTAAATTGTATTTAATTAATAATGATGTATTGATACCTGGTATTGCTATTAATACGTCTCTCTTTTACTGACACGGGCTCCGCTCATACGTTTGCTGGCACTTACGTTAGCGATAGCGATAGTAGCGGCTTATCGGTTACAAAACATTTCGATATACATATTTATTTTTATGGCATGTATCGATATGTGATATTTTTGTACATTTTCCCATCGCAAGCCCACCACCCTCATTCTTTGACCCCCCGCCCACGAGCCGACGAGCCGAAAACGTTGCTGACGAAGTGTAAGTGCGAAAATCGGGGCGAAAAATTGCATAAGACTCTGCCCAATCGAAGCAAGCGAGCCTTTCGTTAGAGTTGCCCGAAAACAGACAAAATTCCCGTGATTGTTAGCCACTTTCCGATTTTCGGGTCTATCCAGCACTCGTAAGTCTGGGCACGCCGTTATGTAACCTACAAAGGCCAAGAGCAGCTGATTGCCCAGCCACATACATATAATTAGATAAAGCACATGTCCGGGTACGTAACTAATCGGTGGTCCATGTCTACTTGCAGACGAGCCCAAGAACCAGAACAGAAACAAGATGTTCTCCAGCTTCTTCGAAACTGCCCGGAACTCGCCATTCCGCACCCCCCTGACGGCGGCCAGATGCGATGCCGCCGCCCCGGCGGTGGATCCCCAGCCGGTTGAAGGTCGCCAGATCGCCGCCGCCTCGGTGCCCGTGGCCAACAACCAGGACTCGTGCGAGTTCGGCAGCACCAAGTACTTCGCCCTGTGCGGTATCGGTGGCATCCTCAGCTGCGGCACCACGCACACCTTTGTGGTCCCACTGGATCTGGTCAAGTGCCGTCTGCAGGTCGACCAGGCCAAGTACAAGAACCTGTTCCACGGATTCAAGGTCACCGTGGCGGAGGAGGGCGCCCGTGGGCTGGCCAAGGGCTGGTTCCCCACCCTGCTGGGCTACTCGGCACAGGTGAGAATCGAATTTCTTGGTTACATAATCGGCTGGAGGCGGTTTATGTGCCCTCCACTCGTGACTGGGTCGTGTGACCCTAATTACAAGGTTTCTGGGTTTCAAATTGGCCAAGAAGGGATTCCCAATCGATCAGATGTGTTTGTATCATGATGTATTAAGGGTTTAGTGATTCCCCATCGATCTGATGTATTGATACCATAAATGTGTATCAAGGGATAGTATTTGGAATACCTTTGCTTATGAACTAGCGCTCTATGAGTTGCATCTCTTTATTATAGCTGTTCAACTTACAGAACTAATTATTGGGGTTTAGATAACTTCGTTGATTAAGCCTTATCAAGGTCATACACAATTAGGATTAAATTTAAGATCTACCATCTTTGTAAGCTTTTCCACTCCCCTTTCAATTGTGTTCCTTAAGATAACACCACGATACAGCAGATAACCCCTTTTTTATTGCCTTTTATAGGGTCTGTGCAAGTTCGGTCTGTACGAGGTGTTCAAAGTAAAGTACGCCGATATCATTGGTGAGGAGAATGCCTACCTCTACCGCACCTCGTTGTATCTGGCTGCTTCCGCTTCGGCCGAGTTCTTCGCCGATATCGCTCTGTCGCCGTTCGAGGCCGCCAAGGTCAAGATCCAGACCGTTCCCGGATTTGCCAACAACTTCCGCGAGGCCGTGCCCAAGATGCTGAAGGACGAGGGCGTCAATGCCTTCTACAAGGGTCTGGTTCCACTGTGGATGCGACAGATCCCTTACACCATGATGAAGTTCGCTTGCTTCGAGCGCACCGTGGAGCTGCTCTACAAGTGAGTCTAAGCCCGAAGATGTCTTCATTCGAAGCCAAGACCAAGCAATCTAAATCGATACTAATGATGCAATCTTCCCTTCCTTCCAGGTATGTGGTGCCCAAGCCCCGTGCCGAGTGCACCAAGGGCGAGCAGCTGATCGTGACCTTCGCCGCTGGCTACATCGCCGGTGTGTTCTGCGCCGTGGTGTCGCATCCCGCTGATGTGGTGGTCTCCAAGCTGAACCAGACCAAGGGAGCCAGCGCTGTGAGCGTGGCCAAGTCCCTGGGCTTCAGCGGCATGTGGAACGGATTGACTCCTCGTATCATCATGATCGGTACTCTGACCGCTCTGCAATGGTTCATCTACGACGGTGTGAAGGTCGCCCTGGGCATTCCCCGTCCACCACCCCCAGAGATGCCCGCCAGCCTGAAGGCCAAGCAGCACTAAGTGGGCTAGTCGAATCGGTTACGTTTAGGCCGGAGTTGAATAGTTGGCGCGATTGTGGGCAGACCCAGGAGCAACATACTTTTACTTTCTAACGAATTTTCGAGTTCTGTACAACCGAAAGCCTTTTGCTTATTTCTTTACAACAATACATCGATGTTGCGTGTGTGCCATTGCACATGTACATTCCACAAGCAATACTTTACGCATTTCTCTGACACCTCAGTTTATCCACACTTTTTTACGAATCTTTCTAACTTTAAACGCTAAATATTCTAAGCTACACTCAAGTTCAAAGTATTTAATTCCATAATCTAATACTATGTGCTATATTTAACCCTTTGTGTGTCTAGTTTCCGCTAGAAAGTATGTCTGTATGTTGTACCTTTGATGGCCAGCCCCCTTGTTTTCCCGTGCCCGCTGCCCCAAGCCCCACAAGGCCACACAAGCGAATATGATATTAATGCTGTTTCAATTGTCTGACCCGCTACCTATGAAAGCACTCTGAATAAATTAAATTATAAAATATAAAAACACTACTTAGATGCATTTTCTAATCTGTTCTATAATTATAGGGAACTGGTTGTAGCACGATTGTGCGGGGGATTACGTCAGAAGTCTCGTAGAGATAACCTTAAGGCCAATAAATGCTTCTCCTGACATTGAAAATGGGGTTTAACGAAGGTTTGATTAATTAGGGGGTAAGCCTGAACAAGATGATCATAAAACCATGATCCCATTACAATAAATCGTTAAGCGACACACGTATTTTGGGAATTTACTTTTTTTTCATTTAAATATAATGTAAATTTGTATCCAATATATCCAAAAAATATATATATTTATTTCCATTTCTCAAAGGGGTCGGTCTAAATTATTTTAGTCCAAAAATCCAACAATAGTTTATGCCTCTACCAAATTAAAAATTCTTCATGTTTTTCAAAAATATTTATTTTATTTATGAGCATTGAGCTAAATAAGACATTTTAGTGGCTCGTTGTGTCATAAGTTCGGTAAAAACTAAATAATTGTAGAGTACGCTGTATATATGGGCACATATATAGTTGATTCATTCACGTCACGTCAGTTGGGCGCCTTACACACTAGATAACCTCTAAGGACTACGAACTAGGCATCGTTACACAACTAAGTTCATATGTATATAAATGTATTTAACAGGCAATTTTCTGGTATATTGTTTGCTTTTGCTTCTGTATGTACAAATCACTTAGGTCTAGTTAGGTGTATATATCGTATATAGTCGGGGAGCTGGATCACACAGAACAGTGAGGACAAAAAACTCTGTTGTCTCTTATGTGATGATGCGAATTTTTGTTTTTATTTTATTTTATTTTATTATATAATATATTGCAGGACGTGTTTTCTTCTCCAAAACAAGCCATTTCAGTCTTAGCGTTTCAAATAACCAAAAAGGAAAAATTGTATAATGAAATGAAAAGAGTAAAAAATGAAAAATAATAAAACGAATAAACTTAGGGCTACAATTTTGTTTGCTTTCCTTGCGTATGTGTGTTTTTGTTTGTTTTCTTTATTTTGCAATTGCAGAAAATTTCGAAATAATGGTTTGCTTGGATGCTACACGCCTCAAAATTCCTCTCCTTTTTTATGGGGTTTTTTCGTTTTTAGTTTACATAAATCTAATATCAGTTATAAAGATGTAGACAATCACACAGACATACAGGTAACATATAAATCTTGCTTTTTAGAAAAATTCTTTACAATCGAACATAAAACATTTTAGAAAGTCATACAAAGAAATTTCATCGAGTTGACTGTGGACAAAACATACAAATTCGGGCTTTTGCTTAGTAGAAGTAGATATGAGCCCCTCTAACTAATTTTTCATTGAGTTATCCTCAAGTCAATGGCACTTTAAAATTGGGATATTTGTACCAGGTATAAGCTTAGGTCAAAAGGTTTTGTTAGTGTTAAAATCTTTTCGACTCTCTCTCTGTCACTGAAACTGTTCATCAATTTTAAAATCTGTTCCAAAACTGTTTCTTTCTGTTCATGTGGCCTAAATGAGAAGCATTATTCACTTCAATCGCTCGGGTGAGGGGTTAGGAAATTCCACTCCCGTTCCCAGGCGGCATCACCAATACGGCGTCTGTGGCTCCTGGTGCCAGCCATTTTGGTTCTGCACCTTGGCCAGGGCATCGGTCAGGGTGGACCTTATTTGCTGGCTCGAGTTGCGATTCTGACCCTTGTCGTAGGGCGACAAGGCGTTGTAGTAAAAGGGCGATCGCTTGCTGATGGTGTAGTTTTTACCCTGTAAGCGAAAGCAAATTTAATAAAAATATTTCTTAATTGTTTCCCCTGAAAAAAAAACTCACATTATTATTATCCCAATATTCGGTGTCGTTGGTGCGGTAGCAGATGCAGAACTCCAGGCGCTTGGAGGACGGCGGCAAGGTGATCTTGAAGGAGAATGTATCGAAGACAACGTGGGCACAGGTAGTGGGTCCATAGGCCCTGGCGAAGGTGCAGAAGATGTCCTGTTGGCTCTTCCAATCGTCCCAGGTCACACGCACAATGATCTCCTTCTGGAAGTCGATGTTCTTCACCTTGATGGTGCCCACCACAATGGACTCCTCGTCCTTGACAATCACATTCTCCAGGGACACAAAGTCCCGATCTATCTTTTGTCTGTCGTAAAATAATAAATTAGTTTGCGTTTGGGGATGATAAATACGATCCAAAACTCACCTAAATGATAGATAGTCTGAGGCTGGCTGCTTGAAGTCCACTGTCCACTGATCCGGCGGATGCGGGCTGACCAGGCCCTGTGTTATCTGCTCCAAGAACTTCATGCTCCAGTAGGGTGGCACATTCGAGGGTTCGGACATCACGCGAACCTCGGTTAGCGATAGACCCTCATCGTCGGCAAAAATCACATGCTTTTTGGGGCCACGGCTGCAAAAAAGAAAATAAATCCCATTCAGTGAGTACAGCACCATATATTATAATTAAATGGCTCATTATTAATGTATATTCCTATAGATTTGACCCGGGCATTATCAGTTTGACTTGACCCCCCCATTTGGAAATATTTATTGAATTACTCTATGGTCATTGACTCGCCATCTTTCTCCCAGCGGATTTCTATTTTTATGCTCAACAGTTTCGTTTTATTGGTTTGTTTTGATTTTAGTTGGCTAACTGCGTCGTTGCCAAATGCATTTTCTAACGATCCTGCCAGGGACTAATTTCTTCCCCATGTCTGCCAATTCCTTGGCATTTTCAACATCCGCTATCCAGTAAATCATTACTTTTCCCGTAACATGTTTTCCCTTTTCTCCCGAAGCATTTTCATAAATCCGGTTCCCTGCGTCATTAAAGGAGTAATGTGTATTGTATATTTTTTTGACTTTATTTTTAGCAGTCACGTACGGCTTTGGCAAAGATTTTCCTTAATCTATATGTAAAACACGCCTACTTTTCGCTTTGCCTTTCTTTTTCATTTCTTTTTATTGGCCAACTCTGCCCACGAGTCTTTGGCTTAAATGTAAATAAAAACACACACCCCACTGGGATATATAAAATAACTCGTGATTCAAAGTGTGGGAAATAGTCGGGGAATATTTCGCAGAAAATTCTTGGAGTCTGACAAAAGTCTGAAATCCCTTGGAATTTTAAAATGCATATAGAAATATGTGCATGGTTAAAATATGATTTAATAAAGATTGGTAATACCCAAGTATGTGAAAGATAATGATTATTAAGTGGGAAAAAAAATGCTGAAAGAATTTGGACCTTATAATTTTACATATATTACATTTACAAGCACTAGACCATCTGAAGATCTTAATAATTACCAATGATCTTAAGTATTAAAGATCTCTAGCAATTTTTAAAATTTTTTTATATGAGATTTTTATGATACCTTTCTGCTCTCCAATCTAAAGAAACGTTCTGGCTAGAAAGCTGACCATAGAATCGATAAGATATCGGACTAATTTTGGCCTATCAGCCGAGTGGGGGGCTCGGTTTCTTAGGGACGCTGGCTGTTGCCAAAGCAAAATATATCAACTAACGCTGAGAACCCAGAAAGTTTCCGTCAGTTAGACCAACAGCGACTAATGGCCCCACACAGGTCTGAATTTAT
Source organism: Drosophila biarmipes (assembly GCF_025231255.1). NCBI lineage: Eukaryota > Metazoa > Arthropoda > Insecta > Diptera > Drosophilidae > Drosophila > Drosophila biarmipes. Next base: position 20,568,191 of record NC_066613.1, on the reverse strand, counting down.
TTGGTCTGCAAATTGGAGGAGAGTCCGCGGGAACGCAACGAGCGCTAGGTCTATATGGCAAGTGCAAATAGCCAACAATTGAAATGGCTCTGGCTCTCTGTTTATTGATCGCCGGCTGTTGGCTATAAGGCCGGAGATCGCACCACCCGACTCAGTTCGAATGGGATCGGATCGAAGCGACTATCGGCGATCGGCGATCGGCGATCACGCACCGAGGGCATGATCATGTGCGCCTGCTGTGGCTGCATTTTCTTCAACAGGTTTCTTTTCGATCCGATCGCTTATCTGGTGTGTGGGGCCCCAACGCCCAGCGGACCGACCAGAAATCGGAGACCGCAGACGGGACTCGTTTTTTCTTCACTTCTTGTATTTTCTCGACCGCTTTCCTGAAACGTGTCAGCTATGAAAGAGATCGGCCGAAAAAATCAAAAAATATTCATTTGCATTTCCATTCGTTTTCCCCCATTTGGCTTACATTTTCTCCAAGGGAAACGTGTTTGCCCAACACCCAAAGGCAGCCACAATTCCGTATGCATTACGGAACGCATTTATTTTTGAGGGTCCGGTTTACAACAGGCCCATAAATTAGTTAACTTCTCAATATGCAGGCCGCATTAAGAGCGCTGATGGTGGCAGGAGAAACAAGTTTTCGGGCTCGGTAAAAGGGCTTTTTAAAATCAGAAGCAATTGATGTAAATACTTTTTAATTTCCTTGGTTTCTGTCTGCAGACCTTGCTCGAGTCCCCCCACCCTTTTGTATGTCAATAACCTGCCCAAATAAGATTTCCAAGGTCCAAACAAATTTTTACAACTCTGATGGATCTGATGGTCATTCTAGTTGACCTACAACTGGTCTACTTTTCTTCTGTAAATGAATCAAGGCGTTTCCGTCTTTTATGTCGCCAAATTTTCAGGTTTTCCTCTTTCATTTCCACCAACAGAATTTTATGCTTAATATTTGGGAAATTTCCTCTACGCACATCCAAAGTCCAATAGTAAGCGGCTGAAAATAGTTTTTACTGGGAATATTTATGTCGTGGATCTAGACGTTCTTAATTACTTCTACGTCGGCCTATAAAATGTATCGAAAGGGAAAATACTTGTATATGAATTTACGAAATTCTTTTACATTTTTCGGCTGATGGTGCGCCAACATTTTTACAACAGACCCACATTTCTGATCGATTCACGTGATCTCTGCATGAGCATCAGACATATCTCCCCGGCTCTATATATAACCTTACGTCTGTGTGCATTCGAATGCCGAGGCTTGTAATGTTGAAATATTTTTAGTTACGTTACACCCGAAAAAATTGTGTATTTATTAGAATGACGCCTTTCGCTAGAAAGCGATGATCACGCTTCTAGGCTAATAATTCTTCGGCCTTGGCGTGACCCGTCTGCGTCGTTTTGCGGCTGATCTTGATGATTTTCGGGGAGGCTAATTAAGACGGAGGAAAGCTTTTTCATAGGCTGTCAAATGTGATTGAGGAACAGTCCGATGCGGAAAGTTTGGAAGGTGATGGATGAGGTTTTCATACGTCCCCTTGGTACTCTTAAAAAGATGTACTCTCATTTATTTTTGGCCCTCATAGTATTTTAGTGAGATTTAATTCAAGCATTATTTTCTTTTAGCTCTTACTTCAGTATTAAATCGCACGCATTTTTCTTCAGTGGATTTCGTAACTGATAAACGAAGGCGTACGAAATACGCAACCGCAGAGTGTACTCAAAATCTACAAGTACTCGTCTCGTTTACATTGATAATATGACGGGCTTTAAGCCCGATCTCCTAGACATTGCCCAAATATAAATAGTGCTCGCCTTTGACGCAAACGTACGTATAAATTATTTTCTCTATCTCGTGGCGCGTGTATTTTTAGGCATTTCTCAAAATGTCAGATTCAAGTGCAAGGAAGGAAAACTTTTCTAGGGCTCGTTGAAAGCAAAATGTATATTCACAATATATCTCTGAGACATCAATAACCCAAATATTTTCAGGGCCTGCATATGAATCGATATTCCCTATATATAGAGGGAAAAAAAACGAAAGTAATGGCGCCTCGTTGCTGGGGTCTATACTAAACGCCAGTCTATGCCGTTTGAGTCTTAATATGTGCGGTTTTTTATCTGAGATATACTAGATGGAGCTTGCAGTGGCGTGTTTTTATTTTGGCAGACTTCTAAAGTCATTTAGATAATTTATATTTTGTTTTTGTGAAATTGCACGTTCTTAAATATAGCCCAAGTGTAGATACGAGTATATTTCATGATCCTTTTGCAAGTATTTGGCCAGGCGGTCGTATGCATTTTGCTTTCTCTGCTTATTTAACAAATGACATGTGCTCGGCTATGACGTCTGTGGGAAAGTTGCTCAACTGCCAGATTTTCTTGTTCCTTTTACTTAAACTAGGGGAAATTATGAACCGGAAATTGCATTTTAACGCCTAGTTTTAGGAATATTTTTGGCAAATGTTTCATCTTGTTGTTGTAGAATAACCTAGTGAAAGCTTTCATTAATTTATTTCTTTATGTCTTTTACTTGTATTGATCTTTAAAAAATATCTTTCGATTTCTTTCTAACCACGGACTACTTGGTTACCAAAGCCTCTCTAGCTCCTTGTGTTACTCTGCTTTCTCTGGCTTTCCGCAAGATTTTCCCCTAACTTGATACCTACTACTTAACCCAATGAATCACCCTGGGGCTGATACGCCCTCTTCCGACCACAATTGCCTAGACTCTCGCCCCACAAAAGTCCCATCTAGTTCAGTTGGTGGTTTAGTAAGTGCGGCGCCACAGTCTTCGAGGGTCTGACGTCAAAGTGACTGAACCCACCGGCATTTGCAGCCCGCTCGATCGGTTCGCCGTCGCCATATCGAGTTACCTCCATTATGCAATCTTATCGCCCGCACACACTCACCTCAGCTCGCAGTTGGTGTCGCTGTCCTTGCTGCACATACAGCTATGGCTGGCACTGTCCGCGACATCGGTGTCCGTCGGCGAGAGATCTCCCGAACTGGCCGTACTGTTCTGGGACTTGTGCAGGCAGGATTTGCGGCTGAGACAGGACTTGGGCTGGCTGGTGAGCAGCGGGGCTGAGGCCATGCGCTCCAGGTAGCTCCGTCCGGAGCGACTGCCCACGCCCAGGGGCGTGGCGCCCGCCTTCTGCTGACTGGGGCCCTGGCCCTGGACCGCGGCCGCGGCCGAGGCGTTGTTGACCATGGCTTTGGAGGCCAGGGTAATCACTTGGGGCCGGCAGTAGCGCGACGCTCTGTTGGGCTCGTCATTGTAGCTGAAAAGGCAGGGGAAAGTCAATTAATCTCAATGTTAATATTTCTTATATCATAAATAATATATTTTTTAGTCAACCCTGATTGAAAATGTAATTTCTATACTTAAAACATCAGCAGATGGCCGCAATCTTTCAACTGTTTTGACCAATTTTCGTATCTTTTTTCGCTATACCCAAAAAGAAGATTATAAAACCCCTGGATCAGTCTGTTATTTCGGTCAATCTACGCCTTAAGCTGCCTTTTATCAGGCCTGATAAGGGTGGTGACTTGGATTTCTGCCGCCCTAATGTTTGCCTTCATTGTTCGGAGGCCTATGTGATAGGAGTATATTGTCTATAGAGAAACATCGCTGATAAGCGGAGTTGCGCACGACCTCCCCACTTGCTTAAGGAATGTCGTGCGGTAATCTATAATATTGAGTTGTAGCATATTTGTTTGGGTTCTGCGGTGAGTCATCTCCGAAAATGTATTTTCGGCAGACACCCGCTGCTCTTACTCATTTGGCACGGTTCGCATCCCGTTTGTAGTTATCATAATTTTTCGGCTAGACATTCATAAAACCAAAACTCAATGGCTGATAACGATCGATGGGGTTCGCGTGGACTTATGCATGCTGAACATATGTTGCTGACATGCTGATACGACTTTTTCGGCGTGGGCCTGACTATGGGAACTTTTCCGTCTGCTCTGCTGTTATCACCACTTTTTCTGGCTAATTGCCGCTGTCTGGCCACTATATCAGCATATTAAGTGCTCGAGTTGGCAACTTAAAAATGTCAAGTGCTTTCGCCGAACACCCGCTGAGTTACGTAGCTGATTTTTGGTATTGGGTGGGGTTAACTGTTGTAAAATCACGCTGAGAAATTTCAAGAGCCTTGACGCACTAACAACTGAGTTACTTCAGTTGGTTGGAGTGCTAGAGTCTGTTTAAAGGCATGCCGCTCACGTGCCCTGATAAGAAATGTTGAAAGTTTTCGGTCTCCCAGCTGGGACTTGTTTTAAAAACACGCTCTGTATACCTATAGCTGTTAAAGTTTTCGAGTTTTAGACCTCTTTATCTTAACTGATTTTCGGTTTATTTTCCCCGTTTCTTGTGGCTGTTTGTTTTGCTTGACCATACTCTACTTATACGTTTATTTTTAGCAAATATTCACTTATAAAAAAACAATAAATTAAACGAATTTTTGTTATTGTATATTTATCACGCCCGAAAATAAAAGTATAACTACAAATATGAGGAAAATGCAGCTCGTGCAGCAAATGGAGCGCGGTAAATTGGTTTTATTGAATCAATTGCTTTCGCCCCAAAGATATATACCCTTCCTTCCTTCACCGATTTGTCATTTTTCGGGTGGCTTGTGAGAAGGCCCCTGAGAATTAAAAAATAAAGTGTTGTCCAAGCGCCACGCGCAAATTTGTCGCCAGGCGAGCGATTCTTCGGCGTCGTCTCCCCGACTCGTGAAGAATCGTGGAGAATCAAATCTCCCTCGGCTGTGCCCACAAAAGATCACCTCAGCATCGTCGAAATGTTTGTTTTGGTTCAGCACTCTGTCTTGCCTTGATCTTGAATGCTTTCATTTCATATTTCGCCAACCTGTTGTCAACCCAAATGCTAGCCTTAGTCGCGCGAATATTTTTAGTACCTGCATTCATTGTGTTCTTGAAAGTTTCTCACTTTTATAGTTCATTTTTTGAGAACACAAGTCTTCCCGCCTTTGATCAGGTGTTAAACTGTCCCTAGACGACACTTGGCACAGGTGTTTTGCCTAAGTCAATACTGGCAGCCCTCAAAATAGATCGATTTTCCATTTCCACATATCGTAAACATTTGAGATCTTGCATTCATTAAATGGAATTGTGCTTTTCCGCTCTGTTGATTTAGCTAATGTGCGTAATGTTTGGTTATTTTGAAATTTATATTGCTTTTCAATGAGTAGACGTGTTCTTTAAATATTTACAAATATAATTTACACAAAATTTACTAAAGGAAAGTATTGCTTTCATTTAAATTCTTATACAATTTTAATTTAATTTCTCACATTTATTATATAACAACGGAAGTATTTAAGCGCAAAGAGTTCTTTGATGTCAGGTAATCCGACATTTTTATCGACATTTTTTGTTTCTTTGATTAGCACGTACACAGCCGTGAAACTCTTAAAAGATGTATCAGAAAATACCTGTGCAGTCTTATCAAACGATAAGAAAATGGAAAGAAAGTTCGCTATACGAAAGACACCGAAACTTAAACATTAAAACTTAGCTTCTCTTTCAATTTTGTTTTTGTTAATTTCTTTTGATTGGCGCCCGAAACCCGTGAGTTCACTTCGATCAATTTAGCATTAAATTAGCCCAATTGCTGGGAATATTTATTTATGATGTCTGAATTTTTTGTAACTTACTTTAACGACTGACGCTGATGTCCGCTCATGAAGTCCGCCAGAAAACTAACGGGTGGGCTGTGACTGAATATGGGCGGACTGTGTGAAATCATTTTATATATAGGCTTCGATCTGGGCTGATTACAACAATGATCTCTACAAACAAGGAACTTTTTCTGTGGAAGCCCCTGTGAAAAAATATAGAAAATTAAACGATTTGTTTTTGTGTTTAATTGAAGCGCAGCAAAGCGGCAATAAATGAACTTTTAATTGGAAAGAAATATGTAAATAGTATGCATGATAGCGACAAATATATTTATGTAATTTCGTGTTGATAGCTAATCTCAGGTGGAATCGGTTTTAATGATGTCCACACGGCGCTATGTATAGCACTACCATTATCATAACGAAATGTACATATTATTGTTTCTTTCGAAATGCCATTAGTTTGGTCCGAATTCATATCAAAAATCATTTGGTATTTGGCATGGTACAAAAAAAAATCTAATAGTATACAATTTTGATGATGGTTTTTAGCTCTGCCTGGTATTTTTATAGATTAAGGTCTGCAACTAACCGTTAGTTGTTATCTCCTCTCTGTTTTCCGCTTCACTTTTAACTTCTGGTTACGAGGTAAGGAACTTTTCTTTCTTGTGCTGTCGATCACTTTTCTTTTTGCTGCGATCTTTCTTTTTATATTTTTACTTTTTCATTTGTGCATCACGCATGGGCGTCAGACAATGAAAAAGATCTTTGGGACGGGATGTTAATTGAATTTATTAAAATCCTCCGATCGGGGGCACTTTTGGTGGGTTACACGCACAAAACCACGAACGATTTTTAAACGATTTTCACGCGGACTTTGCTTAAGTGTTACTGATTTTTTGTTTTAATTATTTTTACACGGACAAAAAACAGCAACCACTGGTTTCCGTCGCGTTCCCCGATCCGTTCCTCCTGTGAACCGTACGCTTCGACGCTGCGAAAACGAATGAAAATGTTTGTTGCCTCAACTTGCCGTCAAGACTTCCATTCCCGGCGATCGTCGACGGAGAGCGAGAGAGTGGGTGTCTTTATACCCTTTCTTAGGGTATTGTTACTTTGTAGGGTCGCTTGTAACGCTCGTACCCAGACAACTATCTACGATTTTCAAGGGGAGTGCAGGAAGAAAAGAGTCCTAGAAAAAGAAAGAGACCACTTGAACAATCTATCAACTACTTTTATTTGTAATTTAGAATATTCATATTGTTATGTTTATGGCTTTCATATTACACTTTAGCAAGCGATAATACTACGTTTTTAAAATAATTAAAAGATTCTTTTAAAAAACACACTTTTTTCAAAATAAATGTTAAAAAGTACTTCAAAACAAACCCGAAAGATACTATATATATTTTTTGATTTTTTTATACTATAGTTGTTGGTTTAAGAGAGCTTAATTCATAAAAATGTTTATATTTAATCTTTAAAAATTTAAAAATGTAATGGGTTTGTTTGTCCGTTTGTCTTTGATCACCTTCAGTAAATACAAAATGTTGAAATTTATTTTATATTAAGTCTATTTTTTTCCCATCTCAGGTAGTACTTTAAGGGTATATACACTTCGGTGACCTGAACTCAGTCACCTTTCTCGCCTCTCTTTCTAGAATACCCCCGTTCTCTCTGTGTGTCTCTGCTTCCCTCTCCTCACCTTTTCCCGATCTACGTGGCTTGCATATGTTGATTGCATTTTGATATTCCGCCGCGCTTGTGGTTGTAGTAGTTTAGCTTCAGTCTTAGTTGCTTTGATTAGTTTAGGCGCCGCTGGCGGTGACAAAAGTCAAAACGGGTGTCAGCCCCTCGAGACATGATCACCGGCACGGGGAGCCATCCCATCTCACAGACGAAATTTCCCAGTGCGCCTCGTGGCGGTCGAGAGAATTTCAAGGGATTTGGCAAACACTTTTTCCCTGTCAGCTGTTTCAACATTTATCTTATCGTAGTCGCTGTACTATAGACGCTGATCTGACCAGTTAACACGTTGAAGCCTTTAAAATTAAATAAAACACCAAGTTCAGTTGTTGAATTTTTTATTAAAAAGAGGGGCGTTACCCTAGTTGGTTTAGAAATAATATTTTCAAAAGATAAAACCCCTATCTAAAAAGCAGGAAAAATATTAAATCAATCGTATGTCACTATGATATTTAAAGGAGTTGTCACTCGACACGTTTTTGAGTGGGTTGCAGTTTGTGCGCTCTGCCCACGCATTTCTTTTATGTGAGGTTGCCCCCTTAACATATGTAAATCAATTATCCCTAGAGAGTCTTGGGTAACCGACTTTGTTTATTTTTGATTTTTATATATGTGTCATAAAATTAAACCCGAAATAGCTTTCTTCTATACTATGCATACATACTGAAAGATTTCTTTATCACTGAATTTGATACCCATACCCATTAACCATTATAATTTAAAATTCCTCGGCATTATACAAATGAAAACCCCACACTTAATACCTGTATAAGAGGCTCGAAATTTCAAAGACCAGACTAATGAACCATTTAAATTGATTTCCCTCGTCGCCTTCTCTTTTCCTATAGATACCCCATACATATCTAGCTCTCAGGCCATTTTCGACCCACATGATATCTGTCGTACCCACATCAAAAGTGTCCCAGACGGGCGGAAACCGCTGAATGCAGCCAAACTCGAATTTTAGCTGGATGGTTGGGCCCTCTCCATAGAGCCAGTGTATCTGTGTGACTTTTATCTGTGCTCTATTTTTGGTGTGCGTGTTTGGGTAGCAATCTCCATGGCGGTTTAGGTGCATGGCTCTTTTTCAGTCAGAGAAATGCTTTCGTAATGCGTGATTTCAGCTGGGAACCCATGATAATGCAGCTCCGCGAAGGGTTCACGCTTTTTGTCTCTCGAGTGCCTCGATGACTGTTGAACAAAGACGTACTTTGAGTGCGCACTTTCTTCATTTCTTCCTCGACTGCCGACGCAGCATCCCATTGAACCTCTCGCTCGGAAGGGGCTTTGGGTGGTCGAAGGGGCTGCGAAAGGGGTTAGGGGTGGAGGAGCCGGCCGGCTAAGTTGCTTGCCTAGTTGAAAGCCGGTTTCGAGAGATCCCTGCGTGCACAAAGAAGTGGTTACTTGAGTGCCTCGTTGCATTTTGCCGGTCATTTCGCCGCCGTAGACCAGATGAGATGGCACAGGGGCGTAGCTAGGGGATACTTTACCAAAGGCATGGGTTTGCATAGCCATCATGAACATAAATTTCCTAGATTAGTGTATATTTTCGATAAAAATAACAGAGCCAATTTATATAGAAATATGTTTAGATACATATATGAGCTAATTATATCGCTTCCAGTTTTATTTTTATTCTTGTGAAACTAAAAGTAGAAATACAGTTTTCCAGGGTTCTTTCAAGTGGTATTATCTTCCACCTGTAGAATTATCTTTGAATGGAATTCGATTAGAATTTGTATTAATGTTCGTTACAAATCTCGAGAGACTTTAAATATAATACATTTTATTATACAACTTAAAATATATATAATTTTAAGTTTGATGTTAAATATTAAAATGTATTAGGTTTATTTTATAGGTCATAATTTATATGTTTTTGTACATTTTAGAGATCCTGAACCTCTTTCTTAAACCCCTATTTCTACGACTTTTAAGTGAGTTATGCCTTTCCTTCTTTTTCTCGGGTTTTCCACTCTCTTTTCTGCTCTTATTCGATATCATTCTACAAGTTGTTTCTCTTAGGCTGCACTTGAAATTGCATTTTCCCCAGCCTCCGTTTGCACCCGCTGGCAAATTTAGTGGCACACACTTTCCACATAAATATACCTTCTCTATTTTGGTGCAGATATTCATATTTTCTCATGCATGCATCTTTGGGATGCTGCTGTAATTATAGTATGTTGGCATCCAACGGATGTCGTTGGGGACCATTTACGTTTTTCAATTTATGCGGGCGACTTTCCATTTTCCTCTTATTTAAGGTGGGGTGACTCTGTGCTGCGAACCATATATAATATCTGCTATGATTACACTTTTTTGAAAAAGAAACAAAATACTAATATATTTCAAACAAAGATACTATTAGTATTTGAATACTTCCCAATATTTTGAAATATTTGACTGAGGTTTGTTTTATTTCCATCACCAAACGCCATTCACCGGCTGCGTGAGCCAAATGAAAACATACCATTCCCTCGCCTGTTTCGCACGCCAAAAGTGGAAAGGTACCAAGTGTCTAGACAATTTGCAACAATAAAAAAGAACCCAAGCTGATTCAAAGCATAATTAATAAATAGACACAGCGACACGCGTCGCGGGACCCACCGCAAAAAAACGTGAAAAACGGCTGATGAAACCGGCCGGGCAAACCATATCAGTCGGGCCACAGTATTAGCCATTATCAGCTCTGTGTGGACCTGATAGAAGGTTTTACTTGGTATACAGACTAGTTTCAGAAGGCCTCTTGCGGCGATTTAAATTTAGAAACGAGGCGCGCGACCTGTTCGATTTTTGCGCCTTATCAATGCAGCTGAAGGAGCGCCTCCTCGGGGAGATCACCGCCCAAAAGTGCTGATAAACTGCGCAGCATAAACTTAAATCTTATTATAGAACTGGTTTATTTTTGGGACGCGACAGAAGGCAGACCGCCGCAGAGTGATCAGCATGCCGTAACTGACCTAGAGCACCTGATCAAAGCGTGATCGCGAAATGAAGAAATAAGCCAGAGGCTGCGGTATATGTTTGCCAACTACTCTGATTTGTTTACGTTTGGATGTGCTCCTATAAATCAAAACGATTTGGAAATACCAAATTCTGGAAACTATACGTATGGGCTAAGAAATAAATGGGAATAAATTGCATTATAAATATATGACGAGCTAGAGAAGGAGATATGGTTTTAGATCTAATATTTCTTGGAAATTTAAATGATTCATAAAGAAAGTTGCAGGGATTTGTAATCTGTTTTTGTTAAATTCTTTAAAATTCCTTTAATAGAAAATATCATCCTGAATTTATCTTCATAAGAAACCTTATTTAAGATATATTCCTAGGACAACTTTCTATTTTCCTACTATAGTGTCCCCACCAAAATCTAAATGCCTTTAGGTTTACGATCCCAGGGCATTCGAAATGGCACTTTTGGCAATCGCCTTTGGTGCCAAAAGGGGCTCTTCCGCAGCGGAAACGGAAAAGTGGGTAAATGTCTGCTCTATAAATAAGTCAGGGGATCGTTTGCCATTTCAACGCGGGATCATAGGCAATCTGAGAGGCCCGCGCTGCGTTGTGCTGCGTGTTTTGCCTGCAATGCGATCGCGTAATTTTCCACTGCAACTATTGCGACCGATCGACACTCGCCGATCAGCATTAAAACAAACTTAATTATGCGATTTATTATGCAAATATATACACGCGGGCCCCTATATGTAGAAAGCCCAAGCTTTCAGGCAAACAGCAGCCGCATCCGAGTCTGAGTACCGGCCACAACTGATCACGTTTTCGCCGGCTGCCCGAGATACTCGTAATCGGAGGGCGATAGTTCCATTGACATCGCCAGACCGGCCCGGCTCCACATATAGTACTACGCTCTATGGTATCTATACAGTGCTATTATCTGGCCGGACCGGAGGCGCTAACGCCACACCGTCTGATATCGCCCGTCTGTTGATAGTCGCTGAAGAACTCCCCAAACACAGGAACCCTAAAAATAGGCAGACGAAACCTCTCCATTATTAGCATGTTAATCGTCGAACAAACAGAAGGGTGCCACTTACCCCTATCAACACCTGATAGAGGCGAGCGTTTGGCTAGTCGAGTGTTTACTGTGGCTAATGTATTTGGATTTCAAGTCAATGGCGTTTTGTAATACCTTGCATTTGATGAAGTAATTAGCAGGCGACACCTTGACTGGGGGGAGAGAACTTTTTATGGGCATTACTCAAAGGTTATTGCCGGCAGAGGGAGAAAGTTGCTGCCGAAGAGGGGAATTTCTCCGAAGTTATGATAGCTGAAAGACAGTCCTTACTTTTACATAAACATATATTTTTAGGGGCAGCCCTTACCCTAATTTTAAAAATGTTTGCTTACTCCTTATAGCTTTCTTCCTTTCATTTACCCATACATATAATTTTAACCTTCTTTGTTAACCTTTAAAATTCCAATGATTTTTTGATATTAAACAAATAACACCTGCCTGATATACTTGAAATTTGAGAGGAAAAAAATAAGAACAACTAATTGACTGGTTCCAAATTGCTATATTGTATCTGTCAGCTGATAAAATATCTTTGCATAATTTTGGTTCTGATTTTTTTGGTTTGCTACCTGATAAGCAATTAAAGAAGCATTAAAATTAACATGTGCTTATAAGAAAGGTGGCGTGATTGAAATTTATTTTTAGTTTATTAAAAATACAATTATATACCTAATTTTTTTTTAAACTTTTTAACGCATTAGTACGCGTGCTGATATAAGGAGATGCTGCTGGAAGACCTTGTTTAAAGTTAGCCTTCTTAAATAAACATATAAAAATGCAACTGCAATTTTTCCTTAAAATATACTTTTAATTAGGTTGTACTTTTTACGATCCCATTATGTATAACATTTTGCAAGTCCCCGGAATAGAGACAGATACAAATTGGCAATGCCAACATAAAAGCAACATCAGTTGTAAAGCAATTCCGCCTTTCTTCGCGGCCAGCGATAGCGGTATAAAACGATGAACATTATTTCCCCATTCCCCCACCTCCCCCCGAAATGTTCATTAATAGTTCCGGTTTATGCGACATTAAAATAAAAGTGAGAGAGGAAAAATCAAGCAGAAAAATATGCTCAAACATTGCATTCAATGTTAAATGCGAGCGTTGCACTGCCCAGATACAAATGTATCTGTAGATGGGCCTAGAGATGCAGTGCTGGCTGTAGATACAACTAGAAATGCGTAGACTAGTTTGAAATGTGCATGGCCGCCGCGTGAGTCAGTGGGCAACGAAATTTCTCAGACAAAATCTGTTTGAGTGCTCTGTATCTAGAGAAATTTTCGCGTAACCAGCAAATGCGCACTTAGAATTTTGGCACAAATTTTGATTCAATTAACCTTCCATTTTCGGTAAGGTTGCTCTGCACACTTGGCTAGCCACTGATTGTTTTCCATTAGTTTAGAAAATTCTAATATTCTAATATATATTCCTTGGGAGTATCTATTTAGATGGTCATTGAACCTAATGCAAAACTTCTTGGAAAAATGTATTTGCAAATTGTTTATTTTCACTTCATTGTTGGCTTGGTGTCAGCTTTTTTCTCATGGGAATGGATACACATATGATACTTGTTTATTTTTATTAACTCCCCTTATGTTAGGATGCATTTTTTTTAAGTAACTCGTAACTCAGTAAAATATTTCTTAGCTTGTTATATTTAAAGAGTCGCGCAGGTCTCAATTGTGTCACCTTTTGGCTTATCAATGCCTCTACATATAAAAAATAATAATGAAATAAGTAGGAATGCAAGGTTAACTGGACAAAAGCGATTGTTTAAATACCTTAACAAAAGAACTGAGGTGGAAATATAATTCTGGGTTATACAGGATTTTAATAATTAAATATTAAGATTAATGCCTGATGATAAAAATATTTTTTAAAAAAGAAACCAGAGAAGTTTGAACTTAAAAGGTTGAAAACAGCTAAATATGTTTATAATTTTTAAAAATCTTTCAAAGCCATTTCTAAAGCTCTGTTAAGAAAAGGACCCGCCTTTTTCTAGAGTACTAGACACAGATTATTATTAATATACCTTACATATATTTGTATAATTATACAGACTCATGTTTAAATATAAATTACAACGAACACGATTGTAAAATAGAAGCACAAAAACCCGCATCAAAATAATCAACAGGAAAATGCCTCTGAAAATTTTCCACCCCAACCCAAGTTTTGTATGCGCAAAATAAAGATCAGAAAGGTTCAATGGGTTTATCGGCTGACCCTTTACAATTTTTGCTGAATATTGTTAACGCAAAAATGTGTATTTCGTAGTATTTTACGTCACTGCAAGGAGTCGAATTATGTGCGTCTCTATAGGAGACTTGCACGTGTCATGCCACGTGAGTTAAAAATATAAAACTTGGTCAGTTATTTTTTATTGACTAGCAAGGACATAAAACTTTATAACTGGTCGCTTGGAAAGTTATAAGAGAATTTGTTGTACTCCTTCTACAAAAGTGAAGCAAATATTTCCGGCGATAAGGACTGCGAACCTTATCTGATCAGTTAACGCCCACTAATCAAACGGATTGTAAATTGATCAAAAACAAACCAAAAATAAACTTTCCGCTAAGTTGATTTGCCTCTGCATAAGCTGTTTGTTGCAAATATTTTTCCACACCTACACAGGTTTTCGGGAAAGACACCTGGCTACAGAAAGAAAAAAGCAGGTGCACCTTTAGTATACAGAAAAATATTAAATACTTTTTTAAATGGGAAATTAATAAATAAATTTTAATGGTTTGTTCTTTTCTACATTGAAATAATTGATCCTAAATCAATAAAATTTTAAACACATTCTACTTTTATATAACTTAAGTAAAAGTAATTATAAGTAAGTAATACATTTCAAACATTAAATCGGCTTGCAACAATTTTTCTGTGTGTATGAGCTAGTGAAAATCAGCGATCCTGTAACTTAATTTAACGCTTGCTGGTAATTTTCTTCAGCCGGCAATTTTCCTCTCGTATTTTTCCGAACAACCATTAGTTTTTATAATCGGGCGTGGATTAAGAACAAATTTGTTTTGTGGCGCTGAGGAGGGAGATTAAATTGTTGTTGCCAGCCGGTCGTGCGACCAACTAAAATAGCAAATAATAATCCTGCCCTCGCTCTCCCTCTCCTGCTCTTCAATGTTAAGTTCAATGACTAAATTTAAAATTTGTATTCTTTTGTTTTACTTTTCGTTGGTTCTCCTCGAGAATCTCCGGACAAGGTTTAATCAGCCCGATTGCCTGTTATCACCTCTATGAAAATATATGCTGTGATGGCCTAGTTTCCCCAACGTTTTTGTGGAAGATGGTGCAAATGGGAGGGGCAGAGGTGTGAGCCCCGGGGGAAGGTCAATTAATAAATTTAATAATGAATAATGCATATGAAACGGTATGGGGCTCAAGCACACATAAGTGGGGAAAGTCCGGCTTGATAGGGAATTATTAAAGTTTCATTTAAATTGTTTAATGCGCTAATATTGTAGAAAAATTAAATATATTTCGTTTGTTTTATTTAAAAGATAATGGAGTTTAATATTTATTTAATGTAATTTAAATATAATTTCTTTTTTATTTGTTATTTTGCACATTTTTCGAAATTGCTTTCGCTGATACTGACAAGCTGTGTTGGTGGTCTAAATCTGCTGAATTTTTTAATGTTTATTAATTATGCGAAAAAGTCCAATTAAATATTTCAGTTTTTTGTTGAGATGACATCAAGTAATGATCATATACCTGCTGATCGACTGATACTTTGTGATCACTGATCAGGTCCAGTT
Source organism: Drosophila biarmipes (assembly GCF_025231255.1). NCBI lineage: Eukaryota > Metazoa > Arthropoda > Insecta > Diptera > Drosophilidae > Drosophila > Drosophila biarmipes. The sequence goes on along the minus strand of NC_066613.1, from coordinate 20,552,969 downwards.
CCGTTTGGGGGGTCAAAAGAGCAGCGATCAAGGGCTTTAAATAGATTCCCCCGGTCTTACCGAATCCTGAGGTGTATTTTTAGATGGAACTTTGCCATCCGGATTCTGTTATTGAACGGCCACCGATCACGCCCCCTAATCAGGGCCGCAAATCGCATTAGCCCAGCAAAATCCCCAAGATCTCGCCGAGCCCGGGTTTCCAGGCCCTAATCGGGACTTGGGTCTACCGCTGGCGCCGCTGTCAAACAGGCTGGAAAAGTCGCTCACGTTGCTCGGATTCCCGGGGCATATAGTATGCCCACTATCAGTCCATTTAATGATTTCGAATTTAGATTTCTGGGCAGGCCGGGGGCGATTAGTTAACATTTGTTTTCAGCGTGTCCAGCTATGGCAAAAAGGCCCAGAGCCCGGGACAGATGAGATAATTATAATTATTGCCGCCTGCCCAGACACACACCCTCCTTTTGCGCCTAGTTTGTATTTATAGAGGCAAGGTTTATGGGTTTGTTGTGCCCACCTCCGATCGGGCATTACAGTAGCCGCCGGACTCTGCCTCGAAGGCCTCGCATGTTGCTCCAAAAACTGTCGAGATCGACTTTATTTCGAATCGTGTCGATAGGGCGGCGCAGGTGGCTCCCGTGTGGGGTTCATAGGGGTGTGTTTTGGTGGGCGTTCAGGTCCCGATCGTCCGATAAGCCCAACAAATGAGTTTAGATAGTGGGCCACGACAGACAGAATGTGGGCACAAACAAATTATGCAGCAGCTTTTGAGCTTCTTTTGATACGGAATTCCTGTTGGCAAAAACGTAGTATTTATATTTAATAATTGAAAATAATGTTCTAATGTGAAGATTTTATTGAGAATTAAAACACAATAGGCCTGCAAAAAGTCTTTGCTTTGAACAATATAAATAAGTAGATAATTAAATAATATATTTCTCTTACAAACTGAAAAAAAACCAAATTTTTTTAAGTATAATTAATTTCTGAAAACAAATTACCGCTTGAATTAAATAAATAAAATATTGTTTTTTTAGTGACCAATTTAATATTTTTTAATTTTTTTTATCTCCAATTGAATTGAATTCGGAATTAATTTGAATTAAGTTGGCGCCAAATGTTATTTATATTACATCTGACCTTACATTCCACATGTCGAAGGGGTGTAGAAACATCGATGTTTGTAGAAATCGAAGATATCGATGTTGTTATCGAAGTGGCCCCTCCTCTAGTAAAATCAAAACAAGATATAAATGAATAATTTAGTTTAGAAAATCCCCAAAAAATAAGAACAGCAGCACAATGGTAGGTTCCATAAACAAACCCAGTGAAACACCAGTTTAGCCGCTGCTCGGTTTGCAATCTTCGGGTTTATTTAGACACTGATATAGTTAAGAGGACTTCAACTTTGGCTGTTCGCACATTTCAAGGGGAGGAAAACGCTGCGATGGGGAGTTCTAATAGTCCGGGAGAATCGGTGGTTCCGGGGACCTCTTTCCGCCCCACGAGTGGAACCGCTGCTTCTTGCCCAGCACCACGGAGTTCCGCTTCTCGTCGCGCTGCAACTGGGACTTGATGCGACACCTTTCGATCACCGCATCCCGGATTATGGACGAGAACTCCGCGTCGCCAAACTGGGCCATTAGCAGGCGGAAGAAGGCCCATATCTCGCCGCGCTGCGAGGTGGGTGGTGGCGAATAGTGCCGGAAGAGCCAGCCCTCGGAGTCCGCATCCTGGCCACCCGGCCTCGCGTTGTAGGCATCGCACACATCCTCGAAACTCAGGATTGCCTGCAGAATGAACCTGCGGTACTTGGACAGCTGCAGCTCGCAGGTGCCCAGCTCCGAATCCTGTCCAGAAACGGGCGACGGAAGACTAGCGCCATAGATGGCTCGGCTAAGGGCCAGGAACACCAGGCACAGGACTATCTTTGCCATCTTCACCAGCGGTTTAAGCCGTCTTAATCCTCTCGGCCAACTGCGTGGTTTGGCGTCCTGGAACGCTGCTTATATAGCCACTCGATCCGCTAAGCCACTGCCACTGCCACCATCACCACCAGCCACCCACCCACCAACTTTGAAGACCATAAAATAATTATAAACCGTTTGTCGTTCGCATTTTCTAAGCCGTTACACACGTCGCTAAATAAATACGAGTGCGTATTAATAAGCGTCCCTACGTTTTCCCCTTTTCCCGCTCTTCCCCCCCGAGACAATGGCAACAAGTGTCATAAATTTTCACTCGCTTAACTCGCTTTTGCCACCCGAACTTGAGTTTATTAATCCTGCCCAGAGATAAACGTGACGTGCACTTGAAACTGAGACGAGCTCCCCAAACGGGCCTTCCTTTATGGGGAAAGTCGCCTGCGGAAGGGGTGCCCATCCGCCACGCTTTTCCCACCCCTTTTTTGCGCTCGCCACTTGTACAAATTGCTCGCTGATTAGCAGGCAAGCGTATGAAATTAATCATATGCAAATATCGTCGACTTTTCCTTTCCTTGACGCGACGTTGTTGCTGTCGTGGGAGTTCTTGGTTATCCAGTGTTATCCCTAAAGGGTATCATTAGTTGGCTCGCGTGAGTCTCGCAAAGTTGACCCAAATTAGTCCAAATAGCTGTCTGCTTAGTCCTTTTGTAGGAAATACGTTTCATAATACGGTTATAACCATTAAAATTAAATGTATTTTATATTTAAAATTAACTATCTAAGTAAGTAAGTAATTTTAAATTTGTAAAACTAAGTTTTCTTTAACTAAGTTTATATAATAGCCAGTCAAATCCTTATTTTTCAAGGGTATCGCAACTCCCACGACCCTTTCTTTATGCTCTCCCTAAGAGCTCTTCATTTGGTTGAAGCCCACTTGTTGAAGCGTTCTGGTCTTTAATTTACTCGAAAACGTGATGGGCCAACTTGGCTGTGGGCGTGTTTAACAAAACCAAAAGTAGAAGTAACCTAAAATAATTTCCTGAATTGTACTTGACCTTTGCAGAAATTCCGCTTCTGTGGCGAGGGCGATTGTCCTGACTGGGTCCTAGCTGAGATCATATCCACACTATCCAACTTGACCATTGAAAACTTGGAACAACTCAGCGATCTGGTGGCCCTAAGAATTTGTGGACAGACATTTGAGGTAAGTAAATGTATTTGCGTATTGTTGAAATATTAAAAAAATTGTTTTTTCCCAGGAATCAAAAATAAAGTCGCTGACCTCCACACTTACAAATGAGGGTAAGACCGCGGTGGCCTGCATCCATTTTATGCTGATTAATGCAGCTCGCTACAGCTGTACTGAGAGTATTTTTGGAGAGGAGATTCAGCAGTTAGGGCTGCCCAAGGATCATGCTGCAGCCATGTGCCGAGTCCTACAAAAGCATTCCGCTGGCATCCGCCAAACACTAATGGATAAAGCATTCAAAAGTGAGTGGTTCTACCATGCTAGCTAACCTTGTTTTAGAACTTTAATACTCTTCAGTTAACGAGCTGCAAAGCGTTCGCAACATAACCTCGCCTGGAAAAACGCCCCCGAACTATACCACCTTGGAAATTAAAATCTCGCAAGAACTGGTCGATGGCCTGCCGAAGGACACCACTCATGTTGTAAACATAAGTCGCGACCAAGCTAAGGCTCTGCTGGCGGAGCTTAAACTGGCACGCGATGTAATGAAGAAATATGAAAACAAGCCTGATTCCTAAAAATATAAAGTGCTTGAAACACCTTTGATTGGTCTGCTTCTGCTTGGAATACTTGCTTGATTTGTAACACCCTGTTTGTTTAACACAGTTTTTGTAAAAACGATTTACATTTTAATTGGATAACTAAATTACGAAAAATATATGTAATCAAAAATTAAATAATTTCAGCTATCGAAAATACATGACATAAAAATGGGCTAAAATTTGGACCCTCTTCAAAAGGGTATATTTTAATGTAGAATTTTAGAGAATTCGATCACAAACTCATAAAGGTATCCCACAACTGAATCGGACTACAACAACTTAAGTTATGGAATCTGAAAGTTCAGTTTTGGGGTCCTATTTGGAAAGCCCTTGGAAAAACAAAAAAATCGAACATGAAAATGGGCTAAAATTTGGACCCTCTTCAAAAGGGTATATTTTAATGTAGAACTTTAGAGAATTCGATCACAAACTCATAAAGGTATCCCACAACTGAATGGGACTAGAATAACTCAAGTTATGGAATCTGAAAATACAGTTTTGGGGTTCTATTCGGAAAGCCCTTGGAAATACAACAAAATCGAACATGAAAATGGGCTAAATTTTTGACCCTGTTCAAAAAGGTATATTTAAATGTAGAAAATCAGAGAATTCGATCACAAACTCATAAAGGTATCCCACATCTGAATGGGACTACAATAACTCAAGTTATGGAATCAGAAAATACAGTTTTGGGGTCCTATTCGGAAAGCCCTTGGAAAAACAAAAAAATCGAACATGAAAATGGGCTAAAATTTGGACCCTCTTCAAAAGGGTATATTTAAATGTAGAAAATCAGAGAATTCGATCACAAACTCATAAAGGTATCCCACATCTGAATCGGACTACAACAACTTAAGTTATGGAATCTGAAAGTTGAGTTTTGGGGTCCTATTCGGAAAGCCGAAAATACAACAAAATCGAACATGAAAATGGTCTAAAATTTGGACCCTCTTCAAAAGGGTATATTTTAATGTAGATCTTTAGAGAATACGATCACAAACTCATAAAGGTATCCCACATCTGAATCGGAATAAAATTACTTAAGTTATGGAATTTGAAATTGCAGTTTTGGGGACTTATTCGGAATTCCTTGGAAAATACATAAAAACCTAACATGAAAATGGGCTAAAATTTGGACTCTCTTCAAAAGGGTATATTTTAAAGTAGAAAATCAGAGAATTCGATCACAAACTCATAAAGGTATCCCACATCTGAATCGGACTACAACAACTTAAGTTATGGAATCTGAAAGTTCAGTTTTGGGGTCCTATTTGGAAAGCCCTTGGAAAAACAAAAAAATCGAACATGAAAATGGGCTAAATTTAGGACCCTCTTCAAAAGTGTATATTTTAATGTAGAACTTTAGAGAATTCGATCACAAACTCATAAAGGTATCCCACATCTGAATCGGACTACAACAACTTAAGTTATGGAATCTGAAAGTTCAGTTTTGGGGTCCTATTTGGAAAGCCCTTGGAAAAACAAAAAAATCGAACATGAAAATGGGCTAAATTTTTGACCCTGTTCAAAAAGGTATATTTAAATGTAGAAAATCAGAGAATTCGATCACAATCTCATAAAGGTATTCCACATTAAAATCGGAGTACTGCAACTTATGTTATGGAATCTGAAAGTTCAGTTTTGGGGTCCTATTTGGAAAATGGGTTAAAATTTGGACCCTCTTCAGAAGGGTATATTTTAATGTAGAACTTTAGAGAATTCGATCACAAACCTATAAAAATATCCCAGGTCAAAATCAAAATTCAATTACATCAGTAATAGAATCTGAAAGTGCCTTTAGGGACAAAGAAAGTGTTGGGTCTGGCAGTGTAGAATTCAAGTAGAAAAGTAAATTTCGCATGTTCACTAAGGCAGCACTAGATGTCGCTTGCCATAAATGTAGAAATTTATGGCGCTGCGAATTTAAACAAATACGTCTTTTGCAGCGAGGCGAATTAGAAGAAAGGGCAGCGAATTAAAATGTGAAATAAATGGCAACTTTATTTTGCCATTTAAAAATATAATATAATAATTTAACTTTTTATAATAGTAATATCGTAATTTTTAAACAAATGCTACAATTTTTTGAAAATCTATTCAATTATCAGGGGTCTTATTCACGAACAATAAATTTAGGTAACCTAATAAATCTTTTTTAAAGCAAGGATCGTGAGAAAGTTTTACTTTCCACATACCCTTCTATGATTCCAATAAGCGTATATGTATTTCCTTAACCCAATTACCTAGCTTTTATGAATTCTTTCACGTTACATAATTATCAATAAACTCGCACCCATAAATGTCGTGAAAAGCCAACCGCAGATTTAACCCTTTTCAGCCAATATTTAACCCAAAGGAGGCACACTCATATCGTTTCGAATGCCCGAGAACTGTGTCAAATTTAATTAACTGGACTGCAGCATTTTTAGAGCCCGTGCAGCAGTCTGATTATTAATTACAGCGTAACGTGCGGCGTAAATAAAGTGAAATTTGTTAATAAAAGACCCGGAAAAGTAACCCTTTTCGTGGGCTCGTGCCTTACCTTGCTCCTGCTTTCCACATTTGCTTATCATCCGCTTTGGCCACGGCAATTACCGTTCGCATCCTTTGGCCATCTTTCCGCTTCCGGTTATTAAAATTATCTGCAGCGGCCAAAGGGAGGTGGAAAAAATACAGAAAATTTCAATTAAAAGTATACAAAAAACAGGAATAAATTAATTTCTCTCGCCGGCTCTTTCTTTCCTTGCTGGATTTTCTAATTATGAGCTTTGGCTGCAGCAGCTGCGGAGGTTAAAAGTTGCCTTTTGCTTTTTTTATAGCAAATTTTGTTGTATTATTTTTTCAATTAAACTTGACCATGTCAAAAGTGAAAAAAGACGAAGAGAAGTCGGCGACATTTTTGATTGCAGCGTTTTCTTTTTTCTTCAGCTATTTTCCCAATTTTTTCATTTTATTTTTCTGAATTTTTTCTGCCTTTGGCCACATGTTGCTGACACTTGCAGCAGCCGCTGGCATGGATCCTACTTCCCATCCTCCTCGAATTTTCATTCCTCTTGGAACTTTGATTTATGATGCCCAATGAAAGAAAGTCGGCATTGCCCCCCATTGGCATTGTCACCTGTTCTTTAATTAAATTTCTCCTCAAGGTCTCGATGAACCACTGCATTGATTTCCAGCACGGTGCCAATATCAAATGCGAAGGTAAACAAATGCTCTACTTAGCTCTGTTCCAATTATCCCGGCAACTATTTACCCAGCATTTAGTTGGCGGTGCCTCGTTCTCATTTCCGAGCTCAGTTCGCGCAAAATGATATCTAAACACTCGTCGGCATGGGTGCTGGGCGCAGAATTCGTGTAAACAAGGCGGCAATGTCAACAGAAATGGCTCACATAATATGGTAAGGAGGTGAGGTAATTGGGGGAGGACCGGTTGGCAGAAACTTGTCAGTCAAAAAGAGTGGGGAGATGCCTACAGTGGGTGGGAACAGCAGTTCTTGTAGTACAAAAAGTACAAACTATCTTAAAATTATTTTAAAAAATTTTGTTTTAAAGGAATTGAAACTTTGTGGGATAAAACTACGTCTTTATGTATTTCTAAAAAAATATATATAAGAATGTAGCTTCATATTGTTAAAGAGGTTTTTGGTGCATCTATTCTTGGCAAAAAGGAGGCTTAAGAAATCAATTTTGGTAAGAGTAAGAAAGCTGTATTTTTACAGGTTTGAATTCCGTATTTATTCTTATAATGTTTGGAGAGTTTTTTATATATAGAAAGATAAAAAAATGTTGTATAGATATGAAGGTTTCTTGTAAGGATGGGTCAGATAGACAATCGAAACACATACTAAATAAATAGTTAGAGACACATATTGCTTTATTAATTTATTTAAATTTTAATATATTTTAAATAAAAATAAGTTAATGCCGACCCTCGTTGCTACCCCCTGCCAACCTGGGACACCGCAACCCACAAGCGATTCCATCCGGCAACGCCCAAACATGTGTAGCGTTATGTCAGCAGAGCCCACCCACCGATCCGGAGCGGAATCCAGCTCCCCAACCATCCTCGCATCCCACACATCCCAACCGTCCTGCAAAAGGCTGTCGCATTACGCGCCTGTTACCATATCTTTACAACTGAATCTGCAGATCGTCCTCCACGCACTTGTATGACAAAGCACAAAACTTAAAAACCTTATGCATGTGATTTGGGGGGTGATTTTGTTTGGGCGGAGGACACAAGTGTCAGCCTTTTGTCTACGGTTTTCGGTGGTGGTGGAGGCCGGAAATCCTTCTTGTTGCTCGGTTGCTGCTTCCGTTCCGGTTTTTAGTTCGGCGATGATGCGATATAGCACCCCTGCGATGATTTTTGGGGTGGTTCGCCACCCCCTGAATGTCCTTCGGAGGGGGAATGTAGCTCTTTGACTTTTTCAATTTGACTCTCTGTGTTTTGGGTCTTCCTCGACGGGTTACCCTAGGCGTAATAATGAATTAAACGTTTCGCTAAATGCCTACGTATTTTGCACTGAGGGAAAGCGGATTGCTCGCCGGGTGGTGGGAGTGGATCTCATTCAATTAATTCGATGGGATTTTGGTTTAAGAGCTCATTGTGTGGAGAAATCAAGTAGAGTCTTCTGGTGGGGTGACCACAATTGATTCGGAAATGAATATAATACAAGAAACTGATACTGTCAAACCTTTAAACTAAAAGTATTAGGACTAAACTACTTTAACTCATATTTCATATTAAAATATAAACCATTTTATTAAGTTCCAGAAATTTAATATTAATTGAAAATCTTTTATATGTATACCTTGCGCACCCAATAAAGTATTCATATGAACTGAAGATTTCCACTTCCACACCTACCAACTGGTCACACCTGAGAGCACGGCCAAGTGGGTGGTGAAATCCGGCGCTCTGTTGCCCAAAAGCTGGTGGAGATTGACTGCTCCACATTAATCAACGCATAAATTTAACGCATTATTATTTATGTTCCTCCCACTCGCGAGCAGCCCGCGCTGGTTTCATTTTCGAAATAGAAATTGTTTTACAAATGTCACGCGTACTGAGACCGACCCCCAGTCGCCTCCATTCCTAAAAACCTGTGCAATGCTGAACAAAATAAATGGCGCTAAAATGATTCAATTACCCAAAACGGAAAAAGAGCAAAGAAAAAGATTGTTCCAGGGGAACAGGTGGCCGGCCAGGCGACAAATTCTTGGCTAAAATTTTAGACGTGTTTATTGGCTGAAGGCGTCGGTAGAGAGGGACTCAGCACACACCTGTGAAAATGTAATAAGCGAAAATAAGATTTTAATTGCCACGTTTATGGGTCGCGCCGAATGCCATTTTAATGTTCGAGTACCAACAAATTTTTCCTTTAATTTAAAGAACTTAATATATAAAAATATAAAATCACAAGAAATTGTCACATGATGAATCTAAAACAAGGTACAAAAATATATTATTCTATTTTAAATCAAGCAGTTGCTGTATTACAAAATTTCAAATTATCTTAATTAATGGATTGCAAAAAATGGAATCGAATTGTGGAGTTCAAAACAGAGCCTAAACTGCTAAAGCTATAAGATAGAAAATAAGAAAGGTTTCTATTTAGAAGTGACTTCACATCTTGTCTGGTTTTTCAAGTAAATTAACTTCTACATAGTATTTTATTTTTATTTTTGTTAGAAATGCAAGAGCACACCTTTTCAAGACCTAGAAACTCTGGGTCCTTTTGGCGACCTGTTTAGTTGCTGAAATATCGCAAACTGATGTTCTAATTGCCATGTGGATTCATTAGTTGGTTCTATTTGATTTCCACCTAGTTTCAGTGATAGCTTCGACTCCCAGCTACAATTGCCAGATTCGATTTCTTGTTTGTCCTGTTCCCTGTCGTCTTTGGAATGGTGCGTATGCCGAGTATCTGTGTATCTTTCGCTTTGGTTGCATCCACTGGCAGGCGAGGCTAATGCGCAATTCCCACTTACCCATCCCCAATTAGTTCACGCTTCGTTAGACCCAAGGGATACGGATACTGTAGGGTTATCCACTTCCCCTGCCCAGCCTCGACATCATCCTGCGTTCTTTTTTGGTCGGTTTACTGCACTTAATTTAATGTTGTGCCATTGTCAACGCAAGTAAATCAAAGTTGCGACTTTTATTTATGATTTCATTCATGCGCTTTGCCATTAACTAAAGTGGTCTTTCAGGGGAGAGGGTTGTCGGGGAAGTATAATATAACCCATTGGGGAGTCGCATAAAAATTGAAACAGTATGGCATAATTTTAAAATATTAAAAATATTATTGTGATCGTGACTTTGGGAACTACAAGCTCGTTACTTTTTTTGTAGTACTGTTACAAACTTTAAAGTAATTTTACTTTTTATAGAACAATTACTAAAATATTTATAAGATTTCAAAGATACTTTAAAAATTAAAATTCCCAGAGCTTAGCATAGTAAGTGTTATATTGGGCCCCATCAACATTTCATTGTCAAAATTGTCCAGCCCCCAAACAACCCGTCGAAGTTATCTATTTTCATTTGTACGTCTAATGTAAGTCATAAACTCCACATCCTGCCCAACAATGTCCCGATTATCAATGTCCAAATCCATGTAGGCCTGAACAATCGGCGCTGGTTCAATAAAAGGAAAATAAAGAGCTTCCTCGGGGCGTCACAACATCTCTTTGTATACGACTCTGTGTAAATGCTCCACTATTGCAACGATCCTACATACGACTCGTCGGAATTCCTGTGGACCATGTGTATGCAAGTTCAGCGGCTTGGATGCGGAGTCCCAGTGCCCAGTTCCTGTAGTAAGACCAATTCTCGCTGCGAGGGCGGATCGTGTCGCAGGCCAGGATCCTGCTGCGGACCATGTGGCCCCTGTGGGCAACGCTCGAGTGGCTGTGCTACCTGCTGTACCTCCTGCTGTGGGACATTCCCCGAAACATGCTGCGGTCCATGGTGTGAGTCCTGCCTGGATCCCGCCTGGTTCACCTGGCTGGCCCCAAACATCCACCGAGCCTGCTGCTGTGCTTGCATGCCCTGCTGTCGACCAAGGTGCCGCTGAGATCCTGATAATGGGGCATTTGTGTGGCACTGAAGAATTGGTGGAGTATGCAAAGAAATAAAGTCAATTGTTAAAAATTTTAGTTCTTAAAGTTTATTTTTTATTTTCAAAAATTATCTTAAAATAAGATTTAGTAAAATTCTGTTCTATTGTCTTATAGGAAGATATTTTAATATTTAACAAATAATTTGAGTAAATAAAACGCAGTCATTTAAGTAAAACATTTTAAACTCAATAAAAATATAAATATGTAATTAAATTAAATCCTTGTAATACAATATTAATAAGAAATACTTTACGGTAGTGATAAAAATCATTACAAATTATTCTTTTAGACCCCAAAATACTGCAACCTTTCAATTTCGAAATGAAATCAAATAACGTTCTGCTTCGCCAACCTAATAAACCCCACAAGCAGTCCACCTTAGCCTCGCAAATATACCCCTAATTGAATACGAAACACGAGAAAATACAATTTTGATACCGCCACTGGGTCGCCAGATTGTAAAACTATAAAAAAGTACGCAAGTACATCGGTATAATTCGTGCAAATCGCAAATCGTAAAAATTGTGCAAAAATTTCCCAGGCGTCGCGGAAAGAACCGCAACAAATTGGGCCAAAAGGGCGAATTAGCCAGGGCGGCATAAAAAAGCCGCATAAAGACGCACTTGCACGGGGATCAGGGCCAATAAAAAATTATAAATTTTCATCTTTGCATATTTAACTTTTATCGCGTGGCAGTTTCCCTGCGCTCATGTGTTTTGGGCCCAATTCAGGCTGCCTTCTGTTGCGGATTTCCTTGCGGCTTTTATGCTGCCGCAACCTGAGCGGGGCATAAAACAAATGTCATACTCAGGCCCAAATCCGAATCATGTGTGCTACCTCAGCCCCCTTCTTCCCCCGGCTATAAGGATGTTTCGTATTTTTGCATAATCGCCAATTTTTGATTTTTAAAATTCTCCAGCAGAGGGTAGAGGACGAACCGTTGCCCTGCCGATGTTCTTCGGTCAACAATAAAAATTCATTTTTATAATCTTTACATGTGTTACGCCATCATAGCCTAGGTATAAATATTTATTACTATTTTACGATTGATTTAAGTTTGGGTTTTCCTTACCTTTTCTGAATGGCTGCCCTACAACTGATGGGCAAATAATGCCATTGAACGTCACCCTAAAGGCTGATTCCATTTTAAAGATTTCAAAGTGGCAAATGTTAATGTTTCAATTGTACATTGTTATGATGAGACTATAAATTTTATTGTTCTAACAATTTTTCGGAATATTTTCCCGAACAAGTACTCTATAAAATTAATTCTACGGACAATAATCCATTAAAATCCCCAAAGAATAGCCATTATCATTATATGTTTCTACCACTTGTTATCCTTTTCAAAAACATTTCATAATAAATGACTGCCAGTCATGTCTTGGCCTATTATATAAAACGTAAATTATCATAAACAAATTAAAAAAGTTCGTGATGTGTCATTTGAAGAGGGGGAAAGACCGGCTTAACCCCAAAAGAGCGGGCCGGAGTTTAAGGCCCTCTCGAAAGTAATAAGCAAAGCCCCGTGGGTGGTCCGGAGACCAGAACGCAGAACAGAGAGCCCAGAATCCAAGCCCATCGGAGATGATGATGACTCAGGGGCCCGGCCGGGCACCAAACGGATATCCAATTGGAACCGGATCCGTGGCAGGTTGAGTGGTTGAGCGCTGAAACGGAGGTGGCAACACCCACTGGGCTGAGAGCGACCCACTGGGACTGGGATTTTAAATATAATTTGTTTGCCCACCATATCCGGAGCACACCTCTCGCCCACCAAAAGGGGTTGCTAGCTCAAGTGAATCTCGGCGGGGGCACCCAGGGGATGCTCTGGCTGCCTTCCCGGGCGTCCTCAGGAGGGGTCGTGCGAAAACAATCAGTCAAAATTGTTGCCAACTTGACTTACTGAAGGTCTCGTATAATTTTCATAATTTGATTACATTACGAAATAAAAACAAAGTGAAAAAAAATGTTCATCGAAGTTGGCATACTCTAACCAACATTTAAAAAATCAAAACAATTAACTGCTTAGCTAGATGAGGTAGAATAAAAATATAATTTCAAAAATAGAGTTTCCGAAGAATTGCACACTTAGTGGATTTTAATAAAGAAATTTAGTTTAAAAGCAAAAAGTATGACCAGATTATACCAAAATTTCACTTTAAAGCAAGTTTTAATTAAAGTAACGAAATTTATTGACTTTAAATATATTTATCATTATAATAAACTGAAGAGCACATTTTCCAAAAAAATGGAATGTTGTCAATGATAATATTATTTATTTTGGTCGCTAATGGACTTTCTTTAAACATAAGATATACCTTTTATGCTCATCATTATGGTGGAAAAGGTTTTATAAAAATGGTAACATCATACAATCTCCAAAGAAAGGGTATATCTAGCTGGCTGTGAGTTGGCAAAGAATTTTTTGGCCTATAGCTGTGGACGAATTGGCGACACGTGACCGGATCACGTGTCCACACCACCCAGGCGGCGTGTCAACTCTCGTGTAATCACGGCAAACATGTGGCCTTGGGACTGTCCGCCGACATCGGACATCCGACCGATATCTGATATGATGCCCAATGAAATTGCCATTAAGCGTTTAATAGTTGCTCTGTTGGCAAGTTGGGGGTGGGATGGGGTGGTACGGCTGATGGGCGGTGCCGATGGGCGTTGTTTTTGCGGTCTGCCGCGTGCCGTCGCCTCATCATTCATTGCTGTAATGGTGGATAAGGCTGGGTCCTTTTAATGCTCATGTAAATTATGCGCCAAAAAATTACAAAATCTATGCGAGGAGATAACGATTTTAAAGAATTTACAATCGCGTGGGATTTTGTTGTGACTGCCAGCGGCTGCAGGCCATTAGGGAAACTTTTTAGGCAAAGAGGGTTGTCAGGGCTTTGGTGGCTGGTATGTGTTTTGCCTCGAAAGGTATTAACTAAACACGTGTTGAGATTTTTTTATTATTTGCTTGTATCATAGGTTTTTGCGGCTTTATTTTAAAGTCATCAGAGGTTGGGATTACCAAGAGAAAATGGGAAATTTATTTATGTTTTGAATGCGTTGTGGAAAAGAAAGCATTTTGTCGAGCCCTGTTTGTATGGATTCTCACAAACGATTTCCTTGTTTTTTTAAACCCATTGCCAAAAATTGAATGTTCATATTTTATCCTGCTATTTCATAAGCTATCCCCCTTGTAGAAGCAACTTAGCCGAAATGTGGCCATCTCGCGACTGCAATCAATCTCAGTCTCGCTGCAGCATTGCGAAGATTAATTAATTTGTATTAACATATACGCAGCCACCCACCCACGAGGGCATAGGGAGCCGTAACTGATGTCGGCCTATAATTAATCAAATGAATTACATGGGGCAGCCCCGCACGGAGCAATAATCATATGCGTGGCAACAACATGGAAATCAAATCAGAGGCCAGCAAATGCGTTTGCATGTCAATTCCAGCTGGCGCAGCACTGCCTTCTCCTCCACGGACACCTCGTGGTACCCCGTAGTGCCCGGCCAGCCAGTAACATTCAGCTAATATTCAAAGTCAATAGGGCAGGCTCATGAACTTGATGAGCAAACGAGCGAATCGGGTCGGGGATGTCCCCAATTATTCATGCCCGACGATTGTATGCAAATCGAATTGCCAAACTCATAATTGGAGGGGGTGGCAAAGGGATGCTGCCAATTACATGGCAAACATGTTGCCATTTGCTTTTAATAGTTGATAAGCCTAGCGAAGAAATTGATTTTGAAACGAATTGAATTTTGAATGGATGCAGAGATATCTATTCCTTTTATTGAGTAATTTTTTAGGTTTCGGGAGGTGGGATGATTATAACTTAGCTCATGAAACTGCTTTGCATTTAAGCCTAGAGTAAAATATAAATAATATAGATGTTAATAGAATCCGTTAACAACCATTTAATAAATGCTAAAAACTATCTTAAAAATTAGTCTCAAAGAAAAAACATATAAATTTAGAAATTATATTAAAATGGCAAGGTTCCCAGTTGTGGTATATATTTTTTTAGATCTAAGAAGTTTTTTTTTTCAAAATTTGGTATTATCTCTTTACCTTTCTTAAATAGTTGATAAGCTTAAGCAAAGAAAATTCAATCTCCAGCGAATTGAATTTGGAATGGGTTCAAGGTATTTCCTCACCCCTCAATTTTTCGTAACTTTTGAATACCGTTGGGTGGGAGATTTATGCACACGCAGCTGTGTGTTGTAATTTTTAGCATTCAGATTCATTTCTAGTTTCATTTTTTTTCCGGTTCCCCCCACTCGAGATTTATTGGTCGCGATTTTTTTCTATCTTCGCCAGTGGACGAGAGCGCGCATTGAAAACGAATCACGTGAAATCTAAATAGCATCATAAATCAGAAAATGGCGGCAGGTTGAATTCGACTCGCCTCGAGTCAGTTTTTGGTATTCCCGAATTTTGGTTTTCTTTTTGTTATTTTTTCGCGGTAGGGGAATTTCCTTCTGGCTGGCCAGACAATGATATATGTTGGCCCGAAATGGCGAAACGCGCGCCATAGCGCCACTCGCATGTGTATGAAAATTGCCAAAAGCCGAGGCACAAAAAAGGAATCCCGATAGACGGCGTTTGATTGCGTTTCCTGGACCACTCAACTCGGCACCACCCATTTGGCCATTTCCATTTCTGGTTCCACTTTCCGGGGCCCGGAGAGGTAACCATCGAGGGTCATTTGCCCAGAATGCGGCCCGGTGGCTGGGAAAATGTAAATTTCCCCCCGGCTAGCTGCTAGCCCATAAATAAATGTTTGAGGCAAGTGGATTGGTCGGATTTCTAGCGGATAGTTTTGTCCTTGGAGACCGTTGGGGCCATACCTTATACGCCTCCTTTTGTTTATTTATTGACGCCGCTCCGCTTGCCAAATTCCTATATAACTTATGAGAGCCTCGGTGGTGGGCCCAATGTGAGTGCACTTTTTCCCCGGCCAATTGATTTATGACTTATGTGCAGATTGCCAAAGGAAAATTGAGATCGCGGAGTGTGTCATAAAATTGGGAAGGCATTAAAAGCCGGATTTGATGGGAAAAGGTTGGACATATAATAAAAAACGATTTTACTAGATGTTCCGACTCCTGGGAAAATTATATATTAGTAAATTTAATTTTTCTAATAATACATTTAATAATGCCGTTTATTGATTTTTTTATTATAATATTTTAGGAACTAATATAAAATCAAATTTATTTTAAGACGTTTCCTATTGGACTAAAATAATATAATAATAATCCATTAAATGTATCATTTAGTTTTCTTAATACAAGCCCCAATTATTAACAATTCCAGTTGTAACCATTTGGCAGTCGTGATTTACAACCAGCAACTGCTGCTGTAACTGGGCCTCGCATAAAACTAAATTGTTTTATTAATATGGCGGAGTATTACGAGGCTATTACTTAGTCACACTCGCCCCAAGAGCCAAAGCCCGCTTCATAAGCAGATTAATTATGCGACTTTTGACTGGGAATGGCAGAGTGGTCACATGTGGCTGGCAATCTTGATATGGTCGTGGCTCCTAATTAAACGATAAACACAAGTTGACCCCAAAGTCGAGACCGAGACCGTTGGCAATGTTATTAATACATAAATCTGAATATTAATTCTTTCAGTGAATGCCCAGGGTGGTGGGCTCGATTATGGATTATGAACTGAGGCCATTTATAAGGCTTTTCAGCCAGTCTTCGTTTATTGTTCGTAATTAGAATTAGAAATTTTGTGTGTGCGTTGCAATTTCCTGCTCTGTCCCCTTTTTGGCCACCGCCAACACATGTGTGTAATCAGAAAATTAAACATTGCCATCCAACATAATGGTTAATATTGAGCCGTATTTGACTTTGACTTTGACTGGCCATATTTCCGCCTTATGGGAGGGCCATTAAAATGGCTTACGGAGGCAGCAAAAATTAATTGTAAGAATGGGCAATGAACATTTATTTTAAAAGTAAAATACTTTCTATTAAATACATCTGTATAATAAATTCCCTTAGTATGTCTCTATTTTTCTTACATTATCTTTTTCCCAAACTAAGCTTTTCTCGGTTATTTATGTATTTACCTTGCAGCCAACCAAGTAACCAAAAACTTTCCTTGAGCCTCGCCACAAAAATACAAACATCTCCAACCCTTTTCGGACCCTCACGATCTCCCATGAACTCTTTTGCCCAAGAAGTAATTGCAATTAGAATCTGATTTAGTTAATTTGTTTACACTGCGGTTACGCTTTCTCCTGCCCGCCAGAGAAACGAGAGAAAGAAGCATGTTGGCCAAGTTGAAATTTATAGATGTGGCTTATTTGGCATATTTTTTGGCTAACGAAAACTTCAGACATTTGCGGTCAGGTTTTGTTGGATTTTTGCGAAAGATTTCTCACTTGGCAGAGCGAGCGTAAAAATAATTCCAGATTTATGGCTAATGTAGATGGTGATTAGGGACATATGTAAAGTAATTAGCTAATTGATTCGGATCGGAAGTTGGAAGAGCTTATAAAATGTTTTTAGCTATAGGTTACACATAGTGGTTTATATAATGCAGAATGATAACTTCCAAAGAATATTAGGGACTTTTAAAAAATATTATTTTTCAATATGCAAGGAAGTTACTCATATAAACTTAGTTATAAAAATATTTCAAACAAGTCAAATCTTTTGAGTGGGAGTAATGGGACTGCCATTAATAGCCATCTTTTCGAATACATTTTAACCCGATACACGTGATTTATAACGACTGGCGTGCTTGTCACACTCCACTACTAAATTACGCCGCTTTGGCACACAGATCTAAGTAGCACCATATATCAGGAGCGGGTTTCAAAGTGACGTACCCCGAGCATTACCACAAAGTTGCCGTGGCCAAGCCGGCGAGTTGACAAAGCTTTTAGTGTCAGCTGGGCGGAATCTTCTCCTTTTCTAAACCCGCCACACGGTACAGTAAACACTTTCTTTAAAGTACAAAAATATTACTTAAAAAAATTGTAAGAGCAAAAGTTGTGTATGTTTTTGTTTAACTTACAACGTATAAATACCTTTGAATAAATATCTTTTTTAGTCAGAACGATTTTTTGAGAAATAAAATGCTTGAAAAAGATTTTGAAAAATACGCAAACTAAAGGTTTTACTGATGTATATATATTTATTTCATACCTAGAGTGCTTATAAATAAAATAAATATAAAATAAAATTCTTCACCATTAAGTAGGTGTTTTCCCTTAACGAATGATTTCTTTAGGAACTCAAAAATTGTGTTTTAAAATACATGGGGACAGAAATTTAGTTAACAAAATATAAATATATTAAAAACGGTATCCTTTTGTAAAATATTTCTTTGTTTTGGGGCAAATATTCGAATAAAATTATAATGTTTATTGGACTTGCCAGAAACTTTTTTGAATTTTTAAAGGAAATTTAATTTATTTTAACTTAAAAATATTTTTTTTTTAATTTTAATCTTGTATATTTTGTGTAAATTTATTTGTGTCTTTACTGTACACCCCGCCGAGCTGGCCAAGTGATAATTGAATTAGAATATGGCGTCGCACACACGGACACAGCCACCGACAAACAAAGCTATAACTCGGGTGGAGCAAAAAATTTCAACACATGTGCGATGTCATTTAGGGGTTGGGGGTTGGATGTCGAGGCTTGGGTGCTGGGTTCTCGGTTTTCGGTTTTGGGAGTTGAGTTAGCGCCTCCAAAGAAATATTATGCTTTTAACAATTCCAGCATTTTCTCCATTTACATACATCTTAATTATTTCTCAAGATGGCTTTGTCCCTGTGTGCGTGCATGTGGATTACACTCACACACACGCGCGCTAATTCCAAGAGGGTTGTAAAATGTTACTGGTAGATACGTTGTCGTCATTTTTGCATTTGCATTTCCAGCTAATTTGGTTAAATGTTTTTAGGTGCTTCGCCTTGGCTACGGCAATAATAATAACTCGCTCTGTCTCTTGGCTGAGCATATTTTTATGATTTCGCTCAGCAGATTACGAGAAAAGTGAGGGGATTTCGCTAATTACTTTCGCCCCACACATATGTACATTGTGGATATGCGAAATGGGGTTGGGGATTTAATTAGAGCTTACACATTAGCGTCGAGTCTTCATTTTCATTTCCATGTGGAGTGGAGCCCTTCGTTGGCTCATTTTTCCGCCAATATTAATTACAATTTAAATGCAAATCGCAAAAAGGGCGCCATCTTGTCGTAGTTTCATTGAATCGAATTAAGTGTGGCCGCGTTAATGGTGTTTCCCTTTTTAAGGACCTATTTTAGAGATCTGCAATTTCACACAAAATCGAAAGTCGCCTCGTTTCAATTACTCAAATGACAACACGAACTTCAGATCGGAAACTACCCCTAATTATGTGCTTAGCTTACCCTAAATATGATCGGTTAATGATAGGGGGAATTCGAGGGAAGGGCTGGTCGGGATCAACCCCCTAGTTGACTTTTTGTCCGGCCCAAAAGTCAATTGGGAAAAATTAATTTGGCAAAAATCCCTTTGTATTTCACAGTCAAGCCGAGTGTTTTGCCACGATTTGATGAGGGACTGACAGTGGCACTGAAAAGTAATTTGTGCACTAATAATGTAGCCATTCACAGGGAGGGAAGTGCACAGGAAGAAATAGGTACGAGAGTATGTAATAGAAATTTAAAGGTAATAAAAATAAAATCATAGGGGTTTTATTTCATAATTTTAATTTATAATTTGAAGTCTAAGCACACCTGATTTTAAGACTGATAAAATATGTAGTATTTGTAAATCATATTTTTTAATATATTTTAAATGTGAAGTCTTTGTTTTCAATCCTCTTTAAAGAAATTTAGTTTAAAAATCAGAAAAACTTTAAATTCAAAGTTAATGTTCTTGAAAATTGGTCAAATGATACAAATAATTTCGAGTTATTGGTAAAAAACTCCACAAAATTCCAATGACAGCTAATATTTCTTTAAGTGTACCTACAGTTTCAGCTCTCTGCGTATACGACATCTTCCAAATAGCTAACCCTCACCAGCTCATATACATAATCGCATTTACACTAATTGGGTGATGGTGATCAATCAAAAAACATAAAGCGGGACGCGGATAAAAGACACTCCGACTCTTTCGGGGCATTCTCGCAGCAACAGCCGCTGAGCGATACGATTTCCGGTTGTGGCATTGTGCCGGCGATACCTGAACCAGATTGTCCATTTGTGGAAATCATCCCCTCGTGGAAACGGAAGCAATCCGGCGCAGCTGAATTCCAGTTTGAGTTTTGGCACGACCCCTGGACGAGATTGTCCTGTTCATCGTGTGTTGTCACCGCTGCCATTATCCTTGCTAATTTCGCAGCTCAATGAGTCTTTGGAAAAGGCTACGAGGCACTTTCTATGGGCCTCCTCTTTTTCCGGGTGATCTTTAATTGCGCAGCTTGGCCAGCGAATTACAAGCAGTGAACCGCTTAAAGTGTGATAAATGGGTTTTTGAAAGGCCCCGGAATCGGGTGATTGTTCCCCTATATCTTTTACTATATGTCTTTCGAGCATAATTAGTCAGCGTCCTGGTTGTTGTTTTTTAATAGGGTTTTCTGCGTGATCTATGACATGTTGACTTAGGCAGAGCTGAGAATATTTCTCTGTGTAAAACTTTTGGGGTTCGATCTCATTTATCAGGATGAGAATATTTTCGGTAATTTTTTTTTATTAATATCTTTGTTAAAAAAATATTAAATCTAAAATTCAAACTTGTTTTAAAGAAATAATATTTGTACTCTGTCTAGATTTACATAAATATCTCTTATCCAAAAGATATTACTTATGTATGCAAATACTTCTTTACATTCAATATTTTCAAACTAATGTTAAATGCTTTAGAAAGACCGCCATTTTGTTTACCATTGATACTTTGAAATATCCCCTATATGATTCATACATGATCCGTTAAGCACAAGCTCATCAAATCGACTGGAAAAAATGTTTCCGAATTTTTTTCGCCAATCTACCCAGAAAAAATCATAACATCTGCAATTAATCCCAACCAAAGCCGAACCCAAAATGCCATTTAAGGTCGAAACTGTCGCGTGAACACAAAATTGATTTTTATAGATATTTATAGATTAAAAATTTTCCACATAAGCACCCAGAAAAAAGGGAACATTTGCTGGCTAAATTTATGCCATTATTCCTTTCTTTTTTGCTACTGCTCTGCTTTTATTTTTTGCTTTCTCCGGTTCGATTTTCAATGGCTTTGCAACCCTCATGTGCAATAGATTATGAACTCTGAAATTGCAACAGTGGCAAATAGCAAAGAGCAGACGACTGCCTTTCATCTCATGTGGGTCTGTCTTCCTCGAGGGGACACTTTCGGCGGCCCAGCCCAGCCCATTAAATTAAAAGGCCATAAATTACCGAATGGCTTTAATGTCAGTCGAAGATTTTCCAGAACAGTGTCAATTGCATCTATCGATTGTCTGTCTATTGTCCTCTCTCCTGCAGTTCATTGAGTTGGATAACTATTTTATGGTTGTATCCTTGAATATAAAGTGAGGAATTGAACTCTTTTCGTTGCCAGGTATAGATTAAATTTATTAGATTTAAAATCCTATAAATATAAAAGTCTTTTTAGTATGCAAATTTATCAACGAATACTTGTTAATATATTTTGCATTCAGAATTAGTTCTCAGCGGAATCTGACAGCCAACCCCATTAATTTAACTGACAACAACATTTCGTTTCGAACCCAATTCATAACAGGAAACCCGATTAGTTACACTTTATATTAAGAAAGAAAAAGGTCCCCGGAATATTGAATGCCAATTATCTACTGATTTGGCCTGCATAAAAATGGACAATTAATAAACTGCCGGCCGTGGAGGTGACAAACGTTTAAACAATAGAAATTGATGAGATAGCGTGACGCATGCATTATATGGCAAATTAATTGCGATTGACGCTGCCCAAAGTGTCAATCAAAGAGCAATAAATTCCCCAACGAAAAAGAAGGGAAGCCCAAGGCAAACAAAATAGTTGGTCGAAAGAACATATAAAAGTGCACGAAAAATATTCTTCTCAGAATATTATAAGGAATATTATAAGCTTAAATATATTTTTTGTAAATTTTTAAATTTTAAATTTTTTGTTAAAAAAATATTTGTTTGAATATATTTATGTGTTATTATTGGGGTATATATAAAAAATATAATGATTCTGTAGAATTTTAAGATATTTATTCATAAATAAAAAGAAAATAAAATAGAAATTGAATATCAATGGCAATTTCTTACTGTGTTTGGCTAAAATAACCAATTTTCATGGGTTGGGGGTAGATAGCCGGGAGCTTAAGCCAAGTAACTAGCGAGCATCAGGGCAATTACTAAAAAATAGATACAACTACCCCACCACACATACAGGCGGGAAGAGCGACTAACTCACACAAGCGCAGAGCCGAACACACACACATATAAAATGTTCAAATCATCAAACAATAAACTCAAAATGGACTCCATCGCTTGTCGCACGTTTCATGCTCATTTTCATGTCGAGCGCGTTAAAAACATGGGGCTTCCCCAACTTCTCTACGCTGTCCCTTTCCCTCGCGCTCGCCCCGTCTCTTTTGCACTGCCGGCGGAACGGAATGGGAGCGAAACACTGGCCATCTTGCGCATGACGTTATGCATCTTCGTTTTCGTGGGCGTGGCCTGTCCTTTCCCAGCATTCCACTCAAAAACTCACTTCTTTCCACTCACACTCACTTCCAGTCGCTCTGTGGTGAAGACAATGAGCTCCTCCGATTTTTCGGGCCCTGTTTATACTATACCACACTGACTGCCCCAACTTGATTACATTTTGACCTTCTCGTCTCTCTTTCTTCTCGACTTTTATTTCTTTGCCTTGTTTGTTTTCTTCAAAGTTGCGACGTGTTTGTTGCATATTTGATAGGCTACTGTACCGTGCGACCCTCGGTGCCAGCTCATTAACAGTCTCCCTTGATTTCGCTTTGGGTTTTTAATTAAAAAATGTTGGGGGTTTCTTTTTTTGGCTTGGATATAAGTTCAGAAGCGAAGTCTTGGCAGTACGGATTAAATTAGAGGTAAGGAATTGCAGGTGCTAACAACTAACTAGTTGTTTTAGTCATTTTTCAGTGCAAAACTTTAATTTAAATCTGTAAATCAAAGAAATATTAGAATTTTTAGTATAACAATTATTTAAATAAAAATATAAAAAAAGTTGTAAGTAAAAAAGTTGTTTTATTTGCTTTCAATAATATTATTTTTTTTACTTTCTATATTTTCTATTTGAATTATTTCTTCAGTTCCTTACACTCGTGACTCTCTGAATCCGCCTCCTTTGACTTGTGTAAATATACCTTACTCAACCTTCAACTAATTCATCTCTTAAAACGACCTTCCCTGCCACGCTCTCCAGTCGCAACTCCCCCTATTTATATAAATAGATTGCCCCTACAATGATCATTAAAAACGCATACCCTGACATTGTTTTGCTATAAACAAAACAATAATTCAATTCGCTCCGGCGGCAGCGGCAACAACAAGGATGACACAGGGATAGGGGCAAAAACAAAGCGAAAAACACGGCATAATCAATGTCGATGTCTGCCTACAAGGACCACTGCCGTACGGCGACACCCACTCTCGAATACGGACACAAATACGGCCACATCGTACATTACCCACTCGGAGATAGAGAGACATGGCCCGGAAAATAGACAGGATGTGTGGGGGAGCCAAAGGAATAGCGCTCGTATATCAGCATTGGAATCCACCCGGCAAAACCCCAGCAACGAAAACAATTTGGTAAGTTTTCGAAAATTTGGCAAGTGCGAGCGAGAGAGCCGGAGCTCTTCTAATCCGGCGCGCAGGACCAAATAGTCTGCCTCTCGCTCCCACCACCACCAGTTCCACCATGGCTATATGGCTCCATGGCTCCATGGCTCTATGGCTCTGGTTTTCGGTGGAGTCCATGTACAAAGCTTAGAAATAGACAGACAATAAAAGCTTCATGAAGCGACATTGCCGACGCCATCATTTGAGCGGGGTGTGTGCGAGCGAGAGGGCCGTGGGGCGATGGACAGAGATGGAGCATCCATGAAGTTTCTGTTGATTTTTATCATTTATCGATTTCGAATTTGTGTCGAGGGACAATTTAGTGGCCCCCCTGCGCCCGTTCCCAGAGTGTCTATGTTTTGTTGGCCATTCTCTCCACTCCACGGACATTCATGAGGTGTCGTCCCCAAATCCAAAAGGGGTGAGCCGGGTGGAAGAGGCCTTGGGGGTGGTGTGCTTTGATGGGCGACTCCAAAACTCCGGCCTGTCATTGTCAGGCTAAACTGCTGCCGACTGCTGCTGGGGAGTACATTTTTGGCCAGCTTTCCTGACGAGGACCCCTTGTTGTCGTGCTATTTATGGCCAGCACACATATTCGAATGCCAGCTCGTCCTCGTAATTCTCCAGGCACTCTCTTTTCGAGTGGGCGGGGCTCCGACTCCCTATTCTATCGATTTTCGAGGAGGGCTCCTTAAAGGGTGTCGTTCAACTTTTTCGAGTGTGTAGGAGCTTCTTTTCCTTAAAGACACAGTTTCCAGAACTGAGATTTTCCTTGCGTTTTAGGAAACTCGAGCAATGATATTCATATTGTCAAGCATTCTTCCAGATAAATAGAAACCTAACTATAAAATTCCTTAACTTTTTCTTTTTCTTAACCACTATTTAAATTTAAAATATAATACTAGAGATTAGTTATGAAATATTGTATAGTTTTTTTTAGAATAGATCTAACAAATTAGAGATAAAAAAATCATGTTTTTGAAAGCTATAAAAGGTTTTGTTTCGTTCTCAGAAAGTGCTTATGGGATAACACAACAAAAATCAACAAGCCGAGCTAAAATCCCTCTTAAATCCAATCCAGATCAGCATCTAAGCCATTTATGTGTATGATTTTTCTAAATCCTTAATCTTATGCAAAGCCAATAATGTTGAGCATTCTCCTGGCGGGCAAAAACAATAAAGCAATTAATCAAATTATATTTGACACGCCGGGCACACAAACAAACCGAATTGGCAAGCCCCGCTTCGAAGTCAGTTTGCAATATTTCAGCGAGCAGATTAACAGGCCTGAGGTCCTAAGACAAATTGTCCACCAGGGACACGTTCGCACACAGGAACAGTTTATTGTTTGCTTTTTTTTTGCCGAAATTCTATTAACCTCAGCGTCAATAAGCGGCTTAGACGGGATTTACCTGAAACCGATCCGATGCGAACTGAAAACTGGCAAGGAACCGAGAAACGAGCACGTTCGATTTTCTGTCTGGGACGCCTGCGCAGCTGGCGAAAAAGTAAACCTCATTCGAAATGGCAAATTCAAAGGCAATTCACACTCGTCCGTCAATTGCTGGAAGTTGACTCTGGGCGCGTACTAAGACAAAAGGTGAAAATACTGGGGAAAACCTATGCGGAACTGTGCGGAAGTTGATCCGATTGCCTTTTATAGGAGGGAAAACGTGCCAGGTTCAATGGGTTTTCATGAGTTGCAAGAATTCGCAGAGTGTATGGGCTGCCCATTCTTCTGGTATAGTATTTGATCTATAGATCCCGAGACTCCGCCATGAATATCACGTAATACGGCGGCTGTTTGCCGAGCTGCCGCTAATGGCTCGCCTAGGTAATTATCGCCGGTATGCTAATGGCGTTTTGAACGGACCCGCCTCCCCAAAAAAGAGTTACCGATACCGATTGTTTGCCATTGCACTCGCTGCTAAAGCATGATTAATGTGGGTGCCCCATTAGATGCGAGTCAACAATGGCAGTTCGGTAGTTGCAACAGTCAGTGCCCGGAGTCATTAGCCAGTTTCGATTCAGTGGGTCCGCCGATAATGTATGGTCAGGCTAGTTTCCGATTCGTGAGACTCGGTGGTGGATGGGTCAAGCCTCTCTTTCATTTAGCAGCTAAGTATCTGAAGGGTAACTTCATTGTAATGGGGTTCTTTACTCAATGGATGTTGAGGTGTTCCAGTCATTTTTCAACTCGTGAATGGCATGATTCATATATTACGACTTAGAGGTGGCAAGAAGACTGACATTAAATAACTAATTTTTAGTTTGGCTTTATACAAATAAGCTTCTCCTTTTTTAAACTGTGTTTTAGGTATTAAAATTTTTAGAAACTTCATTAAAAATCCAATGTATCCCCCAACCCTATTAACTTCCCTATATCTTTCCAGCAACATTATTATCTCATTACTCACGCTTCCATCTCCAGTTTTCTTACTTAAATATCTACTTGTTGCATTCATGCCTCAGCCCCATTCATTCATACCACCTTGGAGGGCATTCATAATTTAATGATATTTATTGTTATTGGCCACTCCCCCGATTTCCTCTCGGTACAACCTGCTTCGAATCCATTCATGGCCTGTCCAATCTCTTCTACTCATATGCTCGCCTGATTGACAGTTAATCAATCTTTCGGTTTTAGTTTGATTCTTTTCACACATTCCCTTATTCTTGATTGAGGGTTTGCCCTCTCTTTCGCCTTTCGTCCATTCATTTGTCTGCACCTTGTTGGCCAGAAATACTTTCGAGTTAATCCTTTTGACTTTGTCCGTTTGACGGATTGTCGTTTGACTGACTTCTCTTACCGGATTGACTGCAGCCGAGGAGTGTCTAAAGCAGATTTCCGGTCAGTAATTGTTATGAGTTTTAAGCCCTAAGAATCGCTTCTTAATTCCCCTGTAGGCGTTGGCTGAATGGATTTTTTTCCGTAATCGTATAATCTTGCATCTTTCTACAACTCTAGGATTTGGCCAAATAGATTTTTTTTACGTGAGCCCCCTGCCACCATTATAAACCTCATTTTCAATCTTTAATTTCATACTTTTCCTTGCATTTTATTTTTTATCAATTCGAAATAATTAAAATTACAATTTAATTTAAATACATTTTACATATAATTTACCGCAATAGTTAATCATCATGTTGTCGTTTGCATCGTCATCAATATTGTAAATATTGTTGCGCAATCTCAGTTAGCATAGTTAATCGTTAATATTTTATATTTATATATTTTAGTTGTACGAACTAAGGTCGGTTCTAATGCACGAAATTACATTAAAGTTAGGGATTAGAAACTAAACATACAGTATGTAATAAATTCAGTTTAATTTTTGTGCCAGTGTCTTCAACTCCTATCGATTTGCTTACGAATTAGCGACGTTAATTAAGCTTCATGTTAAGTGTATTCTTTAGAAAATTAACATAAATATTTACACACCTAATAAACACAGTGGGGAAATAAGAAGGAGAGTCAAAGGGGCGAAAAGGAAGTCTTCACAAGACGGTAAAGTGGCAAAACCTTAAAACTTGAACCCAAATCATTTAGCTGAAATCGTTTCTAGCTGCTGCTGCTGCTTTTGTGGCCGCTCCTGCTGGGCTTTCTAGCTAATTAGCTGGCGCATTGAAATTTATCCTAAGTGCATTTCATTCCATTTCATTGCGAGTCCATGTCCTTGCATAGTTTGTAAATTCGTTTTAATGACGATAATTATCCGGCTGCTGTTGCGACGAGCCGGAGCTGTTGCTGCGACATCGCTTGTTCTGGGCAGGGGACTCCCCCATGTCGAGACTCTCGTTATCGCTATCCATGGTCTCGCTGCAATCGCCATCGTTATCGCCACCCATATCGTCCTGTTTCCTCTTGGCCGTGGCCATTTCCGCCGCATGCCGCTTGCGCCACTTGGTGCGACGATTCTGGAACCAGACCTGCAAGAAAACCAGAAAAAATACACTTTAGTATGGAGAAAATAAAATGTAATTGATAAAATTAATTTTAATATTTGTTAAAACTAAGTGAACATTGTACCACATAATCTTATTTATACTAATACAGAAGCTTTCCAGGGCTTTTTAACTTATGTTACCAAGGTAGTATGAAAATGCGGATCTATTGCTTATAAGATGATGTATATGTACGGCCCTATTTATCCCGCAAATATCAATTTAATGTTTTTCTGTCCGTCTGGGCTAGCTCTTAAGTTTTAAATCGAAAGTTCTCCGCATGTGTAATTAGGCGAGTCACATTGTCAAAGTCATTAAGTCGCCAGAAGAGGGGGGCTTAGGGCCCAGCAACAGCCCATAAGTCGCATCATCAACGCCGGTTAACCCTCAATTAAGACAATATTAAGCCCTGGACAGCCAAATGGCGAAATGTTGCCCAGCAGCAACAGCACGGCAGCAACAGCAACTGTTTCAGCGGCAAAAACTATGCACAAAACCATGACTAACGTCTTTGGCTGCGCTTCATTTTGCCGGCCTCGCCTCGTTTGCCTCGCTCGGTGGCAACATATGTTGGCCAAAATCCTCCTCGGCCCCCTCCACCACTCCAACACCCGTGGCTGTTTTAAAGGGGGATTCACATCCAACCCACCCAAGTCCCAGGCACGTTTTCCAACTTTACGCTCTGCTCTTCAAAAGGCATGGCTCGACTCAAAATCGGCATAATTTCTACATTTGCCTGATGATGGAGCAGATTTTTGGTAGCTGTTTGCTGTTAGAATCATTAACAAAGCGTATAAATGGGCACTTAATGTAAGGGTGTTGCTCTCTAAAAAATTGTGGAAATGTATAGCCAAACAATAAGACTGATTTAAAGAAAATACGAAATAAACTTCAATTATCCAAAGATTTTACTTAAACTTTTAATATGATTAAAGCTTAAAAATAAAAATATAATATTTTGGAAGTCTTATGAAGTGATAATCATGAATGCTCTTTATTTTAAGACACTCACATAGCCTATTTTCCATTATGCCCTATCGAGAGATCCACTTAATTACCTATCCCAGACTGTCATAACCACTTTCGTAAAACATTTTCCCCACCCCCAGGCGAAATCAGCGCCGAACCCAAAAACCCAGAGGTGTAATTAAACCAGATACAGCATAATTTACAACTTCATTTGCACATTTGTGTAATTATTATTTGCAACATTATGCGAAATAAAAATACAATTAATATTTTCCGTGTGTTACAAGCCGCAGAGGCGAAAGCAGAGACAGAATTTCCCAGTGTCTTGGCCCTCGGAAAAACAACAGACAGCCAACAAAGGGAACAACAACATTAGTCGGCATCATTAAGGCTGCTTTTCATGGTCATTATTTTTTGGTAACATCTGTGTCCATGTTGTTACGGGATTTGCCACTGAGCCATGGGCAAAAAGGAAAATTGAGCTTGGGGCAAGTGGCTGGCTTCGTGGCATTTTCCCTCTTACCGCCCATCCCTGCGCCACTCGATTTTCCACGTCTCCTTTGCCCATTTTGTCGTCATCATAACGATGGTGTATGCGTCATCTAGCACCCACTAAAGCATGGTTGATGTTGCAATGACAACAGATTGCTGACTCTTAAGGGAATATGCAAGTTTTAGTTCCTGGATAACTGTGCTGTTTAAGCAAATCCTTCAAAAGCTTTACAATAATCAAGTGCATTTTTATTTACCTTTATTTTAGGAAATACTAGAAGGACCAACATGCTTTTCAGAAACCACATTGTCTTGTTTCTCCATTTCTTGGACACCCACGTTCTAGTCCCTAAGTGGAATCTCACAACTGTTTGCAACACTTTTATGGCCAAAATATCAAACATTCGCCGATAGCCTAGAAGCCGCCTTGGCAGGTACAGACAGCTAGCCAAATGGCTGACACAGAAGATGGTCAAGAGAACCCGGCTGAATTTATGACAGCCAACATGTCAAAGTCAATCAAATATTGTGGCAATCAATTTGACTTGGTCACGTTACGCTTCGATTTCGAATTGGGATTTATTTATTGCGGCAGGAGCAGCACCTCCAAAAAAGAACAGGGATCGAGACCCGGCCCTCAAATGAAGGGAAAACGTTGTTATAAAACATATTCCATTTTGGCACCACAGCGGGAGTCCCTGTTCCCCGTTTCCTGGGCCATCCGTCAGGTGGGCCCTCAGATAAGGATAAAAAGTGTTATGTAAATTTCGTAGAAACGGACGGATGTCAAAACCAAAAAACCTTCTGGGTGTGGTGTGCCCTCAAAGCGAAATATATGACTCTTTGGGCAAATTGGAAATTTATTTGTTTACGCGTCCTGTGCGGGGCATACTTAAAAGTCATGAAAATTTACAACATGGCTGCGCACACCGATGGCCAATACATCTGACAAGTTGGCTCCTACCTTCCTTTTTTTCTCCTATTGGTCCAGAGAATTTTTTATTTATTTATTTTAGCCAGGGCGCGCTGGTGTGTGTTTTGTAGTTCTGGCTCGTAAATTTCCGAATCCGTATAGCCGGCTCGCCCTCGCTCCTTATATGGCATCGCTTTCCGTATTTATGTGAGTTTGTGATTTATTTGATTTTGTATTTCGTAGCCATAAACTTGAGGCCAGCCCGGGGTTTGAGTCATAAAAATGCATTTGGTTTTTGGGATTCTTCTTAATTTTTTTTGGAAATTCAACTAATTGTTAGGAAGCCCTAGAAATCGTCTTCAGCTCATATGTAAATTCCTGGACAAACCCATTCATTAACACACAATCAAATCCATTAGTCGGTCACAATAGAATTCTTCCTCATCACCGAAAGAAAAAATCAATTAGACAGTATTCCCCATTTCTGTCATAAGTTTTTATGAACCGGCCCATTGTCAGCTCGTTGGCCTGTCACTTTTCGTCGGCTGCCCATTGTCGTTGCCAAAACTGTCACTTCTGACAGTCGCCTCGAATCGGATTTGGTCCATAAGCTTTCATTATGCCAGTGCTAATTATGCGGCCCGATCTTTGTCTCATCAAAAGTAACAGATCATAAAAAGCCATTTTTGGCCATAATAAATATTGTGTTCATCTGTGGCCAATGGCACTTAGCCACATTCCCAAAGGTATTCATTTATGGCAGCTGAATATTGTTAGTTTCCTAGAAATGGATTTCTGGGTGAGGAACAGGTAGGCTAAGAGCCTACCATAAAATTTAAAGTGCCTCTGGACAGTTTTATCTTATTTATAATATTATTTTTAAAGAGTTATTTCTAAAATGCACTATTACCAAGGTTATTTGTCCTCAAAATATATTATATTCTCTATCCTGACTCGTATTCAATTAATTCCGCAAATTATCTCTTGCTTTAAGCCAATTACACCAAATGCCATTTCCTCCTTTTCCTGCTTATCGTGCTCTCAGCCATTATTTCTAGCCACCTACTATTTGCAAAACAATCCCAGCCAAAGTGTTTACATACATTGACTGAACAATCAGGACCCGAAATGCCATTACATTTATGCAAAACAACAGGGAAGAGCGGGCAAAAATCACGAAAAAGCCATAACACCAAAACATGCAATAATTTTATTGCCCGGAGTGGACCTCCTAACTATGCCCCCAAACACATGGGCTGTCATTAATAATGGCCACAGACGCTATAATTCACCCCGCTGGGCGGTGGGGCATTGGGGGCGTGGCTTCGGAGGTCTCCCGCTCATAAGAGCGTACAAAATGGCGACCATTTGCATTAAATGATTGCTAAAACGAAGGACCAAAGGAGTCCTGCTCTCTCTTTCGTCGTCTGTGTCCAAAAACGGTTTTAATTATGATAACAGCGCAATTATTCTTGTCAAGATCATTTGACCAACCACCCACTTTCATACGAATGAACTGAGAAAAAAATTCGAAGAATTGCAATCTTATGACATCATTAAGATGGAAATAGGAGGAAAAAAAAAACATATTTTGTGACATATTTTGGTAACATATTTTCAATGAAAAAAGTCAAATTTTCACGATGTTTTTTATTACCTTTTTTTTAATTTGACCTTTTTGTAAATTTCATAAATAAATCTTCGAGTAGAAACTTTTAATATCTTTGTGAAAACTAAATTTTAGTATATACAATTTATAAGCTTTGTTTTTAGTTTGCTGATATATCATAATGACTTTCCCAATTTCTCTCTGTGCACTGGCCACTTTGCATTTTGTCTGTCTGTCATAATTTGGCTTGCTTTTTGGGGGCGGCTGCCGTCCAGCTTGTGCCTTTTTGTTTGTCAATTTGCATACTATCATCGTCATGGCTGTTTTTCATCCGGCTCTGGCTAACACACACTGCCACACATGCACGCACACTAATTGAATATGTATGAAGCTGGCAGGATGCCCATCGTTGTCGTTGTCCTTCTGCAATTCGTGCCATCCCGGGTCCAGAATTTAATTTACACTCACCCAAAAGTCATGCAGTCATTTGGCATGTCTATCAGAGAGGCGAGTTGAGACAGCGCGGGGGAGATCGGGGAAAAAGCGGGGGAGAAAGGGGAAAGCTAGGGAGTCGGCTTCAACCCGAAATCCTGCAGTTTCCATCCATCTCCCTGTCCATTTGTACTCGTCATCAGCGCATTCCCTGACCTCCGCCTCCCCTCCTCCTGTTTAGTCCTTAGCACAAAATGACGCATATTTAGCTGCAGCTCAAGCCATCAATCCTGAATGTTCATCTATCTGTCTCTATCTCTGTTGCTTTGCTTTCTCTGTCTGCCCCAGGATCTCCTTCTCTGCCTGCCCTGTGCCTCATTCTTTGGCAATTAATCATTTTTCCTCATCATAAACGTGATTTCTTTTCCACTCCTGATTGCGCTCCGTTGTGTGGCGAGAAAAGGTTTTCCATTCGGTTGGGGGCTTGGGGAAGGTATTTCGGAGGGGGTGGTGTCCCGCAAATGGGGCAATCATGTCCTTCTAATCTGGATATCTGTGTTGAGAATCATGTTTTTTTCATGTCTTCTTTCATGTCTTTTTGTAAACATCTTTTTTTTTAAATTTTCATAATTTTTAGTATTTTGAATCCATAGTTTTTCGATGTTAGAACTGAAAAACATCGTCTAAGAACTCCCTCTTCTGTTCTTTTAACCCTTTGACAACCCACCGATTTCTGCTGCTTTTAAAACCCACCGCGAACCAATTAACTTGCCGGCTTACAACTAATTCAAGAATTACAAGGACCCGCAACTCAGATACAGATACGTGGCGAAAGATACAAAATCTCGGACGGCGCACGCGGCGAAACCACGGACCGGCGACCATGACACGTGCGTTTCCGGGGCTGGGATTACAACAAAAGTTGATAACAACAAATTTGACGACACAAAGGATTTATTTGTTGATAACATTTCCTTCCTTTTCTTTTTCGGTGTTGTACGGGTGGAAAAAAGGGAACTTTAAAATGGTGGAGGATAACACATTGCACTAAGCCTTTAGGACGCGCTCCCCGGGGAAATGGGGGCCATTGAGACCCATTGGCGCCATTTTGTATCTCGTGGTAAGGCCGAAAAATCCACGAGATTTGCCTTTCAATAAAAATGCAAATTTGTCAGAAAAGCGGAGTTCTGCTTACTCCGGTCTACCTTTTTCGGAGTCAGTTTCTGTTCTTTTTTATGCATTGTTTGGGTTCGGGTTGATTGCCTCATCCGCCATTTTTATGGGCTTTTAATTTGCATTTGCCAAAAAGGACTTGGACCCAGTTTTAGGTGGTATTCGTTTTAGGAGTTCATAGCTGCTTACCTTAACCTGCGACTCGGACATTCCTAAGGCATAAGCGAGCTTGGCCCGCTCGGGTCCGGCCAGATATTTGGTTTGCTCGAACGTCTTCTCCAGGGCGAAGATCTGCTGACCACTGAATGTTGGGCGGGTGTGTTTCTTCTTGCCATCCTTGTCGTTCGATGGGTGGTGCTGGTGCGATTGCGACAGATTGGCGGACACTAAAAATAACAAAAATATTTAATTTAGTATTTTATAAAATAATTAGTTTTATTTATAGTTATTCTAAAATAATAGCTATCGAAATATTTGTTTATAAACCTTATAGCTGCCTCTCCTTAGCTTTTCATATCCTTACCATGACCCAAAACTTTTCGAATTTCTATTGAAACACTTTGAGTACCTTGTTTACAAGCATCTCTCAAAACTGTATAATTTTCGTCTCCCCAAAAAGTAATATTATGAAATGTTACACAATGTCGCCGTAAAGATGTGGACAAAGTTGTTTAGCGCATCGCGGGGTGGTTGGAAAACGGTTTCCTCTTTGCGGCAGAAAAGTTTTATGACATTTATTAATTGTTTACGAGGCGACAGCTGCTAATTTGAGAAGAACTTTTGGGACAACGGCAGGGTAAAAGGTGTCTAGGGGTTGTCAACTACAATCAAATGATTTTAGAAAGCCCAGAAATATTTAAACAAAATTAATATATGTTTTAAAATTCTGTAAATATTATTACAAGTATTTTAAAATGGAATAAAACGCTTTTTATAATCCTTATAAATTTCAACATGACTAATTGCGCCCTAATTGCAATGTGCTACGAAGATAAATGTACGAAATACTCGCCCGAAAAAGTCCCTATACACACGTTTGCCCAATTAACAAACCGAAATTGACCACAGCAATTTATGATACAAGAATCCCGAGGACGAAAACTTTGCCGTCGAGGGTCGTCGGAGCCTTCATTAAAATCAATTAGCAAAAGCGACGACGACGACAGCGAGAGGCCAATAAAAGCGAGCCAAGTGGTCCAAAAACAGAACGCCCACCCGGCGACCACGCCCCCCACCAAAGAGGCACTGCCATGGGCGGCGGCAGGCGGATTCGCCAGGGGCTACGTGCCCTGTTCGCTCGTAAAGTCAGTCAAGTGGACATGGAGGGTGGTCATAAAATTAAACGGTAGCTGTGGGAACGGCAAAAAGGGCGTGGGGCGTGGGCGGTGGTGGTGGTGGGTGGTGTGTGTGTGCTTTCAATTAATGTCACCCCATTATTAAATGATCCCTAATTATGTGAAATGATTTAACTAAATATGCACGAGGCAGAACCCAAAAGGGGACATCGGCTGGAAAGGCAAATGGGGTCCTGGTAAAAGGTAAAGCCACAGACAGCCGTCGCCCTCAAAAGGGGTGGTCCCTTTTTTTGATACGAATTGCCCTGAAACTTTGTGTCCCTTTATGATACTTTGGTGCCATTTGCGCAGAATTATTAATTTAAATGGTTATTTCTAACAGCTTTCATATAGATAAGGTTATTTTTTATTTGGGTTAGGGACTGCGCTGAATTAAATGGGATGCGTGTTATGGTGCAAGAAAGGATTGTAATTAAACGACATGCGTTAAAATTATCAAAGGATAAAATCTTACTATAAAAGGTAGATCATTTCAGCTATAAAAACTGTCTAATAGTTTATAAGAAAATAAATTACATATAAAATAAAATTTATTTCGAACTACTTTTCTTAAAACATTTTTACGTGTTGTTTAAGAATAAAACCAAAAACTAAATAAAATAAAATATCTTTATCTGGCAATTTTCATTAGATTTATAAGGGTTTTAAAAAAAATCACTTCCATCGGAAGCCTTCAAAAATGCCTTCCTTTTACTGTTCCATTTTCATGTCATCTGCTACTCTGTCCTACTTTGCTTGCCCTGTTCGAATTATGAAAACAAAATGCCTTGCCAAATAAAAATGTGTGTGGCATTAAATTTATACGTTTCTGTGCTTTTTCTTTTTTTCGCTTACAATTCTGGAGCTTAACAAGACTTGTCAATAAAGGGGGATAGGATGTGCAAGGGTATCTCCCGCGGACTTTCGCTTTGGAGGGGGTCGGGCGATGTAACAAGCGTAATCCCTTGCAAGAAAAATTGTAGCAGTGATAAATTTTTTATTCTCTTTCGGTAGAGCTGTCTCGCTCTGCTCCCTGCCTGCATCTCTTTCGCTCCGCCGCAGTCCTTCGGCGGTTGGCAGCTGCGTCCTGCAAGGACCCTCATAAATAACCGACAAATATGAAGCGTTTATTTGCTCATGTCACGGCCCTCAAACGCAATGCAATGAAATGGAAATGGTCCGCCCCTGCCCCCTCTTTGCGCCCCCCTCTGCACGCCCCTGGGTCCTGCGATTGAGGCAGTGGCAGTTGTCTATAATCGCATAAGTCACCCTGTTGGCATCGCTGCATTTGCACTTTTTCCTCCCGGCACTCGAATTCCTCGGCTCTTCCTTTTTTTCATCACTGCCAATATTTTTTATGGCATTAATATTTTTTTTTATTTTGGCGGGGTGGCAAGCCAAGTCAAGGTGGGCGTGTGCTGTTTTGGGTAAATGTTTCCCTTATTGAAAATATTAAAACGTCATTCATTATCGGGCGTGATGGGAGTAATGAGGGGAATGTGATTAAGGTGGGGTGAGTTAGGCGGGAAAATCGTTAACACCAAATATTGATAGATCATCTTATTAAATTATAAATCAGAAATAAATTTAAAACTAGTTATGCATTAGCTTGTGACTATATTTTTGAGCCATCATAAAATTATCATATAGTAAAAGTAAAACTATATATATTCTTATATATGCATCCATTTATATGATAAAGGTATAAAATTTATTAAAAAACCAATAGTTGGTATTATATTTATATCCCAATTATAAAATCCCTGCCAGTTAAAGCTTTTTGTACCCAATCCATGCCAACCTACATCGTTTCCAGCCGCTTCTCACGTTGAAATAACAATCTTGTAAAATCTTTATGCCAATCTGGTTGCTGAGCAGTAAAATCCTTGCACACCAGTTGGGGCGGATAATCCGCACCTTTTTATATACCCCAGGTAGCGATGGGGCTACGATGGGGATACGAATACGTGCATATATAGGTGGGTTGGTCGGCTGCCTCATTAAGTGCCACTGCTGGCGTCCCTCTCTCTCCCTCGTGCCTTGTGCGGTGTTTTATGGCCTGTTTTATGCCCGATTATATGCTTAAAGCACAAGTTTTACAGGGAGCCCAGGGAGGAGGGCCCAGGGAAATTCCGGAGGGGATGACACAGAAAATGCCACTTGAATTTTAATTAAACGCAACAGCTAGACGGGCTAGTGCCGTCTCTCTCGGCTGTCTTCATTAAGCTTAATGAATTGTGTCAAGCGTAGACTGCGGTTTCAGTTGCCGTCCTGCTCTGAATTTACGATTCTCTTCCGCTCGTCCTGTATTTACTTTTTATGCCAAAGTTAATTATTTCATTAGCACAATGCGGTTACACGCTTTATTTTAATTTCGCTTTTAATGAATTAAAGCTGGCACAGGATGTTATGAATAAAAAGGGCTCAAAAGTTTTGTTTGCTAAGAAAATGTGGCTATAAAAAAAACATTTTCAAACCAAGTTTGGTGGTTTGATATATCTATAGATATTTATATCTTTTTAACCATTGATATCTGCTCAACGATAACTAACCTACACCACTGATAAGCGAACCCATGCAAATAATATCCCTGCCCACTATCAGGCACTATGCAAACCCACTTAATTCCTTTCAATCATAATAAATAAAATTCCCCAATGAACTTGCATAAATTGCAGGCAAATAAATTGCAATTAATAAATTGCCTGGCAAATATTGGCAGTAAACAACGAAAATAATCGCATTGATAACATTGAACAGGTGCAAATGCAGATATGGGAGAATAAAGCAAAAAAAACCCTGCCAGCAAATGCAATGAAAAATGCCCCGGCTTAATCAAAGAGTAAATAATGCCACCCAAAAGCTAATCAAATGCAGTGGCATTATTAATAACAAATAAAATGTGCTGAAAAAGAGGAGAACAAAAAATCATAGCCTACTTTCGCGGGCAGGAGACCGAATTCAAATGAGTTAGTGTGTGTGCTATGCGCACACGCACACTCGGGCAGCGGGGAAAGCTTTCTCCCTTGTTAACATGACAGCCTACAAGCACATAAACACAAATACCCACACACACGTGTGTGTGGTGCTGCTCCGTTTCGGGATAAAAATGAGGAAAATCCGAGTGGAGCAAGACAAAACAGCCCCCAGTATTTCAGCCAGATAATAATGTGGCAACATATTCTCGCAGCGTCTGTGTCTGCCCTTATCTTCCTATATACATTATGTATACGGCCAGTCTGCCTTAACATTTTGTTTTCGGCTAACGAAAGTTCTTTTCCGTCTGGACCTGCCAGCTGTCGCACAATGTGTACACAAATAAATAAAAAATGAATACAAGCAATGGCTGTATGTTTATGTAAATAGGCGAAATATGGGAATGCTTTACGTGGCCAAAGTTAACCAAAACAGAAATGATGTGGAAACAATGAGCCGCAGCAACTGACAATTGAAACATGTTTTTCAAATTCCATTCTATTTTATGGCTTGTTAGCGCTGGCTGAGGCTCTCAAATATAAAGGTATCGATTTTTATGTGGCGAGGAAAAGGAAAATTGGGTAAAAGAAAGTGACCTTGAGAGTTAAGGATTTGTAAAACTTGTAAAAGTATAAATTGTTAAATTATATATGATAATTAAATCGATGAAAATTAAATGTATTTTATGTATTTTACATAGAAATTATTGCCTTAAATGCTTAACAACATTCTTTCAGATCAGAACATATTTATCCCTGCTTAATCCCTAATTTTCTGCTGACTACATCCGATTCACTGCTCTGTTTAGCAAATCAATTAAACAAATATTTGCCTTTTGCTGCCCACAGAGCTACCAAAAGCGTGAAAATTCCTCGGCCCCTAACGACACACTTCAGAAATCAAATCGAACACAAGACAAACATAAGCACACACTCCGTGCCACGAATCCCACTCTCCAGTGCGGCAAGATCGCTGAATGCGAGAAGATTGTGAACGATTTCCGAGTTTTGGGCCAAGACTTTAGTGCCCCGTCATGGCCGCAATTAAAAGGCAAACAGCAGCAGCAGCAGCAGTAGCCCACAGCACTAAATCAAATCAATTGCCAATGCGAACCCCGAGACGATGACGATAATGACGGGGAGCGCGGCAGAGGGGGCCTTTGAGCAAATAAACAATTGCCGGAGAAAAGGGAAACGAGTCTCGGACTGGTGGCACATTACTTAATGAGCTTAGCGATGCCTATAAATAGATGTAATAATGAAGTAACCAGATCAGAAATCAGAAATCGGCTGGCCAGTAAATTAATTTTTCATATGTGCGCGGTGCCATCCCAGCATCCCGGCTATCATCATGGCCATCATTATCGACTTTTGTGTGGAGTCATGGCGAAAGAGAGCTCTCGTGAGCCGCTGATCGTGTCAAAGTGCTGCCTCAACACTTATTAATGAGTCGCACAATGCAACTTGCCCCCGTTGTAAGTCGCACTGGTAATCACTTGAGAAGCCCATCGCCTGATCACCGTGGTCATTAGTTGGGCATTCGCTGCGCTTTGTTAACGGTTTCCCCGCTCCCAGGTCCCCAGGTGCCCGAATCCCCAAATCCGATCCAATTCGATTCGATCGATCCCCGCCCCCCGAACAGGAAGCTGAAATCGCAACGCGGTGTGCCGGCTTACAATCGTAACCAAATTACGCGCCCGATTCACCGATCTCCTCGACTGTCAGTCGATCAATCGCAAATTAATCTTTGTTCGCCGGCCATTCGAGGAATCGTGGTACTCACTCGTGTTGGAGAGGCGTTCGCGCCACGCTATGGGATTGGCCACCAGGCCCTGCAGTCCCG
This sequence comes from Drosophila biarmipes, assembly GCF_025231255.1. Lineage (NCBI taxonomy): Eukaryota > Metazoa > Arthropoda > Insecta > Diptera > Drosophilidae > Drosophila > Drosophila biarmipes. The sequence continues at coordinate 20,513,571 of NC_066613.1, read as the reverse complement.
GCCAGTACAGGTGCGTGCGGTCCACTATGTGTCCGGCGTGGGTCTTCAGCGGCGCCCCCTGGCTCTGGGACAGGTATTGGGCCATTCCCGCTGCGGCGGCGGCGATCGAGAAGCGGGGGATGCCAGCTGGGGGAAAAGGTATAAGGAAAATCAATTTATTAACAATTCATTTTTTAGGATTTAGTATCTAAGAAATTTTTTCCAACAGAAATTCTAAAGAAAATGTTAGAATAAAATGTTCATTTTCCAGGAAATGTAATATAATTTTAATTAGGGTTTTCATGGAGTGAACAGAGTACTAATTTTGGTATACATTAAGTTAAAAAAAATGCTGCTCATCTAACGAATTGGATTTTATTTTAACTGTTTATTTAAAGTATTTTTATGGTTTTAAAAACCTAAACTTTTATTATATTTAATTTTTTTATAAGTTTAATTATGTTATTTTTAAGTAATCTCCTTTATATAAGTGATAGTTGTTGTTGAACTTGAATTTAGTTTAACTTATGATTTTAATAATATACTTTTCTTTCTGAATTCTGATAACTAGAAAAATGTGTTTTAAAATAAAATTTTAACTAATGATCTAGGTTATCTTATAACTTGAAATCATAAAATCATTTCTTATAGCCCTGATATCAACGAAACTGTGTTCTTTATAAGGCAAAAGCAATCCTATCAATCACTACCGCCTTATAAGCAGAGAATACCTCACGATCCTTTGTATAACAACCATCGAAATACGCACCCCATTAACTAATCCTCTCTAAAGTTTATTTCCCCTTCATGGGGTTCTCAGCTGGCCAATTTTTCCGCCCACTCATGCTCAACTCACTTACACAATACGGAATTTGTTCGAATTAATTAAAGGCCATTAAATAATTTGTCATAAAAAGAATGAGAGACAATTTCGGTGACCGAGACATTTAGAGAAAAAAAGTGGTTTGAGCAAATAAATAAACGAATCAAATCACATAAACGCCCTCGTTAAAAATAATTAAAAATGTTATGGCAAATTGTCAGCGCCCTGTCGACCGCGCCCCCCATCAATCCACTGTCATGTCACACAATCGGTCCACATTTGAGTGAAAAAGTCGAAAAATCAGAGCCAGAGAGGCTGAAAAACAAAATCATTTTAGTGAAACGACAACGTCACAGGCCCCCAAATCCTATCCCTATGTGGCCCACGTTTTTCGTGTGTCATTTTGATTTAATTACAAACAATTTGACAACTAATTGCTGCCACATTTAACGTTAAAACGCGTATCTCATTACGTTTTGTGGTAATTTTGCAATTGGATATTATAACCACTCCGGGGTTTCGTAGCAAACGCTGTGCCCAATATCTGGAATTGCCCTGATTAGGCAAAGGGTTTCGGGGGGCGTAATGACAGGGGGGGCCTGTGGGCTGGGGAATGGCTTTTATTGAATCATATGGAATCATGCCAAACCGGATTCGTGAACAAAACAACAATTTTCGCTCGTTTTTGTTCGCCGGGGTGGCTCTTTTATTTTTCTGTTTGCTTTGCGAAACGAGTTTTTGAAGCATTTAAAATATTTTATTTTATGTGTATGTGTTTGGTGCTTACAAAGTATCTATTGATTCGTGGTTGGTATATATTAGAGTTGCATAATGATTTGGTGAATTTAATTGGGACTCGGGAAAGCCAATTGTAGGTGAACAGGTTTCCCAAAAAAAACCCTTCATAGCTTTTTTAGATGGCAAAGCATTTGTTTACTTTTAATATTTGTTAAATGTATAAAATCGAATTGAGAAGATCAAATATCATAAAATGAAGATACAACGTTTCAGATATTAAGAGCTGCAAATAAAGATCTTCTCACACCTGTTCTCATCTTCTTTGAAATAAGCTTCTTCTCTTAAGACCTAAGGTATCACCTTAATAAAATGATTCGTAAAATAAGCTGGTTAATTGATTTAATATTTATTGTTAAATAAAACAGGTTTTGCTGATATTTTAAGCCACTTAATTAATCTATTGTTTATATTTTTATAGTGAAAATAAAAAACTTTTACTTAAGTAAAACCAACATCATCTACCAAAATAGATTTATATGCATTAATTATTTTTGTTCTTTGATCTTTAAGTTATGATTTCCATCCCGTTCTATCTCAAACCCATCCCCTTACTCACCTCCTGTTAAAGCACTTAGACCCGCCGATGTGACCGGCGGCGGTTTGGAGAGGATGGTATCGATGCCGTGCGGATTGGGGGCTCCCTGGCTATTGGTGTTCGTGGTCGTGGTGGAGGAGGACGAGGAGCTTCCCCCAGATCCCCGATCGCTGATCAGATGCGAGTTCGGGCTGTGTCCGTAGGACAGTCCATTGCCCGAGGCCGACGATCCGCCGACGCCCTGACCACCACCCGTCTTCATTTCCGTGGTCATGGAGTGCAGGGCCGCCAGCGGAGGACCCAGAAAACTCAGCGGCAGCTTGTGATCCATGTGGTTATTGTTGAGGTTGTGGCTCCCAGGATTTCCCCCGTGATTGGCATTGTGCAAGGCCAGAGGATTGACCCCGTGGTGGTGCTGGAACTTCCCCCTCTGGCTGGTGAGATTCTCGGGGCTGTAGTCGTTCTGGGCCTGCGGCGGCGGGCTGGCCGACTCGCTGGTCTGGCAGGGATCCTCCGCTCCGCTGCTGCGCTGGCTCAGGGCATACGACTTGGCGCTGTCCACGCCGGGACTGGAGTTGTGCTCGTAGCGCGGCGATGGCGAGGAGTCCGAGTGGAGGCGCGAGGAGGCGGGCGGCGGTGTGGTCGACGGCGAGTCCGAGTCCTTCAGGCCACCGCCATGTGCCGCCGCCTTGAGCAACATCAGCGGACTGCTGTTGTTATTGTTACTGCTATTATTGTTGTTGTTATTGTTAATATTATTGTTGTTGGCATAGACAGCAGCTGCCGCCGCTGCACTGTGGTAGTCGGCCAACTGTTGTTGGTAGTCCGCCGCTGCCATGGCATGGGCATGCACGTCGGCGAAGCCGTTGCTCATGGCCGCCGCCAAATGGTGACGCTGCGCCGCCGACGGGGGACTGCCCTGGGCGGCGGCCGCGAAGCTGTGGTGTCGCATATACGGATTGATCAGATCCATTTCCGGCGCCTCGTGGCCGTAGTCCAGGCACTCGGGGTGCTGCTGCGGCTGCCTGTAGAAGCTGGGCGGCAGGGCCAAGTTGAAGGCCGAGTTGGCGGACAGCTGGAAGCTCTGGGCCAGCTGCTTGGCCGCCACCTTGGCGTCGGGCGGTGGGGGCGTGGGCGAGGGATTGCTGCTGCCACCCGCCGGCGTGATGCTCAGGAATGGACTACCCAGCTTGGGATCGGTCTGCGGAGGGGGCTGCACTCGGAGAAGATGGAATCTTTGCGCTGGTCAAGGTGGCCGGAGATATATTCTTGGTACTCGGGTTATCCTCTTTTATAATGCCTTCAGGTTCCTTGATAAGCTGCCGAGCCTTGTTGAAGACTTTGTTTCAGGGTTGCCAGATCTTATGATTTTTTAATTTTGATCTTCTATTAGTATCTAGATCTAGTTGTTCTGGAGATTCTTTAATTTTGTGTTTCACTTTCTCGTAATTTACAAGTTTTTAGGTTTTTTATACCAAAATATATATCAAAGATCAATAGATCTTAAATCCCTTCAGTTCACAAGCACGAAACCAATTTGAGAAACGAATAGCGCTCAGATCGTTTTTTTTTTATATATATAAAACCACACTTTGTTTTTACCGATTTTGAACTAACGCTTTTGGCTACTCCGTGGCCGAAAGGTATCGCAGTGAATGAAGACCCGCGCGTGTCCGCTTGCTTAGGCCTACGACTAGCGAATGATTTCGAAATTGACTCGACTGGCCCTCAGCACAATCTCAGTTTCAGTTTCAGTTTCGGTTCGGTCTCTGGTTTTGGGTCTTGGGTGGTGGTACGGGTACGGATACGGATACGTCTTTCAACCCTCCGAAGACCGGATTCCACTCGCAGCATCGCCGCTCGAGAGAGCGAGCGAGAGGCGTGCATGTGGTCGAGCCACTCGCACGCATCGCTGCGTCTCTCTTGCGCCCGCAAGAGCGTTCCACAATCAGTGTAAGCACGAGATGCAGACTGGAACGCAGTGGCATTGGCACAAAACGAATGGGAATTTTATTATGTACATCATTAAAATCAACTATTTCGGATTCGGATTGGAGCCTGGGACTGAAACGGGAACTTATCCTGGTGCTGGCGGTGTCCGCCCTCTCGCTCGCACCTCCCCCCGTCCCTCTCTGGCCCACTGCGCTGGCTGAGTGCATTTTCATGGCCTTTTCCCCGGTTTTCCCTGGCTTGTGGGTGGCCTTTGGGCCGCCTGCGAATGCCGTTTATTTGTTTAAAAAGCTATAAATATTGAGCTGGGGCTGGCAGCTTTTTCGCTGGCCTTATTCATTTAAATAATTAAAAATTGCGCTGACGATAAATGAGAGCAATAAATGTAAGCGGAAAACTAATGGGGCAAGCATAAAGTGGGGGGATAAGGTAACACAAATTGGTTGCTAAATGATGGAAGTGATTTTTTTATAACAAGGAAATGGGAAAAACAAGTTTTCAGTATAGTAAGATAATATTTATAGTTATAGGTTAAGTTATTTTGCGGACATTTCTTTATTTTTATACCTTTTATAGTTTTTAGATCTCTTTACTATTCTAATTAATCCCAGCATATCCCTAAAATATGGTTAACCTGCAAATATTTATCTCATGATTTTCCCCACCCATTCTTTCAGCACTGAACTGAATTAATGCGCTAATTAACATTTTAATATTATTATGTGCTGTCGGTGGGTCTGGCTCTGAGTCTGAGGATTGTTAACCCACCGACGTCCAACGATTTATATTTATGTTTATCTATATAAAAATGCCTCTGATGCCACACTCACACGCACACTCAGCGGCAGACAGACGGGCGGTTCACATACAAACACAAAAATGCGCTTCATTTAATAATAAACTACACAAAATTTTAATTTACTCAGACAAAACGGTGCGAACTCATAGGAACGAAATGGGAAATGGAACCGTGGGCAAGGCCACGCCCCCGAAGCCAGAGAGGGAGAGGAAGCGGCGACCGCCATTGTTGGATGAGTGAGTGTGAGTGGAAGGAGGAGAGCTATAGGGAAACCCACTCAAGCGTCGAGTGAGGTAGAGTATCTCTATCTTTTGTCGGGTTACTTTCCACCACAGCTTGTTGATTTTCGACTGTGTTTCTCATTTAATTGACTTTGCCGGCCCCATAAAAATGTTGACTGCTTAAACTTTAAATACCCCCAAAGACCTCACTCACTCCCCGCTCTTTTTTCTAAGCAGCCCGCATCTTTTTCTTTGATCTTAAACAATACAATATAAATTTATGCATGGCAGAAAACATGTCATAGAATCTTCTCCTATCGCAGTTAACAGATCTCTAAGAATTACATTGAAAAATGTACACTTGTAATATTCTTTTGCCGTTTTTTAACAAATAAAAAATGTACTTGGCAGAGAAAGTAACCTAAAAATTGTACGCTATATTTGTTTGATACATTTTTAAAAATAATAATAATAAAAATAAATAAAGTGTATTTTTATTAATGTTTATTTAAAATAATATCTAAAAATAAAATAATACTATATAACTTTGTCTCTGCTATCTTTACTACAATTTAACTACCCTTAACTGTTTAGTAACTACAAATTTTAAAGAATATACCAAATACACTTTACAGTGTAATCAAGGCCTCTAAGAATTTGAGCCCAACAAAAAATATAACAACACACTAAAAAGTTGCTCAAAAATAACCAAACAACACAAGCCCTATCTGTGATTGATTTATTGTTTTATTGTGCCAAAAAAAGAGAAAAGGAAAAACTGAGAAGGAAGCTGGATGGAGAAATTAAAATTTACAATACCGATAAGCAGAGAATTGGAAACACTATTAAAGGCCTAGAGTCCACATCTTTTGAGCATCTCGAATCAAGCGAGGTTGGGCTGGGTAATTAATAAATAATTTGTGAGATTTTTATTTTCTTTCACATGTTGGCCCTAAAATCCGAGCTCAACTGGGGAGAACCGAAAGGTAAATAGCCATGGCTAATGTCTTGGATTGGTGCTCAGGGAAAGGAGACGGGGAAATCGGCTTGGGTCTACCCTCACTCACAGTTCATTAAACTGCGAATGGAGCTAAGACTTCCCTAAGAACTTTGGTATTTATGACTTTATTGTTCCACGTTTTGAAGGTAGCATTTTAAAATTTTCATAGAGACAGATAAAACTTAGGTACAAAAACTGCGAGGTCAAATCACTTAAATTATTTTGAATCAAGAGATTTGAGATTTCTCAATCTCAAACCTCGACCAATCTAAACTTTGGCCAAACCATCCCCCGAATCCCAGCCAATATTTGGTCAATAATCCTTTTCCAAATTTGAATTTCCCATTGGCCACATAACATCTGCGACTTTGTACCCCTTTTATCCCCTTAAGCCGAAATCCCAAAACCAACTGCTGACCAATCTATGCACAACAGAGTTTTCATTTCACACCTATTTGAAATTTGCTGTCATCTTTGCTTACTGTTATTATTATTATTATGATTATAATGCGTTTCGGAAATGAAATTGGGGCAACCGCAGGATGCGAAGGCTGCCGCAGCTGGGACCCATGTGTGTTCGCATCGCAAAGTGTGTATGTAAGTTTTTTATGTCCCGGTTCGGTCAGCAAAACAAATCTCAACATTTGGCATACAATTTGCATTATTCGAGATTGTTTTTGTCTTCCCCGTATTTTTTTTATTTTCTATTTTCGTTCAAAGTTAAGTCCGGTTGATGTATGTCAAAGTTACGTGCGCGTGTTAAAATCCTGTCTAATTTAATATCTATAAATCCCCGGCTATGACAGCAAGGGCCCATTGGGCAAAGGGTTCGGGGAAAAAAGGGTTATCATCGGCGGAGGGTTGCTTATCAACGTGGCAAATTGATTTGCGCTCGTTATGCGGTCACTTGGGGTACATTTTTTGGTCAAAATTGTAAAACCGAAATTGGCCAAACGTGCGTTACAAATTAATGTTTGTTCGGGATTTTGTTTCTCCTTTCCCTGCGCTATTATTATTTTTATTTATTTTGCCTTGCTTTTTTTTTGCAAACAAGCCATAAACCCTTTTATACTTCAACAGGACGGCCCGCCTGATGCCGAGTTATGTGGTGCAAATGCCCCTGTGGGTGGGGTTTTATTGGTCAGGCAATCAATATGGTATTAGTTTGGCTTGTCATTCAATGACATCGATATGGCTCATTGATTTGGATAGGAGATAGAGGGAGAAGCTGGGGATTGTAAGAATATTAATAAATTTGGTCATAATATTGAAATGGATAATTTATACAAGACCTAAGGTGTATGTTAGAACAAACATATGTTAGGTTAACGAAGGAAGTGAATTACCAAAGATACTAGTTATTAAAAATATATAATTTATGAAGTCAAAATTAATTATATATACTTAGTCTTTATAATTGCTAAAAAAATGGGTAGCGGATCAGGAAGATTTTGATTAATATTTATGGTTATGATACATATATATATATATTATAAATGTTGTTTAGAAACCGTTTCTATCAGATTTTTAAGGCTGAAAGATAAGGAATGTTACCACCCTCTCTCCCAGCCTCATTTAAGTACAATGCGAACACTTTTTTAGCAACAATTTTTATGTGTAATCGTATTATTCCGTATGATGTTGTGTCAAAGTCTTCTCCCTTCTTACTCACATTTTCCGGCGCTTCGTCAGACTCATCATATTTTTTATAGCATACTTTCGTGCGCACTCACGTTGGGTTAGAAAATGTCGCCTCTGATTGCTTTCTTATTTGTTTACATTTCCAGGCTATTGACATACGCCGGCGTATAGAAACAGTGTCAGGATGGCAAGGATACTCGGGGCACATAGAACGTGAACGGCATGTCAAAAAATCGAAAATGCCCGACACATGTTTCAATCATTTTCCATTTTTATTTATTGTCAGCATTTATTCTGCTGACACTTTTCCAACCCCTCGACCGCCCCCCCAAAAAAATGTTTTCTCCATTGCCCTTGCTTGTGATTGTATCTGTATGTGCGCTTAGAAAACAATTTGCAAATTGCTTCAAAAATCTGCCGTATGCCAAGTCGAGATCTTTGCATGAATCACTAAATGGAAATTTATCTGACTGCAGAAATGGATTTATTTTTCTGCCGCAGTAATTAAACAAGAATTTGGCCAACTGTTAATCAGTTTAAGGAACTGGCAGCTGCTGCGAATTTAATTTCTTAAACATGGCCCATAAATTTTCCTCTGTGGCTGGGGTAGCAGGCAAACGTATTGAAATCCATAAAGAGTCCAAGAATTCAAGGAAATGAAATTGGGAAAAATTGTAAATATTGCGGTGGAGTACGTTGACTTTTAGATTCGAGTTGTAGATTAGCTGCTATATATTAAAATATAATATAATAATATGGAATAAAATATTATTTACAAATCAATTTAATTCTTAAAACTTTATTATATCAATCTTTTACCGAAATGTGCATACTTCCTGGTTTAGGGTCACCTAAAAATATCGTATATTCAATTAAACTAAAAATGTTTATTTTTTAATTCAATGAAATAATTGCAATTAAGCTGCATTCGATTATCTTAACTGTTCTGCTTTATATGTTTCTATGAATGATATTTTGAGTACATTTTTAAAAATACAAAAATCCAAATAATAAATTTAATAATAACGTCTGATGTGGAAATTAGTTTTAAGTAATTTGTATAATAGTATGGGCGTAGTGTATTGTTCAGCTCGACTTTCTATCTTAATTCGTATTCCACCTCCGCCGCAGTGTTGCCAATTTATGTGTAAAGTAAGCAAAAGACGCCTGATTGGGGGTCTGTCCACTCGTTGGCTCTCCTCCATTTGGCAGCACACCCCCACCAAAAACACCCAGCCCCAACCCTGGAAAATATCCTCACTTTTTACCCACCGCACATTGTTGCTCATGCAATTTCAATTACGTTTGCTGTCGATTTTCGAATACGTTTCGGCGTTTCAATTCGATTTGCAATCCACCCTGGCAATCAACCTTCCACTCGACCCCCCACACCCCATCCCCATTTTCACCAAGCCAGCCCACCCACATTTTCCGCCCTCCGATCCACTTGATTTCAATTAAACTGAGTTGCCATTGGCGCTGACGCTTTTCGACGTGTCGCAAATGCAGCTTTCAGTTTTCGCTTTTCCGCCTCTCCCCCGCCACCCAAGAATTTTCCCAAGTTTATTCGCTTGTTTTGCTACTGTCGACTGCTGCCGCTGCTCCTAGCCATTTAATTGTTTTTCTTCGTTTTTCATTTTGTGATTTCCTCTTTGACTTCCACTTTGAGCTGCGCCACTTGACCACTTGCATTTTATGGCGACGCGGAAAAGCTGTTTTCCCCACTTTCCTTCTGGTAGGGGGAAGTGGGGGTTCGGCCATGTTGTTGATGATGTTAACTTGGTGTTGGTTGGGTGGGGCAGGAATACAGTGGGAAAATGTACTTGCTTCTTTTTTGGAAGAGATAAACAGCTTAAGAAATCCGTATACTTGAAAGTTACTCTGTAAACTTAACAATATTATCTTTGGATTAATTGGTGCATATATAAAAACAAATTATAAATCTCTTTTAATTTGTAAAGGTTCCTAGAACTAACGAAATGGAAAAATACCTATTTGAAATCTGAAAAATGTAAAATAAGTTAAAGTACCAATTTAAATGAATGATTCTTAAACAACCATTTAGCTCATATTGTATATTTCCCTACAGCTTTAATTATTATTAATATTTGGCACACCTTTGATATTTAAAAATGAATTAACCATAGCATCCCATAGTACTTCCCCAACCATGATGTAAAAAAAAAAAATCGCAGCCAATCGGGCGCTTTCCAATCGCCAATCGCCCGTCCCGAATAAAAAGCAATGCGCTGCTTGTTTAAAACAAAGGAAATTGCCATTGTAAATAAAATAAAAAATAAGGCAAGAACGAGCAGAGGCGAAATCAAAAGAACTCGCAAATGGAGGGTACAAGGAGGAATTGAACACCAAAGAGCCAAGAATAAAGTTTTTCAAAAGCGATAAAAACGAAATGTCGCATATTTTTATGACAAGGGGGTGAAATTGGGAGGCGAAAGTGAGGTGAGTGGCAAATTTCCGCGCACATTGGCGCAAATTGAATTTGTAGAGCAGCAAACAAATAAAAAATAACTTGGGTAAAAAGCGTTATGGAATTCGAAGCGCTTGTTTCATACTTTTTGTTTGGCTGCACAAAATATAACTAGTTCTCTGCATTAGATCGACACAATAAAATTGTGTGAACTCACGCTATGGTTTGGAGTTGAAAATATTAGATGGTTTCATATGATCCTAATTGAACTGGGATATTATAATTAACACTTGTCCTTTTATCAGTATAAATAAGGATACACAAGCCTTTCAACTTGTCTTAATAAGAAAACAAATATAACTTGATTCTTGAATACAACTTTACAATATATAATTAATTTTACTGGCACAATGCCAATACTTGCCACTCCGGCAGTCCATTTTTCTTGTATGCCTCGGAAATTTTTGATATAGTACCCGCACTAGGTGTTTTCAGCCTTGTATAGGTGTTAACAAACTCTGAAATAAAATGAAGGAGGTTTTAGCTGTGGCTAATGGCAATATATAATAAAAATTTACCCGAGCTGGTATTCGAAGTGGGAAAGTACGTACATCTGTACAGAACCAAGAACTCCTTATTATCCGTTCCTATAACCGTAGACTCTTTCTGCTTGGCGTTTGGAAAAACCTCGCGAAGACATAAGTTAAGGGGCTTTGCTCTCGTCTTTCTAGATGCAAAAACATCCAGATAAAGCGATCTATGTATCAGTTTGCCTTTTATTGAGGTCTGAAAAAGTATTAAAAATAAATTAGTAAAGTGTTGATCGGAGAAGGTTTTTGCTGAACTGACTGAGGGTAATGTCTGGACCAATTTCCGACATGGTCCCAGTTGTGAGGCAAACATTTCTGATAATAATAACGTTGCCCAGATTCCCAAAAGAAGGCTAGAAAGTATTTAAGATATTTAAAATTCATTTGCTAGTACATTTCTTACCTGTTCTTTCCCATTTTAGGTACTGAAACACCTAAGGTCGAAAGTGGATTTTAAGAATTGTAAAAGCGGAACCGTAACGAAGCAAAAATCATATTTAATGCTTGATTTAAAATGAAAAGCTAAAGCTATGAACTATTAGAGTTTATTTCAACAGCAGATACAGACCTGGTAAAATAAATTTAAAAATAATATAAACATTTATTTCTTGAATCAATTCCCAAGGCATTCTAATAATGTATGCATTTCCCAGCAGGTAATTTAACATATTATAGTCTTTGGTCACCCAGCCCGCTCATTCCTTATCTATTAACCCACATATATCATTATCAAATGGCTTTCATTGCCACTTTGGCGCTTGTGGTCTAAGAAACTTTGCCAAGCATCCGAGTTCCCTGACTTGAGTTGGCATAATTTACAGCCATATAAAGTAGAAGCCTCTGCCCCGCCCCATAACTCAGTCCGTTCGCCCAGTTCAAGTATCCACAGCCGGGCACAAATCATAATGCTGATGGCCGCAGATAGAGATAAAGTAATGCGGCTGCTTTGGTCCGCTAAATGGATTTCCCCAAGCATTTGCCAAGTTTATGAAAAATAATCATGGAGACAATGGCCGGGAAGGGGGTTGATCTATATCCGTATCATGCAGCGTGTGGTTGGCGTATAAAGTGCTTTTAAAAACATCCCAACGAGTTCAAGTCTTGGCCAAAAAGTTTTTGGCCCAGCTTCCAGTTGCCGAAGGGCGGGGGGCTGGCTGGTGGCAAAGTGTTTTTCATGAGCAATAATAATAATTTCGAGGCCGAATTTTAATTGCACCCAATGGACTCGTTGAAAAGAGCTAGGGGCGGGGACTCCAAGATGAATGGCGGAATAAAGTAAGCTTTGAAGCGGATAAATAAAAGTGGGTTAGTCGCGTTGCAAGCTATTATTATACTTAGCCAAGATGTATAAGCAAAGTAGTAAAAAAAAGGAATACTTAGAAATTATAAATTAAATATATATAGCTACGATTTCAAGACGTTTTCTTTTTCCCCTTCCAGTTAAATAGCACTCGGGAAAACACTTTCATCAATCACCGAGCCGCTCACGTTGGGATTTCCGCAGCTTTTCCGTATGTCTACCAACGCAAATCCATTAAAATACAGCGAAATTAATTATTATGTCGGTTCCTGGCTGTTTGTGTGCGTCAGGTGGGCGGCATGGGTTAAGGGTTCAGCTCGTTTTTATGGCCACGTCTATTGCCTTGTCGCGTTTATTTTGGCGGCGCCAACTTTCATGCTCAATTAAAACGTTTGTTTAATGAAAACAAATGCGCTTAATTAATAAACACGCATTTTGTGGTCTCTCGGCTTTGGTTTGGGCTCAAGAGGGTGTGTAATGCGGCCTGTGTAAAGGGGTATTTCGGAAACCTCCTCCCCAAATACTTTCGTATCCCTCGAAATGTTTTCGGTAATGCCGGAAAGTCAAAAAGTGTCGCAGCTGTTTGTGTCGCGGTTGTTTACTGTAATGGTTGTTGCCATTGGCTTTGGTTGGTATTGTTTAATTACATTTTGTTCTACTTTTATACGAATCGTTATTGTTTATATTTATTAGACTTATAAAGATATAGATAGAAAACTAGAAAATATTAGGGGCATACCTTTCGGCTGGTCTGAAAAATACTTCTTAGTTCGCCGAGCAAGCGTAGGGCTCTCAAAGCGGCGCTGTGCATCATGTAATATGGTATCTGGAGTTTAAAACCTTCATTAAGTTTTACGTTCCCTTATAAAAGATATAGTTAAATAACAGCAATTTAATTTTTTTTGCAATATATGATCTATAATAAATACATTTCCCATTCTAACATGTAACTATCTTATTTATAACATAATGGTTTTATTTTAGATATGGCAGACTAGCTCCCTGTAGGGCGCAACTTCCCCATAAACTTGACTCCCCAACCTCCTTCCGCTCGCTCCACTTTGTCTGCATATTAGCAGCCATTCTATTAATAGTCATAAATTAACCCCTTTACTTTTCTAGGGCCTGCTATTGCACAATTTTACCAGATGCATAATGCATTTCCGGAGCCCTCTATCTCCCCCATTTGTCGGACTAGACCGACGAGGCCTAGGCTTTGACTTTGGCTTCGATTACGATTGCACTGTGCGGAGTGGCTGGGGATTGCGTTGCAACTGGCATTTTTTACCCACTCTGCAGTGACATATTTCTCGATTATCGCTCAACTTTCCCAGACTTTCTCATAGGTCATCAGAAACGGTTGCAAAACATTTGTTGAATGTCTAGGTGGAAATTTCGATGGCTACTCGCATTACCAGCGCTTTTTGCCACCCCGCTCACCTCGGTCGGCTTGTCTACAATTTCAGTGGTTGGCGCTATTTAAATTGTTACTGCGCTTTTTTACTGCCATTATTCGGTTGGTTTTTTGGGTTATTTGTGTGTTTTTTTTTGCAACTGGCGCTTTTTCATGGAAATTTCGTCAACAACCCGCACACGTGTCCTATGGGTGACAACTTTTGCGGGCCCACAATGCGTATGCTTAATTGGTTGCGACTTATTTGGGTCTAATTATGATGAACAGGGTTCCATTGGGGTAAATATGTTAAGCAAAATATTAATACTTTTGAGCTCTCTTGAGCCCTTGCATATTATGCCACATCTATTATTCAGTAAATATAATTTTAAATCATTTTATCACCTACCCAGAGGTCATGTAAACAAAATCTTGAATTACTCTGAAATTTCAATCTTATCGACGTCGTAAAATCATCGCACCCTCCGCAGATCTCTTGGTCATTTCCGTTACTCGTTAAACGATAAGCTCGAAGTCCAATTAAAATTCATGAATTTTTAAGACGTATTTAGCTCTTATCAAGCCAGTAAGTGCAAACAGATCTGCTGGCAAGGTGTCAAATTGAAAAATGTTTAACGCGCAAAAAAGCTGTGAATGAATCGAGATTAAACAGCATATATTACAGCAGTGCGAGATCGACGGCCGGAGGAAGGGGGCCCCCCATTTGGGACCCCCAAGCGATAAGTAGCCCCTCGGCAGATGCCATGCGGTCGCACACAGCGGCAACTGATTAATTATAGTGAGCACTTGGGTAGTACTACTATATGCGGCGTGATAAAGAGAGAGCATAAAGAAAAAATTATAATCATAAAGGGCAGATCGTCTTCGCTGTGCCAGCTGCTGGGTCAAGTTCAAGGACAAGCTATCAACAATAATAAGTGGAAATGAATGGAGAGGAGGAAGCTGAAATGAGGGTAAGGGGTAATGGGAGCAAGTGTGCACTGGGAAAAATTAGGACAAAAAATGCTTACATTTAGCTTACCAAAAAATATAATGGTTCTTATTATTTGTGTTTTATATGAGTTGGGTTGACATGTGCTATTGTTTTGGGAGTCAACGATGTTAATGATGTAATATAGAACATCAAATTGTAAATATTCCTTCCCTATAAAGTGCTTTATGGACTGACAAGGCTGCGATACGATTGATTTCACTTTTATTCTGACCACCTCTTTCCTGTTCTTTCTCGCTCTCCTGTAATCTTTGGGCAGACCGCGCCCTTTGTAGATCATTGGGTCACTATGTGTGGAGATGCGTCCCCCAGCTTCACTTTACCGCTTGCAACTGGAACACAGTGAAAACATTGGGAAAAAAAAAAAGAATACCGACCATAAGAGCCCCTGAAGGCTGTCCTCTTCTGCGGATCCCCGATGCCCTCCGGTCCTCCGGTTCTCCGGGCTCTTATGAAGAAAGGAGGCAGAAATGAATTTGCAGCTCGTGGGTAATCAAGTGAGGCACTCGCACACACTTGCAACCTGCAACGATGCCACTTGTTCGCTCACTCAGACAGCGTGGAGCTTCCATTGTGAATGGTTTTGTTTTTGTCCGGTGCTCCTCTTACCCTTCCGAAGGAACTGGCAATATGACAGGTTATAAGATATGATTTCAAGAGATACTTTTGTGTCTTAGCCCTATTTTCCAAATCTGATTCATTTTTGAGGAACAAACTTGTGTCAGGAAAACAATTTGAACCACCAGAATCCATAAAGTATTTCAAACTTATGAAAATCGGTTCACACTTTATAAAAATTTAAAAATGATTAGTAAATAAAGGTCGATAGCTTTTATTTCTTAATTACAATATGGATTTGTTTTATAGTTCCCTAGAGTATTTTTCCTTTCTTAAAAGAGAATATAGCTAAACACTTGTTATATAAATACGTTAGAAATAATGAAAAATCCATGAGATCTATCTTTTATGTATGTATTTAGATATTTTAGCCTTCTCGCAGAGCATTTGAAGTTACCCAATTGTTATGGCCTTATCCGACTCGGGTCTCTTCTCTACCGTAACCCCCACTTTGGAGTATTCTTACTTGTTATCAATTGTTGTTGTGGCCGCCTCCCCGGCCCAACCACCCCCCTCCTCACCGGCGGGCTGTGTTGTTGTTATTGCATTTAAGTGCAGCTTGTTAATGCTCATTAAATGTTAAGGGAGCTGTGAGCTGGCTCTGAGCTCGAGAGCTGAGTTTAGCTCCCAGATCGACGGCAAAGGCAATTGTCTCGGCCCGAGCCCTGCCTCAAATTGTGGCAGAGTCCGATCCCGATCCCCGGAGCTGTGGGCTTGGGCTTTAGTTCCATGAAATGAAGCGAGCCAGAAAGTCGCGGCGGGCGCGTTGAAAGGAAAACAACTTCGCCTCGGCACAATAAAATCAAAAAGACCCCAAAACGATCGATGACAGTGAATAAAGTTCAAGCAATAAAACCGAACCAACAAAAAACACGAAAACCCAAAACAGGAGAAGGAAAACTTAATCGTAAATTGAAAATTCAAAGGAACATCGTGAATACCTTAATCTGCTTCCTCTTTTACACCGAGAAAAAAGTGTTAGGAATATGGGTTTTATATCAATAACGCTAATCAATATATTTAGACTGCTTAAAATAACAAGTATGCCTTTAAAACCATGCATTTGAAAGATGATCTTCAAAAAATAAATAATCTTAGGACCGATTTCTCTACCGCATGTTAAACTAAATGTAGGTTATAACCTAATTTAGAGCTTTAAACCTACTTTTATTTTATAATTTACATTTGCTTAGAAGTTTATATAGCATTCCACTGAAAGAAATTTAAATGTTAACCAAATATCTGGGGGCCTTTATCTCAACCTCACGTTAAAGTAGGCTTTAACTATCTATAACTACGTTTTCAGCCTAGCTTAGAACCTACCCTTAATTTAGCATAAGGATTGGAAAACGCACCAAATATTCATTTCAATTTCCCAATTCTAATATCTTTTCTAACTTGGCCGCGCTTTTTCTTAGTGTAGTACTTCATCATCGCGATCGGTTGCTCATTATCGTGATCATCAACATTGTTGTCGTCGCGTGAAAAACCTGTTCGCTTGGGAAAAGGCTCTCGTGTGGTTCTTGTTGTTGCCGGTGTGGCTGTGTGAAGCTAATTGAAAAGAAGTATTAACAACGCTCTGCCTTTTGTTTTTGTACCTTTGATTGACTGACCGACCAACACGAAGGAGTTGTAACGCGGCTGTGGGTAAAAAAGCGGGGCGGCGCGGCGGGATGTCTGGTATGGCATAATTGTGGGATCAGCCAGCGGCAGAACATCACGAGCAGCAGCCACTGCAACTGCAACCGCACAGTTAATTAGTAATGCAAAGCCCATGCCTACTCAGCCGCTCATTCAGGCAGTCATTCAGTCATTCAGCCATTCAGTCGGCCAGGCAGGCGATTGCTTAGAAATTCAATTTGTATTTCCACTGATCGACAGGATAAGAATGTATCCGTCTGCGAGGAGAGCGTGTGAATCCCCCGACCAGATGGAGGGCATCGGAATGGGAATCGTATCTAATGTGACAGCTGAGGGGAACCAGATACAAGATACAAGATAATATCTACAAGGTAATAAGAGTCAGAAGTACTTACTTTATATGGTGGGATACGAAAGGGTTCAGAATTGGGAATAGGAATCGATTTGATGGAGCGCCTAAGAGAAATAAAATCTTGTAACCATATATTGTTCGAGTAAACCAATCAAATTTTAATCGTTAATTTAGAAAAGGACAAAAAATTTATGGTATTTTTATCATACTATAAAACACAAATTTTGTTTAAAACCAATTTCCTGTTGTTATTATTTCTGTAGTTTTTAAAATAATATTCAATTCGATTTGAAAATATCTAAAAATATTCCTGTATTTCTCTTGATTATTAAATATTTTAAATCTTTAAATAAATGTTGGTCAAGGTCGTTAAAGCTTTCATTTTCATTGGTAGGTTATTGTTACTTCCGGCACGATCATCTATTTACTAGGCATCGTTCTTGTAATCCTGTTTCCCTGCTTCCCTGAGATCTTCCTGTATCTTGTATCTGTATCCCTAAATGCACATAGAGACAACCACAACTCTAATTCGCCTTAATTTAAAACTCAATCAAGGCAATTAGCGCGCACACTGGAGCGACACTCACGATCGCTTCGGTTTCCGCCCCTCGTGGTTCCTGCCCCACCTAGATCTATGCCACTCTCCACCCCTGCCCACATGTTGCGCTCGCATCCAAAGGATTGATATCGCAGCCGTTGGGACTCAGGGATATCTCGGAAGTACAAGCTATAATGCTGACAGTCACAGAAATATCCGTATAAGTTTTAAATGTATTATATAAAATTCAGCGATTTTGTCCAACCCTTCCATTTTTTATTTTCTAATATTTATAAATATTTATATTTATCTCAAACAAGTAAACATTGATTTTTAGTATCAAAACACGCTGTGATGCTCAGATAGCGAATGTGAACTGATAAGAGAAAAGTTTCTCCTTCCTCAAAAAAGGCTCCACAAAGTACGCATGCAAAACTATAATTATCAAGATAATAAATTAGCTAATACGCCCCTCGACTTGCTGCCAATACCCTCTATGAAAAATCACAGCCAGTGGCAACATTGTAGTCGCGGTTCGGACGTCCAGACAGCCGGTCGCACAGCTGATTCCACGAGTTCTCGAGGCCCGCTCGAGTCGCCTGAGTCGAACCTGTTATAGTGGACTGTGTTATGGAATATGGAATATACTTATAGATGGAGTGCAACCTACCTCACGGATCGTACCACACGCACACGCACACGAGCACTCCCTCTCTCACGCACACTCGAGTGCCCTGCCACTCACGCATTGCGCCCAGCTGCTCGAGTTGTTGTTGCTGCTGCCGCTGCTGTAATGTGTTGCATAAATTTGCCACCAGTAAACATTTCAATAAGCCTTGAGGCGTTGTTTCTTGGCAAACTTTCATTGAGTTTCTATAGGCGAAAAAGAGCATACAAACACACTCGGGTTCTTATCAGCAGCATGGGGAATACGATGATGTGGAGGCAAAGCAGCAGGAGAGTGGGCCCACTGAGAGCGAGAGTGATTGGCGCTATCAATACAGTAAAAATTCTAAAGCCAGAACCATGATGGATATTAAAAAATCCTCAGTAGAATACATTTTGGGATAAGATATAATAGGTGTGGTTTACTTTAATCTAAATGATCTATCAATCATTGAACTAAAAAAGCATTGCCTAGTTATAGGCGACCAAATATGGATCCTGTGATCAAAATATTATTAGAAATTTTATGAAATTTTCTAATTTGTTCTGATTTTAGGCCAGTAAATTCTGAGCTTTACTTTTTGAGATAGGTTTCATAGAAAATAAGTTGTTCTAGATTTATAAGAATTAAAGTGTAGTTCCCGAATACAATATTGGGACTTTTGGTTACTATACAAGTATATATAATGTTAAATCTAACACAATATAAGTAGGTACTGTATTAGAAACCGACACTACTATCCTCCACAGTTCTGACTTTCAGCCGGTAAATTGTGATTTTTAATTTGTGACTAACGCTACTCTTTAAGATACGTTTCTTCGGAAAGGAGTGGATCTATATCTTTAGCAATAAATGTATGGATCCCCAATCTATTATCAGGACTTTAGGCTACTTTATATATTGAGCCAAAGTTAATACAATATAAACAGGTACTCTATGAGAACCCTGCACAGGTCGATTTTTGTAGGTGACAGGTGGTGGTTCGAGTTATGGAAGTTCGACTGTGAACATCTCACAGGGAGAACAGAACAGCTCGGGGAACCCGAAGAGCGGTGGCAGCAGGCACGAAGAACCTTACTCACTGAAAACGGATTCGAACAGCTGGTCGAGATCGGGCACAGATCGATCGATCGAACGTTGGATCGATCGGACCGAATGGGATCGGATCGGATCGGTGGAGGCACTTGTTGCGTGGTTGGTGGTTCTCCGTGATATCGCCTCCCATCGTGAGCGCCGACGGTCGTGCCAGTGCGACTGTGTGCGTGAGTGCCGAGCGGTCGGGCGCTGGTGTGTGTGCGTGTGTGTGTGCGTTGGGCTCGGCTCAGCATTTCCCCCATTCAAAAAAACGGAGCGACTCAGTCTTTGACTAAGCGTCGCAGTTGTCGCAACCAAGAGACGCCATCAGGGATCGCGGAGGAGCTCTGAGATCGCAGTTCGGAGATCTGGGATTCGGTTGCGGGCTCGGTCAATCCGGAACAGACTGTCCCTGGCCACGGCTTAGATCTGTCGCTGTGTTTACCACTAATATTTTACTAGACCATTAAACGGATCGTAGGCAACCAACGAAAACAACAAAGTCCAAGAGTGCAATTTCTGTCTGTGATTATGGGTTTCTATTGTTTTCCACATACCAGAAACTACGATTAGCTGAAGCTTTAAGTAATGACAACAATAAATGTGCAATGTAATAATCCAAAATGATGCAACATCTAAATATTTGTAAAATACTTAAAAAGTGATAATAAAAGCATTTGCAATGCAATGCTATTAAACATGCCTATAAGTCGGATCTAGCCTGCAGAGTATCTAAACTTTTTGGATTTAAAACAGATCACATTTAAACGGTAAGTACTTTCTTATAGTAGCATTAGAATGTTCTATTATTCCGCTTTTAGGCTTTTCGTTTACTATAATAAAACTTTGGAACTTTAAGGACAGTCCTTTCAGTAATATTTATTTTTCATTTGCCTGCCAGCTGGGTTTATAAAATACAATATTAAGATATTTTCTTACATTTTTCTTAATTTCTAATGATTGTGCCAGTCACCATAGAACTTTTTAGGTCCAGTTAATTTCTTCTCACATATAAAATTCCATGGAATTTTTTAATATTTGATTAAATATTTACACTACCGAGACGGCGGCAGCAGCTCGGTTAATCATAAAATGAAATATGGCTAAAATGAAACTGAATCGAACTTCAAAAAGTATAGGTATAAATGGAAATGTATCCGAGTGTGCGTGCATGTATCTTGGAAAATAAATCGTGTTATACTTCGGCAAACAAACGCATTAAATTGCAATTAGCCCCTCAGCTCTCCACTTCTCTTCTCACGCCGTGTTGAAGTCATTTTTTATTTATTTATTAATTTTTTCTCCATTATTATTTCATATTTATCAGCGAGCACGAGCGTTCTCAAGTGTAACGCAAAAAGAAGAAATAATAATAATAATTTTTGATGATTTTCTTTTGTTATCAATTATGTGAGAGAGCTTCAAGTTCATTATCATCATTAAAAAAGCGTCATCAGCTGGTGGAGCTTCTCCTCCGTTGTTATTTCATCTGGCAAATATCAGATTTTAAATTTAATGAATACCTGCTCGGATGGGGTTTTGGGAGCAGTGGTTGAAAGGTTATTTCTTTTCATTTTAATTTGTTAGTAACCTCTACGCGCCAACTTTCCACTTGTCAGATTTTTAGTAATAATATAACTTCAAGATGTAAATCTTTGAGATTGAATTTAATGCTCAATTTCCTACCAATTTCAAGCGGTTTTCATGCCAAAGATTCACTGTACCTGTCACTTTTTTTTGAGTGTTATATAAATATCTTTTTAACCCGAAACCCCACGCGAGCTTACGCAAATTTGATGGCATTTCGCGACATGTTCTGCGATCACATTTCACCTTCCTTTTTCGATTGGATTTCGATCGATTTTGGCAAAGTTTGCTGAGGCATCAGGAATGAATGTCGGGTGTTGGGCCAAATTAAATTCTGCTTTCGGCGTCCGACTGTCCACTGGCACTGAAAAGCCGGAATAGAAGAAGAAACCCGAGTTAACATAATAATTAAACGTAAGTGCGACTGGGCCTGCACACGTTGCCAAAAAACCCACGACGACAGGCCACAAAATGTGACACAATCCAAAAAAAAAGTGAAATAATTTACAATTTTTTTTGTCTGCAGATTTTTTTGCAAAATAAACAAGTTTGTGTTTTCGTCAGAATTTACATACATCTATATATGCCGATTGATTCTTAGCTCGTTATTTATTCGTGGCTATTTTTATTGGCACATTTTGTCACATTTATGCAAATCGCATCGAATCAAGAACCCGCCGAAAAAATGGCCCAAAAACTCGGGCCGCTGCGCAGTTACAGAAGACCCGAGCTCAGCTCAAACGCTTGGCGATCCGCAGAGCCAGACATCAGCAGATTATGTCACCTGGGCCCCCACACCCGTGTGGCCATATAGCCATATAGTGCACACGACAAGACATCGCCGGGGCTTCATGGTCACGGCCATCGACAAACGGGAAACTTGGCTTAACAATTTCTTTCCTCGGTCAGCTGTTTCCCACCTCCTTCTCTTGCCAAAAACAGAGGTACGAAAAGAGTCAACAGAGAGCGACTTACACGGAAAAAATTTAGGATAACATGTGTCATATATTTATAAAAAAGTTTGAAAACGAATGACGTTGATATAAAACTTTATAGCTCTGGATATAGATAGATAGATAGATCCTTTCATAATTTCTTTTGGATGGTATTAAGATAGAGTCAATATAATTGAAATTGGGATGATAGTAGAATATGAATATCAAATAATATAATGTAATAATAATAAATAGTATTAATATATGTTGAAATAATCCTTAATTCTAACATATTTTCTGTGTATCCAATGTCTTTGCTTTGGTTATAGCCAAGTTCAATGTACGGCCAACGATCTGCAAACGACGAGCGACAAAGTAAGCCTCGCAAATAGAAATAGAGAAATGTTCTCATTAGATTTTTGCCGTTTTGCCACTTTGCAGAAAGCCGGGTAGAAGCCACGAACCAAACTTGCTTTCCATACCGGAGCCCGCTGAAAACAGTCTTATGTTAGAAAGGCATTAGAAGCAGTTTGGGCTAAAGAAAAGTGAAAGAACTCAAGTGATATGAAGTCAGATATCTAAGCAGATATCTCCAATTACATATCGAAAAATCCAATATTTACTATCTTTCCATCTAAGTAAAAAACCATATGTTGCATAACCCCTTCCTATATTTTCTCTCCTACAAAAATTCTTTTAAATTCTCGGTTACCAAAAAGTCACGTCATTTACGAGCCCATAAATTTCGATTTCTAGTATATAATTTTTGTTGTGGTAAACAAAAAGCGTTAATGACTCCAGAACCAAATAGTCAATAAGAAAGAAACGAAAAAAAAAATCGAAATTTTTATTTGCGTCTTAACCCAGTTAGGCGGGCTGAAGAAACGACTTCCAGAAATTGTGAAATTCCAAAATCAAAACAGAGCGTCGAAGAAAACACAAATACGAGAAAGAACTTTCCCATCGTTTCTCGTTTTACATAATAATCGGTTACATAATATGCTTTCTACCCAGCGCTGAGTGCTTTCTTCTCCTTCTTTTGGCCTGGAGCTGGGAGCTGGTTTCCAAGCCGGTTTTGGCCAGCTGCTATACCTTTTGCCTGCTTCTAACGCAACTCTAACGATGAGAACGGCGTGGAGTTGTGAGCCGCGAGTGGATCCCATCTGCATATTAATCAGAGAGTAAGCCGGAGAATGGGGCCGGAGCAGAGGGGAATTCGCAAGAATTCTTATTAAAAAGCGAGTTTGTGTTTTTGTTGTTCTAAGCACGTTGGAAAAGTGAGAAGCGCATAGAACGGCGCACGCGTCGCGCTGAGAAGCGATCTCATGATGAGATGAGGAAGTGATTAAGCCCCCAAGAAGGAAGTGCTCGCCTCAGATGTCTGTGATTTGTATTTCCAGTTTATTTTCTTCTTTCTGTTCTCTATTTTTGCACAGGCCTATCGGTCCGCGAATTTGCATTAATGGATAGATTTGCCACACCTCTCCAGCCGAATCTCAGGCACATTGCCATGCGAGTGGCGTCACGTAGATAAAGATATTACTTACCTGGGCCCGAAGACTTATACTTCTTATCTGGCCCCCCGATTCTTTTGCAAATACCATTTTTCGGTAGCCCAAAGTCAGAGTGAGGTTTTCTATTCGTATTCCGTATTTATTTGCCAAGCGATCGTGTGGCTGTGCTGTTGTGTGCTTAGGGCAAATATTAGAATCGATCATCTATCAGTGGTTTCTTGATTCTGTTTTCTTGTGTTTGACTGGGCCATTCATTAATCACTCCGAGCAGGTAACCCCGTCAGGTTTCAATCGATTCCAGCTTATTTGTATAGTTTTTTATATCCGGTTAGCAATAGGAAAATTGAAAAAGGTCTTGATTGGAAAAGGTCTAATAAGAACGGGGAGAAACAAAAATAAAACCTATAAGAAAGTAATATCATTCCTATTTTGGTTTTCCTAGAAAGAGATTTTTAGATATGAGTTGCCTCAGAACACTGTAGATTAGGGTAGGTCTTCTTTCGCTTTGTTTTTTTTTTAATTAAATTATCGGGCTTAGTTTTGAAATGCTGTTGCTAAATAAATTAAAAATTAATTCAAAATGGAAAGTTTTTAACTTCCTCTAAATTTGAATTTGGCGTTCTATGAAAGAGGAATAACTGCTCTATTGGTTGCGGAATTTTACAATTATAAAACCAATTTAGCTATTCCTTAATTAACATCGCATTCGATAGACATTTGCAATCTTGCGAAATTCGCAACACAATCGTTACACACAATTTTCGGCTATTAACCTTGAACTTTATCACGCCTGTTCGGCTATTATCTTATCTGGTGTGAAAACCCATAAAGCGTGTTTCTTTCTGCCAGACATTTATTTGCCTTGCAGAATAGCCAAAAAAAAACCTGAGAACCAAGAACCGAGAACAAAGTGTTATCGC
The DNA here is from genome assembly GCF_025231255.1 of Drosophila biarmipes. Classification (NCBI taxonomy): domain Eukaryota; kingdom Metazoa; phylum Arthropoda; class Insecta; order Diptera; family Drosophilidae; genus Drosophila; species Drosophila biarmipes. Next base: position 20,489,256 of record NC_066613.1, on the reverse strand, counting down.
CTGTTGGCAATAATAATGCAAAACCGATGATCAGCTGGGCGACTGGTGGCCAAGAGAGCTATATAAAGCCAAATTCGAATTAGTCGACCGGTTGGCATCGATTGGAAACGAAAGGCCAGACTTCAATTAAAGGCCTAGTATCGCTGGGGAGCATTAGCATAAGTGCCTCTAAAGTGGATCAAGTCAGTGAGACCCAGAATTCTAATTGCAGCGCCCCATGGTAATGGCCGTGATACTGTTGCTGGCCCTGGCACTTGTACTCGGCTGCTACTGCGCTCTCCATCGGCACAAATTGGCGGAGATCTACCTCCGGCCGCTCCTCAAGGACACGCCGCTGGAGGATTGCTACCATGCTGCGCCGATCGAGCCGGAGGCGCCGCGGAAGCGGAAGCGTGGCATCTGGGACATCCCCGGGCCGCAGAGGATCCCCTTCCTGGGCACCAAGTGGATATTCCTGCTCTTCTTCCGCCGCTACAAGATGACCAAGCTGCACGAGGTATATGCGGGTAAGACACTAGCTAAGGAAATCATTAATTCTAGTTAAGGCAGATCTCAAAGATATTCCTGGTGCTAAGCAGTATATAAAAGATTTTTAAAGATTAGGACCACAAAACAAACACATATTGGTTTTAAAGCTTCTTTTTGCAAACTTCCTGAACCGTCAATTTTTCGGACAAGATATTTAATAGAAATCGTGTAGAAGATAGGAATAATAACAAATACTGAGTTTTTTAGACACTAAAATATACTGTCATATGAATTTTTGAAATGCTATGTTCTAGATCTCAACAGGCAATATGGTGACATAGTGCTGGAGGTGATGCCCTCCAATGTGCCCATTGTGCACCTGTACAACCGCGAGGATCTGGAGAAGGTGCTGAAGTACCCCAGCAAGTATCCCTTTCGACCTCCCACCGAGATCATCGTGATGTATCGCCAGTCGCGACCGGATCGCTATGCCAGTGTGGGCATTGTGAACGAACAGGGACCCAATTGGCAGCGTCTTCGATCCTCCCTGACCTCCAGCATTACATCTCCCCGGGTTCTGCAGAACTTCCTGCCCGCCTTGAATGCGGTTTGCGATGATTTCATGGAACTGCTGAGATCTAAGCGGGACCCGGAGACCCAAGTGGTTCCCAATTTCGAGGATCTGGCCAATCTGATGGGCCTGGAGGCCGTCTGCACCTTGATGTTGGGCCGGCGGATGGGCTTCCTGGCCGTGGACACCCAACAGCCGCAGAAGATCGGCCAACTGGCCGCTGCTGTCAAACAGCTCTTCATCTCCCAAAGGGACTCGTACTACGGTCTGGGTCTGTGGAAGTACTTTCCCACCAAAACGTACAGGGAGTTCGCCAAGGCCGAGGACTTGATCTATGAGTAGGTATAGGTACGGTCTGCCTTTCTATTCCCATCTAACAAATATTGCTTTTAAACCAGTGTGATCTCCGAGATCATCGACCACGAGCTGGAGGAGCTCAAAAAGTCGGCTGCCTGCGAGGACGACGAGGCCTCTGGCTTGAGGAGTATCTTCCTCAATATTCTGGAGCTCAAGGATCTTGATATTAGGGACAAGAAGTCGGCTATTATAGACTTTATAGCTGCGGGCATAGAAACTGTGAGTGCCTGATCCTGGATTTGAAAAGGACTTTCTTTGAAATAATTTTGATTTTTTAGTTAGCCAACACCTTGTTGTTCGTGCTGAGTTCTGTTACTGGGGATCCTGGGGCCATGCCTCGCATCCTCAGTGAATTCTGCGAGTATCGGGATACGAACATCCTGCAGGATGCCCTAACAAATGCCACTTACACGAAGGCCTGTATACAAGAGTCCTACAGACTGAGGCCCACCGCCTTTTGCCTGGCCAGGATATTGGAGGAGGACATGGAGCTCTCGGGCTATTCGCTAAGTGCAGGGGTGAGCTTATTTTTCTTTACTATTAAAATACTTTAAAGCTAGAATTTCTTATATATCCGTTCCTTCTTATCCGTAGACCGTGGTTCTCTGTCAGAATATGATCGCCTGTCACAAGGACAGCAACTTCAAGGGAGCCAAGCAGTTTACCCCCGAGCGTTGGATTGATCCTGCCACGGAGAATTTCACGGTGAATGTGGATAGTGCCAGTATTGTGGTGCCCTTCGGAGTGGGTCGCAGATCGTGTCCGGGAAAGCGTTTTGTGGAAATGGAGGTAGTGCTGCTGCTAGCTAAGGCAAGTATCTGTATCTCAAGATGGGAAGGGATCCCTAAAATAACCTTCGTATTTCTATATATTTCTCAGATGGTCCTGGCCTTCGAAGTGAGTTTCGTGAAGCCCCTGGAAACGGAATTCGAGTTCCTGCTGGCCCCCAAAACTCCGCTCAGTCTGAAGCTCAGCGATCGGGTATTTTGATCGTGGGTTTTACAGAAAACTGATCAAGAAACACTGCCTACCCTCAGGCGTTATGTATCAAATACAACTATCTAGCTAGGAACTGAACCACTAAGTGAAACTAATGTAAAATATGCTTAGGACTCTATACATATCCATATATATCATTATATACTGTATACCCCTGATGAGCCAGAATCAGCAGCCTAGTCCTGTGAAGCAATCAAGAGAAGAGCAACCAATCAAAATAATTTTACAAATTTATGCTGACTGGATATTATGTATATACAATTGTCAAGTTCTGTTGTAATTACTTAGTTATCGTATCTTATTATAGCTATTGTTAGACTTAGATAGTAAGTAGCAGCAATTGTTTTTGAGAGTTCTGTAAACGGAAAGACTGTGTTTAAGTTTTGTTTTCCATGATTTTAACAGTTTTAAATAGTTTCTGTAAATAGTTTGGAAAATGTGTGGCTCAACTCGTGTACAGCCTAACATTATTTGTATTTATTCAAGTGTTTCCACTGCCTACGTTTTTATTTCATCTCTATATCTGTGAATATTTTTGTTAAAAGAGAAATAATATTCAAACGAATTGAATTGAAATTAAACAAAATCAAAAGTTAAAAACAAAATTACAAGTGTGTTAAAGACTATTGGAGTTTTCTAAAAGTGTGATATAATATAATATACTTTTAATAATATACAAAAATCTGGGAAATTCTGTCCGTTCTAAGAGAAGCTTTGGTTTGTGTCATGGCTAACATAACAGGGAAATTTCATAAGACTGTTTTACAGTCGCGTCCCCCAAGCCGAGTTTGTTGCTAAAAATACCCCTTTTCGAAAATTCTAAAATTTTTAACACCAAACTAAATAGAGCATTTCAGGCTTAAACAAAAACCGAAATTGGTTTACTTTGAATGCCATGCAGGTGTTACTTTGTATCTGCCATAAAGTTATTTGAAAAAGTCGATTCGAACCCCGCTCTTCGGGGCTCTCTTAGCCCGCACCACTCTCTTCCGCTTGGGGCTGTGGCCATAGAGCTCGTTTGGCGGGCTTTGGAACGGTTTGGTTTCGGCTTTGGGTTCAGGTTACAACAGTTGTCGTTGGCGTGTCGTCGGTTTCAGAGCGTTTCGAAAACCCAGTTTCCGCTCCAAGTCGCAGTTCGAACTGAAACATCAAAAACTATCTGGCGCGCGTGAAAAAATTCATTAACTTATTTGTGTACTTAGTGTGAGATATAACTCGAAAGCTAACCCACAACATTTGGCCGCACTTGTGTTCTGCACCCCCCTGCAATCTCAACAGAAATTTGAAAAATGTAATACAATAACCCAAGCAAACAAGGAAAAACCAAATTAAAAATAACATCTAAAACCAGTTTGTCGTTTGCTCGGCAGTAAATAATGTTTAGAAGAGATTGGAAATGCACTGATCATACAAAAAGAAACTAAACTTTGGCTTCCGTCACAGATACGAATCTCCCTCGGAGATCTCCCGAGGCGATGGAGTCTGTGAGATCGGAGGGCCCCACCCAGAGCTAATTGTACAATAAACAAGCATAACAGCTACGCCAGCAAGACGATCGCTGTACTTTGTTGTTATTGTTAGACATGCTAATTTTGCACCATATACACACACAACAACAACAACTACAACAACACTGGCTAACACAAATTAGTTTGTTTAATGTGACTCACTGACAATTTTCTCACCGTCAACGCGGCCCCTCCCCTTTGATGCAGCTTTAATTAGGTGACAAATACCGGGGTTCATGCAATGAGAAAAAATATCTTAAATGGGCTTCAAACAATCAGGTTGAGTTTTGAAAATACGCAAATAATGGGTTCAACAGTTTGGGATACCTTTTGAAAGTAACATTTATACTTATAGATAATAAAAATGCCCACCCAACCAGAAGATTACTACTAATTACAATCAAAAACATGATGCAAAGTAAATAATAGCTTTATTTTACATAATTTTTAAAAAACCATATAATATTAAGAATAGGTAAATCAAAATACTGCCAAATTGTCAAACCTCTGAACCCATTTGGTTTATTCTAACACTCAATTACAATTTGGAAACCGAACCCTTTCAATCCAGTTCCAATATCCTCTGTAGACACTGACCTTCAGTGACACGCCCGACACGTCACATTTACAGACAGAACACGGCGACTGTAACCCCAGCTCACCCATGGGAAAATCCCGACGAGCCCTGGCCAATTGCTTTGGCATTGAATTCGCCACCAACCCCCAAGAGAGCCGCCCGGAAAACTCCCCCAACAGCAACTACCACAATAGATCCCTACCCAACCCTACAGTATCGCAAAAACTTGCATGTTTAGGGCTAAACCAAAGTATAAGTTAGTAGCGGAAAGTGGAGGGGGGCGGAATGGGGTCACAAGCAATAACAGTGGCAACCATTGCCAAGAATATACAAAATAATTGCAAAAATGCAGGCACGTTGAGATACTGGGCCTTAAAATACCCATTAAAATGGGTTGTTTATGAAAGTCAGGTCATAAAAAATAAGCCAACTTAGTTAAACACTTATTGAAAATAAAAAGGTTTGGACAACGATCTATATTTCCTTTTTTTAAAATAAAGAACATTTTATCAAACATTTTTTTAAAAATTAAATAATTTTAAAGGTTTTTAGTTGGTATTTATTTTTGGAGCGATAGAAAATAACGTATAAAGGGTATAAAAAAGTAGTTTTAAATAATACAAAGTTTTTATAAGAAATACACCCTTTCAAAATGGTATTACCCATGTTAGGAAAATGCAGCTGGGAAATTGCGAACTGCCCTGCACTGGGAGAGCAAAAGAAAACTAAGGCGATGACCAAGTACAGTAGGCGCCTTATACATATATGCATTTTTTGTGCTGGCCCTCTCACTCCCCCATCGCCCGTCCCACTCGGTCTCGCCTGCAACCAGTTTGCCGTTGTGCACATCAATGCAAGTGTGAGGGGGAGGCAGGCCGCCCATGGGGGGGCAACAAGGGGGCGGCAGAGGCTCAAAACGAGTTTTGTTGCATTTTTCAATTGCCCAAGACTGCGATTGAAAGATGAGAGATACAGATGATATGCACGGCTCTTTGGCTCGCTGGCTTACAGGAAATCGCAAATGGGGGCTAATTAAGCTGGCCAAGTGGGGATTGCTTCGGCACATTCTTGAGACGGAATCTAAGAACCAAAACAAAAACGGATAGCCGAGAACAACAACAAGTCATTGACCCACAACTCAGACCAGTTGTAGGGCTGCTTGGTAGGAAAAAAGTCCCTTTTGAGCCTGAAAGCGAAACGAGGTTAACCCACAGTGCTGGCCACGAAATTGGGCCCACCTTCTGAGAGCGAAAATCCTCTCCGAACTACGCAGGTGTGGCAGGTAGCCTCTCTTAGCCAAGTTCTCTCTTAGCCAAAACAAGTTTTCTTAGCCAATTCGTTTTGTTTACCTTTTTTTATTTGTGCTTCGTGGCTTGTTGCGTGTGTTTTGTTTGGTTTCTGCTTTTTGGGCTTTCTTCTTCTAAGCGCCGCCGAGAAAAACTTGTTTTTTTTTTGGTTCAGCGGGGTGGTGAAGAGGTGTTCGAGTGTGGGCCAAAACGTGAGGCACTCGTTAGCAGCAACACGCAAACAGTTAAGCACTGAAATTCCAATCTTAAGAGCCGCAAACCCGAAAATTAGTGAGGTGGTTTCATGGAGGGGATATGGACTTAAGGGCGATTGGAATGACATGGAACTAAAATTATTACCTATATGATATTTAAGTCCTAAAAATATTATGAAAGGTATTTTTAAAAAACTATTAATTTTTATAAACTACTTTATTAAGGTTTGCAATTAGGAATGTGACTATATTTCCTAATATTAATATAATATTAATATTAATATTAATAATTCTTAAAAAAACACATTTCCAGATGATTTTTTGTAAACAAGTTCAAAGGTACAGTGGTGTTATTTAAATAGCACCCTCTAGTTATAGTTTGTATACCTTTTTTAGTAGTTTCCTTACCTAATGGTTGTTTACCTTTGCAACCAGAACCTAGACACTAAAATGACTATTACCACCAAGCCCACAATCTGCAATAAGGGAGTGTCTTGGGCCCATTTTATCTTTCCCTTTCCAATTCTTCTTGCAGCTCTTTCTCTTCCCCCACCCCTTTCCATTTTCCCCCTCCTCCGCAGTGAAAGTTATGCGTGACCCTTTTTTAGGGTTTGAGTTGAGTTTCCAGTTTCATTTCCAGTTGGAGTTGTTTTTTCTGGTTTTCCACTTGCATTTTAATTATTGTTTATGGGGTTACGCTTCCCGGGGTTAACTAGCACAATTTTATCCCCCATTTTCTGTACGTGCCTTCGGCTCATATTGGGCTGTTTTGCTTTGTTCTTTGTGTGATGCAATTAGCTTCAATCATTGAGGGGAACCTCATTCTGGAGCCATGGAGTGGTTCCATTGTTGGTTATGAAGTGGAGATCCAATTCCCCACTTTTTATACCCTAAGCGATGACACTGGAAAATTCAAAATCCTCAGCGGAATTTGAAATGGCTGGTCATTTTTTTTAAATATATAAACATATTTTACTTTAACTAACACAGTAGAAGAACTAAAATAAACGCAACTCATTTTTTCTGTTTTTGAGTTTATTATATTGAGATTTAAAAAAAAAATATTTTAGTGTCCAAAAGAAACCTAACTCAAATATTTAGAGTTTTAATGTTTAATAAGGATAAGGCTTTTGTCAAAATCATTATGTGAGAAAACTTTTTTAACCAAAAGTGACGATAAATTTTTGAGCCCATATTCACCTTGATTGAGAATGTCAAAATATGCTAGTGTTTCTGAGATGGAAGCTTTTCAAACTACACTTTTTTTACAGTCTAGTCTAGCCTGCCTAGAGTAAACACCTCTATATAGAGGTGGTCTTAGGATCCCACAGCGGTGACAATTGGGCGACAGTAGCCTTTGTCGGTTCGTTATTAAGATTGAAAATAATGGAATTATAGATGAAGTGTCACAAGCGAGCGATTATAGTTGAGTTTTATTATTCATAAGAATTTTTGATGCGTACTCACGTAGGCTGCTCGCATTCCCAGGGCGAATTTGGTATGCATCTCGGCACCTCGCAGGCGAATTGCCTCCATATGTCCGTAGCTACAAACCCCACCCAGAAGACCCACACACCCAATTAGATGAGATCATCGCAGAATGTGCCCTTAATCAATTTGGTCTGCAGCTGGATGTATTTCATGTGGGAGACCTTCGGCCATCAATTGACACAAATCCACAACCGAACGTAGATTGTTCAGTTCTACTTGTTTGCACGCTCCACCGAGCATCCAATAACAAATATCCGATAACCCAGAGACGGAGGCCAAATACGGGCATTAGCCCGACTTTAACTGAACACTAAAAACCAAAATTGAAGATTCCGTTTCTTCTGTAGGTCGAGAACGTTTCCAACACACTCTGCAAAATGAGTTACTTGCGATCGATAGGTACATATACAAAGAATCTTATTCCCATCGTATCTTCGCCCCGAGCAAATGCCAAAGTGCCCGAAATAACAATTGAAATAAAAGTAGAATTAATTAATTGATTGTTTAATTGTCCGGTGCAGAAATCTCACGCGTCGAAATGTCGCCGGCTGATGATAATTCCTTTGCCACAACCAATGGCAACAAAAAGGCCACCTACACGCTAATATGCATTAAAATTGTGGAACTGGTAAGTCATTTGATTTAAAAAAATAACATTTTGCTAAAATTTCAACACAGTGATTACTATTCGGTAGAGTCGCACATAAAAATGGGCAAAATTTTGAACCTCTTTAAAAGGCTATATTTTAACGTAGAACCATAAAGAATTCAATCACAAACTTAGAATGGTATACCACATTAAAATCTGACTACAATTACTCAAGTTTTGGATTTCGAAAGTTCAGTTTTGGGTACTAATTCGGAAAGCCTTGGAAAAACAAAACAAATCGAACATGAAAAAGGGCTACATTTTTGACCCTTTTTTAAAGGGTATATTTTAAGGTACAACTTTAGAGAATTCGATCACAAGCTCATAAAGGTATCCCACATGGGAATCGGAATACAATTACTCAAGTTAAGGAATTTGAAAGTTCAGTTTTGGGGTCCTATTTGGAAAGCCCTTGAAAAAACAAAAAAAATGAACATGAAAATGGGCTAAAATTTGGACTCTCTTCAAAAGGGTATATTTTAAAGTAGAAAATCAGAGAATTCGATCACAAACTCATAAAGGTATCCCACATCTGAATCGGACTACAACAACTCAAGTTATGGAATCTGAAAGTTCAGTTTTGGGGTCCTATTTGGAAAGCCCTTGGAAAAACAAAAAAATCGAACATGAAAATGGGCCAAAATTTTGACCTTCTCTTAAGGGTTATATTTTAATGTAGACGGTTATAGAATTCGATCACAAGCTCATAAAGGTATCCCACGTTAAAATCGGAACACAATAACTCAAGTTATGGAATCTGAATGATCAGTTTTGGGGTCCTATTTGGAAAGCCCTTGAAAAAACAAAAAAAATGAACATGAAAATGGGCTAAAATTTGGACCCTCTTCAAAAGGGTATATTTTAATGTAGAATTTTAGAGAATTCGATCACAAACTCATAAAGGTATCCCACATCTGAATCGGACTACAATAACTCAAGTTATGGAATCTGAAAATACAGTTTTGGGGACTTATTCGGAATTCCTTGGAAAATACATAAAAACCTAACATGAAAATGGGCTAAAATTTGGACTCTCTTCAAAAGGGTATATTTTAAAGTAGAAAATCAGAGAATTCGATCACAAACTCATAAAGGTATCCCACATCTGAATCGGACTACAACAACTCAAGTTATGGAATCTGAAAGTTCAGTTTTGGGGTCCTATTCGGAAAGCCGTTGGAAATACTAAAAAATCGAACATGAAAATGGGCTAAATTTTTGACCCTCTTCAAATGGGTATATTATAATGTAGAACTTTAGAGAATTCGATCACAAACTCATAAAGGTATCCCACGTTAAAATCGGAACACAATAACTCAAGTTATGGAATCTGAATGATCAGTTTTTGGGTCCTATTTGGAAAGCCCTTGAAAAAACAAAAAAAATGAACATGAAAATGTGCTAAAATTTGGACCCTCTTCAAAAGGGTATATTTTAATGTAGAACTTTAGAGAATTCGATCACAAACGTATAAAGGTATCCCACATCTGAATCGGACTACAATAACTCAAGTTATGGAATCTGAAAGTTAAGTTTTGGGGACTTATTCGGAATGCCTTGGAAAAACAAAAAAATCGAACATGAAAATGGGCTAAAATTTGGACCCTCTTCAAAAGGGTATATTTTAATGTAGAATTTTAGAGAATTCGATCACAAACTCATAAAGGTATCCCACATCAAAATCGGAATACTGCAACTTAAGTTATGGAATCTGAAAGTTCAGTTTTGGGGTCTTGTTCGAAATTTGGAAATCAAAAAAATCAAACATGAAAAAGCCCTAAAATTTTGACCCTCCTTAAAAAGTTATATTTTAATGTAGAGCCCTAGAGAAATTTATCACAAACTCATAAAGGTATCACACATCAAAATCCGACTACAATTACTCAAGTTATAGAATTCGAAAATGCATTTTTCGTGTAACAAAATCTTTAAAAAAGTCTTAAACTTAAAAAATGTTCAATATAAACTGTCAAACTAATTTTTGGTTTTAAATAGTGCCTGCTGATATGCTGCCTTGGTCTGATCGACGAGCCGGCCACCAACTCTCATCTGCGGGTTTTCGTTACACCCCGAGTAGCTGCCCTTTGCTATGTGACCTTTGGTGCCCTGACCATTTACACTGCCATCTATCTGATAATGGCGCTCTTTGGTGATCTGTGAGTCAAAACCGAAATTAAACTCTATTGTTACTTACAATATGCTTACCTTACCAACAGGACACCCTGGCGAACGGCTACTCTGTGGAACCTGGTTGCATTCGTCCTGTTCGTGGCCGTGACCGCTCTGCTCTTCCGGGACTGGTCCACCACCAAGGATCGCAACTACTGGCACCCGAATATGCATCGTTTGGACCTTGTGATGGCTTCCGCCTCGATTGCGCTGGTCACCTCGCTGGTCTTCCTGCTGGACATTCTCATCACCATCCGTTTCGGCGTCCATGGCGACTTGGAATGACCTGGTCGATCCCGCGAAGTTTGGCGGAACAGAGGAATCCACCTCACTCTCGCCTAGCGTGGACTGTAATATTTACAGCTCCATCTTAGTCGTAAGACCCCGTTCACATCCCCGTCCCCCAGCTAATTGTAATCCCACGAGAAAACATCTGAATTGCCATCATCGAATCGAAAATGTACAAAAACGACGTCCGAGGAGGTTTAAAGTTCTTTGCGCATCGCCTGCCCTGTTTTGTTTTTTTTTGTAAGCTTAATACATTGAGCATCACGAACGTTTTATCTAATCCAATTAATATGTAAGATCCAACACAAATAAATTTTGTACGACCGAATATTTTCACAAATAAAAAAAAGTATCTTTCTATTTTCTACTGAAACGGTTGAATGAATAAAAAAAATATAATTTTATGTGTTATTGATACTTTAGGGTCTTATTATGTACAAGTAGAAACATTAACGAAAAAAGATCCTTTAACTGTTAACAAGGCGAAACAATGCGTTGTGATGAAATTATGCGGCGGGCAGAACGAGCTATTTGAAGTCACTTGGACTTGATGAAGTATTTATCAATGTCCTGATCGTTGTTGATCATCTGCAGACCATGGAAGGTCTCCTTGATGTAGCACTTGCCTGCGTCGCCATCACCTAGAATCGAATGATTAACTTTAGGGGTTCTCACAGACAGTTTCAATACCATACCCAAACTTCCATCGCAAATGCGCTGAGTGAGCAATTTTGCCAGGGCTTTGAAAAGTTCTTTGGTGGCTATTTTTCGTTTATAGTAGGGATTGAGCCACTGCACCACATTTTTGCTGACATCGTTCTTTTGCTGGTGCTTTTCAGGCTTGGCGTCCTTATGCGAACTTCTCTTCGATTCGGATTCCCGCGCATCCTTCTTCTGCGCTGAAGAGTCTAATGGGGTTGGCCCCTTTTCTCTCTTTGAGTCTGAGGATGCTTCCTTGGGGTCCTTTCCACGGGAAACCATATCTTTTGGATGCTTTTCTGATTCTTTGGGGTCAACCCTACTAGATTTTAAATCCCTGATCTCCGATTTTGCCTCTTTTGGCTTTTCCTTGTGAGATTTTCTTTCACGGTCTGTTTTTTTCTCAGAATCCTTTTTAACGTCTTCCTTTGTCTCCTTACTTACTAATTTATTTTCCTTGACTTCGTTTTTGTCCAAACTCTTTTCTTTAAGTTTGTTCATTTCCAACATTTCTCTTGCTGAAACAAAACCTAGTGTTTCATGTTTGTTATTTACTTTCTCCCTCTTTTCCTCATTCTTAACCTTGTTTTTCTCCAACATTTCTCTGGCAGAAATGAATCCAATAGAATCAGACTTATTTTCGGACTTTTGCTCCTCATCGTCCATAAGACCCATTTCCTCTGTCATGCTGCCTAATTTTTTACCTTTTTCCTCGAGCATTTGCCGAGCAGTTTTGAAACCAACCATTGGTTGTTCCAACTCCTCTTCAGATTCGCTTTTAAAGGTTCCAAAAAGATGCTGCATGCTTGTTGTCGTCTTTTTGGACTCCTTCTCTTTGGGTTGGTGCTGATGTGAAACTCTTTTTCTGCGGTGGGTGTCATAGCTGCCATCGCCATTGGACATCAGTTTGAATTTTCTTTCCCCAATTATGCTGTCCGGCTGGAGTTCCAGTTCAGGATCAGTGCTTACTTCATCTATTGGCTCGTCCTTAACATGCTTGGCAGAAGCTTCCTCAGTTTCATTCTCTTCTATTTCCATTTGACCTTCTTCTGGTTCCTTTTTAATAGCTACACCTTCTCCATCGTTAGATGATTCCGATGGTTCCTCTTTAATCTCTTTTTTGAAGAAGGAGGAAATCGACGTCTGCTTGCTGTTTTCCTGTTTGAATCCTTTTCTTTCTTTTAAGGCTTTTGGTACTTCCTTGAGGCTTTGCGGTCTCTGTTCTTCCAGTTCCTTCAGCTTGCGCTCGAAGTACGCCACACTTCCTCCGGTCCAAACGCCTTTCGAACTCGTTTCCGACTTGGGAACGTAGTCCGCCAAAATAGGCAACAATTGCGTCTTCCCTGTCAGTTGCTTAATGATGGAAATCTGTAAAGTAAAATGTTAGTAATGTTGCCTTTATCGCGTGGGAGCTCGTTTCTTTAACCTCTTTAACTAAGGCATGTCGGTACATATTTGCCACCTTGTTCTGGCGAAACACGTCATATTCCATATCCACTGCTATCGCTTCATAGTCATTATACTTTAGTACACTTCTTGGCTGCTGCTCTGGCTCCTCTTTGCACTTGTCCACATTGGCTTTCAGTGCATCGATAATGGCTGTGAGATATTTCTCCCGATGGGTGGACTGAAGCCCGGCGATTTTCTTTTCGGTGGCTTCCGCCTGTCGGATGCGAGAGATTTGGGCGGCAGTTTCTTGCTCAAGCTGCCGAGCTGCGCTGATTTGTTTTCTTAGCTTGAATTGCTGCTTTATGAAATCCTCAGATTCCCTCTTGGCCTTCTTTGCCATGGAGGAGTGACTCTGGCCGGAATCGTCATCTGAACCGGACTCGCCAGCTGCGTACTCCTGGGCAGCACGTTTTTGTCCAGGACGACCACCTGAACAGGGGAGTAAATAAATAAAATATAGGCTAAAATAAATAAAGGGACTAAACAGCTCACCTTCATAAAGATCTGCGCAGTCCTGCAGCGAAATGTGCGACTTAAAAGTGTCATCCATGCACAATCGATGGAACATCTCCAGCGCCTTCTCCGCTTTCTTGGGATGCTTGCAGACATCACATTGACCATTACAATCGGGAGTAGGATCCCCAAAGAAGTCCGAAAAAAGTTTATGCCTGCAGGTGGTCCGCTCGCAAAACTCGGTGATCTTTTCAAACTGTTTTATAGCCCTCTCCGTGAGCAGCTCCTTATCACCCCGACCCCTCGCTCTGTTGGCATCGTTCTGGAGCAGGAAACGTATACTCTTGACATCTTCACGAGCGTAGTATAACCTGCAGTAGGACTGCAAGCCATCGCGTCCAGCGCGACCTGATTCCTGATAGTAGGCAGCCACATTTTGCGGCACATCCCAGTGGATCACAAACCGCACACTCGGCTTGTCCACACCCATGCCGAAGCTGTTGGTGGCGCATATAATTGGCTGATCGCCCCGCATCCAGGCCTCTTGCACTTCGGTGCGTTCCCCTGTCTTCAGGCCAGCATGATAGGCCACTGCTCCGATTCCCTGTTTGCTAACTCCAATGGCCATTCGTTCCACCTGGTCGCGAGTTCGGCAGTAAACGATTCCACAGCCTCTCTGGGGCTTGGGTTGCTCCTTGAACTCCTTGGGATCGCCCAGACAATGTCTGGCGAAGTCAGCCAGGTGCTGGAAGTCATCCTCAATGGAGTTCTTGTACACAATGTCGTAGAAGAGGTTCTTCCTGAAGCTGGGAGTGCTGAATTGGGCCACAGGCTGGTGGAGATGCAGCTGCTTGTATATGTCCTCCTTGACCTCCCTGGAGGCTGTGGCCGTCAAGGCCAGCCAGGTGACGTCCGGGTACTTGGAACGCAGCTCGCCCAGCTTAAGGTAGTCCGGCCTGAAGTCATGGCCCCACTGGCTGACACAGTGGGCCTCGTCCACCGCAAAGTAGGCCAGCTTCTTGTGCCTATGCAGGGTTTGCAGCAGTTCCTGGAAGAACTTGGTGGCCGCCTGCTCCGGGGTGATGTACAGAAACCTCAGGCTCGTTTTCACGGCCCGCAGATCCATGATGACGCGATCCCTCTCCTTGGTGCTCATCTTCGAGTTGAGTGAGTCCGCAGGCACCTTTAGCTTGGTCAGATGATCGATCTGATCCTTGATCAAGGCCAGAAGGGGCGAGAAAACGATGGTTATTTGGTTCTCGGACATCAGGCCGGGCAACTGGAAGCACAGGGACTTCCCCGAGCCCGTGGGCATCGACACATACACATCCTGCTTTTCTGTGGGGGAATTACGAGAGGTGTTACCTACGAGATTGGGTAAGAATGTGGCCCATATTCACTTTTGACGGCGCACCTCACGGCCCTCTCCTGCAGCTCCGACTTGAATTTCGAGTGGCCGAAGTGCCTTTTCAGCGCCTCGTGCACCGCGCTTTCCTGTGTCATTCCTGGGCCGGTCCTCAAACTGCGTTTTATTTTAAATAAACATTATTTTCCAAAACTCGTTGCCGCCAAAACAGCTGGTTAGCGATGGACAATGCAGGGCAACGGCGCAGCTAGCCGATTAAATAGGCTGTCTCCACTGCCCTTGGAACCATTCACACTGTTGTTTATATGGAAGATATTTGTAAAACTTTTGCAGTTTTTCGGGTTTATTTACCTTGCTTAGTCTGTTTATTTTGCACCTGTAAAAATTCCGCACTTTGAGTTCCTTTTTTACTTATAATATAAATGTTGGAAATCAAGTGAAATATATAGATATTACTTCAATTCATCATTCAATCGCCGAGGATTTCTAGCTACTTCTGGCTACTTTATCACAGACCTCGTATAGATGGCGCTTTAGTTGCATAGTGATTAATAGTAATCACGGTGAGCCACCTCTTATATTTAAGTCAGATATTTCTTATATTCTTTTTTTTGACTTATATTTAGTTATAACATATTTTAATTATGTTTGACCGTTACAAAGGTAAATTTTTCCTTGCAACAAATTTAAATTGCGCGCTTCAGTTTGGCTCGAATCAAACTCCTTATTTACAGAGGGAATACGTATTTGTATGGCTAGACGTCGATCATCGTGACGTCACGTCAAACCTTGCGTGTAGTCTCGTGACGTCACGTCAAACCAAGAGAGGTGAAAATCTATTCAAGCACACACCATCAAATTTCAAGTAAAGGCATGTAAAATTTAGTTTAAAAAAAATGTGTTCAAAGAAATTCTTATTTTAATCAATATTAAACCAAAACCAAAGGCAGTTTTTATTAAGAAATTAATTTTGATACTGATTTTCGAGAAACCCGCCTTGAGTCTTGAATACAACCCCTACTACCTGTACTCTTCTACTGCAAGCAGCTCTTACGGCGGTTGCGTTACTGTTCCTGCTCCCTCGCACAAGTTCGAACAGCTGATTTTTTCATCACACCGTCGAACACCGGCGTCGGCGTCTTGGAGAGCGAGAGCAGAAATCTTGCAACTCGCTTTTTCAGATTTTAACAGCGCTGTTAGGATTCATCAAATTTAAGCTGTTAACATCTACAGTGACATTACGCTGAGGCTATCTTCTTTTTTTACCGACGACTTACGTGCGTTACGTTCGGTTACGTGATGTTACGTTTTCTTACGTTCCATCACGTTTCACCCACAACATCGAACATGTTCGAGCATGTATCGAACATGTTCAAACACCGGCGTAGCAATTGGTGCCTCCTAATTTCTTAGCCTGTGAGTGAACATTTTCCAGCCGACCCGCGAGCACGCGCTGTGCTGCTTTCTCCTGCGTTTCGCGCTTCTTTCGGTTCGTCTTTCGTGCGTGTGTGCGGGTGCGAGTGCGTGTGTGCAGTGAGTGTGCCGTGTGTGTTAGTTGCAAATAACCGCGCTTCAAACATCCTGAGCCCAAAATGCACTGACAAACGCCAGCGACACAATAATAATCACAATAATGCCGGCAAACAAGCGGGCGGTGTGCTAGTGTGCGGTGTCTGCGTTTGCCGAAAGTATTTACCGCAAAAGAACCAACACAAGCGAAGCGAAGCGAATCGAATTCCAATCGAAGCCCAGCAACAACAAGCCCGGCGAAATTAGCGCTCGCTCTCTCCTCCCCCCAGCCCGAAGGAGAGTTATCACAAGAGAATCAACATGCAACAGCAACAACAACTTCTGCACTGCAGAAGAAAAGCAACCAATGCCCCAGCCACTACAACAACTGCCCGCCTTGTGATACTCAGCAGTCTGCTTCTACTGCTCACCACCACCCACTTCCCACCCACTGTGCGGGCGGACAACGGCCCCGCCCCCCAGGTGGCCGCCCTGGCCGCCCCCAATCCGGCGGGCGGCGCGGCAGGATCCTCTATCATCGACCAGTTCAGCCCCAACTGCAGTGCTGTGACGCACATCTTCCAGGCGAGGGGCATCGACGCCACCGAGATCCCCCAGAAACCCAGCAACGGTGAGTGATCTACCCTAAAACTAATGGGCGTTAGCATAAGGGATCAGAAAAACATATTATCTATGATCTTGGATCTATTATATTCTGTAATATAACTAAATAATCTATATTATTTCCTTCTCTTACACAAACCTTGCCTCGTAGAAGTTACGTTTTCTGTTGGCCAATTAACTCCTATTGCCCTCCCACATGGTTGTCAATAAAATAGTACAATTTGCAATTTGATGTGATAAGACACGAGGTCTTTGCCTTGATCAAAGTGCGAAATTATTTCAGGTGGTGCCACTTATAGGGCAAGAACGACAATCAAATCAGTATAAACCTTTACCCTACTTTATACTTTTTAAGTATAGATGGTGATAATAATAATGAACCATAAATGTCAAAGAAACATTGTGTTATATTGATTGTATTGATTGATAAAATGGGAGAAAATATAGTTCCTTCAAACCCTTGAAGGAACCCATTTCATAACATGGGTAAATCTCGGGAGATAAGAAACGAGTCTGAATCACAAAGGAACAAAGAGAACTCGCCTTCGAATTGGGCGATTCCGTGATTCATTCTGCTCCTTCGACGCGTCTCGAGCCCCCTGCTGCCCCCCGCCCGCTGAGGGAAATAAAATTCCAGGCAAATCAACTCGAAATGCGAATGAGCAGCAGCACAAGGTAGGCCCCAAATAAGAGAGAGTCCGTCGCGGAGAGCGTGTCCAGCCCAGAGATCTTGGCGCATGCGTCGCCCGCTCATCGCAGGCCCCTGCTCCTGGCCTGGAAAAGGGTTCCAGTTTCCAAGACCAGTCCAAAAGGCAGAAGCAGCGCAACGAAAAATCTCAAGAAATTCCTTTTTGATGTACAAAAAGGAAAATAAAACCAGAAGAGAGCATCCGTACAGTAGGACTTCGCTGGCTTGAACTGGTTTATTGAGTTTTTATTTTATTCGGCATGGCACTTTTCTTAAAAATCCATAAAAGTTTTATTACTTTTTTAACTTCTTCAATCAAATATTGATAAAGAATACTGCAGTATCAAAAAAGAATTGCTAGAAAATTAAATAACATTAATTTAATTATTATAGAATAAGGACAATAATATTGAGATATCTAATTTTTTGTCTTTACTCAAAGAAGCCTTTTAAATTTTTTAACGTCTTGATATTGACAAAAAACGTCAGAGTCAAAGAAAAATCTTAGACAATTTTATAAGATTAAAATAATATTATCGAATAGGGAAAATATTGTTGACATATATAACAATCTTGTATTTTGTATTATTATTTGAATATTCCCAATAAAATATTGTAAAAATTCTGCAAAATCAAAGAAAATCCCAGAAAAAGATATAACATTAATATAATTATTGTGGAAAAAGAACAAAAATGTTGAGATATATAAAAATAGTATTTTTTGTCCTTACTCAATAAAAGTCTAATTTTAACGTCTTCATAAAATATTGTTTAAAAACACTGCAGAATCCAAAATAAATCCTAGAATATTATTTAACATATATATAATTATTATGGAATAGGGCAAATGTTGAGATAATTAACAATCATGTATTTTGTAGGTTTTATTAAAGAAAAATACCTAAACCATAATTAAGAAAACCAAAATTTTGATATTGTCACAAGAACCATAATATATTGTGTTAGGATACCAATTTGTTTCGAGCTCTCAAAACCCCTTTAGGGACTTCGGACTGTGGGACCCACTGAAGGCTCCTTGGCTAGTGCAAGAGCAAAAATGTTGTCACACCGCTTTTACGCGATGCTCGATGGGGCCTTCGAGAAGGGGCCAGGGGGGGGCCTAGTCCCGACCCCGATCGGCCGGGGGCTTTAGTTAATTTGTATAAATCCTGAATTAATCACGCTTAATTGCAATAAGTTGTGCAGCCCTCTCGCTCCCTCTCGCTCTCTGTTTGATTTGTTGCCAGGTAAACTGTTGCAGCCTCTGCCCTTTGCCCCCTGCCCTTCCTGGCGGCCCTCTACCTTTACCTGCGCCCTGCCTTTGTTTATTTTTGGTTTTCAACGTTGCCTGATTGGTTTTTTCCCTCCTGCGTGTGTTTTCCTTATTCTTTATCTTTTGGTCAAATGCATTGCGCGCTGCGTTTCGTTCATAATTTCATGGAAATGCCGCTGGGGGGAGGGGGCCGCCGAGGGGGCGGGGGCGGCCAACAGGTAGAGTGGTCAGTTCTCGAGTTCCCTTTTGTGTTGTCTTTGATATTAATCAAGGTGTCATTGAAATCGTTTAAATTATGCAGTTCAGGATTTTATTCTCTGTCGGCATTTTTTGTGAACCTTTTAATTCCCGATCAGCTCGTAACTCCCTATATAAATGCACTCGAAATAATAATAGGTATTAAAATATGATTTATAGAAAACCTTTTTTATAACTAAATAAATTCCTTAAAGGATTGTTTTCGCTCTCCAACTATTATACAATTATTTATATTTAAAAACACAATTTTATCATTTCCTTAATATGTTTCATAAATATTCCAAGTATTTTTGAATAGTTGTGGTTGTTTTTAAACTAAATGCTGAAATACGTCTAAAAAATTTGTTTGTTAATAATATACAATGATTTATACTTTTATATTTTTTAATATTCCAAGCATTTTCTCACATTTTTTAGGATGTGTTTCATACATTTCCCATATTATATTATTAATATATTTTGTTCTATTCTATTTTTTCCTGTACCCAGCTTCTTTCTCCGTGTGAGTCATAAATTCTTCTTCGAGTTCGCCTCTTCCCATTTCCCTTCCCCTGCCACTCACCTGACCCCCGCCCCTGGCACCTTGTTCGTCTGATAAGCGCCAGCATTTAGATAAGTTTTCGACCTGCTCTTTTCCCAGGCCTTCTCGTATTGCTCAACTGGGAACTACTTTTGCGATCGGCATTTATAGGGTTTTCTGGCCGGGGTTCCGTGGTTTTTAGACCAGCTAACTGGTGAGGCTGCGCGGCTGATAAAGCCGAACTTCCATTTCCGATAAGTGATACAAAAAAAAAAACTTTGACGTAAGAACAAGCGGAGGGAAAGATCTAAGTGGAACGTAGACTTTTTGGGGCCATCATGTTGTCTTAGGGAAGTTCCGAGAATAAAATTGTCTAGCCTATTTTGTACTTTTAAAAATGAGATATTTTGTTATTTATATTGATTTGTAAAACAATTTTATTCAATTTAGCAATAAATTTCCTTTCCTAACCCATTTAAAAGCCTTCTAAAATACCTCAAACATGTAAATTTCAAAGCTATTACCATATTTGCCAAGCGCAAATTTCCTGCATACATTAATACAAAGTGAAATTTCGATCAGTCACGTTTAAGTGTTTTGGCCAATTTCCCAGCACACTCATCCTCACACTTTAGGCGCATTCCTTTTATTGAACCATGAAAAGCAGCCAACATTGGACAACTACAGCGACTGCCTGACACCTTCCGTGCTGCACCAACAACTGCAACACCAAGAGCTGCCACTTAAACGCTTCATTAAAGTTGCACTTCCTGTGCCACATCAAAAAGCTGTGCGAACCCACTTTAACCCCCTTGACCATCGTCCTCGGCTCGCCATCATCATCGTTGGTAGGCAGGCACTTAGCTGAAATTGTTTGCACAATTTAAACAGTTCACAAAACATTAAATCGTTGAAAATAATATCAGAGAGGCGGCCGAAAGAGACTGAATGAAGGGGGGAGATTGGCTTCGTTGATCGCAGCTTGAAATACCCTTACTTATAGGCATATCAAATCTTAATTCTTCAAAATAAAATAGGTACTAAAAATATTGATTTTTAGCCTTAAATATAGCACCACAACAGTATTAAAAAAAAAGATTTTCTAGTTTAAAAAGAACCTAATATTTTAATAAAAAAAATTATTTAGTATAAAGATACGTTTGTATCATAACCATTACTACCTTAAATTAAAATTTATTTCCAAAAATATTCTTTAAGAAAATCTCTCATAAATATAGTACTACAACAGTATTCAAAAAAAGAATTTCTAGTTTGAAAAGATGCTAATATTTTAACATATTTTAATAAAAAAAATTTTTTTAATATAAAGATACGTTTGTATCTAAACCATTCCTACCTAAAATTAAAATGTATTTCTAAAAATATTCTTTAAGAAAAACTCTCATATATAACTATACCTCTTGAATAAGGTATTTAAATCTCTGTGGATGCAACAAGTTCTCACACACAGATGATCATCTTGCTTCCTCTTACTCGGCATCTCTTTCTGTTGCGTTACTCATCCTGGTCTGCCTTTTGCATAAAGAAATTTGCAGTTGGGCCGCTGCGCTTGCTTTTCCTCTACACTGAGGAAAACTGACTTAATTTGGGATCAATTCAAAATGAAATTGTAGATTAAACCTTTGATTTTTTCAATGAATTTCAAAAAAGAGGTATACAAAAATGAGGTCATTTTAAAGTTGAGTATATACACATTTCAAAAACAATCAATTATTTTAGTTCCGTGCATGGTTGCTCCACTTTGGTTGGCGTCTCCACCGGCGGCACTGCATCCGCCGGCTGCCCCTGACCGCTCCCCCAGCCCACCCGCTCCAAGGCAACCACCGCATGACTATTAATCATTTTCCAGCAACCAAAAGTAGTTGGTACCAACTCACTCTCTCCTAAGGTTTCCCGTCTTGCTTACTCTTTTGGCCCTTTTTTTGCATTGTCGCATTCCTTGGCCGTGTAAAAAGAAGAAACGAAGCGATCGGTTTATAAGGCACTATATCATCATCATCTTCATCGGCGTCGTCGGCGTGTGATCATGTGATATATACTTCTGCAATTGTTGACCATTGTATGGAGGACTGGGCTTGGGTTTCGATTGGAATGCAGATTAGATGGGTAAGGGGATAAAAAGAGTAGGAGTTTGCTGTTTGTGGGTTGTTAAGAGGTCTTAGAGGGGATTAATGGGGGGTATATCCGAATAAGTGAATCAACCAATAGCAATATTTGGGATCAACAATATTACAAACTAATGTTTTAATCATATGATATTAAATATATAATAACTAACTACTTTTAAAAGAGGTTAAGTCCCGCGGATAACCCACTAAACTAGATCACCTAACACATGGCTTAACACAAAGTTTCACCAGGGGCCCCACTTTAAAGCCGCGATCGATAGCAAACTCTTTCACGCGATCTCGCCTTTAATGCGCCATAACAATTACTCAGTTCCTTGGGGCTGCCTTTACCCATCCAGAGATCATCGCTCGGCGATCTCAAAACCAGCTGGTGCTATCTGATCCATTGATCGGCACCGGCATCCCAGACATTTCGCCTACAAAGTCAACACTTGCCCGGATTTCTCGCACTAAAGATCGGAGATCGGAGATCGGGGCAATTTCGCGTAATTAGCTGACGATGCTGACAGAAATGGGATCTCCCGGGAGGCCGTCGTTGTGACAACAAAAGCGACGAATCGTCAGCAAATTTTCTAAGAATGAATCCTGCGGATCGCGGATGATTCAAGATGGTTTCGAGTAGGGGATATAAAACGAAAGCGAAAGCGGGGCAAAATGGAACCAGTCGTGGCCGATCCAACGACTTAATTGCCGGCAAGTGTCGGAGGAGGATACCAAAAATAGGTAGAGAAGAGAGTCCCAGACTCTGGGCCAGACTTCCAGCATTCCCAGTCATTCCCAGTCATCCCGAGCAGGTCAAACGTGGCCACTTTATGGAACGAGATAACATTTTGCCTGTGTGGTCTCACCTCAGTTGGTGTCTCTTTCTTCTCCCTCTCCCGCCGTCTCTGTCTTCTTCCTTGTCCCTGTCTCTTTCTGAACTCCTTAAACAAGTTCTCGGTGCATTCCGAGTCCATTTCGTGCCTTCATTCCATCCGAACAGTTGAAGCAATGACTTTCATATATGGCCAGCGTTAAAATACCTTTTTCGGGAGTGCAGCCAAAGAAAGAAAGAGAGGCCTTAACAGGGCCGGACAGAGATGGGTATAGCTGGCATTTTGTTGTTAATTTATTTTTGTGGTTTCCCTGGACCAACTTTACCCCAACACCTCTGTGTAAAGATCGAGCAAATGCCTTTCAAGGATAATCCTTGGGCCAAAGGTATTTCCAAAATGCGGTTACACATTCTCACGGTCTGATTTTAATCTTTGGTGCCAAAATTGCATTTAAATTCTATAAATTAACATGATCAAAAATAGTATAATGGCAAGTATAACCGAAAGATTGTTCAATTTACTTTGGGTTAGATACTGCAAAAACTTGCTCCACATTCTCACGCTCTGATTTGGTTTTTTGGAGTGAAGATTACGCAGTAAATGGTTGGGTAATTATATAACTAAAAGCCCAACAATTAGCCACGCCCCTAAAATGGTAGCTCCGAATAACAATTACATTTAACGTGTTTATTAATAAGCCAGCGGATGGATGGAGGGCCAGTCACTTGGCGGCTTCATTTGACCAACAAGATAATTAAGCAGTCAGCCAGCCAGAGCCGCAGATGAAGCTGTGGCCGGGTCTCCACTACCTTGTTTGGTGCTTGGTACTGGTACTGGGAAGTTGGGAAACTCCCAGCCGCACAACTCCAAACCTTTTTAGCTTCACCCACTTTTGAGGCTCAAGCAAATGAAGCATTAAATCGTGCAAACAAACAAGCGAAACAAACTTACAACTACAACAAAGTTATAAATGCCGACTCTAGATAATAATAGTGGGCAAAGTGCAGGAGAATGAAGGCCGGGAAAAGGGGGAGTGGCAGCTGGGAGGCGGCAGCCGGCATTTACATAATGAGCATGTTGTGGGTTAAGACTCTTCCCTGCCGGTTCTTCAGACTAGAAATGCCAAGAAAGCAAAGTTTTGCAAGAGATTTGAGTAGAACGAAGTGCGGAAGAGTGCGGGGGAAAGTGGCGTGGGGCCAAAACAGTGGGCGGTTCTTGAAAACTTTGTTAAGATATCTTAACTAAGAACCAGTGAAGACAAAAAGCAGACGGTAATTAAATGAGTACAACGCTTCATGGGAAAATTCTTACGAATATTATCTTGGGAAAACGCAAACTTATTTTAAGAAGCGATTAGTTCTAGACAGCAAGTATAGCAAATATTCTTAAAACTTTTAATGGAGCTCTATAAATTGTGTATAAATATTGTTCTAAGTCTCTAAGAAATCTTTGTACATTATTTTTGCGTTCATTAAAATGGCGAGAGATTGTAATAGTTGTGAAGCTTAATAAATTGTTGAAGTGACTATGAGTATAATAATATTTTTCGTTGTGTTTTCGTAAGATTCACATTATTATCCACTGAATCACATTGCCTAGCACTTGATCTGGAAAAGAAACCCCAGAATTAGTTCTCTGTGGCAAATGACTGGCTTCTCCTTCAGAGATCCCCATTTCGATGCACCGACTCCCTCATCAACCTGCAGTTGGTCACAGACTGTCCTTGGTCTCCCCTCGAACACAAATTCCAAGCTTCCCATGGATGGACCGCAACACGGAAAAAATTATAAGCTCAAAAGATATATCTTTTTCGAAGTTCCCTACTTATATATCATTCCCAAACCGACCATTTTTCTTTCCGTGCACTCAGCATCCAGACATCGGCGAGTGCCCTCGGTTATTTTCATTGCCTGGCGAGCATGTCGAATGCCAAATTGCCGGGGCCAGCGGCTCGGGAGAACCCAAAACCCGCCGGCCGCTGGGTTCGAGTTGATTTAATTGGGTCACATGAAAGATTTGTTAATTTGCGCCACCTACTTCGATGGCGCGTTTGCAGATAACACGGCCCCGGCGGATGGCCTCTACGCCGGAGAATGTCTGGCCCCTCGCAGGAAAATCAAGATGCGAGCCCAAACTTGGACTCCCGAGTCTGTAATTAATGCCGGCCCTCTACGTGCGTGCCCAAAAGTTCATTAAAGAGCTGCGGCGGTCCGGGGTTCGAGTCCGATGACGGCTCTTATCCGCAGGCCCAGACGCTTGGACCTCATCAAAGGTCGTTTGCCCAGCTCTGATCTCCCTTTAGTGTTTGGGCCATTACAATAAAATGCAATTGCCTGGGCCGGCTTCCATTTCCTACAGTTCGTTAAGGGTTCGCCATGCAAATCTCCGCCTAACCTTGCCCATTTGCTATGCGTTGTCCTAATCTGGCAAATAATGGTATTCAATTAGTTTTGGTCCAGTTTCTGTTTATTCTCCTCGAGCTCAAGTGCAGAGATGAATGTGCCCTGTGTGTATGGAGGGCGGATTACCCTGGATCAACTCAAGGAGATTGCCCTGCCTTTTGTGCGGACGAAGAAGAATGCAGGCTCTGTAATCTCTGCCCCTTCTCGCCCAGCGACATGCCATTAAATTTGTTGACAATTTCATTATATCTCGGACCTAGGGGCATAAAACGCATTAAACGGCCGTAAAAAAATACCCACAAAAAATTGAAAAATTAATTTTTGTATATAAAATATTTTACCACGACGGCTGGAAAACGTCGTTGTTCAGAGGTCATAAATTTGTGGGTTTTATTGACCAAAAGCTACCGGAAACCCGTCAGCGCCTCCTCGCTGCGTGTCTCCCTGAACAAGGTGCTGATAATAAAATGGAAACTAATTTTGACAAAGGCCAGGTAAATTTATAAAAAGCAAAGCCTCAAATAAAAAGCAAAACACGAGCGCGTAGAAGTCGAAAACGATGAGCGATAAATTTCAGAGACAACAACCCACATGAAGATGAGCTCGATGAAGCAGCTCGAGTTTGGGTCTGAGTTGTCGGTGGAACTGAAACGAGTTTTGGGAGCCTACCCCCACGCATCTCCGAAATAAATGCGGAGATTAGTTTGCTATTGCCTCTGCGGAGGAGTTTTTGCATGAGGAAGCTGTCAAATAACAATCAAGTTATAAAAGCAGATCTTTTAAATGGTTATGAGCTAGTTGCTACTAAGCAAAACTGGTCCTGAGCTATGTTATGATATGGTGGCTGGCTAAATGAGGGGAAAAGAAACACCTAAATAAATGAGATGTGGGAAAATTTGTAGAGAAACCTAAAGTAAATTAACAAAGTTAAAATTGGTTCTACAGCTAAAAGGTATCTGTTAGTCAGGAATTTCGCAGTACATATTTCCCTTTCAATTGAGTCTGTTGGCTAACCGAACAAAATAACGAACTAGAAACTAAATCCCATAAGCAGAATGACACATAAATTACACAAACGACTAAAGGCACAGGGCCGTACTATTGAATTCGAAGGCAAATAAAGACATTTCCGGCATCTTTGGGAGAAAGGAGATGCCGGGCCAGGGAGCAAAAGAGAAGGGAATTTAACTATATGGAAAAGTTGCTGACAAATGGTTTACAATTACAAGGCAAACAACGAAATCACCACGAGAAGAATTTGTCCTTTTCCCCTATTGATTTTGGTATTAGGCAAACTAAAGTATCAGTTGTCCTGTAACCAAGCATCTCTCCCTCTTTCTCTTCCGCACTCGCAGCTGTATCCCTAAGATACAAATTGCATTTTTTATCAGCTATTTGTTTTGGCTGTTCTCGGTCCGCACTTGCAACATTCTGCGGCCCAGGAAAGACAGTTCATTGAAATCAAATGAAAGACCAGAAACGGAATCAGGAAAAAAATAACGTCCGAGGGAATGGGGGAAAATCTCTTCTTTCACCTCAAAGCAAACTGAACGCGACTCGACTCGATTCTTTTTTGTAGTTTTACCGACGTCTGCTCGTGTGTCCGTATCCTGTCCGGTGTCCGCTGTCCGTCCGTCCGTCCGTCCGTCCGCCCTCCTTCAGGTTACCTGTTTCACAGTTGAGTGGCCTTCCATAGTGTTGGATTCTTTATGGCCAGGGCCGAGAGATTCAGTCGGAGGGGCATATCTTTTGTCGGCATCATCCATCGTTGTAACTCATTTCCATTCATTTTTGCCTCGTAAATTGCGCAAAAAGGATACCAGCTCACAAAAGGATACGCTTTACAATATATGGCTTGAAAATATACTTGGCTCATGGGCTTTGAAGTGCTTTGATGCGAAGTGAAATTATTTAATAGCATTGGAAGTCAGGAAATTATATTACTGTCTTTATTTCATTAATATTTTATTTGCTGATGTAAATTCAATTAGTACATATTATTATCTGAAAAATTCTCATTCACAAAGTATACCCTCTCGGCTGAAGGCCCCAAAAATCAGCTTAAATCTCTCCCAACTTGCCTTTGATTATTTTGGCAATTCCAGCAGCAAAATTGCAGTTAATAAGTGAGTTGGGGAAAACTGAATGGAAACAATTCGGAGAGGTATTTTTAAGTAAACTGCTCACGCTCACGAGGCGATATGATGCGAGGGGAGGGGTCTCGAGATCGCTGGAATTGCAGTGGGGGCTCACCCAAGTAGGCTCGACTTCTCTGGGGCCTTCGGGAGGAACTCAACCTGAATTTATGTGTTTCATTAAAACCGTTATAAGACGCGTGTTTTGCAGCCATTAAGGATCGCCGAGTGAGGTGCTGAAGTGGCCAGCAAGGGGGTATCCGGGGGCCAGGGACATTACAATGTAATGATGTTGCTCCTCTCGGCGGCATCTCTCAGATTTCCTTTGAGCTCTGGACATTGCTTAAATGCTGGCTATGGCCCAGTTTCACTTTGGGGTTTCAATTATCCGAGATTGTTTTTACGCTTTTTCTGCGGCTAAGAGGAAGAAGATATTACCAACCGATGAAAGTTAAAGGGAAGGTAGTTTGAATGAAATGAAATTTAAATGATGCAGCGACTTAAATTGAATTATAATTATATTTTAAATTGTTTAATATATTTCAAGCAGATTTCCCTACTTTCCCACAATTCCCACACAATTTGTTATTCGATTTGTGGTCTTCTTGACTTCCTCTATTAGCAGTTCTGCTTGCCCTTTGCCCCTTCCCCGGAGCTGGTCGGCTTCTACAGAGACGGCTGTAAGGAGTAGTTTTCCCCTTATTTTTTTGGAGTAAACATTCATGTTAATTTCACAGGGCCAAAAACCAAAGACCCCCGATAGCAGGAGGAGCAGAATTGAGAGTCAGACGGCAGCAGTCAATTGACGCTTTGTTTTATAACTTCCAAGACGTAAGACAATAAACAACGAGGAGGAGTCCCTTGCTCACCGCAACCCCCGCCTCAAAAGGGTTCTCTACGGATCTCTTTTTCCATCTCCCCATCTCCTACATAATATATCTCGGTTATTTTCGGGCTGCTTAGGTAGTTTCTGCCGGGCTGAGACTTTCAGCAGGTTCACAAGGCGCCGACGACGACTGGAAACCACCAAAGGTGATGACTGCTGTAATTGTTGTTTCTGTTGTTTCTCGGTAAAAGGTGTTGTGCACACACAGATACTCACGCACACACAGGAGTGCATTACGGCCACATGGCACTTACACGGGATTGCTGTAAAGGTAAAACGCAACTCTCTGTGGGACTCGTCTGTGCATATTTCTTTTCCTCTGAACTTGGGTTTTTGACTCTTGATGTCGAAGCCCTTCTTGGGCGAGACGGGGGAAAAAAAACAGAAACGGCTAGACTTTTGAAGTTTCTTAGGGGTTTTCGCTCAGAGATTGGTATCCAAGCGACTTGAAGAGCAGTCAATTGTCTGGAATAGATGGTTAGGGAACAACTCTGTTAGGTGTCAGTGAGAAAGTAGTCTTTGAACTATGGGTAAAAAATTTACGCAGAACTTGGCGATTTCCAGAAAAGGCTGAACATAAATTCTAAGGTAATATCATGATAAAAACTATTCCTAATTCCGTACAGGCTATTCCAAACCATAAAAAAACAAACTCTTTGTCTAATTTTAAGTATTGCCCAACGTATCATTACAATCTATAAAAACCATTGCATGATCTTCGGTACTTAAAAGTAATCTGTTACAATTTAAACATCTAATCTAAAATAATTTTCCCTCGCTCTCTTTCCAGGTAAGATCCCAGCGTACAGCCCAACGCTTTTTTCTTCGATCCCAAAACAGTTTAAGTAAGTCTACCATTTCCTGTGATCTATCAGCACAATACCCCTGCGGCCCGTTCATTAGCAAATCAAATAAAAAATTCTTTTTTGGCCTGCGGTCGAGAGGCCTTCTCATCAAACTGAGACCTTCCCCGATTTCCCTCCTCATCGGCTTCAGTTTTAAAACCTCAACGCTGGCGGCGTCTGCAAATTAATAATAATCAAGCCCAAATTACACAATGACACGCACTTGATGATGTCTCATCTTGTCTTTCCTCAGTCTCCGCTCTTTCAGTCTTTATAAGGGGGCCTCGTGCTCGACTATCAATTAGGCACATCTTTCAATCAACTGCGAGACACTTGAGGGGTTGAGATTTTTTTATATACAAAGAATTAGCGCTAATAATTAGAAGACGGCTCGGGAATATTTTCATCGCCACCAATTACCACACGCCAACGCCTTCCCTCGGCATATCCCCTCGTGTTTTGTCTGATGTCAAGTACGTAATAATCATAATTTGTATTTTTATCTTGACTTTGACAGGTGCGCGGGTTGCGCACTTTTTCGGCTCTTTTTGTCTTTCCTTACTGCCCCATGTTACTCTGTTGCGGTCCATAAAATTTTCGAGTTCCCTCCTTCAGTATCTGGAAATTTATGTTAATCTCGAGCTTGTTGCATGTCATGCCGGCAAATGTCGCTTAATTATGAGGATCGCCCGGTCTCCGAACTTTATCTCCCTCTAATCATAATCAGTTTTTCACTTGTTCTGCTTCCCCCTTTTTATTATTTATGTGTTCCTTGATACTGCTGTGGTGGAATGTGGAAAATGTTAATTAATTTGTAATTTATGGAGGTCTCAGGGGAGAGCTAGAGAAGGCCTATATTAGCAAATGGGGATGGAAAGCAAAAGTAGTGCTGAAATATCGCCTGACCTTTTGTATCTTGAAGTTTTCTTCCGTTTTCTTTGATTTATTATGCTACGTCTTTGAAAATAGTATTAGATTCTTCTACCCATAAAGCATATTTGTGGTGTTTCTCACTATAACTTATCACAACTGAAAAGCTTTTTCTCCCTTCATTATCTCAAATGAATCAGATGGTATTTGCGTTATACTCCCTCTATAAATCATCTGTTATTGGGTTACCAAGCCGCAAGCAACAGCGATAAGATAAGCGCTCAGCTCAAGTAGAGTTTCACTCGTCGAGTGCATCATCTTTGTACTATTTACTATATGGTATATGGCCTTTTCCCTTGGCGTTGATTCAACAAGTCCCAACCGCATTCCATTCTCACGCGCTCGATTTTCGACCAATTCCGATTCCAATGCTAATTTGTCATTTGCCACGGAGCGTGTCTGAAGAGCTCTGTACGCCCCAGCACTCCCTGCTCATTAACAAATTATGCAATAAATGCAGGATCCCCAAGCTAACGATGTGCCAATAAAACTCGTTCTCCCCATTCCGGGGAACCGTTTCCCTTTTTCATTTTTCTCGCTGCCACTCGCACTTAATTAAGAACTTCATTTAGCACCTTTTGGCCAAGAGAGAAGGGGGAGCCAGGAGCCAGGAGCCAGGAGCCAGGAGCCTGGGAGCCGGTTTTTTCGGGCCGAGCCTAAAGAATTTAATCGCGCTTTGCATATCGCCCGGATGAGGTGCTCCTTGCTGGGCTCCCTGCCTCCCTGAAGCCCTGAATCAATATTTTGCTTTCTCACGCTATTTTCGGACGTAGAAGAAGTCGAGCAGGCTCTCTGGAATGCGGAGCACAGTTGGCAACAATTTTGCCTGATTGCAGTCGGACCTGGTCCGCCACATGGTCCGTTGCCATGGAAGACCACGTTCCAGGCCCAGTCGAGATGTCGAGTTGTCGGAGTTGGAGATGGAGTCAAAGTCCCAGTCCACAGGTTTAAATGGTATCACATGTCGACGGTCGTTGTTTTTTCTTCTCAAGTGCATTTGCATGGAAGCTATGCCATTGATACTCTGCTTTTCAGGCCAGGGGTACCGCCAGTTTTTCTAGGTCCCAGATCATTATAGATCAGTGATCATCATAAAGCCCTATGAGAGAAGGGTTTTTGTAAAGTTTACTTGGCTGATTGTTTAAAATGTATTTTAGGAATGGGTTTATCATCATCGTATCATCTCGTTTAATCAAAGTCTTAACTTGTTTTTATTATTTTTATTAAAGTAAAAAACCCTAAATTGAGTCAGCACAGTTATTGATTATTTTTTATTCTTAAGCTCAAATTAATTTTGAATACCTATTTAATGACACAATCATATGAAATAGAAATAGTTACTCAAAATCACTCATAACATTTGGCTGATTATTTCGAATATTCCCAGTTCATCCTTTGACTTTGGTAGGGTAGGGTATTTCGGCTCCTTCTATACCCTGATTTTTTCCTCCCTTTGAGCAGCTGGCCTCATCCTTCTTTTCCCCGATCCCCTACTCGCCCCGTGAACAACTTCTGTGCTCCATCTTTCGTGGCTGCATTTGATGATAAATAGGCGCAAAGGTAAAAAGCCAAAACGTGAATGCGAATTTCGTAAGTCTCGACTCATGTTCAAGAGGTAAATAGAAGGAAGCCAGCTGGATGGCGGGGCAAGGTTGGGGCATCAGGCAGGTGAGGCATGCGGCAGTCGCTTTTTTCAAGTGCAACCCGGAGACCAAACGCAGGCGAGAAAGGCAGTCGAGGAGGCGGCGATTCAAGTGCTTCTCTTCCTGACTTTGACTCCTTTTGGTGCTGTGGCCGCTGCTTCTGATGCACTGAAGGAAAAATCTGTTAAATAATGACAAAAAATTCCAATAATGGTGATATATTTCTAGATTAACATAAGTAATTCTCCTGGAAAATAAAAAAAATGTAATAAGGTTAAATTTTCCTGTCTAAAACATAAAAGTTCCAAGTCAAGAAGTTTTAGACCAGCTAGTTGATCTATTAAAATTCTTTATCTAGTCAAAATCGATCATAATGGATAGTTTCCAAGACATAGAAATTCCAAATAAATCGTTTTAAATAAGTAGGATCTTAGAATCATGGATTTACTTCGCGATAAAATAATAATGAAGCTATTACCAAGTTATGGAGTACTAATAGCATTTTTCTCCCTGTTCCTTTGGCTGCTTCTGCGGGATGTTTTTGTTTTATGCGCTGGCATGTTTGTTTGTCAACCTACACCAAGAACACATCCCCGGCAGCAGAATCAGCAGCAGCAGCAGCAGCTGTTGCCGGCAAACATTTGCAATTCAAAGGGGGCCGGAAGGGGCGGTAGGCGGGCGGGACAGGTGGGCCAGTCGACAGGGGCGTGGGGCGGATGCATTGGTAGTCAGTCAGGAGGCGCAGGCGCTGGCACATGGCAATATTTCATTACCCACGGGCAAATCCTCGGCACCGGGAGTGAAACGCCTTGGATCGAGGGGAGCCAAATGTCTGTGCTGTCGTCGTACAAGCTGCCTCCGCTCTTTATTCGCATTGTGCCGGCATTCGAGGCATTTCCCCTCACTCCTAGAGATACATATCCTATACCCATATCCCCTCGTTGAATGTCTCTGTTATCTGCAACCTGGCTATGAAGTTACAACGCTTACGCACATGTAAGCGGGCTGGCAGAAAAAGCAGGGGTTTCCTCCTTTGTTGCAGTGGGAAGTTGCAATTGGGGATTGTCAATGTCGCAGGGCCCACGATTCGCGGAGTTAGGGAATGCGGCGAATAGATAGCAAATTTATGGTTTGTTGGGCGGAAAAAAGCATGAAAAGATAATCGCAAGTTAAACTGAGTCTGAAATGATCGGAATCGACTTGTGAATTATGCGTATTTTCACTTTTAAATAACTTAGCTTAACTAGAAATCCTTTTAAACTATTATTTAACTTCTTTATTATTCCCTGTTCTTCAACTTAATTAATATCCAAATTGGCTCTTCTCCTCTGTAATCTTCTAAATTAACTGTCTTGATGTGTTATTTTAAACTTTATTTCCTTAAATTCCTCCCTTTATGTTCCTCATTCCTTAGCTTTATTGATATCCACAAATTGCGGCCTCTCTCGGCACTTCTCATTTTGTCGACTTGGCTCATCCAGGCTTTGCACCTGTCGCAAAGACAGGTGCTCGTTCGTGCTCATCTTGGGCCTTCGCCTTCATCTCCATCACTGTGCCACATATTGCCACGCCCCGTCTGATGGGTTGACGGCTGGCATAACTTTTGCCACTTGCGAATAATTTCCATACCATCCATGCGGCGGCGACAATAAAAACAAAAACGAGACCGAGCGAACAGATGCAAAGTTTTTCCCTACTCTCCATGCGTTTTTACGCGCATCTGCAAATTAAAAACGCATTTTATTTTATGTGTGGCAAAAGCAGAGGTAGAATAAAAAACAGAGGGCCCGGGACTTTGACAATAAGCAAAGGTAGACTACACTGCAAAGAAATATCGTTGAGGATTGAATGAATTTTCGGTGCAAAATAATAAGTTACAGTATCAAACTTAGTAATATTAAATTCCTTTAAAATAATTTTATTTTAGATTGCTTTTTGGTTTGTAACTATTTGATCTCTTTAAGAACTAAACATCGAATAAAATTCCTCCTTGTAGACGACACTTAATTCATTACCATTTTTATAGACTCGCATTCCATTGTGTTGCCAAAGTTGTTGCAACATTGATGTTACATGCATTCTTCATGTGTCCGCGAGTGTACGAGAGGAGAGGCTTAATTGTTAGGTTGTGTGTAGGATACACGACACAACAACACTCGACAACAATGAGGATGAGACTGAAGGGTACTGTTGCGAGGGGGCTTCAGGGGTTTTCAGGGGGAACCCTGTTGAAATCAAAGCTTTGTGATGCCGACACGATGTGTGGATGATGATGACAGGTAGCCGAGTGTTTAATTTATGTCTTTTTAAGCACTTTGCTCGCTCGCCTCGGAGACAGATACTCGGATGCCTCAGACCAACAGAATTCATAAGTTTTTCCTCTTTTTTGCCTCTGCAGTTTCAAGTTGCATCCATCTGGGTGGGTTGATGATAAAAAGCAGCAGAAACTTTTGCCTGCGAGTGGGTATTTTTCTATTAATCAAAGATGATGTAGGCCTACATGCCGCGAGAGATACATTTGTATCTTGTGGCAGCCGAGTGATAGACGCTATTCAGATACTGATTAGATGTGATTAGTTTGGGTGTTGAGTCACATAAGCACTGTGCTGAAGGCTAAAGATTGATTTATGGTGAAATCAAAATTAATTATATTTTGCTTAGATTTATTTTTAAAGTTAAAGAACAAAAAAGTTTATTTAACTTACCTTTTAACTTTGAAGATTGTATTTAATGACAAGTTTAAGTAAAATTTAAATTACCTTCGAAATATATTTTTCCCTCGCCACTTCTGGGTTTCCAAACATAAATCCTCTATCAATCTAGGACTCATTAATTATATGTTATCCTGAGCGAATAAAGCGCCACTAAAAGCATTCCCGAAATGGAAAATATAAATTTCTGCCTTCGTTTCCGGCGGATAAACGTTGGTATTCGAGATATCCTGGGCCCATTAATAGGCGCGTACCCAATGTTCGAGCCGGGATTATTAGAGCAAATCATGCAATGTTCCTACGGCCAGGTGATGGGAGTTTTCGGTTCCCGAGGTGTGTGAGCGCTACGAATCTGTAACGAAAAGCGGGAGTTTGGTTACCAGGAAGAGGCGTTGCCGAGTCCCAAACAATAGGGCTGAAAGGGATAATGCGTAACGCAGCCCAGAACAAAGTGCAGGGGAACTGAGCGTTTAATGCTCTCATTATGGGAACATCATCGCTGGCAGCAGCCCCCGCACACATTTCGTCTGGAAAACGGAGAAAATGCGACTGAATGCGGCGCAGCGAATCCGCTCGAGTGACACTTTTCCCACTCTTTTTTCTCCTCCAACTTTTCCGACTGCCATTGACAGCTCACAGAAAAATGTGTCAATTTGCAGTAATCTAATCTGGGTGTGCGGTCCTCCACCTCCCTTTTCCTCAATGGTCACAAAAAGGGAAAAAAACGAAATTCCATTGAATTACGAGTGGTTTTCTTTCTGTGCGATAATGTGGCGTTTCAATTTTAATCAATTATTATATATTACATTGTTATCTTTTGGCATTCTGTTTGAACAAATCGATCACTGTGTGTGGGGGGAAAAAAACACCGAAATGAAAGTGGCACACACCCATCGAAAAAAGGTGGGAAACGGGTTGGGTTTGCTTTGAAAATCCTCAATTAGCTGTACACATAAATCACCAAAGTTTCCAACAAGTTCTGTCTTTTACTTTAAATTTGATTTGGGTTAGAGATTTCTTGTCAATGATACGGCACCATATGAGGAAATGGGTGGGGGGACTGCCCCCGATAACCAAGTAAGCCAAGTGAAATAAAAATTCAATTCTGTGCTTTTAATAAAAACTAAAGTAAAGTAAAAATACAAAGTAGTTCAAGATCATTTACAGATTTATAGCATCGATCATAGCAATTTCCTGTTCACACCCAGGTTCCATAGAATCTATTTGCGATCGCCTATATCGATCGCCCCGATACAATCGCAAATATAACATATATGCGCCAAAAAAATAAGCAATGATGACAGCAAAATACATTCTATAAACGCTAACACGAGTGCTGAAATAGGCGGTAGGGTGCGAAGATTACTCGTTGATTCCAGTTTATTTGAATTAGCTTAGATCAGCGCCAGCGTATCTATGAGATACAAACAGCTGGAGCCAAACGAAGCCCAATAAATGATTACCTTTTTGTTTGGTTTATCGCATCGATATCCCGAGACTGGATTTACCGATGAAATATATAAATGGTGCTAATGGATTAATTACCTGTCCGAGGGAAATGTTCTTCTAACCCCCGCGAAATGGCTGTTTCCCTCGATTTGAGCTGAGAGCCAAACATTCCGAATGTGTTTACATTTCTAAAGATCTCCGATTTCTGCGCATCATCTCGTGGGACAGGGCCACAAATATTATTTGATTTTTTAATTGTCGACATAAAATCGTCTGAGCGAGGCAACAAAATGTGTTAATGGTTATAATCGGATACGAAAGATCTCAACGAGCGGGTGACTGGGACCGAGAGAACTCGTCTCGACTCGGTCGCCGAGTCTTAATAATGCGCACAATTTGCCAAGTCATATCCTAAAGCGTCGGCCAGCCATCATTGCCTGTTATTAGTTGGCCAGGCGATGATCTTATCATTCCGCCGGACTTTGCTGGTCTGCTTTTAAGATCGCTTGGGACTACAACTCAATTTCTGCTCGGTCTGTGGGAGCATCTTTCCTGAATAGCCTCATTGATTGTGATTGTCGAGCAGCTGAGTGATCGAAATATTCGTATATCATCCAATCACGTCC
Source organism: Drosophila biarmipes (assembly GCF_025231255.1). Lineage (NCBI taxonomy): Eukaryota > Metazoa > Arthropoda > Insecta > Diptera > Drosophilidae > Drosophila > Drosophila biarmipes. Next base: position 20,453,247 of record NC_066613.1, on the reverse strand, counting down.
GGTATTTCTTTCTTTGTCGAATTTTATTTCCACCTTTTCGGGACATTCTTTTCAAGTAACCTGCACACTGATCTTGTTCCTAATGGCTTTTCGATTGAGGCATTAAATTATTATTATTATGGCTGTTTGTTTGTTGGCTGGGTGTTTGACATCTTTATAGCGTGAGAAAGTCGAGATCATAAGTTAGGTTCTTTATTAATTGAACTAAAATTTAAAGTTAAATATCAAATAAATATTTCGACAGAACCGGCTGGCGAGATTCTGAAAGAAAACCATAAAGAATCACCTCTTTAGAGTCCCTAGTGGTGTAAATACCTTTTATAGGCTACAATTTAAGGGCTTTTCACTCCTTCAACTCCAGGACCATTCCCCTAAGATCAATCCGTTCGCCTGGCAATTTTAGTTGGCCTGGCATATTTCAGGCCATTAAAATCCCACTTTAGTCTTAATAAACTAACACCCAGACAGATCAAAAGGCAGCCAGTCCGTGGTTGTGCAGTTGGATGCCGACTAAGCTAATTATCCTGCCAGCACGTAGAGCAAATCCAAACACACACAGCTGCACGGAGGGCAGAAACTGCAAGGCGACGGCGATCTATGGCCCCCACATGCATGTCCAGCAACGCCCCAAATGCTGTCATAATTGCCCCCAGAGAGGCTCCGGACTGGACCTGTGGGCCTAGAGCCGCCTAAGACAGAGCCGGCCGAGATCGCCTCCTGATCATTTTATAATACCAACACGTACAAACGTCAATTAAATAAATACAAGATACCAAAAGCGTTGTAAACGCCCCGAAACGCCGGCCAGTATCGTGGGCCATGGCCCAGACACCCAAGAAAAAGAGATTCATTCTCAAACCGAAGAGCGATTCATAAACTTGTACACTGGGGGAAAAAATAGAGAGCGAACTTTGAAATTGAAATGAAATATGGGGTATTCAAATTATAACTTGCGGATGTTTCTTGGCTAATACTTTCATTCAGTTCATGTTTTTAAAATATCAATATTTTAAATTAAAAAATAAAAAAAAATTTTCAAAATAAAAAATTTAAATTTTTTCATATTAATACTATACTATATTAATATTACTATATTAATAATAATTCACAACTGTTATATTTTTTGACTACACAATGTCCTTGCTATATTCCTACTAGATATTTAGACATAGATATACGCTGTTTTATAAAAAAAAGTTTTTTGTAGGTTCCATTTTTGAAGTGCCTTCTTCCCCTTTCTTGGCCTGTGGTGCACTGACTGTGGAATGTGCTCCGGCTCCGGCTGGAGTTCGGCTCCCTCCTCCTTTCCCCCGTTTTTATTTTTGGTCTAGAACAAGTTTTCGATGAATGCGGCTCCCCGTGGCGACTGTTGCATCTTGTACCAGTACTCGTGGTCGTTTCTGGCAGTGGCAACTTCCTGCGGACAAGTTCTGGATAACTGGCGAGCCGAGAGCTACAATCCGCAATGGGAGGAATTGTCAATCGGGCAAATTTAATCAAAGTGCTTGGGCTTGGGCTTGGGGTCAGGAGGAGTGGTGGCCACTCGAAGCCGAGGCTTCTCATCATTCCATTTATTTGCGCACTCAATTAGTTGAGGAGCCTCTTGGGTCGATCATCATCATCATCGTCCAGTTTGCTTTGTTCTCAGCCAGTGTTTATTTGGTTTATCTGCCCATCGAGTGGGCCGAGTGGCGGGCCTTCTGTTTTGGATCCGCAGCGAAAACACGGCTTTTGGCATTCCTACGATCTACGATTTCCGATCGAAATGATAAATGGTGGCAAACTTGGGCTCATGCAGAACGCCCCATCGATTGTTCGATTCGAATCGATTTGATTATTCGATCTCCGATGTCTCTTAATTGTCTTGATTCGCTTCCTAATGAATTTTTAATAATTTTTCATCGCCGCCCTCCCTCCTCCGCGAACCCTCCCGCCACTTATGCAAATTAATTTGACACAATTCATATATTATCTCTGTGGTTTTTCGAGGGGATTGCTTCGATTTGTTTCGCTTGCGTCATGCGAAATCGATATCGCTATTTGTATTTCCTTCAAAATTATTTTCACGACGCACTACTAAAGACTTATTGAACTTTGTTCTGGTTATGGAATTTTTAAATGGAAGAAATTCGGGAGAAATGAAACAAAGGCAACGCATCGAATGGAAAATAGCAAGAGCAAGTATATTTTATAATAAAGTGCATATATAACAATTACTTTGAATTTACTGTGAATTTATTTCCTCAAAAACCAGATCATTATTTGCCAATTCTGCGCAATACTTCCATCTATAAATAGGTTAGTTGCCCATATTTTTGAGAGCTTATTCCGAGAATCGGTTTCCCCGCAGTGCATCAACCTCGAATCTCTCCGCCGCACTCGCTGTAATGGAGTGCAACACCATTCAATTCCGATCAATTGCCATTGATTGATATCAGCAGCACAAAGTAGATGTTGCAGCTGCTGCCCCCTTGAAAGATTCGATGGCTGCTCGACTCCGCTGTGGGCTGCTAATTAAACAGCTGCACTTCGCGCCCCAGCGCCCCGGGTTTTTTCAAAATAATAATGCCCCTGCCCATGCCCGTGCCCCCCAAGGCAACTGGCTCGACACCCTCCCCCGCCTGTGGCAAATGTTAAATGCCCCTAAATAAGCCAACAATTTATCAGCAATAAATTCGCCTTCATGGGCGCACACACAGGGGGCTTCACTGTCTTTTGTGCGCCTTTGGGCTTCCTTTATGTGGTGCAATGCAAATTCATCTAACTCGTGAGGCAAACAATGATGTAGTTACTCCAGTATCTCTTGCGTTGCACTTCAATTTAAATAAATGTCTTTGGACTGCATTCGGGCATGAGCTTTATGAAGAGGCGTCCCAACAAGAGGAACCACAATGATGTTGCAGATAATGCCATTTTTCTTCATTTACGTCTTGTCAGCAGCAGTTTTTTGTTCAAATTTTGCCATGAAGGAGACTAATGGGGAAGGCTTTTGAGGGTTCAAGGAGCTTGGTAAATAATAAGGAGGATTAAATTGCAAGGAAAGTGCAACCAGAGACAATAATGCCCTCGTAATTCCCCTTTGGTAAATAAGATTAAATATTAAGAGCTCCTGATTGCTAGCTTTTAACTATTTGAGAACAAAAAACTCTTAAAAAAGTAGAGTTTTTCCATAGTAGCAATCAAATATCCCCCGCACAACTGTGAGCTATAACAAATTTGCTAGCCTGTCGCCAAGTGTCGCGATCTATCACTTGTAATCCCAGATCCCCCTGTAAACGCTCCCCACATATGATCCCCGGCTGGCAGATCCATAAATCGTTGAAACTATTTTCCCGAGAATTCACCCAGACAACGCCCACTTGTGGGCCAAAGGAGAATTACGTTATTAAGTCGGCAACAATTTATTTAGTTTAGTGCACTTGTCATTAAAGATAATTTATAAGTGGTGGCGAACAGGCGCAGCAGCGTCTATATAATCATATTTCAGCCCGGGATCGCATGAGGGTGCCCCGAAAGAAGCGTGGGCGTTGCAACAACCCAAAGCGTTGTCTAAATATAATTGGGGTTTTGTTTCTCCTCGCTTTTTGGGGGAGAACGGGGGTGCGACGTGTTTCTGTTGGCGTTGCAACAGGGCCTCAAGTGATATCTTTATTTGATGGGCTTTTAAGTGCTATAAAAACTGGTCGGCTCGGCGACATTTGACTTTTGCTCGGGCCAAGAAGTGCTCTCTTCCAATTTGCTTATGTTAATTTATACCCCTGCTCCGAGCTCGAAAAAACCCGAATTTCTCCACAACATTAAACGGCCATAAACTGTCAAATAAAGCCCAGTTATTAGTTGTTCGAAGCTCATTAAGTATGCCGGCCAAAAGACAAACAGAAATGTGTGTGATTAATAATCATCAGCGGGTTCATCAGCAGCGGACCTTAAGACAAAGTAGGGCCGAACCCACAAATTATGTTGTCACATGCAAACTGGCAGCGAGGAGTCCAACTTTTTGGCAGTCTCATTCACGCGTCTCTAACAGGATTATGTGGCATGCAACATTAGCATTTTCAGGGTGTCGTCCATCCTATGTATAAGGATGGTGCGGTGTGGTATATATTCCCGTACCAGCCCATCCTTTTCGTCTACCTGCCCAAACATTGCCTAATTTGTTGTCGTCTCCAACCGATTTTGACCTTTTCTCCGCTTTGTTGCCACTCACAGCTTGACTTTTTGGGATGGTTTTCTCATTTTCCCTTTTTGTTTTGGGGAATTTATGCTCGATTATGTCCACATGGATTTTCTAGAATGTATTTCTGGACTCTAAACTCTCCCTGTGGCAGTCGCTTAAATCGCTCTGCTCCATGGAACTGCCATCGATTATTGATTTAATTAATTATTAACGCTCTGTGTGTGTCGTGCCTGCCGTTGCTGTTGGTGCTCTAATAAATATTAATAAATTCCATTTAAGATTTTCTTTTATTGCAAATGGCTTTATATTCAGTCTGGGAAGAACCCCGCCAGGGCTGACACAAATGGATTTTCAAGAGCAAATCAATTGTGTCGGAAAGTTACGCAATTCACAAGATACGAACTTCACCTGCTTGGTGTGTAGGAAAATTGATAATATTCCATTGTTCTAGTTCCATGACTCATGTGTTGTATCGATTTCCCTCAAAGTGGTTGATCTATAATACAATATCTTTTTTTCCCAACCACAAGACCATTGCTTAGCTTTCGTCTCGATATTGATTGCAACTCTTGAGCAGATTCATTACCAAAGAATGAGGATGGAGGGTCTGGCAAGAGATCGAAGCAACCTTTGGCAAATGCCACAAAATTAAATCATTTATGAGCTTTAAAATTTAGGCAATTTATTTCGGTTCCCCACCTCTGCGGGGCCCTAAATTGTTTTGTGGTCAACAGCAATTTTGACCAGGGTAGATGGCTTTACTTTTTTTTCTGCCGTTTTTTCTTCAGCCCGGCTGTAGTTATAGAAGAAATCTCAGCTTTTATGGCTTTTGCGGTTAGGCGCTTGCGGTTTTGCGAAAGGTTTGCGAAATGGGTGAGAGCCGGGGCCTAAATGATCTTTTATGGCTTAAGCGCAGTCTGCCAATTGATTCGGTGACTCGTCATTGTTAACGTTTTTAATTGGCACACAAAATATGCTGCTCGTGTTGGCCCGGCCGCAAAGCCAAGAAAAAGGAAAAAATCACTCACTGTTTGACAGCGACACGTAGTCAATGTCTTCGGCATTGCAAAAATAAAAACTAAACCACAAGAACGTGCTTTGAATAAACACACACCAAGTGGACTGGATGGACGCTGGCTGCATTTGGTAAATCGTAGTCTTTTCTCGGTTTCTCCCCCCGAATCTCCGCACTTCTCCGCTAACTCGCTGGCTTTTTATCTCGTGTCCAAAATCGAATTTAAATCCAGTCAAAACATCAACCGGGCCATAACATGTCTGAATCGGGGCTTTGCGGCACTTTTGACCATGGCCTAAGCTGAAATTCTCCCCGGGCTATCTGTCTCCTTCGGGTTCTTCTCCTTTCTCTTCGATTTAAGCCGCCTTATGGTGCGAAAATGTGAATTGAATAAAATTGAATCAAATGGTTATTTGAATTTGGTGCCAATGGTTCAATAAAGTTAAAACGGGAGTTGTGAGCAAATTGAAAAAGATAGGAGCTAGTGGCAAAATCAGTAATTGGTGTATTGGGAATGTGTTCCGCATTGATTCTCAAAATATAAAAATATTTGAAAATAGTTCCTTTTGTTAATTGCATAAATATTTAAAATAAAAACTGGGGCACATGACTCTTAGCAAAATAAATTATGATAAACTTTTCTGCTCAATCGCCCTCTATTCAGTTACATAAACCATTGTCAGCTGAAAGACAGAAACCTTTGATGGCCACCGCCCGTGAAACAAAATCCCACCTAATGTGATCCAATCAAATGTCTGATCCCAATCCATAATTCGATTAATAAAGCCAGAAAAAAGCAGACAATTTCCTTGCCTCGCCGGCAAGCATGACAAATCATCGACTGACAAACAGAAACGGCGATGAATAAATTGCAAATAAATAGGAGAACGAGAAAAGCAGAGAAAAATTCAATAATTGTCAAAAAGGCGAGGTAAACAAAGTCAGAATTTCGAACTGGGGCCAAGTTGAGCGGTGGGCTTCCTTTGAAATCGAACGAATCGAATGCCATTTCTCAGCCATGTGTGTGTATTTTTGGCGGATTTGTTTGTTTTGGCCGCTGGCCCACTACCAATCCGCCTCATCACCCCGCCATGAAGTTCGGTTCATTCAAGCGAAATTAATTAAATAATAAAATTTGATTAATGGCATTGTTGGGAGCGTGTGTGTTTTGGTCTCCGCAGAGCCTCTGTTTAACCTGTTTGCTGTTTACACATTTTGCTGCTGCTGTTGCTGTTGCCCCCAAAAATTGTACTATGAGGCGTATGAGCAATGTGCACAGAGCCAAAAAATGTCGCCAGTAATTAGAGCAGCGCAAATTTAGTGGAAACTTGTGGATAGAGTTTGGATGGGAATTTACAAAAAGTAGAAAACATAAAAGGAAATTAATTATATCCGCATTGGAAGTTTTGTAGAAATAAATCTGAATTCTCTTGGCCACATGTTGTTGGATTCTTCGCTCCCCAGAGCATTTCTGCCTGGCTCCTAGCCTTAATTCCCAGCTTTTCTGCCCTTTTGGTTTCCCCAATTAACAGATGTTTCAGCTGGTTAATTACGCCCAGGGAAATATGTTTGTTTTGTTGGCAGGGCTATTTCTGTACGCCTTCTCTCAGCCTGCTAGTGATGAAAAATATTCGCACATTTTGCGCATTTCAAAATTGTCATTCCGGTGGAGAGGTGTGTTGCTGAATGCTGAAAGAGGCAGCTTGGCCGCAGACATCTTGGCAGCAGCCAAACAAATGGGCAAAACATGTGCAAAACTTTGAAAACTCTGCCTGACGCCGTCGTCACTTCATCAGGCAAAAAGCCAGGCGACCTCCAACCCCCCCATCGACCAGGAAGACTTCTAGAAATACTTCTCTCTGTTCGGCTGAAACGTGTTTGCAACATAAACATTCCGCCGTCGCGCACCTATTCCTCCTGCCCCTTCGAGCAATTTTAATTACGCCTAAAAGAGCCGCCGCCTCCGATGGTGGAAGAAAGCGAAGAAAGAGCGAAGAGCCCGCGCGAAGAAAGGAAAAATCTCCCATGCAACATTTTAGCCCACGTTTTGTGTAATTACACATAGCCGGTCGGTCGGTGGGAGGTGGCAGTGTTTCCCGGCCGCATGAAAAGGCAAAACAGGCTAAATGTTGCATATGCACCCGGCGGATACAGAATTAACAGTCAACGCCTTCACACGGCTCATTATTCATCTGAATATGTTGCAAAACGAACGCTTTTCATACAACTTTTCTGCGGAAAATTATCCAAGCAGAGGCACATTTGTCTAGGCGCAGATGGTAAATGGGAGTGCATTATAAATAGAGATAATTATGGTCGAACCGCTATTTTCTAGAACTAAGTTTGTCTAGAAAATAAGAACAGAACGCCTAACCTGTTGGGGTTTTCCATTTAGAACTGTAATATTTTAAGCAATGGCTTTAAAAAATTGCTATTAAGGCACTGGGAATTATTTAATCTAAAGTGTTTGCGGTCTTTTTTATTATGTTCTAGGGAATAATAGGCTAATACTTAGACTTTTTCCACACCCAGACGGGTGGTCCCCTTGCCATGCATACTTTCAAATCCGAATTCCCAATCGCCATTCAATGCAACTCTCTTAAATTAATTGAGTGCCAGGCAATGTGTTCCACAGGAAATGGAGCCAATATTCCCCCCAGTGGCCCAATATTTGTACAAATTTTTACCTCGCCTTTTGTTTTTGTTTCGTTATTCCTATTTTTCGAGGGTACTACATCTCTCTTTCGATTTTGGGTTCGCAACGGGCGGTGGCGATTGAGTTATATGTGTTGAAACTGCGGTCCACATGGAGTCCGAGTGCTGTCCGATTCCCAAAGTGAAGTGCATTGGTTATTTTTTCTGCCTTTCGGCATTTGTTTGTTTCTATTTTCGCTGCCCATGGAGTGTAGGGAAAGAGCCATAAAAAATCCGAAACCGAAAAAATCCAGAGTTCTCTAAAAACAATTGAGATTTAATTGCACTCGCTGACCTGAAAAAATTAAATAAACGCAAAGTTTGTACTACTTTTGTGCCTCCAGAGGGAAGTGCTGCTTTCCCAAGTGTGGCAGGAACCTTGCTGTGTTGACCCAATAAATTACACCTTCCCCCAACCTCATTATAATGCGTCCCTGCCAGATGTTGCTGCTGGAATTTGAATAATATCCTAGGCGAAAAAAAATCATTTTCAATTTACGTGCGAATTAAAAGCAGAAACTTTACTGCCGGTTGAAAGACTGTGGGCGAAAACACCCAGTGGGTGGTGGCCCGGCTATTGGGCGGTAAAAGTGGTGAAATGGCGGTGGCCGGGATTCCTTGTTCCTTTTGCCTCCTCTCGCTTGCTGAGCGCCTAATTAAAACTCATTACCATAAGCATAAAACTTGAGCAAGCAAATGTCCATCATCAAAACTGATGAACAAAAATGGGAAGCAGAACAAAGCATTGCAAGGATAAGCAGCGGGAGGCACTCGAAGAAAAAGTGGGTACATATATTTTCTAAAATTAGGTACTCAGAAAAGAGAGAGTTACTATTATTTGGTGGTAATAATATTATATCTTTAAAGTAAAGAACTCCAAAATATAAGTAAAATATATAATATAGAAATATTACAAAACTATAAAATTGCAATTTTGTTTAGTGCTATATATATTTTTGTAACATTTTTTTTCGATAAGACCAAACATTTTATATATAAGTCATAATATATGTTTTATTAATTTAGTTATAAAAATAAAACATCCTTATTTTTTAGGATCTTAATATAGAGATTTTAAAAGAACATATAAAATATTGTTTAGTGCAGACGAAATAAATTACGGACAGGAAATTCAAGTAGAATCACAGAAGGGAGGAAGAGAAAGCAGAAAGCAGAGAAAAGCCAGCTGGACAGCGGCTCACAGGTTGTTTAACCTTTTCTTCGTCTAATGCAATTTCCTTGCCAGACGGCGACAGTTTTTTCGGCTGGCTTTATTTCCTTTTCCCCTTGGTTTTTTATGTTTTTTATATAATTTTTTTTTTGTGTTTTCGGGGTGACTTTTGTGAACTATATCCCCCGTCTCACTCTTTCAACCCCGCGCAGCATAGTGGAAAGTGAAAGCTACATGCGTGCAACGACCCTTTCACAGGCTCGCCTCTCTCTCTCCCTCTCTCCGGCTCTCTTTCTCTCTCTGTCTGGCTATTCATTCTCCCTTTTTCCACATTTCCATTTCCACTTTTTTTGCCGCTGCTGAAAAGTTTGCGTCCACGTGTGCAACAGTTTTGGAAATCGTGCTGCCGGGAAATTCTGGGCGCCTGGTCGAGTTGCCGGCTCGCATTTGTGTGCCTCGCAAAAAGGACGAAGCGATGAGTGAGAATCCTGCCGCTTTTCCCGCTCCTGCGCTCTCCGCTTTCTAGTGGCCATTGAAACTCGACTCAAAAGTTAAGTTTTCCCTGCATTTCCCGGCCATTGATAGTGTTGTTGTTGCACATAAAGACGGGGGAAGTGGCATTTCGGGGGCTTTAGTTTTTGGCGTCTGCCTTTGTCTGTTGTTGTTGCTCTTGGCTTTTCCATTCTGCCGGCTTTCGGCTTTTCACTCGCCCAACTGTTTCAAATGTGTGTTTTGTTTTGCGCTTTTCATCTCCAAGTGGAGCACAAAGAGTGGTTAGAAAGAGAGCAGTGAGGGGATGAAAGAGATAGAGAGCGAGAGGGATGCACAGGATGTGGGTGGCGGGGGTTCAACTTTGAATGCACAAGTGTGCAGGCCTGGGAAATGGATGTGGCACATTTCCGGCCAGAATTGTGCAGCGGAAAATGCAACTGCAGTGGAAATATATTGACGATGAGATAGGATATATAGAACACCTCTTAAATGGGGTTACAGAAGTGGTTAAATTTAAGAAGAGTTGTATATAAGGATTGGATATATTATCTTCATTTTTAAACTACTGATTTCAATAAAAGTTTTTTAATAAAAATAAATAAAAATGGAAAAATTCAATTTAAATAATATACTTGTACATTTTGGAAATTTATAATACCCTTGCTTTGGTTTTTTATGATGAAAATATGCAACTTTGTCCTTAAGAAAATATATATTATTCGTAAATAAAGTCTTTTTGAATGTGTTTAAATTATGATTTCAATTTAAGTAAGCTATTTTTAAGGAACAACAAAAACACTTATATTTCTTAGTATTCTTGTAACCAAAGGGTGAAAGTACTAAGTTAAAGGAGCCCCCATTGAAGTTATTTAAATGGATAACAGCGGTTTCCCTTCCTCAGTAAACTTCCCAAATTGTTTATCAAATCTCGCCACAAAATCTCCCCTTCGCACCCATGGTAACCGACAGTTTCGGTTTCTTTGTTTTCACCCAACGAGGGTGCAGTTTTGCCAGGCGGCGGCGGGTTTCACTACGGTGTCAAGCATCCTGTTGAGCATCCCGGCTAGGGACAACATTTCGCACTCTTAAAGAGTGCTCCTCGGTTCGCCCAAGAGATGGCATTTAAGTTAACCTTGGCGAGACGCCTGCCTACTGGGTGCTCCTGGGCTCCCATCCTCCACTCACCCCGAACTTATCGCTGCTGGATATTCTTGATATTGACTGCGATACGCTCGCTAAACTTTCGCACCCTTTTAAGAGCCGCCCTCGGGGGTTGACTCGTCTGTCTGGGGCAATTCCTGGGTTTGTTGATCGTTACAGTAAATCATTCGAAATGAAATTTCACTTCCACTTGGTGGGTCGTCGGCACAGAAAGAAATTTCTAACTAAATATAAAATTGACTTTTGAAAAAATAAATAAAAACATATTTTTCTTAAGCCATGAATGGATTAAGTATGAGTTTTCTGGTTATAAACAATTTTGTAACTTTTTTACCTTGCTTATCAAGCTCTAACTTAATTAGGTAATTTGTTTAGAATTTTCTGCTGCGTGTAAATTCTGAATTTCTCCTGCCCCGTTGCCACCCTCCTGGTAACTAAGTGGATTGCGCGTGGAAATGGAAAACATGTGACCGGCTCTCCCAGGGGGTGGGAGTGGTGTTGGTTACTCCACCACCCACTTTTCTGGGTGGGTTTTCGGCTACTTTTTCCAATGTCGTCTTCCCACTTTTTGCCAAGCCAAGCCAAAGTTTTCTATTAGACAACGGGGTGATTTTTCCACAGCGTCAGCTAGAATAAAAAGGGAAAATGCCATATCGGTAAGTTGAGGTCATTTATTATGCTCATGACACCTTCCATCCTTCGCCGTTCCGGCTTCCTTTTTTTGGTGATTTCCCCCCCTCGAAGCTGCCGCCTGGCAACATTTGTTATCTGGGATCCCCCGCTGCTGCCTGATTTTCCCATTTTCCCATTTCCCATTGTTGTCTGCCGGCAAAATTATGCAGCAATTCATAAAAATGGCTGGCAGAAGAATCATTGGCGTTACTTTAATGCCGATATGTTATTCTAACATAGATTTTAGCTACGGTTTATCGATTAGATTAAGGGACCTCATAGGGGGTGACCAAATTCTTGGGGGTTTGTGTGTGGTTTTGGTTTATGGCTGTCATTTTGGGTGGCATTTTAATGGATTTCGAAAAAGGGTATAGCAAAATCTGCGAAGGTGTAGTAAATATTGTTTAAGGTTCTCTAGGGACGAATTGGGATAAAGCTAATGGACTAATAAAGGAATGATTGAAAAAAGGCAATAAAGAATAATATATTAACAAAAAAATATATATAAACTAAAATTATAATAGGGCAATGAAAAATGCCAACTCTATTTACTGTCAATTTCGTTTGTCTCTTAAGTCTGACTATGTTTTGGCCATCAAATCTTGAGCTGTGTTATCTGCCACAATTTCAATTAACTCAAATGGTCTTTAACCGAGAAATCCCGGCTAAACATTGCCATGCCAGTCACATAGGACCGAAAACGACCCCCGCGACAGACAATTAAAAGGGGAAACCACAGACTGCGAGCCAATTTAGATAAGCTCCAGGATATAGGGAACCCCGGCAGACCGAAGGACTTCAAAAGGGTCGGTACATACGCATAGGATGTACATGTATCCCGGCCTCTAGATGGTGCCACACTCAATTCATATCTTGTGCAACATAACAATTAGTAAGGACCATAAAACGGAGCAGTCGAGCACAGACAATAAAAGCTGGCGAAGTTGGGGAAATTATGGGGCAATGGAGCCGGGCGCATGGAAGTAAACTCTGTTTACATTCGGCTGTCGAAAAAATGTGCACTAAAGTATCTAAATTTATAAAAGAAATAAACAAACAGTGCAACACTCCATATACTACACGGTATGTGTGCACAGCAGATGATGCATTTTACTGGGCAGCAGGAATTTATGAGCACCCAAAAAAAAAACGAAATGGAATATAAATACAAATTCCCATTCGGATTTGGATTTGGATTGGGCACCAGAAAACACAACTTCCAACTTGTTTGCTTTCAATTAGTGTTGAACTTTTGGATCGCCGATCTCTCTGCCTGGGAATTGTCTAAATAAACACGGAGCAGCAGCGGCTACAAAAAAAGATCGCATAAAGTTGGGGGGAAAATAGGTAGTCTCAGTCTTCCGAAAATGAACTCATCGTTGCACTGAACTAACGCATATTTTCCTCTAATTTTCTCTCAAAAAATGTGTTAAATGTATGCGTAAATAAAACAGCCAGAGACTGGGAATTCTCTAGGCAACCACGCCCCGTATCCGGCGAGTCCGGGCCGAGTTTGTTGGTTTTAGGTTCTGCCTCTTCGGCTTACTTGCATTCACCAGTAGCTACGCGTCGTTTGTTTTTTCCAACGAATCGCTGTTAGCTGGTCAGGCTTTGGTTTTCGGTATTCGGTATTTGGTATTTGGTTACCATGTCAAGTGGCAAGTTGCACTCGACTCCAGTGCGAGTTCCTGGAATGTTGATAGACCTTTATTCGAGGCAGGCGGCGATGCAGCATTATGCATCTGGAAGTGGGTCTAATGTTTGGGCAAACAAATGGCAGCCAGTAGAATGTTTTATCATGTTTGAAATCATCTAACTAGATTTGGGGCTACAGAAGCAGTAGGGATATGGGAAATGTTTCAAAGTAGTGCGAAATGGGGTCTATTGGGGTAAAAAATTTGTAGGGTTAAATATAATAGTTATACAAATCTGGTATAATATCATTTATATTTATTTATATTTATATTTAATATATTTATATTTATATTTAAGTTATTAATTAATAAAATGTCCCAAATTAATCTCTTCATTGTTAGTTAAAATAACGCCTTGCAACTCTATAAAACCGGACTAATTTTTTATAACTTTGTTTCCCTTTGCCAGAACGCGTCCTCCGCTACTGCGAGTCCCCTTCGGTGGGCACCTGCTGCACCTACAACATGGAGACCCGAATGGCGATGCAGTCACGCCAGCAACTCGAAACACACACCAAGGACCAGATCTCTCGGATGTCTGGAATCCTGGGCAGCAAGGCCACCAAGTTCAAAGGTGGGTCACCGATCATTACTCCGTCAACGAGCCACTCGAACCTGCCACATAAGCCAGCGATTAGGGATTTGGTCGGCTGTCAAGTGGCTGTGACCTCACACAGAACCCTGATCCGAATAGATCCATTGATCCATGGACAATGATGCGGGCCTGGAGTCACTGACAGTGTCAAGTGGCCGGCGACAATGCGGATGTGGCTGCTTGTATTCTGTTTTCCAGCGGATGCAGGCCACAAATAAAATCGAACTCTAAATATTTTCAGTCAATGCGTGCCGGATGTGCGCTCGCTATCAATTAAATCTCGTTGCATTTTTCACTAATTCGCTTTTCCTCCCGCAGATATCTTCACAGCCCTGCTGAAAGAGTCGCGAACCCAGTTCAACAGCATGTTCATCCGCACATACGGCGTCATCTACGAGAGAAATTCGTACGTCTTCTCGGACCTCTTCAAGGAGCTGGAGACCTACTTCGCCAACGGTCGCGTGGATTTGCTGGTGGTCATGGACAAGTTCTTCAACACGCTGTACCAGAAAATGTTCACCGTGCTGAACACCCAGTACACCTTCGATGAAAAGTGAGTAGTCTGCGAAATCGAAGCCCCAGCCCAAAGGGCTGCAAAGCGTTACCGATTTTAGAGGCCTCCCAACTGGAGGAGGTTCGCAAAAACAAAACGTGTGAAACCGCAAAGTGTCTCGGTCTCTCGGCTGACGACTGGCGACAACTACCTCTTGATGGCCCGTCGAAACTTTGACACGGCGGTGTGCGATTTCAGCTGGCGATTCCCGATATGAGTGTGTCCCATGGAGGTTTTCTATTTCTACGCTAGCTCTTGTTTTTGACAGTTTTTCGACTGCGGTTGAAACGCTTAAGGCAGAGAGAAAATGAGGAAGTTGTGGGGAAGTTATCCATGAGTGAATGGGAGATGCTCCAGAAACGTGCTTTTAAAGACCTTTTTTCAAAAATCATATATGACAAACATGCCAATTGTTTATTTATAGTTTGAATTTCGGTCTCAAAATAAGCAATGGATTACAATATTTTGTATTTCAATCTAGAATTATTCAGTATATATTTTTAGAAAAAGGAGTTGCTTACCTGAAACTTGAGAAGACCTTATATGAACCATATATGAAATATATGAATTAAGTGGATTGGAATATTATAAATATAGCTCTAAAAATGAGACAGATATAAAAAACAGAATAAGAAAGGATTAAAGTAGTTTACCCAATTTCCCCATAATTTCTGCACCTTTAGTTAGACAGATGGGTGATGTTCCACATGGGTGATATAACTTTACTTCCCACTGCGATTTATTCATCCCCTCCAATCCAGTTCCAATCCCATAACCCAGCCATAACCAAAAACCGCACTTTATGCCAGTTCCTGTGTCAGCTGCTCGCATTTCCGCCAAACTGGTGAATAGGGGGAATACGAAGCGAAAACTGCGCCCACTTGGCTCATTGCCCTGGAACGGTCTCTCCTGGTCTTCTGGTTTTCTGGTCTCCGGTAACCGGCGACTTGGCCAAATGGCTTTTTGGTCCCTGCCCGTCCCGGCCACTCCCCCTTTGGGGAGGGCTCGTGTTACCCACGCGCTTTCCCATTGATGCCGCTGACTTTAGCTCCGACTCCAACTCGGATTGCGACTTTTGGCCTGAGCTCAAGCGATTCGCTTTTATTGTCATCGTTTTAGTTTGTCGTACGTGCTTTGGCACGTCGTCCGTTTATTGCCATTGGACAGAAGGAGGCACGGCGACGATGTCGCGTAATTGCCGGCACTTGCCTGCCGCCTGCCCCGCTACACTGCCCGCAAATATTCCAAATTAAAATAAGAATAATGGATTTAAGTACCCTAAAGGTCAGGCTACAAAGTGGTTTAAAGTTTCCCGAAAGCAGTTTCATATAAAGGCCAAAATGCTTGAAGTTCTCAAGTTGTAATTACACTTTTCTTAAGTTATAAATACCTAAATATTTTGTACTGTGTATTGCCCCCCTGTTATTTGTTTGTGACTGCTGTTTGCTCTGTGCGGTTGGTCGCTCGCCTGAACAGCGATGGTCTTGCCCTCGGAGTGGATCAGATGCCCTGGCGCAACATAGAGTTCCAACTGGACCTGAGGCTAGGGTGCTCCTGCCCATTTAATGAGGGGGTAGCTCAAGCAGTTAGTTTGTCTGGCAAACATTGGGGGTTCGCCTGAAAACGAGGGACAGCTATGGGAAGTCAACGGGTGTTTGGATACAACACTGATATGCGATATGTCCTACAAATGAAAGAGTCGCATGGCAAAGGAAACAGAGTTCTAGGAAGGTATGGAATGATAGCTAGTGAAATTATATTCCTTAACAAGAATGACATCAGTTTTCTTTCAGCATATACAAATAATAACTAATTTAAAGGTGTTTCCGTATAGAACTCATACAAGAAGTTATATTTTAGTATCGTACTGTGAAAGATTGGAATTCTAGATATCGCATCATATTATATACTAACTATATCATACATATCATATACTATTTTAGGATTTATATAAAAAGGTTTTTAAAGTTTATGTCAAATACTTCGTTTGACCTTAGGATAATGTTATTTATATAATTTAAAATATTTTTTTGAATGTAATTAACTACCTTGATCGACCATCTTAGGAGTGCCAACTCCTCAACCTCCCCTCCCATCAGGGAGTGCAGTTCCAGCTGCTGCTGCTGCCGCTTGACTGATCTGTCACCTCGGCGAATGCGACTTGCAGTAATTCCTAAATTGTTTAGGCCAAGTGGCGAGGCGACGGGCAACGGGGAGAGGGAACTGGGACCAGAACCACCGTCTTCTTGACCATAATGGCGCAGGCAGTGACAGTGAGGGGCCAAAGGCAGCCGTACAAGTGCAATGACTGTCATGCTTGATGGCCAAACTGTAGGACTAGGCACACATACTCATTCCTATCGAGTTGCTGTGGGGGAAACAAAAACATCAACAACGCCAGCACATGGCGAGCAACTATTTTTATGATTTTTCCGCATAAAAATTTTAGTTGTGCGGCTGCGGAGAAGAATGCGCCGATGATGATGATGATGAAGTCGAGGGCGGAGGCGATGGCGATGGTGATGGCGTTGAGCCGTGCCATTTACAAGCGCAGATTTCCGCCTCCAGTGGCAGCCAACCCAAAATATTTTCCCCGAACATTCCGCTCTCATTTTCCAACCATTTCGTATTTTCCAGCTACATGCGATGCGTCAGCGAGCACATGAAGGAGCTGAAGCCATTCGGAGATGTGCCCGACAAGCTGTCCCTGCAGATCAAGCGATCCTTCGTGGCCACGCGCACCTACGGTCAGGCCCTGACCACGGCCTCCGAGGTGGCCAAGAAGGTGCTGAATGTAAGTTACGATTAAAAAATATATATAAAATAATATATGTTTACATAGTAAATCATATGATATTTTCTTGCTAATTGTCAGGTCCGCCTGAACGCCGACTGCACTGGGGCCCTGACCAAGATGCAGCACTGCGGGGCCTGCAAGGGCTACACGGAGAAGCCCTGCACCAACTACTGCGTGAACGTCATCAAGGGATGCCTGCACTACCAGCACGAGTTCGACGCCGAGTGGGAGAACTTCGCCATGAATATGGACAAGCTGGCCGAGCGTCTGCTGGGGTCCTTCAACATTGTGATGGTGGTGGAGCCGCTCAACATCAAGATCTCCGAGGCCATCATGAACTTCCAGGTGAGATCCGCGGCCGCGGCTACAGCGGGATAATTGGATATGCTGGGGTCATTATCATTGGCATTTGCATAAACCAATCGCAATTTGTAACTCGTTTGGGCCGAGCAGCTGCCGGTCAATTTGTATCTTTCCCCGCTCGCAGTGGGACTCTAAGTTATGCTCGCATAAAACTGTCAGTGCGTCAGAGTGCTCTACGCGTGGTTAGTTAATTCGCATACATTTCAAACGAGTCCCAAAGTAATTCTCGGGGAAAACCGTAGGAGATGGAGGCGATTGATATGTGAGATTAAACGCCTGAAAATTATGGCGATTTCGGTTTTTTATGGTTTGAAATTAGCTTTCATGTGATTCATAAACTCCCCATTAGTTAATAGTTAATCTTTAAAAATTTTAACAAAATTGTACTATTAAAGATCGTGTCGATTGATATTCATGATTTTTACTTTGGACGAATTTTATGGAGCACTTTTATTTTCAATGAACAAACAAATGTTCTCTTAAATGACTCACCCTCCCCGAATTCCAATTAAATCCCAAAAATGCCAAACTATTAAAACCATAACAACTGACTTTTCTCATGCATAAATTTTCCCCTAAAAAACACACAAATATTATGCATGATACTTACACAGAAAGCAAAAGAATAATTTACACTCGGACGGCCATAACTTATTGAATTTTGATTACTGCCATATTTTAACCCTCCCTAGACCCGCTGTCTGTTTGAACTATCTTCGTTGTTTTGTTTGCCATTTTACGATTTATTTGCACAACATTTGGTCCGCATATGAATTTAATTTATATTTCCATTTAAAATTTATACATTTCTTTCGCCAACCTCCGATTCTGATTCCTCTCATTCGCTGCCTTTGTTTGTATCTGTATCTAATGCTGTTGTTGCTTGTGTTTCGGCATTTGGCCTTTTAATGTGTTTACTTTTGCCCATGTTTGTTGTTGGTCGACGGCCCCATAAAAGGGGAAAAATGCAAAATGCGAAATAGTATTCAATTTTAATTCTGATTAGCCTCTTGGTCGGTGTGTCAGGCGCTGGCCCAACCTCCCAGTAAGTTGAACCGACGAGCGAACCGCTTTTGATGATTGCCATCTCCCAGGCGGGTCGACAGTTATGATGAACTGGAGGGAACTCCGGAGCTCCTAACCCAAACTCCGTAATTATATGAACTGTAAACGGCCGAGAAGAGGGGCCACTGAATGGGTTGAGACACACAGGAGATATAGGAGTGCTGATAAGGCCGACGAGGCGCAAGCTTCTGTAGAGAGTTGACTCTTCGGGAAGAGGTCTCTGATCGCTCGAGTGGCTCGTAATGAGTGGCCGGCTGAAATCAATTCTTATCTAAGGAATGGGTCAATAAAAACTAACTATAAATAGCCATTAAGAGACTCCACTCAGTGGGGTGTGAATGGAATTGCTGTTAAGTATGGAACATTATGTGATTTCCCCTGCGCAACTGGTTTCAAAAAGTCATTTCGATGCCTAGCTTTCTAATTTACGAAAATTAAAAATATCAAATATCAGTTGATTCTGAGCTGGCACTCTCTATAAGGTCAATTAGGCTATAAGGCAGGGTATAAATTATTTTATTACAATTTATACTTGGACTAGTATCTGTAATCCGTAGCTAATACTATAATCTCTTCTCTGCAGGATTCTGGCCAGGACATCACCAACCGCGTGTTCCAAGGATGTGGCAGGCCCAAGCTGAAGAAAATGAAGAGATCCATTAGCCCCAAAATGCAGGGAGTGCAAATCCTGAATGCAAAGAGCCCCGTGGAGGCAGATACTCTGGACATCGATGACACTCTGGACGAGGCCATCGTGCTGAGGGAGCGCAGAGCTGCCGAGCCGGGATCGCAGGAGTCCTCGGGTCAGCAGCAGTCCCAGGAGCAGGGCGTTGGAAAGGGTGGCAATGGAGGCGGAAGCGGTGGTGGAGGAGGAGGCGGCGGTGGTGGCAACAACAGGCGGCAGCAGCAACGACGCAAGCAACAGCAGCAGCGACGCAAGCAGCAGAACAATCGGGACGACAACGATGACGATGACAATGAGAGTGGTGGCGGTGGACGAGAACCGGTTCTGGACAGGATCGTCAGGGACATTCGCCAGCGGGTCAAGGACTACAAGAAGTTCTGGTCCAATCTGCCGCACTCCGTTTGCAGCAACGAGGACATAGCCTCCAGCTCCGATGTGGACGGCATGTGCTGGAATGGTCACACCATCGACAGGTGGGAAGAGAATTGCTTATGAAGTCAATACATCTTTAATTAAAAAACTTTTCTTTATAGATACATGCACTCTATTACCACGGAGCACGGCTCAAATCCAGAGTTCAATGGCAATCCAGCCAGCACCAAGCAGACTGCTCAAATGTCCGCGCAACTTAGCCACCTGAAGAATGCCATTGCCCATTTGCGAAATGCCTACACTGGTCAGGATGTAGAGTGGAGTGAGCAAGGTAGGGATGAAGTAGAAAAATCTGGTTAAAACCATTCAAATATTATTACTCCTTTTTAATTGTGTGAGATACTGATTCTAAATCCCTTTAATTTCCAGAAGAACTGCCTTATGCTGGCAGTGGAGCTGGCTCTGGCTCCGGCTCCGAAGACGACGAGGACGACGACGAGGGCTCCGGCCTGGGACCCTTCGAGCCCAGCCACAAGCCAGAAGTGGAGCGTCCCTCGGTGGATGCGGACAACGACGACGACGAGGACACTGGTGGCCGCCTGCCCACGCACACATCCCGACCGGTGAGCGGAGTGGACGACAAGAATCCGCTCGTTCACACCACCCACTTTGACCAGGATCACAACGATCTGGATGAGGATCATCGGCAGGACGAGGATGAGGATGACGACTTGGATGGCGGCCACGGCGGCTCGGGGGCCAATGACAATCGATCTTCGGATGCCCCCGAGAAGATGACTCTGCGTCGCGCTCTGGTTGTCTATCTGCTGCCGCTTTATATGGCGTGGTTCGGCGGCGTCTGCGCCGATTTGCTGTGATTACTCAACGTGCGAAATGCAGCCAAGGTGGAGCACGGCTGCATCCCCTACACCTCTCAGTCATTCATCCGTGAAGCAAAATGTTATTAGCAGAACTACATGCAACCCTTATATACGAAATGCGAGTCCAAAATTTTATAAAAACTTTTGATAGAAGCAATCAAAACGCAATTGAGAATATATATGTACGGCCCCCTTTTCGAATGGTACTCTTGCCAGGATTTTGCGAATATGAAACCGAGTTTATTGAGTCTGTAAATTCAGTTTTGTAAATCCCTGGCTATTGTAAAAAAAACGAAAAAAGCCTGATTTAAGGTGTTTCCTTGGCGGAACGCGTTAGGAGAACAAGAAATTCGAGGAGGAGAGAGAATACGTAACGAGCCCATTTTAGTTTAGTAAGCCCCAAAAAATGCCCCTGTTCCCCCACACTCTAAGTCTAAGTGCGAAATTGTAACTTGTAAGCCAGAGAGCGAATGAACGAGCGTGTGAGTGCGTGAATGTCGAGGAGTGAGTGCTGTCGAGTCGAGTGTGAGTGCGAGCGGAGTGCCTGTTCAATGTGATCGTTTAGCAAAAATTAACTATAAACACTTTAGCCCCTAGAGACCTAAGCGGAAAACACACCTACACCTACATATTTAATTTGTATTATATTCATGCATATGCGCATATGCAGCAAGCAAATCCCCTCAGCACACGAATTCAATTAGCCCCAACATGAACAGCAATAACTAATTTGTAACTTAGTAGTCTAACTGATAAATCGAAAAGCTGAAGTCTAATACACGTTAACATGGCCATAGAAAAGCGTCCGAGCCACGGCTCTTGTAATTTTGTATCTTTCGTAGACCGCCCTGACTTTTGCCAGCCATCAAGCGCATTTCAAACTAAACTGAGTAAACCTACATATTTATATTTATTTTTGATTTTTTATCGGTTTTTATATATTGTATTAAAACGAATGGAAAAAGAAAAAATACAAAAAAGTAACAAAGAAATTGGATAAACGTTTTCAATGGATGGTGGGGGATTGATTATTTATTTATTTATTATCATAGATTCGGATTTAAATTTAAAACTTATTAGCCGTTGAAGACGGTGTTGCCAACACACTTAGAAGAGTGTCAAATGTGAGTACTTCCGTGTAAAGTTGACATACAATGGACTGTAAAATAACCAGTAGATGGCGCAGTTGAACGTATGTAGAAATGGGATGTAAAATTCATGTAGAACTCGCAGGAAGATGAAAAACGGGCTGCCAACTCGTCACAAATGCTCTTTCGGTCCAGGATCCGGAAAACTTGAATTAATTTTACACAATATCTTCGATATTTTTAACAATGTGAATAAATTTAACTGTACACCATTCTCAACAGTTTAATGCCCATAAATCGAATAAGACTTAACACATTTCAACCATTCAACGCAATTCCTTATGGTTTTTTTGAAGCTTCCTCCTTTAATTCTTCATCATGGACATCTTTCTTGTCCCCAATATTTTCGTCAGCCACCAAGTCCGAAAGTTCTTGATCCTGGACGTCCAATGCATCCTGCAAAGTTTCCAGTTCCCTATCGGTGTCCCCGTGATCTCCGTCGAAGTACGTCTGAAGAGGCGAGCTCAAGTCTGCCAGCGAATTCTCCAGAGTTGTGAGGCGAGCCACAAGAGACTTAAGGCGTTTATCGATCTCTTCAATTTCCTGGGGATCGACCATGGTACACTCTTGATCCTTAGAAGATTGCTTCTGTACGGCAGCGCTTGTGGTGGGTGTCGCCGAGGAGTTCACAGAAGACATTGTAGAAATTTTAAAATTTTATAAACTGTTTTATAAGTTTGAATTTCGGAGACTGCTGACAATCGAATTCGTTGATTATAATCATACGAAACACTGAGCAGCAATAGCTCGGCCTTCTAGATGTTCCTGTTTAACCATTGAAAATCAATTTTTAAGTTCAATCAAAATCAGGAAACCACAGTTATTTAATGGATTTTTAGAAAAAGTTTGATTTAGCCAAAAAAAATTATATCAAACCCGTGAAGCGAATCAGATTGAAATAAAGTCAGTAAAAGAAAATTATTTTCTTAGTAAAAGTTGGAATATATTACATAAAATTATAATTGTATAATTTAAAAAGATTCATTTAAGAAAAAACAAAGAATATTTAAACAGACTTCAAAGAGGTCTGATGGTTCGAATGCCTGCACTTTTATGTGATGTTAAGTATGCCATGGATGTCAGAGAAGATTTCTTTAGAACCATTCAGATTCGATGACCAATTTTGGCAACATTTCTTTCTATGTACCAAAATTATTCACCCATTCATACGGCCGGCGATTCGGAGAGCGTGGAAACTCCGAGATCGAGACACCAACGAAATGGTCTCGAGATCTCAGGCGACGCTCCATCCGTCGGATATCTGGCTCTCTGTGTATCTTTGGGTGCGCGGGGAGCTTCTTGGGGGCTTTTTTCAGTGAGTGCGCGAGCGGCGTACGGTAAACAACTGCTGCCAACGCAACGTGAAAACCGAACGGCGGCAAAGAAAATTTCGAAACGTTAACCTGGAGCAGGCCCCCTGTGCACAAGAAAATATATCCACGAGATGCGCGAATCTTGATCCATTGCTGAAAATTTGAATTTGAATAATTACGCAAGGCGAGGCACGCGAGTGCGGTCGTGAAGTGAAATGAAAAGTGGGCGCAGCGAAAGTGGAAATTGACGTCAATTTTCCGGTGATCACTGTGCTGAGTAAGCAATTATATCAAGTGAAAGACAAATAGATAAGGATATCAGCTATCTTTCCGTTCGCTATCGGTCATCCGCAATTCCACGTAAGTTCCATTAGCCAATACACTTAAATTTCATAAATAAACATTCGGAATGAGATAAAATATTTGGGTGCTTCGGCGTTCCTCTGGCTAAGTCAACGTTTGGCTTTTAAAGTTAACGTCTTCCCTCCCAGCGTTCATCTTTTATTTGCCCCCTTGTGTTTACAGCTGTTCGATGGAAACCAGTTTGCCACCGACTACCCAGCTAATGTTTCTAACGATTTTCGCTTTTTGGGCCGCAACTAACCGCTGAAAGTCGAGTCTTCTAACTGCAACGGTGGCTGAAGGTTGCTGGAGCCCCAATATCTTGGCTCATAATGCGCGCAATTACCAGACTGCTGAACAACAGTTGTCAGCTGTACGAACCATTAGAAATGACTAAAGATAAATATAAGTAATTGGAAAAGTAAAGAATGGAATAATAGTTAGCAGCCGCCATGAGGAAAATAATAAGGTTTAAAACTGGGACTTTTCTTCTTTTAAAAAAATTGTTTTAAGGAAAAAATATTTAATAGGAGTTGTAGGTTAAATATTTTTAAAATACTAAATTTTTAAAGGATAACGGTATCCCCAGATTTATTTTTTTTATTCAGAAGTGAGAATAAAAGTTTTGTAGTGGGTAATTTTTAAATGTCTAATAATGAATAGCTGAGTTACTATTTCATTTTTGAATTAATTTAAAAAGGTTTATTTTTTAAAGCGAGTTCAACTAAGCAATTGTAAATTTAAATAAATAAAAAAAAATCGCGCTTGCGAATTTACTACCACATAGCAGAGCAAGGTTTCGATCCTCGGACCTCTGGGTTATGGGCCCAGCACGCTTCCACTGCGCCACTCTGCTTGCTTGCAGCACTCGAGCTCTAAGGACGGGTAAGTACATACGCATACTTTCCGTCGAGCCCGCAATGCTGAAGTCTAGTTTCAAACTTAACGGCCGGGGGCCTGCTTGTCGCTTGGCCTGGTGGTTAAGACATCAGACTGTTGGTCTAAGGGGCTCGGGTTCAAGTCCCACAATAGCCTCGTGTTTTATTTATTCCTTTTTTGTGTTTTTAATATACATATTTTAGAATTGTTTTGTTTTCACGCATTAATATTTTGGTCTTAAAACTATTTTTAATGTTACAGACAAGATTATTAAATTACGTTCAAAAAATTTATAAGAACAAACCATTAAAAACAAAAAAAAGAAATTAAGGCTGCAACTTTATTAGATCCACTTCATCTTAGAATAAGGGTCGGGTAACTAGGCTAAAATGCAAACAGGCCAGTGGAACACAAATTTGCTAAGTAACTTGGAGTCCAGCAATGCAAGTCCGATGCAAAAAATGCGTATGTACTTACCGGTCTCTAGAGCTCGACGGCCTCAAGCAAGCAGAGTGGCGCAGTGGAAGCGTGCTGGGCCCATAACCCAGAGGTCCGAGGATCGAAACCTTGCTCTGCTATGTTAGTAGTAAGGTTGCAAGTGCGATTTTTTTTTTGTTTTTGATAAATGTAAAATTTAAAAAGCGTTGCGTTATAATTAAAAAAAAAAAACTGCATAAATTCCTATAGTGTCCTAGGAACACTTTCTTGAAGAGTTCCCAGTTGCTGGTAAGGAAAACCAACTATCTAAGTACCTTCCTTTTTAAAATTGTATAGTATATTAGTTTAAAATAAAAATCCACAGGAACAAATACCGTCTTACTTTGGGATATCTAACCTACTGCATTGTTTAACTTTATTCAGTTGTTTTAGTATAAAAGTACAAAATATGAGCTAATCTACTAAGGGATTCACTACAACTAAGGCGAAGAATTGTCCACCGCTTTGAGCACTCTCTGTGTACCTAATCAGTAATCCTCGTCGCAGAAGCAACCGTCCCGCGAGTTCTCCACAATCCAGTCCAGATATTTGGTGACCCGGGTGTAGACGCCCGGATAATTGGGTCTAGCACAACCGTTGCCCCAGGACACGATGCCAATCTGCTCGAAGCGTTTGTCATCCGGCCGGAGGCGCACCAGCGGACCGCCGGAGTCGCCCTGGCAACTGTCTCGCATGCCAACGCCCGGATAGCCCGAGCACATCATGTTCTTGGTGATCATTTTCTGGGTGTAGTTCGTCTGGGCTACGCATTCGTCGTTGTCGAGGACGGGCACCTCGACCTCCTGCAGCAGACACGAGGGCTTGCCATCCTCCTTGAGGGTACCCCAACCGGTGGCGATGGCCTTGGTGCCGACAAACAAGTCCTGACGCTGCTCAGCCCGCGGCAGGCAGATCGGGCGGATGAAACTGGTGATCGGCACCCGGTCATTCAGCCGGAGCAGGGCTATGTCGTTGTCGAAGTTCGAGAAGCTGAACTTCTGGCTGAAGGCGCGGAGCACAAAGCGGGTTTCCGGGCGCTCCTTGTCGTTGCAGCGGTCGTGCTCGCCGAAGGTCACCTTGATCATGAACCACATGAAACCCTTGACGCAGTGCGCCGCCGTCAGCACGTAGCGATCGTTGATCAGCGTTCCGCCACAGTAGAACCTGTTGAAGTAGCTCAGCCGCGCCATCCACGGATACTCGCTGACGCCCGTCGTCGTGCCGCCCACGATCCTCGACTCGTCATTGCGTTCTCCGCATCTGTAAAAGATAAAATAATTATCAAAAGTCAGTAAAATATTGTAAGAAGCAAATTATATCATTTAATATATGGTATCAAATATTTTAAATTTTATCTTAAAGTAATAAATACTTTGTTTGTCTTGAATTCCATTTAATAATATAATCCAGCACCAAGTTTAGTTACTAGAAGATAGTTCGCGTAGAATTTTGAAATCGAATTATCGCAGTGCTTAATAGTTGTTTTAAATATTAAAAATAATATTATTCAAAAGTAGTTTCTTACTAAGGAAATTATAGTTATATGTTGTTACTGACATTCATAAAGATCACTAAAATAAGCTCATCCTAACGTTATCTTCAAATAAAATGGTTTGGTAAACAAAATTCAGATTAATATATATATATATATATTCTATATTACTATATAAAATCTGATCAATTAAGCACAGTTCAATACTTCCAGTCATCTCATTAGTAATCCCACCCTGAACAACATTTACGACGATTAGGCCTTTCACGAGGAAAGAGAAGAATGGATTGGGTCAAGGGTGACCGCCGTCTCTCCCGATCGAAGTTCAGGGTTCAGCAACCCCGCCATAAAGAAAGTGTCAACTTGTTTTATGGAGGGACATAAAATAAATGAGCGATTTTTGCAGATTTTATGGCTGCCATCTGCAGAGACTACAACGCGTTACATTAAACAGGTTTTTAATTACCAGCGGACAACAACAGAACGCGGCATGCAGCCAAAATAAAAATCTTCCACCGGGTCGGAAAGGAAGCGTAACAAGTTATCTCTCTCCGATTTTTGTTTTGTTTTTTATTTTCTTTATTTTGGCCACACAATCAATCGATCCGGCCGCAACAAGTATTTGGGATTCAGATTTTGTGTGTGTGCTTAATAGTGTCATTGCCCCAAAATGGTGGCCGGCCTGGTCGAGAGGCGTCCCGAAACAAAGAAGCAAAATGTGCGACGGCGACCCACTTAGGAGACGGCCTGGCCAAGGCAGGCCAAGCCAGGCTAAGACGGCAAAGGCGGCCAAAAGCCGAAGCCGCGACGACGGCGGCATTCCCCTGCCTCCCTCGCAGACATTAATATGACATGACGCATTGGAGGTACGCCTTATACAGTATCTGCCATACGCATCTGTATCTGCTGGATGTACGAACAACACACACGTTCTTAAAATCCAAACAGAGACTGTTATCAAATCGTATGCAAATCAGTTTCTTTTCTACTTTCAAATGCAAAAAAAAAGTAAAAATGTTATATATAGAAATAAAACGGGTTTTAGTTCTTCATTAACAGATAGAAGAGCAGCTAACGATTCCAAGTAATTTTATGGCTTTTGGAGATTGTAAAGAAATACAGATTTGGGGGAATTCAGTTAAAATCCCTCTCTAGACAGAACCTATTTTTAGCCTCACCAGGTCCCTGCCAACTCCCTTCAGAATCCCTTTCCTATTGTTGTCAACTTTACAGCCGACTCTATAAATACCCTGGGGTGCTTCCTTATGCCGAAAGCCACAGTTAATTCCCAATTGGTAATGCAATTTGTTTAATGGCCACACAAGAATGCATTCCGAATGCAATTCTTCAGAGAGAACCTGGCTTTGGGGTCAGGCCGGGAATTGGCTTTTCGAAGCGGCTAACAAATGGGCAAAGGAATCTTGTAGAATAAGCGGTATGTGCTGGCGATGCCCACTGCTGATTTAAAGGAATGCAGCCTATTAGTCTTTAATGTGGTTAAGGTTAAACTTGAAGAAGTGGTTTCTTTAGATAAATTTTAATAGAGTGTTTTATATAGAGTGGACTTTGATGTTTACCAAATAAATAAGCACTATTATCATATTTGAAAAGTCACCCTGACTATTTCTTTTTCGTAGAGATACGATTTCCTATAAGTAAACCACAAAGATACTTTCCCTTTTTGTCTTTTATAAAATTTTAAATAAATAAGAAATAGTTCATTCTTATTTTGGTTGTTGTCTTGGAGGAAACAAACTGCTAATTTCAAGTTTCCTGTTGTTAGCTCAGAAGGAATAGACACATCTCCTCTTGCGTGACCTCCTCGCAGGCACTAAAATCCACCTGTAACTTTAACTGTTTGTGCCATTTGGGTGCCGTGACAATGACAACGCCAGAGTTGTTTATCACTTCGCCCGGCCGTCTAACTGGAAGTTGTCATCATGGCCATGACAGCTTTTGTATCTCACCGTGCGTGCTGCATCTTCGCAACTTAAAGTTCTCCATCTGTATCTGTATCTGTAGCTGTCCGTCTCGGGGGACCAACTCACCTGCAGGAACACGTCGGCGATGTTTGGTTCTGAGCTGCCGGCGAATTATTGCGATTGAAGGCACCGAACCAATTCTTGATCGGATTTTGCCGGAATACAGGTTTATGGACATTGGCATTGGCATTGGCGTCCGAGGAGGAAGCGTTGACGGCTCCGATTTTCAGCTTCTTTGGCTGATGGTGGGCTGCACCCAAGGCTTGATATTTGCCCGGAATGGAGGATAAAGCCGATGTTGCCGATGCTGCTGTTGCTGGTGTCGCTGGTGTTGCTGCTGTCGTCGCAGATGTTGCTGCTGTTGCTGAGAAAATCAGGCAGGAAGCGAGCAGCCAGCACACGAGTGGCCAGTGACGTAAGTGGAGCATCGTCGTCTTCATCATCTTCTGCCCGCTGGTTATGCAATTCAATGCATGTAAACTTAATGAGCCTTTTGGTCGTCGTAGCTTAGCGGTGCCGACGATCTATGTGTGCCGTTCCGTTATCGGAATATATTTCGATTCTCGTTCTGCTTGTTCTGGGGCGGGGAATTTTTCGAAATCTCCACCACCGCTCGCACTCCACTTGTTAATTATGCAAATCAAACACGGCCTGCTTTATGTCTTATTGTTGTTGCACTAATTGAACCATTTCACATGACTGCAAACTGTCAACAAGTCGCGCCCTAATCCCAGCGAATTTCTCGATCTGTTTGTTTGCTCTGGGCTGCCTGGGCTGCCTATGGTGTATCTGATGAATACGGTTAGTTGGCACCAGCACCGCGCACGCGAAAGTCTGCAAGTCGACTGATACGAGGCGCTGGCGCAGAAGAGCGACTAAGCCATTGTACCAAGGCCCCCGAAACGGCGCAGTCGACGGCGCAGCTGGCGCCGCTGGGGCAAAGAAAGTTGCGCATGCGCAGCGCGGCGTGCGTTGGCAGCGGCGCCGGCAGAGCAGAACGCAGAGGAACGACAGAGGCAGGGCTTACATTGAAAAGAATCTGTTGATAAAAAAAAAGAAAATATACCTTATATTGAATTTTTGAAGCTATAATCGAGTTTTTTTTTGGTTACTTTTAAATAGTACTTGCCATTATTACATTTTTCAGTAATTTCACATGACTTTTTGTATTACTGAAATATACATACAAATTTCAATATACATTGAAATTAAAATCATTGATCCTCTCTCTCAAACACACATTTTTGAGCAGTGCAGAGAGTTGGCCAAGACAGAACGAAGAGCGCAGACGCATTTTTGTTGGCCAACCTGGGTTCTCAATATGCTAATGTGACAGTTTGCTTTGGCTAAGTTTTTTCCCCTCCCTTTTTTTTTTTTGGATGGAGTGTGTGCGTTGGGAGTTCTTGGTTCTTCCTCTTTCCTGCTGTCGCCGACATCGTCTGTTTAACGTTTGTTTATTATGCTCGCAACGTCAATACACCGTGAACATTTGAATCAATGAGCCAGAGATTTGGGCATTAAAGGCTAATAACCGGTTTGATCACCCAAAAGCCCTAATAAATCAAATAGGGCTAACAGGTTCACGCACGAAAAATAATTTACAAGATTATTTCGTATGGTAGGAAATTCTTCTCAGTGCCAGACTGGCAAATATTTTCTAATGGCTCGCAAGCACTTACAAAGTGGAAGTGGTAACAAGGGTTCCCTGCCCACAGCCAAGACAAACATCCTTTAAGATCGGCAAATATCAGCTTAAAATATCAAGTGGGCGGGAGAGAGATTTGAATTATATATATTTTTGATACACACCGACACCCAGACTCGTGGTATTTCAGCTTAGTTTTTCATCACTCGCACCCTTTCATCTTTTCCGACGCCTTTTCACTTGCCCCGGGGAAAGAGAGAGGGAAATCCAGCATTATTTTCGCATTTTCATGTTCATTTGCCGCTGCATGATTTAACAAAAAAATAAAAATTAAATCGGGTAATTTCATTTTTTGCACTTGCTGAACGACTGAAGTGTTATTTAAATTACTTTAAATATGCTTCAACTGAGCTCGGCCGCCGCAGTTGACCCAATTAAGTTAAATGGAAATTAATTAAAAATGTCGCACATCAAATCATTTTATTGTGTCTTTCGGCAATGTATCGAGTGCATTCCGACATTCCTTTTGAAATATGAATCGTGTAATTGTCATTAAATCGATTAATGTCTGTGGACAGATGGCAAATGGATGTCATAGGCAAAATGGAAAATGTATTTTAAGCTAAGTGAAGTGGAAAAGAGGCATAAATGCTGGCACATAATTGATAAGGAAATACATTAATAACTGGCTGAATAATGATTTATTGAATGCATTTTGAGGATTTGTTTGGGGTTCTATTAAACTTGCCTAGGAACTCCTTGAAATACCTTGAAAATTATCTTGAATTCCAGTTTAACAACCCATTCAGGCACTCCCCATCACTTCCTGCCATGTTCTCTTACCATTTCAAGAGCAATTTTCCCCATTTCCATATAGACTCGCCAGAAAATCATTCACTTGCAATTACACTCTTATGCAAAGCTCAACAATCCATGCCGAAAAAACTAAAAGTAATCTCTCCAGAGCATGGGCAAATGCATTGGGGTTCCTTATTAATTGAAAGCATGCAAATTTCGCCTCTTCTAATGTTTCAAATTATAAATTGCTTTCTTTTCGGGCAGCAGACACTCGTAATTGTTAATTGGAGCCAAGCCAACTGAGACACCACGAGAGGGCTGGAAAGGTTAGAAACCCAGGGGACCAGAAAGCGATTCCCTGACATGCGAGCCAGAGCGTTGAGTCCGTGACGACAATCATTGCATCATCGAGATTAGCAGACATTACTGGGAGTAGCCAAGCAAGATGAGTGCCGCCGGCTGGCTGGATATGAATGCAGCCCTCGAGAACCTCAATTCTACGCCAGAGTCGCCCCAAAAGGCCAGAAGAAAGCGGCGCAGCAGCTATGCCGGACGCAGTGCCTCCACGGCCGGAGTTCATGGACGTGGCAGCATTGGCACCGTAAGCTCTGGAATCTTCAAATCCTTTCGAGAGCGATTCCTCAGCAGCTCCTCCGGGGAGTCTACTAACTATAGAAAACTGAGGCAGAAGGATGCGGAGTCCGGAAGGTTGGGTGTGAGCAGTTCCAGCGAGAGTTCTGGGGAGGATGAGGAGCCCAGCAGCAGCAGTAGTGTGGAGGATCTGTTCGCGAGTGAGGCGGAACGCCGCAAATGGCAAAGGAGAACTTCGGACCAGCGACGCCGGACAGCCAGAAAAAAGGTAAGTGGGTATTTTTTATATCCATCCATTTTAAAAATATTTATTTTACATTTTTGAAATATATTTATAAATTATAATTTTTAAGAAAACCTACTATGTATTTTTTTCAACGTAATGTTTTGTTTACATAATAATTGTATATAAATTTGTAATTTAATAATTCAAATATTGTTGAGCTGCTTTTCAAAAATTTTTTACCGTACTAGTATACTTTTATATCGATTCAGTATTCTATAACCAACATTTTTTTAACTAATTTCTATCATCATCTAATTATTTCCCCATTGTTTGCCACTGTCAAAAAATATTCTTTGGTATCTCTATACAAAATGTTTTGGTAAAAACGTTAAACAGTTAGCCTCGCAGGGCTGGAATTTATTTAAAACAAATGTGATAATTATAATTTATTTTTATGCCCCTGTGCGACCACATGTTTCGCTTTAATAGTTCGGAAGTTGCTTCAAAAGAAAGCTCACATTAACTGCTTTGCATTTTGACATCGTTGTCAGCTGATTTTTGATATTCCGATCAGGTCTTCTAGCCACAGTTACGCGTGCCACTTTATCTGACTCTGATTCGTTTCCGAAATTGGTTCACTCTCAGCACGAACTGTCGCATGGAAAACTATAAACATTCCGTTTTCAGATTCGTTTTCGTTCACTGACGCCGCTCATTTGCATTAAATTTAATTTAATTTCATTAGTATATTAGATAATTGCATAAATAGCCTGGGTGTGGTCAAGCTGTAATGGCTGTTATTTGATAACTATTTAATGGGGGATACTTTTATAATGGGGTTACTGGACGCTACGCTCTGTTTGTGAGGTGGGTTTGAGTTTTCACTTTTGTTTGCCAAAGATCTTTTTAATTTTTAAAATAACATGATGATTATATTTAATTAAAACAAAATATATATTAGATGGCTATGTTACATATTGTTAAAAATATATATAGTAAGTTTCTTAAACAGAATATTTTTTTGGGAACTTTACACTTTTTATTCTGAACAACAATTTTTTTAAACCCCTTCTCCAATCAAATAAATATATGTATACTATGTATAAGTTATATATTTGAAGTGCTCTGCATAAAGATTTTGATTGATTTTGATCCCTTTTGTGAGCAAATATCACAAATCTTTATAAAGTTATATAAAATTTGAAAATATTATTATTGATACATTTTCAAGATACTAATTTAGATCATTTTTTTAGACCCATTCCACTGTGCATTTCTTTTCCCCAAACAGCTGATGGAAAAGCTTTCACTCCATATTGTTTACAAACAACCGGCAAAAAGCTGCGAACTCTCTCCTACTCCCAGTCTGTTTTTCCATTTTCCACTCGTTCCTCTCGTGAGTGATTTTTCTGACGGGCTTTCCTCTTAACTCAAATCTCAGCTTCTAGTTTTAGTCTCGCAAAGATTTCGGCTTAACGTTTTTGTACTGCGTCCTCCTGGGATTTTCTACTTAATTTTTTTCCTGACTATTTCGTGGTCCAGTGGACTTTAAAGCCGCAGCCGCTTAAAGTTGCGCGCCTTTTGGGCTTATCTTTTGTTTGTTTGCTGGCATTGCTCAGCCGCACCGTGTGCCGTGTGTGTGCTGGGTGAAGAGGGGAGCTGTTGCGATTTAGCTTTATTTTTATGCTGCTCCTGACTCGCTTGACTGCATATCCTGTTCATCCCGCTTTCCCATTTTCACATTTTCCTATTTTGGCTTCGTGGTCATGTTCTTTTTCCAACGCAAATTATTCAGCTAGGCGTATTTAAAAATTACACAGCAAAAATTTTAATCTAAGAAATATGTATGCATCTGCATTAAATTTAAGGTTCCGTCTAAATATTTCTTTAAAAAAATATTTTTTTAAGACTATTAAAACATTTGTGTTTTGAATTTAATACATATTTCTTATAAATTCAAGTGCAACATTTGTAATACCCCCATCAAGCTAATAGACATTTTTCCAAGTGCATTGCCAAGCATTTTTCAGCTATGCTCGCCGAAATGAATCGCACAAAAAATATATAAATAAATGGCCAAAAAATGGTGCGACAGTATGTCGCCCGAGGAAAAAAAGAAGCGAATGCAATCTGCAGACCCAGATCTGTGACGGGAACTTGGCCCCAACTTTCTCCGCCCGGCGGCTGGCCAGCGCTTACATAACTCAAATCAACTCCCCCTTTTCGCCGGCAGGTGGGCTGGGCCACCCCAGGCCCACATCCGCACATGTAGCCCAATGATTTATGCACGCTACTTAATGCCTTCTTAATTACATTTTATGTTACAACCGAAAAATAATAATATCTTGCTGAAAAACAGCAGACAAGATGGCAGTAGTAGGGGCCGCTCACAAATCACATTCCTTCTGGGGGGGTGGTTTGGGGGGAAGGATACGTCCCAGCTGCCAGCACAATGCGGAAAACGCTTTCACTTTTACCCTCGCTGCAGCTGGTGTCCCGCTTTCCCATTTTCCCCTTCCCTTTTCCACACCATGTGCGACTGAAACAAAAATCTATTTGGCAATGGCCTTGGGCTTAGGGGCCATAAAGGGGGTTTCGGGAGGGTTTTCGACTTTTTTTTCACTGGGGACAGACGTTCTTGTGTATTCAGTCAACACAAATTTGCGTGGCCTTTTTGGTAAAGGGGCTCGGTTTTTTTTTTGTGTACCCCATCTGCAGTTCATTGAAATGTGTGCGACGGGCGAAATACAATTACACCATGGATTCATGTTCATTGTCTGGATGGCTGACGTCAGCCGGGGGTCAGGGGGCACATATCCTATCCCGGGGTGCATTCCGATGCGAACCAATATCCTCTCTGTGTTGACAGTGATAGTTGGATTGCAATGCGAGCCCAAGGTGAAAGTTCGGTTACGTGATGTTTGCCTTGCTTTCGGGGAAACAGATTCCAGTGGCTTTTTGTTTCGCACACAAATAAGATTGGCCTTATCGGATGGGATTTAAATAAGGATTTACTTCAACGTTTCAACGAATGTTGAAAATATATTGGTAAAAAAATCAGGATTAATTTTCAGAGGAAAATAGCAACGTTATATTCTGAAATGATAAAAAAGAGATAAAAACTAAAAAGGAGCACTTCAGGAATTTGCATACGAAAATTTGCAATAAATGTAATTAATTTTACAGATATTTAAAAGATTTATTCATGATGAATTTTGGTATTATTTTTATTTTCAAATAATATTTCATGATAATAATAAAGAAGTTTCAGTATGTCAATAAAATGGTTGTTTTCCTTGGAATATTTAAAAAATGAAATAATAATAGAGTTCTTAGAAAAGGTGCTAGAAAATATGAATTGCTGTTTTAAGAAATATATTTATGTAGTTCCAAGCAAAATACAACATATTTTCTTATATTAAATGCAACTTTGGACCACCTGCTCCAACTGTGTTTAAATAGTGATCTGAATACATTTTGAGTCCCCGTTTCGGCCACTCTATCCCCCCCTGACTCCCGCGAGCCAACTGGACTTTAAGCCGGGTTAGTGCCACGTTTACCCAAGCTGCAAATGACAAAGCCCTGGTCCGGTTCAAGCCGGGCCAGGACTGTCAAGTGGTTGCCATTGAACCAGAACAAGGAGCGGAATCCCTTTAGAATGGGGACACTTTCGCCGACAGCTCGTGTTACACAAATTAAACACGTAGCCGAAACTGCTCCTGCTCCGCAGGCGAAAATCCTTTTTGTCGAATGCCAAACTGAAACTGGGGACCCCGCTGCGGTCGTGGCCATTGTAACAGAGCCAGAGATGTTGGCCAGAATCGTGTTGTTAACTCGGCCACGTTTTCGTGTCTACCTCCCTCCGAATTCGCCTGAAAGTCAAATTAGCGTTTCCCCCCACAGCCACTCGAGGGGCGCGTGAAAAATGCAAATTCTCTCCTCTGTTCCGCTGTTCATAATTTGTACTGGCCCTGGCCAGCAGGGGAAGGTCAAGCCCGGGAACAATAATTACACAATTTATATTTCACAAAACAATTGTTTTTGACAAGTGAAATATTTTTGTTCGAGCGCAGTTGGCTGTCGGGCAAAAAGTTTGCCACTAAATGGGCCGCCCAAGTTTTTAATTGAAATGCCTAAAGTGGGGTCCCATAGTTTTCCAAGCCAGTTGAAAATGAAATGTCGCCATCGGCGGGAAACTGTTCGTGAATAGGGTAACTGGGGAGCCTTCAACCCTTCAACCCTTCGTGGAGAAGAATAGCTCTAGTATTTTCCACGTTGCCAGGCATTTTTAAATTTCGTTGCCCGAGCAACGAAATAAACAGTCTCAAAGGTTACGCTACACTTGGAAAATAAATAAATTATATTTTTCCAGCAGTCTTGAGTTCTTTCACGTTCTTGTTAAGTAACTACTCCTTTTTCCGAGTGTAGTAATCCAAGAAAATCAACATAGTATCCTGGGAAATCGCTGTCAAGCTTACATAACAAA
Organism: Drosophila biarmipes; assembly: GCF_025231255.1. Classification (NCBI taxonomy): domain Eukaryota; kingdom Metazoa; phylum Arthropoda; class Insecta; order Diptera; family Drosophilidae; genus Drosophila; species Drosophila biarmipes. The sequence goes on along the minus strand of NC_066613.1, from coordinate 20,417,481 downwards.
CGAAGTGTTAGGTTTTCCTCATTCGGTCGAAACCAACTGAGCAGTGAACAACTTTAACTAGAGCTAAAAATTTTGCTTTTAAAATAAAGTGAAAAAAGAGTGAGAAAAGTCGTGATAAATAATTCAGTGCCTTCAACCCGCCTTGTTAAAAATGTCGATCTTCGAGCATCCCGACCAGCTGAAAATGCTGCAGGACCTGCTGAATCCCAATCAGAGGAGAGGCGGCATCGATTACAGCAGTGATGAAGATGAGGACGAGTCCATGGTGGTTCACAAACTGAGTATGTCTATAAGAAATTATGGCTATATATAGATCTTAGGGCTTTTTTTTTAATATTACCATCTTATTTTATCGGTTTTTTGTCGGTTCCTGTCATTATTTTATTACTTATCCATATCGTAACTTAATTAGATCCTGGTCAAATTGGACGTCCTAAGACGTCAGATTCTTCTGGCAAGACCAAGAGTAAGAAAAAACCCAATCCTCTGGCGACTCCCTTGGTGGAGGAGGAGAAAAAGCAGCCGGAGAGCCTGGAGCAATGGCAGGAGCAGCAGGAGCGCGAGGATAACGATATACTGGAAACCAGGAAAAGTCCAGAATACACCATGACCTATCGCCAGGCAGTGGGCACTGAGGATGTCTTCCTGCAGGTCCTATAGTAAAAGCCTAAAATACCTAGAAATATAAACGAAAATATTCCTTTAATAGATGGGCAATCGCACTGGATCCTCGGCCAGCTGCGAGGACTTGATTCTGGAGATTTCGCTGCCGGATGAGGAGATGTCTGCCGATAAGATGTCCCTCAGCTTGCAGGAAACGGAATTGGATTTGGCCACCTGCCTGTACCGCCTGCGCCTACCGCTTCCGCATCCTGTGAATGTGGATCGTTGTCAGGCGAAATACGACAGCGAGCTGAAAAAACTGAGGCTCACTTTGCGCCTCAAACGGGAGCTAGACTACGTTAATTTTTAAAAACTAAGAAATAGTTCTTGTTTTTACACTTACACACTACACAATTGTACACTATCACTAGATCTAGATCTGGCTTGCGGCCTTGTTCCAAAATTCAAGTGTATAGAAACTATCGATTTGAAAATGATTCATGTCTAAATTTATTGTGTGACGTTTAATTTGATATATGAAATGTCTTTTATTTTTTTTGTTTTATTTTAAAATATTAACTGGGATGAAGCGTTTGCTTGAACTAAAGTATGATATAATCTTTTGTTCGCCTAATCTTATGCAGTAAATGTAAAATTCACTGACCCTGCTCTTTAATCCTCGGATGGTAAATATTTTGACGCTACCCGAGTTTACCCGCAATTCCAATTCAATTGTCGGCACTCTGGCTTGTTTTGCTACCAAATTGCGCATACGCCGCATGGGCCTTGCTGCCGGGTCAATCGCAAATTACGCTCAAACGAAGCATGAAGTATTCCTCGGGCGCTGGGGCAGCCCATATTATGATGCTGTCAAAAATCACTTTGGCTAAATATTTGTCAAGCTCAGACACACAAAAGTCAAATACAAGGCAGCCCAGGGAAAGCGAAAGGAAAAGTTGAAAATCGTGATTTTTTTTGTACAGACTTGTTTGACCCAATGGGCCCAGAGTTGGGGGGGGGTCAGGGAGTTTTGGTTGTAGGCTTCGGGCCACACAATTACTTCCTGCTGGGTCTGCGGCTGCGTTTTGCCTCATTTACTCCGGGTGACACTGGCACATTTCAATTTGTGCGCTCCGGGCAAGCTGGGCCCCGATTTTCGCCAACCCGGTCACCGGCACAGACATGATAAAGTGTCATCCTGCTCACCAAAAAAAAAAATAAAAGAATGTATATATAAGTTAAAGTTCACACGGGCACACAAAGGACTTGCAAAAGAAAAAAAATGATAAAAACTCACAAGTTTTGGGTAGCTGGAAGTGCGTGCTTCGCCTGGCGAAAACTATGTAGTTTTGGATCGGGGGCTGCAGACCCTTTGCTTCCTTCTTATTTTCCTAATGAAAGTTTTCCACAGGACTATGATGATAAATCATCTGTCAAGCACTCGACTGTCGTCGGAAAACTTTCAATTTAATTTAAATGCCTCTCGTGGGCAGCGGTGTGGAAATGGAAAGTGAATTACAGCAAATTAGGAACAGAAAGAGGACTTTCGAAGAACAAATTATTATAATACCAAGGTTTAGGCCACGTTAAATGGTAGTTCAAAGGAACAGGCTTCCTTTAAACAAACGCATATCTAAGCCATCCTAGAGAACCAATTTCTCAGCCAAAAAAGGGAGAATGGCAATGAAGACGGCTAGGTAAACAATCTGAAATTGTATCAGCATTTCCGGAATACTCCTTTTCGGCTCTTTTTCTATTCAGTGACGTTCAACAGGGAAAACAAACAAGCCCGGCAAAAAATTACCATGTGTTGATGTTAGACTTCACAAACAAACAAAAGGAAAACTTGGGGAAAAAAGTGGTAAAACTAGGGAAAAACCAAAAAAGGCTGACAAAAAACCCACTCTTTTTCAGCTCATTTACACAAACGCACGTTTCTGCATCATCATCACGACGATCATCCCGTCTAGAACCACGCCCTTTTTATCATCTTTTAGGAAAGTTTTCCAACAACACAAATACAAATACGCCACAAATGGGAACACAAAATTCAAATGCAAATCGGGCGCATTTTTCCCATGTGCACTTGGGTTTCCTACATTTATTTTTGGCTACCTCGGGGCGGGAAAATTGCCAACTTTTTAATATGTGAAAAATACTGTTTGCGCAATACTTTAAGGCCCAAGCAAATTCATCATTGAACTGTGGCTTGTCCTTGGCTGGGGCAATAAATAATTGTAGCACTTGGCCGCACTTGAAAAATGCAATAAGCCAAGGGACACGCTTCCTTTTGCGGTAATCAGCTTCTCCAGCGAGGCATTGCAAGTGGTTAACTGGAACCAGTGGTTTGGGCCAAGGTTAAAACAGTGAGCCGATGATGGAAACTTAAAGCCAAAAATATTCCTTTTCGAAGGGGAAAATCCCATTTTCACTCCCTCTTAATTGCCATCTGATTAAAGTTAACTCGGCTTACAGCTTAAAGCTTTTCCGGCAACAAGTCACCCAGCCGAAACTGAGTCTTCCCTGGGCTTTGTGTGTCACGGTCCATTTTGGTCACTGGAATATTTTCTCTTGTTTTTATTTGGTATTTTTTTTACTCCTGGGCTTCCGTTCTACATAAATCTGCAGGTTTTATTTTTAATTACCAGTAAAACCATTTCGATGTCGACACAGTTAAAAGTTAAAACCCGAATAAATTTCAATAAAAATGAAATGATAAATACAAGAAAATATTTTTGGGGAGAGCGGCTTTTAAGTTGCAATGGGTCCTTGTGAATGCTAATTGGAAACAGTTTAAGAAAATTTATTGGGTCTTCTGGGAAATGGAAATAAATATTTAATATATTTTTTAAATCTTTAATTCGTTCATAAATAAATAAATTAAATATTTTTGATGAAATAATCTTTTAAATCTTTAGATAATTCCTTGTTACTTACAATACATTTCCCCACGTCACCCCTGACTTAAAAATTATTCTTTGATCATCATTATTTTCGCACACAGTTTGCCCTCAACTGCCACAATTTACCAATTTTCTCACAAAACACTTTTCACAGCTCATTAAGGCCAACAAATTAAACGGGATGGCTGGAAAAACAGGGGGTATGAAGTTGCGGCGTTTAAGGAAAAAGCCAAGCACAAAAATATCGCACATACGCCATGTGGTGCACTGCGTTCCGGAATCTTTGGTAATAGTGGTTGGTTGGGCGGGGCAGGAAGATGCCTTGTTGCTACAAGGCGAAATAACAAAATCATTGTGGAATTTAATTAAGTTGCCTGCTTCGCAGCCGCAGTTGGTGTGAACAGAACAGAACGAGCCCATTAACACATTTTTCAAGTTTAATTCAACGTAATAACAAATTTTGCTAGGCAAAAATGGGGGTGTAGGAGAAGGGAAATGCTGTGGCACTCAAGCAGCCATATAAATTACAGACAGACATGAGCGGCATACGAGGAGGACTCGCTGGATGCGAAAGTGTTGCCATTAAGTCGCACACGTGTGCCCCAGTAGAGGAGCGGAGAAAGCCCGGAGAAAGTCAGACAAGTCAGTGCCAAGTGCCAGCAGCAGCTGATGGCCCTTCAAGCATATTTCTTCAAGTGGCTTCTATTTCTCAGGCCGCCACCCCCTAATTAAGACAAATGTAAAAACTAAAAAAACAAAAGAACCCCGAAAAGCCAAAAAGAACAGCGGCCACATCTGCACAGGAAAGAAAGTACATTAATTATAGATCCATTAACTGTATTTTATTGTTCACTTATAAAATTATATTAATCTTACTTATACTTATAAAAGTAGGTACATTTCAGATTTTGATTAAATATATTCCGTTTAATAGAATGAGTTATCATATTTTCTTTCAGATAGAAAACAGATTATGAAAAATGTAAACTTTTAAAACAAATTCAGCTAGTTTATAAGGATAGGGAAAATACCTTTATTGCTTCAATTTTGGCCACTAACTTTAGTTGTCACAGTAAGAAAGAAACTACAAATATTTTATATTTTTTTTACAAATCCCAATACATTATATTGAATTATAGTGAAAAATATAATAACAAGAATATAGAAAAAGTATCTAGATGATGACCAATTCGGGAGATTTTTTTTTCAGTGCACCTGACAGACCCTCCTCTGAAAGTTGATAAAAAGACATTTTCACTTTAGTTCTTTTTGCGACCTGCATGTTGACACACGGCATTTATGTTTGCCCTGACATTGTCACGTGTCTCATCTGGCGCGTCCCGCGGCAGCAACAACACACAGTAATGAAACAGCAGTTCCGGAGCGGCAAAAACAAAAGAAAGGCAAAAAGGAAAGCAAGGGAAAGGAAAGGAAAAGCCAGCAGCAAATGTCAATGTCTCGCCAAAGTGAATGGCTTTCACCTCCCGAGGAGCTGGGCGTGACCTTTTCACATTAATCTCCAGCATGATGGCATTTTAATGCAGGAAACTCAACTATAACTATATGGTTATTTATTGTGATGGCTCCGACAGATGTTTCTCCTGATATGGGATATGCGATGTGGGATGTGGAGCTACAAAACAGGAACATAACGAACTGGGAAAGGGTCTCAGAACATTCAATTATATCATCAATTAGTGGGGTGAACAACATGTTGCCAAGTGATTTGGACAGCAGATTAGGCTACAGCATGAGTTCGCCTGGCATAAGAAATGAGTGCGGAATTAAAGAGGGTTATTCCCTAATTAAGATGGATCGCAAGACGTTCGTTTTGATAAATAATGTACAATTGAGTTGCAAGCTGGTTTTACAAATCACAAAATAAACGTAAAATAAATTTTTGTAACTTGCATTTAAAAAGAAAATCGATTTATAGGATATTTGGTCTTATAAATCATAATTTATCATGTTTTATTACAACTTTCTATCTCTATAAAGGGCTGCTGAAAATTTGTTTTATAACCAATTACTTCACTTAAAACTGTCCTCTACTCATCAAATTACATCTTCTATGCCTATCCCATAGTAACTATTTCTTTAAAAACCTATCTTAGAGTGATTATCCCCATTTCTATGCCCCAAACTCAATTTATCCGCAACTAAACTCTGCCCAAAGATACAAAGCACAAAGCCGGGCCAAGCTGAAAAACGTTGCCTACTTAGCAGCGCAACGAGTTTTCAATAGAGAAGCCACAAAGTGAAAGACGTTGCAAAAGTCAAAGTCCCGCCACAAGGCAAATGCCAAATGGCATTATCAATAGTGGATTCACAAAATCCCAGAAGATATAGAAAGTCGAGTGTGTGTGAATGCGACTGGGTGCAGTCAAGAACATGCACTCAGAGCCAAAGATAGTCTTGTATTTGTGTGTATATAGAGCGACATGCCATTTATTCTATTGAACAAAAACTCATTTGTAAGTGTTTTTATGCGTTACGGAATTTATTATAAAGGAGGAGCAGTGCCGCGCAGATTTATTGCTTTATTACGATGTGGCAGAGCGATGGGTATCAAGATGGGAATCCAGTTTGGCGACAAAGGCCAGAGGAAAATAAAGAAATGGCTGGCAAATATTTAGCACATGGAGGCGAAAAACTCGCTGAAAGAATGATGGGGCAGCCAGGGGAGGGCGGTGGTTCAAAAAGGAAAATGGCGAGAGAATGAATGCTGCATTTCCGTCTTTTTCGGCTTTTGTCTCGATTTTCTGCGTAGGGATTTTCCTCGGAGGGTGGCGATGGGTTGTGGGTGCCCTGGCGGAATTGGGGTGGACCTTGAGGGCGTTCCACATCGTCGACATCGTCATCAGCATCATTCTCATTGCAGTCGTTAAGTTATAGACTTTGATTTCGTTCGCTTCATTCAGCTGGGGGCCAACTTTTATCCATGCCACCCAGAGTGTGCGCTCTTTGGCAGCGTCGTTTCCGAGATTTATTTGCCTTGTGCCCCGGCAACTCTCGCCGCTCGACGCTCGACATCCATATCCTCTGCTCACTCTTAAATGGCTTTAATTGATTTCGGATTTTATGACCCTGCTGGACACATTTCACACTCGATTACATGCCAAGTGGGCTATGATTTCTTGAGCGGCTTTGCATCTTCTCAAATCTGTCATTTTTATGACAATCAAAACGTTATTTCTGCGTAAACCAACGAATATATTATGCAGAGGTATCATAATTATTACTAGGTTTATAAAATCACCTTTAAATATCACATATGTGCCAAAAAGTATGCAACTAAATTTTTAAACTCAGAACTTAAACTGAAAACCATTATACTGTACTCATTATTAACTAATAGAATATAGTTGTCGAAAATATATGTACCCTTGAATTACTTGTCAGAAGGTGTTCCCTTTACTTTCTCCCATCAAAGTTATCCACAATCAGTTGTATTTCAAGCTCCAGCAAAGCTAGTCAAATTTCCTTATAATATTTTGCTTTTCAAAATGTCTGACGAGGGATCTGAAGAATTCAAAGAGCTCGAAAGCTGTGAGTTTGACCAAAACAACAGTGCCGATGATAACACAGCCGTGGTGCCTCTGGATACCTCGGAGGATGCCCAGTTCTCCGAGCAGATGTTTTCCAGCATCCAGGAGCGACTGACCCGCATCATGAAACGCGTCAGTCTGGCCAATTCCGCCATGGCCCAGATGAAGAGGAAGCTCAAGACCAGGATTTCAGCTCCAAACGTGGTCGAGAATGCCGACAAGCTGGCAGGAGGCGATAACCCACTAAGACTTGATAACATTGAACCAGGCCACGAAGGCGTAAACGAATGACTTAAAAACAATGTTCTGATTTCTAAAAATTGTTCATGTACTTATGTAAATCAGTGTCCCAAGATAACACGTGTTCTCATCGCTAATTATTTAAATATCAATTAGCAAAAACCCAAAGTGGTTTTTCTAATTGGTAAATAAATACTGCATGTAGCCCAAGTCACTTTATGCAAACCAAGTGAATTATTTAGCTGATCCCAAATAATAAACTAACCCAAAACTTTTGGATATAATTTTTTAACGTTAAAATGCACCCTTTTCACCATAATTTGGGCCAATTTGCCATCACATTAACAATTTATTTGGGGCTTTCCACGCACAATTGCCAAACTGACTTCCGCTCGGCGCCGCAAACTACGACTTCTTTTCGGGGCACAATAAACTTTTCATTGACCGCCCTTCAAAAATTTCATACCCAAAGCAATTTCGAATAGCTGCACTTTGTCAAGGGCCTTTTGTTTTCGTCGAAAACTTTGCCGGGGACCGAAATGAAAGACAAAGTCGGAAAATTTGAGACTAAAATTTGCATTTGCCTTTCGCCACATACACACACAAAGACGGATTGCCTTGGGGCCAAACAAATATGTTAAAAGCAATAAATAAGGAAGGACATTCTTCAAGTTCGTCGGCGAGCGCTCGACTTATTGGCAAAAAGCATGTGACAGAGTCTGACAGAGAAAACTGAAACCGAAACTGAGAACAAAATAGGAAATAAAGCCAAACATAATTTGCCATAAAATGCCGTCGCAGCAGCCTTAAATAATATGAAATATTTTTATTGTTAACTTGGAAAAATGTCAGAAGCATTTTGTCAGCTGGCAAATCTCGACGGCAAGGCAGCAATTGTGCAGTGCGTTTATCACTGCAACTGGTGCTACAGCGGCATGTTGCAGCTGCTCCTCGAATCCAGCGGCAGTTTGTCATGGTCCACAGCCGGGAGTGTGGTGCTTACTCCCCGCATTTCCCAGTCGCATCCAGTCACTGCTCGTAGCATTTTGTCACAACTCCCGGCTTCATGCTTAAGTAAACTTTGCCTCAATGTTGTGACTACGCACTGTGTGTGATAACCGAGTTGACTGAGTGAACTCACTCGGCTGAATGAATGGCTGCCTGAGTGGGCAGAATGGTTGGGGAGAACTGCAGCAGAGTGCCAAGATAAATTCCAAACTTTTACGATGGGTTAAGAGACGTGTAAGGGAAATATAGCACTGATTTATGAAATGATACAAATTGAAAAAAAAATTTACAAGGCTTGCAAAATTAGAGAAAATCCATACAACTCATTATGTTGAAAAGTACAAAATTAACACAATGATTTTAGGCTAATTCATTGAAATAAAATTCTGTAAAGGTGAATAAAATATATTTAAAGAATTATAATTAGAAGTGGTTATTCCAAAATAGAGTTCTTAAATAGAACATAAATTCCAGGGAAAAATTCTTAGCTTAGGTAAAACTCCAGTATAAAAAATTCAATATATTTTCAAACCTGTATTTTGATTTGCTTTAAACCTATCTGGCAAATCCAATGCCCATTTCGCACACACACCCACTAAACTGGAATAGTATCAATTAAAAGCAACAATTGCAGCTTTCAATTTCCGACTGTTAGCTTTGAAGTCGGGCCAAATAGACAGCCTCTCCTGGCCCCTCATCGATTCATTAAAATTTCCAATATGAGCCTCACATGAAATTCAATTACAAAATGCCACAAAAATTCAAAAAGCCAGCCATGAATCTGTGCCCATAAATTCACGCAGGCTCGTCACTCTTTTTCCAGATTTTGGTTGCCCCAAGCCCCCAAAACAATTTAGAATATGGAACGCCAAGGAGGCCCAAAACGGAGAAAATAATCCACAAGCCAAGTTCAATGTAACCTGTCACAGGCAGCAGACAAACTAATAACGTTGCGATAATAGCAGTTGGGGAAAGTGGAAAGTGGCGGGGGCAAACGGGCATTCATGGGAAATCAATCGCGTTGAAATCGAAACCGAAATTGAAACCGAAAGCGAGGCTGCGGCTGCGGCTGATGGGTTTCGAGACTGAGAAGTGTCCTGTCATTTGGCCAGGAGGGTCCTCACTCAACAGATATTTCGGGGCCTTCTGGCGAATGCCGATACTGATGATGATGGCGATGACTAACACTCCTCGATGACTGTCCATTTAACAGCAGTTTGGGCAGTGCTGTTGGGCAACCGAAAAGACTCGCCAAAATAGCTGGAAAATTTGTAAAACTTGTTAAATAACTTGCGAGAATATAACATTTTATTATCAGGTTCCTAAGAAGTGTACAATAAAAATTGTAATATTTTTTTAAAAGAAGTTAGAAGCTCTGAGTGATTTTATTTTTGTAAGTTCCAGCGGTTTCATATAATATTATTATCAATCTATATTATTATTTAAATTTAAACCTTAGATTTGGACTTTTTTAATGTTGAAAATAATATAGATCCCACCATAATCTAATTAATTTATTTCCAAAAGCTGTAAAAAGGATAAAAAGACAGCACTGGACTGAAGTCCTTTGCGCAATAGCCTTTTCCCTTTGGTAATCTGTGGAAATTAGCATTTCAATCAAATCTACTTTTATGTGTCTGACTTGTTTTATGCCTCAGCGACAGCAAGAAAGGCGTTCTCATCATCATCATTCGGCAAATGAAATTGTATCCATTCTGTTTATGCATTTGACGAGCCCTGAAAAGGAAAATTGTCGAAATTGATTGATTAAATATTTATTCATACGGAAGTGCTTAGCGTGTTTTTCCCTCTGCACGTCTTGGTGGTAGCCTACATATTTATGAACTGTGGCCATTCTGAGATGTTCCTTTTTTTCGTATTTGTTGTCTACTTTGGGAGGCTTTCCCTCGGGTTGTGTCATTAATTCAGTTAACATGGAATCCCTTTTGGGCACAGCTCAGCTGGTCTCTGGAAGGGATAGTTGAATTACTCAAGCAAAAAACAATTTACCAGGACAAGTGCTTCATAATTTAGTCAGCTATTAGATTTTAATAAACCTAAACTACAGATATTTTTTTAGTGGTGATATGGTAAAATTATTGCAAGATAAAAGACAAAGTTAAGTTCGTTAAAATTATTCTAGTAAATATTTGTTAGGTCTGACAGATGCGCCCGCATTCCACTTCAACTTCTGAGTGAAATTTCGCCATCCTCTGTCTGCAGGTCTCGACTCGCCTGGGAGGTTGTCTCATTAATTCGGTTAGTTCCCGGCACTTAAAGTCAATCAACTGGCCCGCAGGAAATCTTAATTAAACAAACTTGTTTGGCAAATCTTTCCAAATGGCCCCCACAAACCGAAACAGGATGGGCAACGGAGGAGCTCTTTCGCTCTGGCCAAGCCTAAACCCATGACATTGCAGAAGCCCATGTAGGCATGGAGCAAATGCCTATTCCGGATGCACTTAGTCGGAATAGGAGGTAGCCGGAAGAGGGGATCCAGGCCCCCATTTGCGGCTAAACGTGCAAAACAATTCGGCGGTTCTTGCACATTTTCGACTTTGATTTCGGGCAGCTATTTTAAGTTTCCAGAGAGCAGTCAAGGGTCCTCCGCAAATTGGTAGTGGGTTCGCTTAAAGCACTTCTGCTGCACTTGGAATGGCCAATGCCGAGCACGGCTCTTGGTGGTCCAGCTTCTGGGGCCAGGTCGGCTGGCGGGGCCATTAAAGCTCTAATAAATTCTAGAGCTCATATCAATCGATGGCTGTGCCAGAGATGTAGGCCCCATAAAGCTCTGTTTAATGGCGAATGTTTGCTCTGGCTCCATTGGGCACAAGAAGTGTATAAATAACAAGTCAGCAATATTTCGACGAGGGCTTACGACATTAAGATACTTGGCTTCCGATTTGAGGGGTTTTCAATTTGGTGAAAAAGGATCTTCAAAAAAACAAAAAAAAAGGAAATAAAGTAGAGGATTATAGGCATCATAAATAAATGCTGCTCAACAAATCGCGAGAATAATATTTTTATTAAAATCTATAAATAAAATATATCCTGGTGTTTTTGGTAAACTATGAGCATGGTAGAGTTTACGTATGTTTACCAAACCCATACTCTTAATAATCTAAAGTATCTTGATAAGACAACATACCCCATTATCTACGGATTATCTTGCAGAGACAAGAACTGCTTAAAGGTGAAAGTAATTCTGGTTGCTGTAAATTTATGGCACGAAAGCTTTGGAGAGCTATCAGAATAATAAAGCGATTTAAGGTGGTGTCTTGATTAGATGCCGGCTAAATTAAGTTAAACTAATTCCGGGTTCAAGCTGCAGTGTGCAGACTATTCCTGCTATTTTCCCCCGACTTCAACCATCACGCTGGCCCTTTCATCACAAGGAGTGACCGCAGCATTCACTCAATGAACACCTTTTGAACCCCATTTGGAACCCTTCTGATCCCAGCGCCTCGTTTCAATGGACCGCAGCACACTTCATTCCCCTTGGGGTAATAAAGCAGGAACAAGAAACAAGAATAATAATGAAAAAGAAAAGTTTGTTTTTCCACCCCCCCTCCCCCGATATTACTTTAAATATGCAAAACTTCAATGTTTTATGTCCTTGCAGCTGTCCAGTTGGCCGGCCAGGGGTCCTTGTCCCAGCCACTTGTTCCCCTAACGAAGTGCGGGGATTCCCCTTGCAAGGGGCGGAGAGGCAGAGGGAAAAATAAAACAAAAACATAAAATAATGCTCACAAATATTACGTTACACGAACACGGAGCCAAGTTGGCAAAGCGTTATGGAAAAGTTGCGCCTGGTCCTGGGCCACTTTTGCATTACATTATCTCAAGTTTTTCGCTGGCAATTTCTCATGTTTCGCCAACATATTCCCTCGCATGTCCGTATTTGTATTTACCCATTGTCGTGCTCATAAACATGCAGCTAACTTGTTACTGTCCTGCCATCATCAGCATCATCGTCGTCGTCCTGCTCAACGTCAGGGAAAAGTTGTGAGTCGCGAGACAGAGACACAGAAGAAAAACTGAGACTGAGATAAAAAACTTTGCCTCATTTTCATGGCGGGCCAAATGAGTTTTGGAAAGTTGCTACCCCCGGCCGCACCCCCGCCCAAAAGTCATCGGGCAAGTCGGCTAATGGTGACAGTAATTTTTAATAAAAGCTGCCAAGTGTCGACACAATTTGCAATTTGCACACGCTCCCCAAAGTTTGATGGAATAGTTGGCAGGCACTTGCATTCCTAGTGTCTGCACAACCTCTTCTGGCGGCTGCGCGAATTCTTCAGCATTTCGTGGCAGACCCTCTCCTGGCGTTCCCCGCAGTCGATGATCATCTGGCAGTGGGTCAGGACGGCCTCGAAATCACGCTTCAGCTTGATGAACTTGTAGCGAACATCCACATAGGACTCGTCCAGCTCATGGGCACTTCTGGCTCCGTAGAGCTGGCCCAACATATCCAGTTCCGAGTCGCAACTGTGCTGGGAGGTCGTATCCGTGTTCGTGGTCTTGCGACCGACCAATGGGTAGTCCTTGGTAAAGGGCTTCATGAATATTACGTAGCGCCCGGGTTCATTGTACTTCTCGTCCATGGCCATCACCATGTCCAGGCACTCGTAAAGATCGTTCTCCATCTCGGAGCAGATATTAAGGGCATCGTCGATTTTTAAGTATTCCGTTTGTACCACCAACATCTTTTGACTGCAACACAAGGTGATACTTAAATAAGATATAAAATATGCACAGAACTGGCAAATTACTCAGTGAGCTCTTTAATTATGTTCAACGATCATACTAAATCCGAAAGTCTGCTGAAAAATACCTTTATTAAGTAAAATCATACAAATTTCTAAAAACATTCAAAAAAGTTAAACTCATTAAAATAGATTCGAAAACATTTTAAAAAAGTGAACAAAATTTTAAGAAAAATCAAACATAATACTTTTGTTTCCGTAGTCCTGTCCTTGATTTCTGAAAGTAGCAACGGAGAGTAATATATGAAACCAAAAAAATTACCCTAAATTTTAAGTTTTTCACCTTCATGTTGACAAGCTTCTCTAAATCCTCAACTCGATCTATGAGATCATCCATCTTGTCAATATTCATACACCTGTTTTTGCAGTCAAGCATAAGACTCGCTTGCTTTTTATGATCTTCTATTTGATCTTCAACCTGTTTCTCCAGTACTTTCGGGCCTGAAAGTTTTTTTCTTATATGATCCAGATCTTGACCAACTTCATTTTTGAATCTCTCCAGTTTTGGCAGGGCGTGCTTCCTGTTCTTCTTTAGAATTTCAAATTCCTTTAGCTTCCCGTCAACATCTTTATTGAACTCTTCAAAATCCCTTTTCAGACTTGCCAACTCATCTGGCGAGTATGTTGAATTTTCAATTTTCTCTTTTTTTTTAAACAAACCCATTTGTCGATCTTTTAGAATTTCAAATTTTATCTTAGCATTGTCTAGCAATTTAATAAGACTATTTATTTGCTCCTGAAGATCTTCATTATTTATCGATTGATTATTGGTGCCCAACTTCTTTAAAGAATCGTCCAGGCTTTGTTTTAAGGCTTCAAATTGGTCTGAGTTATCTTTAAGTTGATCATTATAGGTTTGGTTCATATCCTTAATCAAATTTTCTAGTCTCGCCACCTGCAGGTTAAGCTCGTCTATTTTTTCACAGCACTTTGCGAATTTTTTCAGATCTTCACGTAAAGTTTCGCCCTCTTTTTTCAGTTCTTTAAGATGTTTGATTAGCTTTTCATTAAAAGAACATTTTTTTTTAGCTGCTGAAACACCATTTCCAGAGCCCCCTGGCGATCCCCCAAAACATGATTCATTTTTTTGCTTTGCCAAATATTGAAGATGAGTTTGAATTTTGGATAGGGTTTCGCCATTTTCCAGACAAGTTTTAAGTGTTACACTAAAATTGTTTGATTCTTGGATGTTCAAGTCGCCGAACCTTTTGGAAAGGCCTTCGACCAACATCCGTAGGGTTTCGGTTTTATTTTCTAAGTCCAGTAAGTGTTTATTTTCCAAGTTGTTGGCTTCGGAAACGTTTTTATTAACGCAATTTTTGTCGCATTGACTAAGAATATTTTTAATATTTTCGGCATCATCTTCTATATTTTGCTTAATATTTGTTATCAGATCATCTCCATTGCGTTGTTTTTCTTTTAGCTTATTTAGCTGATTGTCTAGCTTATGGGTTTTGTCATCTGCATCGCTTTTTATTGCCCTGAGCTTTTTGTCCAAATCCTGAATATCATCTTTCAGTTTATAACAGCATTTATCATTGTCATCCATTTGTTTTTTCAACACTTCTAGACTTGATTTAGTTTCATCTATTTGGTTCTCCAAGTTTTTTAGTTTCTTCTGAAGCGCGTCTTTCTCTTGGGATTCACCTGAGTTAACTTCTCTTAGGTATCTTTTCAGAGTCTTCACTTTTTTTCCCAGATCATCTTTTATCTTTTCAATTAATTTTCCTAAGCTTTCACAGCAGCTTTGGATGCCCTTTGGCACTGCATCTCTTAACTGTGTCAAAATATTTTCTATGCTGTATTCTAGGCCTCCGTTGGACTCAAGCTGCCCTAACTGGGTTCCACTGCCTTTGTTAATGGCATTTATTTGATCAATGACCAATTTTAGGGTATTTTCCTCATAGAAGTAGCACATTTTCGGAAATGCAGTTTTATTAAGGGAACTAAGAATGAAATCCAAATCTTTTTGAAAGCGCCTCAAATGGTTATTTCGATTCAACTGCTCTTTCATCCACCGGGTAATATCTTTGTAGTCTTCGCACTGACCTTTCCTCGGAGGTGCTCTGACTTGAGTGGAAAAACTTCTGTAGTTATGGGTGTTCGGTTGATTCTCCACCGCCGTAATCGCAGATAGCATCAGTAGTAGTGACGCAATCGACACCTGTGCATGACATTCGCTTTGTTGAATGAATGCACTCTGACTGGCGAATACGCATAACTCACCTTTGGTTCCATTTTCGTCACGTTTGCTGCGGTCCACGAACTTCTATCCACGGTCAGCCAAGTTCAACTAACTGCGAAAAGAAAGAGAACCTTTGCCAAAGAGCAGACCACCAATTGATTTGCACGCTGTTCTTATTAACTAACGAGGGCAGTTTCAGAATTCTCAAGTAAAAACGTATTATTGTCAATATTCTGTGTTCCGATTTTGAAGTGGTTCCCTAATATTCTACATTTAAATATTACTTTTAAACGAGGGTCCAATTTTAGCCCATTTTCATGTTTGATTTTTCTATATTTTCAATGGCTTTCGGTATGCACCACCAAAACTGCTCTTCCAGATTCCATAACTTTAGTTATTGTAGTCCGATTTCGACGTGCGATACCTCTATGAGCTTGTGGCGGAATTCCCTAACATTCTACATTAAAATATTGCTTTTGGGAGAGGGTCTAATTTTTAGCCCATTTTCATGTTCAATTTTTATATGTGGTTTCAATGGCTTTTGGAATGCGACCCCAAAACTGCACTTCCAGATTCCATAACTTTAGTTATTGTAGTCCGATTTCGACGTGCGATACCTCTATGAGCTTGTGGTGGAATTCCCTAACATTGTACATTAAAATATTGCTTTTAGGAGAGGGTCTAATTTTTAGCCCATTTTCATGTTGAATTTTTTGTGTTTCCAATGGCTTTTGGAATGCGACCCAAAAACTGCTCTTCTAGATTCCATAACTTTAGTTATTGTAATCCGATTTCGACGTGCGATACCTCTATGAGCTTGTGGTGGAATTCCCTAACATTCTACATTAAAATATTGCTTTTGGGAGAGGGTCTAATTTTTAGCCCATTTTCATGTTCAATTTTTATATGTGGTTTCAATGGCTTTTGGAATGCGACCCAAAAACTGCTCTTCTAGATTCCATAACTTTAATTATTGTAATCCGATTTCGACGAGCGATACCTCTATGAGCTTGTGGTGGAATTCCCTAACATTCTACATTAAAATATTGCTTTTGGGAGAGGGTCTAATTTTTAGCCCATTTTCATGTTCAATTTTTATATGTGGTTTCAATGGCTTTTGGAATAAGACCCCAAAACTGCACTTCCAGATTCCATAACTTTAGTTATTGTATTCCGATTTCGACGTGTGATACCTCTATGAGCTTGTGGTGGAATTCCCTAACATTCTACATTAAAATATTGGTTTTAAGAGAGCGTCTAATTTTTAGCCCATTTTCATGTCGAATTTTCATATGTGTTTTCAGTGGCTTTTGGAATAAGACCCCAAAACTGCTCTTCTAGATTCCATAACTTTAGTTATTGTAGTCCGATTTCGACGTGCGATACCTCTATGAGCTTGTGGCGGAATTCCCTAACATTGTACATTAAAATATTGCTTTTAAGAGAGGGTTTAATTTTTAGCCCATTTTCATGTTGAATTTTTATATGTGTTTTCAGTGGCTTTTGGAATAAGACCCCAAAACTGCACTTCCAGATTCCATAACTTTAGTTTTTGTAAGCCGATTTCGACGTGCGATACCTCTATGGGCTTGTGGTGGAGTTGCCTAACATTCTACATTAAAATATTGCTTTTAGGATAGGGTCTAATTTTTAGCCCATTTTCATGTTGAATTTTTTTGTGTTTCCAATGGTTTTCAAAATGCGACCATAAAACAGCACTTCTAGATTCCATAACTTTAGTTATTGTAATACGATTTCGACGTGCGATACCTTTTTGAGCTTGTGGTTGAATTCCCTAACATTCTACGTGTCAATTTAATTTAAACATTTACAGTTGATATTTGTTTTATAAAAAACATGATATTTTGTAGTTAATTTATTAATTTAAATATTTACAATATTGATATTTTGTTTTCTTAAAATAAATAGGCCATATTGTTTTATTATATTATGCGACAAACCGAATAGTGGTATAATCGACGCCACCTATAAAAACATCCGGATCGGTGGGCTTAGGCTTGGGCTTGGGTTTTGGTTTTGGTTTTGGTTTTGGCTTTGGTTTTGGTTTTGGCTTCGGTTTTGGAATTGGTTTTGGATTCGGTCTTGGTTTTCGACTTGGTTTTGGTTTCGGAATGCGCTTTTTTATTTTAGCCACCTTCTCTGCGTCTTCAATTTTATTCACCAGATCATTCATTTGGCCAATCCCCTTGCACTTTTTTTGACATGCAGCTTTTAGATTTGAAGGAGTTTTCATATTTTGTAGCTTCTCTTTTACATTATATTCTAAATTGTCGTGACGCTGAAGTGTTTTTCTTAATTTATCCAAATTTTCTCGAGTAATATCGTTCAATTTTTCTACATGTTTTTCACGGGCCCATATCTCAGATGATGGTTCACTTAACTTTTCGTGTTTGAAATCTGTTAACTGCTTATAAACTTTTTGTCGAACTTCGTTAAAATCATTTTTGAGTTCATCCAACGCATTACGAGAAGATATTGGAAATTTGGTGCTCTCCAAAAGCTTTAAAAAATTATCTTGTCGCTCCTTGAGTGTTTCCAAATTTAAATTGGCTTTGTTTATCTTTCTTTCGAGGTTTTTCAATTGCTCCGGTAAACCTTTGTTATTCTCCAATTGATTGATGTTTCCCAACCTCTTTATGGATTCATCTAGAGTTTCTTTTAGAGCCTTCAATTGCTTTGCATTAGTTTTAACGTGTTCATCGTAGGTTCGTTTCATGTCCTGGAGCATACGATATAACTGATCAGCTTGTAAGGTAAGTTCATCAATTTTCTGGCAGCAGTTAGGGAATTTTTTCAGCTCTTCAACAATAACTCCATTTTCCTTTCGAAGTTCTTCAATGCGATCTTTTATCTTTTCATCAGAGAAACAACTTTCATTAGCAGGCAACAGTATCCCTGTTTCCGAAACTCCTGGCGATGGTTTTCCACAAGTTTTGGCATTTTGTTTAATAATTTCTTCAAGTTGCGAAAGTATTTTAGCAATTTTTTGGTTATTTTCTAGGCAGGTTTGAAGGCTTACACTTATCTTGGTTGAAGGTTCCTGCATTTCCAATTCGTCTAACTTTTTAGAAAGATTTTGGACGAGGATTTGTAAGCTTTCGGTCTTTTTTTCCAAGGCAAGTAGGTTATCTTTTTCTAAGAGCTTGTCTTCAGAAACGCTTTCATTTCCGCAATTTTGTTTGTACTTGCTTAGAATATTTTTGTTCATTCCATGGTTTTTAATATTTTTTTTCAAATCAGTTGCCTTTTTTTCTTGATCCTGATGACGATTATTTAGCTGCTTAAGTTCATTCTCCAACTTTTGGGTTTTGTTATTAACCGTACTTTCGAGCGTTGTTATCCTAATGTCAAAATTAAGAATGTGTCTTTTGAATTCTGAACAACACTTGGTATCAACATCATTGTCTCCAAGTTCCTGTTGCAATTTTTCCAAACGTGATTTTAGGTCCTCTATTTGATCCGCCAGTTGTTTTAAGTTCTTGTGCAGAGTATCTTTTAGCTTTGGATTGCCCACTCCTTTAACATTTTCGGTGAAATCCTTCACCCTTTCTTCCAGATCATTTTTTATCCTCTGAATTGTCTCTCGCAGGCTTTTACAACAAGTGTTAAAGGCCCCCGCGACGACTTTCTTGATCTTGGCTACAACTGTTTCCAGATTCTTTCCCAATTCTTCGCTGGGTCTGAACTTCCCAACTTTTGTTCTTTTGCCCTCCTCCAATATATTTACACTGTCAACAATCAATTGTAGGTTGCTATCCTTGTAGGAGCACAACTTCTTTAGACAAGTTGTTCTATTGTATAAATTTAATATCATATCCATATCTCTTTGCAACTTCATTAATTGGGCATTAAGACTCTCCTGCCCATCCACCCACCTGGCAATGACCTTGTTGTAGTGTTCGCATTGATAATTATTTGGAATATAATGACTTCGGTAGTTATAGGTGTTTAGTTGGTGTTTTAATGCCATAATGGCAGATAGCAGAGGTAGTAGTGACGCAATCGATACCTGTGCATGACATTCGCAATGTTCAATGAACACATCTTGGCTGTTGGATGCATTGAACTCACCTTTGGTTTCATTTTCGTCACGTTTGCTGCGGTCCACGTACCTCTATCGACGGTCTGCCAAGTTCAACTAACTGGGCAAAGAGAGAACTATTAGTTGGCGAAGTGCAGAGACCACCAATCATGCATGCTCCGCTTATTAACAGACGAGGAGGTATCTAAAACTTTCGGGACAGGCAAACAAATATTTAAATTTAATGAAAATAAAAAAAATATGCCAATCGTTGGTTTTAAAATAGACTAATTTTTATATGTAAATCCACCTTTAAACCTCTCAAATTCAATGCTAATTTATCCTTTTTTCGGATATTAAAGAAATGTTTGCCATAAAGAGAAATAAATACTTTCCGCACCCGCAAAACCAAAAGTATTGCGAAATAATTTAGGCAAAGATACCTTATCATTAAAGAATGTCCCAGAATACACCCAGAGCGCAGGATTACCAATGCTGTCACCAGACTCACTCCAACTTTTAAGCACCCCCGCCCAAAAGAAGCAGCATAAATTTTGTGGGAAACCCAATGCAATTCGCAATGCCCTGAGCAGCATTTACTTGTTATCATCGCACAGGTTGTGGCTACAGTGCCACTTGAAATGGATACCCCACAGGGAGTCAGGACTGCGACTCCCTCCCGACCATCCAGCAGCCAGCTTCCAAGGCAACCCCTCGGGTTTTCCCCGCCTGCCCATTTTTCGGTCACCGCGGGCGGGCGGAAAAACCTGAAATGGAAAACAATTTCAGCTACGCAAACACGGCGGGAAGGCCAACATAAAAAATAAAGAAAGGGAAGCACAAAAATTAAATTGCTAAGCGGAAAAGCAGAAAAAAATAAGAGAGAGAACCAGAAAACTGAAATCACAGCAAAAGTTGAACCACAGAAATAAAGTGAAATATATATGTGCATAAATTGTTTGTCCTCCGCTCGGATGCCGGGGGATTTCGAATAATTTCAGCTCAAGGTGTTTGCCCAGCCATCGAGCGGGGAGATTAGTTTAATTAGTCAACGTGGCGTATGCGTCATGTGGTGGCAGGCCAAAGCCAGCGGAAGAAACGTGCCACATGCCACGCGAGGTGGCACCGCACCGCCAAAAATGCAATCGAACTTTCGCGTTTGACTTGCGGTGTAGTTAGACGGGAAATTTCACAGGAAAATCTAGGGAAAATCGGGGTAACTTCGGTTGTAGGTGGGTTGTCAAGACAGATGCAAATGATAGGTGTTATAGCCCAAGGGAGAGCAGCAGGCGGAAAGTTTCTTAAGTAGTTGGCATAGTTGAGTCGAGCGGCTTCGGGAAATTGGCAAGCGTCGCTCAAGCCCGTCGAGTATTATTCGATGGCCAGAATAATGAGAAAAAGTTCAAGGCAATCTCAAAGATATCGAAAGCATTCTTATTTATTACCCAAGCAATACCTCTCCGTTTCTGACTGGCCGAAAAATTAATATAAAATGCTCAGTCAATTGTAAAATGTTCTACAAAAATGCTCCTTTGTTCAATTTTATATTGATTTTATTCAATCCCATTTAAGCTGTCAAATGGCTTATACCATCAAGTTTTATGGCACTAAATAGAAGTGCACAAAATGATTTTATTTTCTCATTGACTTTTGTTTTCTTTTATTTGTAGGTGAGTTTATTCAACTTGAACTGATAAATCCAGGGAATGATTACGTATCGCTTGAAGCTGATGAAAAGGTATTGATTGTCATGAGACAAACGTATATACTATTTTATTTTAGTACATAAAGATTTATTTACTCAAAATACAAATGTAAATATGTGTCATCCACATTTGTTATTTACTTTATGTTATTAGGGTTTTCTCCTCTTGCCGATTTATTATTTACAGATTTTTTTCAATTCAATATGCAATAAAATGTCATCTTTTCGGCTGACCCATCTCAACCTATGTTTCGGCAACCTTTAACATTTAGTTCTTTGTATATATCATCAATTATGCTGAAAATTCTGAAAAGGTTGCCTTGATTGAATTACTACATAAAATTCAGCAAAATATGTGTCGTCGACCCTACCGAAACTTGATAAGCAAGCAAGCACAGACAGAGAAATAACGAGTGGCTTTCCCTTTCATCCCGCAATAAATCACCTTTCAACCGCACATCAATTTTCAAAAGGCCCGAGGAAAATGGGATGGCGTGTAAAACTCAGGGGTGCCAGAACCTTAGTTAACTGATATACTTCAGCCAATCAATCAAGCTGCTTTCAATTATTGCTTATTTTTTCTTAAAATGTATTTTACTGTCAATATGTGCAGAATCTTATACGTAGTGAACTTAAATGTTTTCCCTTTAAGAAGAAGGAGTATAAGCATATAATTATGACAAATTAAATTCATTTAATAAAAACGAAAATAAAATGACAAAAACATAAAATGAATTTATGCTTAAGAAAATTTCACAGTAAATACAAAACAATATTATATATATATTATATTTCAGAGATTGTTGACATTTTTAAGGAAATAATTTTGGGAAATAAAATATCTTTAAATTTATCAATAAAAAGATAAGCTTAGTGCCAGTCTTACAAATAATTTCGGTCAAACAAAAAAATGTCTGTCATTTCTGGTACACGTAGGCGTCTATGCAGTCCAAAGAGTTCAAAATAGAGAAATATAGGAAAATTGGCAAAGCTTTTCCTTTGCGATAAGAGCACTGTATCTGTGTGGGCACGAGCGTGTCCGTGTGAGTGTCCGCACTCATGCAAGCGAATAAGCCGATAAAACCCTGACAATTGTGTCATGGAGAAGCGTTTTAGTTTTGGGATTGGACCTAATGCCTCTTGACTTCAATTTGCATAGTCGGCTTAGCAACGTTAGTGCAATGATTGAATGGCAAATTGATAGAATTCGGCATTTACCAGTTGACAGCTGAGGAAAAGCTTTTTCCGGTCGGAGGAAACGGAAGGAAAATTAAACTGATGGCTTTGGAGACTTCAGTTCAAATTCTGTTTGTGTTCGCTTTAATTATCGTAGTAGTTAAATGTGATTTGCGGTCTATTTCAAATAGGTTAGATGATTTAACAATTTGGGTCATGAATTTAACAATTGTGTACAGAATTGTAAATACAAATTATTCTTCTTAGACCAAAGTTTCTACGCTAATGATATTCAATGCAATGTGCACTTTAATCCTTTAATTGAATGTTGCAGAAATGGTTTTAATGGAATAAAATATTATTCGTCAACACATCGTCAGAAAAAGACATTTTAGGGAAAGATTTTCTTAAATTAATGTTAAAATTATGTTTTAAAAGTAAAGTGTCTTTCGGAGACCATGAAATGCAATTTATATAAATGTTTAAAAATATATAATCATATATTTTAACAACATAAAAAAGCAATAGAGTTTAAAGAAACTGCTGTTAAAACAAACTTTTAATTTGTGTAACCTAATGTTTTAAAATATGTTATAAGTCTCTTAAATTTTCTAAATTTTCCCACTTTTTTTTTCCTTCTTCTAGCCATTTCTGAACTTTACCTTTCTACTGCTCACAAAGCCAAAGTTTTTCATTCAAAGCGGTCCCTTATCATATTGACTTTGACCTAGACCGCAAGCCGTCCAGAGCCCGCAGGATTGGCAATTAATCCAATTAGGGCAGCTCGTATTTGCTTCTCATTAAAAATGAAGTCGCCTGCTCCTTGCCGGAATCAAGGGCTTTGACCAATTACCAAGCATTTTTTCACTCAAGTTCGCACATTTAAAAATTCAACAGAAAGGCTGAAGATAAAGAGATTCCCAGATCGGCTTAGGAATCGCTTTGCCAGCAACTAAAATGAAAATTAAGCCATCTGCCTTCATTTAGCTTAAGTGCTTATCCTGCAAGGGGATGCTGGCGAAGGACACGTTTGCCCACAGGACAATCAATTATGAATGCAACACCGAACAGCAAAAAAGAGTCTATTATGAAAGATAGGTTCATGTTAGGGGTGCGAAACCTTTGGGCGGATAATAATGATAATTATAGCTTTTTCGTGACATTGATTTGTGGCCTCCAGGTGGGGGATGGCACATGGCCATAATGTTTAATTCATTAACCAACTAATCGGCTTACTCTGATAATTATTATAATTGATGCCAATCATCTAATTGTGGCTCCACCCAAGCAGGCCACCCCTTCGCCTTTCACGCCCCCTTTGACAGTATCTGGATAATTTCCCAGTGCTGTCACCAGCTTGAAACCCCTCAGATATACATATACTCGTAAAATTAATTTAAATAAAATTCGTATATATTTTAAATCTCTCAAAATGAACATGGGTAGGAATGTTGCCGTACGCTCCATTTTCCTCAACTGTCTCCGGGAAAATGCCACCAACATGCGGCGGGAGCACGAGGATCTGGGCCGCCGCATCGCCATTTCGCTGGCAAATTCCCGGCGAACTTTGGCCAATATCGAAAACATGAACCATGAGCTGCAGAAAATGAAGGAAACCATCCATAATGCCCTCAACAATATTCGCAGGGATGCCAACTTCGAGAACAAGTCGTGTCGATTGCTCATGAGCATTTTGTTTATAGTCGTTGATGAATTCGGTGTGGAGGCCAAATTAAATCCCAAAATTGTCTCTCAGATGTTTCTTGAGTCGGATTCTGAGACGGATTCTGAAACTGATGAGCCTGTTATGCAGGCTCTTGATAGTGCAAAGGATGTTCCAGCTCTGTTGAATTCGCAAAACGTTCTGGCAACTTCTCAAGACAGCATTGAGATGATTAAGCCTTTGGCTGGACCGAAACCATTAGATGCAGCGGAGAACTCCGGACTCGTACTTGATTGACTTTGAAATAATTTAGTCCTTTGCCGATTCCGTCTCCCTTATTGTTTTGGAGTAAACGAGTGTGCGGGACTACAAATGTTTTATATTTTTTAACGATTCCATTAAATTTGCATGGTGAATTACAAAAGTGGAATGTTTCCTTTGTAATGTTATCTTCTTAAAACCAAAAATGTATGAAAATAAAAAAAAATTTCGAATATTTATAACATTTTTAATCCAGGGATGGAAATATAAAATAATAATATAATAACAAATTTTAAAAAAATTCACAGAAGAACATTATGTGAAATAAATAAGTTTAGGTTTTTTAAATATTGTTCGGCAAAAAAGTATTTATTCACAAAAATATTTTTTTGGTATACCAACCACACTTTTCCAGCAATTTTCATATGTTGTCCTACCAAGAAAACTCTTATTAATGTTTAATTGAGGTGCCTGGAATAAAACACCCTCTGTTACCTAACTCCTTGAGCCGGAGAGCCCAAAAATGTTCATAAAAACACAAAGTTATGGCCAAACTTTGCACTCAGCGGCACGCACACATCGACAGGAGTTGTTTGGCCAGGGCAAAATTACGTATACGCACTGTGACAGGCCGCAGCCAGGGCCAAAGACGAGACCAGCTGGTAATCCCAGTACCAGCATGTAGCTGTGTGTGTGTATCTGTGTGCCCAAACAATTTGTCGGCGATTTGTCGGCAAACTTGAGCCAAGCACATTACCCATACGCACCGACTGAGCCACATTGCACATACGCCCCGTGTGACCCACAGAGGAATAACGGGAGTAACGAGGTTAAGTGACCAGCCGAGCCACCTGTTGAGCGTGCTCTCTGCCTCTCTCTCTTTTAGGGGACAGAAACTCACTCAACAGCGGCTTTGTTGTGCTCCGCTCTTTCGCCGGCTGGCGGCCGTTTTCACTCATTCCACTGGCCGTTCGCACTCACTCCGAGCGCTTTCCGCCTGGCGACGTTTCTCCAGCTGCGGTCGAGCTCAGTTGCCGCTTGTCAGTCGCCACGTGCGGTTCGGTTTCGGTCAGGGTAACGGGTGCGCCTCTCGAGCAGTCTGCGTCGCGCTTCAAATCCAGTTTACGTCGCATTTTTCGAGTGGGAGCAAATGTAAGTTCGCGTGCCCAAAGTCAATTCGCAGGGGGCGAAGATGCAGATAAAGATACTGTTCGATCCGGAGACAGTGCGAGTCAGAGATACATTTCGTTGGAGTTTAATTTTGTATGAAGCTTTTTTATTGCTTGCGTCATTTTTGCAGAGTAAAAAAATTAAAACAATCAACAATAAATTCTCTTAAAACTATAAAAATGTTTGTGACCTTTAAATAAAAATCTAAAACTAAATTTGCGTTAGAAATTATAGTTTAATTCAATAAACATTTCTTTATTATCTGAGATATTATACACTTTTTAGCTTAAATATAAAAAATATTATTATTATAAAATTATAAACTTTGCTATATAAATATTTAACTGTTTCGTCAACTAAATATTATTATTTTCAAAACAATACTCTCAGTTGATTTTTGTACATTTTAAGGAACACCAACGAGAATTTTAGATACATTTCAAAAAAACAAAAATATTTTTGGCAATAAGTGGCCATTTAATACTGTTTTTAATATGTCAATAAATTAAAAAGCACTTATTCCTACATCTCCACAAGAATCTGTCTCCGCTTCTGAATTTGTTTATGCTCTGCCCCCGCCCATTGGGTTTCCATTCAAATTAACTAGTTCTGCAATTCCCAATTCGACGTCTGACATCGGCCGTAATCAAATTGTGCCTTTCATTTACAACTTGTTATAATTCCGGTGCCGTTCGCAACCGGAAACGTGCTCGCCGCCGTTTTGTCTACGCCACAAAATAGCAAAAGCCAACTGAAGAAAAATGAAAACATCATAGGAGAAACAAAGCCAAAAGTAAAATAAACTTTGGCAGCAAAATATTTCCTCGGCATTTGTGTTGCAGCATTTCTTGTTTATAAAACCAAGCAAACCAAATAAGAAAATAAAAGGAACAAGACCGAAAAAATAGCAAATGCAGGCGAAGACATTTTCTCCGCAGTGTTATGAAGTGGTTAGAATCTTGGCCTGCACTTGTCCAAACAGAATGTATATATGCTGTGCATTTATGAATATAATATGTGGAGCAGCCTTGGCTGGCTGCCGAAATGACAAAATGATGCATTAAACTAATTGGAAAAACTTTGGGTGTTTTCTGTGCTCAGCGGAGCTGAAGAAAGCCACAAGGAGTGATCAAAGGAGTGTGTGATGTGGAAGAAATTACTTACTAGATGTGATTGAATTCTAAAACAAATAGACGGAAATTCAAAAACATAAAATCTGTGGCCTATGAGTAATATAAATGGAAATTAAATAATGAAAAATGCCAACTGTACAATCGTAAATTCAATCTTAACGGACATTTTCGCCTATGTGAGGGGCAAAAAAATTGACAGCAACGGAAACAATTTGAAATGGTAAAAAAATTAAATTAATGCAAAGTTCAATGCAATGAGTAATAAATTTAAAATACCCTGTCTTCTGCAAGCCCGGCAAAATTATTTAAATTAATTTATTTACTGCACTTGCAACCTCGAAACGTATGCATTTAAATGCATGGGCATTTTCCCACAATTTTCTACATAATTGTCCGTGTTAATTTGTCACTAACCTTGGTCAAAGTTTTTGCTTGTTTACACAAGAGTGTCAAAATTGGGCAGACAAGTAAGTAAACAAGTAGGCGAGAACAAATATTTTAACAGAAAATTGAAGCAATCAACAAGCAGAGCTTGAGATAGTCCCCTTAGGTTCGTGAGAAAATGGAGCTTGATTACTTTTATTTGAATAAAAAAGGTCATGAACCCCAAAACAAGCTACCTAAATAGTGTGCGTTCAGTGCAAATTAAGAGCACAGATAAGGCAGTTGATAATGCGGTGTGCACTGAGCTGAGGGGGAATTTTAGGAGGTATGAAAACGAAATTGTTCACATAATTGAAAAATAGATTTCTCTACACGCTGCTGAGAATTTGTGAATGCTAAAAGCATATGTATGTCCGGCTGCATGTTCAACCAGCAAGAAATCTAGGCCGTTAAAATTGCTCCACGTTCTCTATACACATACGAGTATATGTATCTTTTGGATATATTTAGATTTATTCTATATATGCAGAGAACGTGACGCATGAGAAATGTTCCAAAAATTGATTTATTATATCAAGCTGTTTAGTTTGGGCTGCGATTCAAAAAAAGGGAAGCTTGATTTCCTCATTTAACTAGCTTTCAACGTATTTTTTATAATCTAAGCTGGTTTTCCATGACTGACAAAAAAGTCCCACAGAAAAAACAGCGCATAAACAAATGGAACTAGAAATTCCCCGCTGAATCAGAGCAAAAAAAAATAAAAGACAACAAGCAAATGGCAACAAATATTCATACGTATTTAATCTGCACATATGAGCTCTCTTCGAGGCTCATAAAAACAAAAGCCGAAAAAAGCTCGGATTTGTCATCATATGCAAAACGCATTCTTCTCCGTTGGCTTCCGTTTTATTTTTTTAGTTTGCTGAAAAAGTCGAAATGGATAAAATGAAAACAATCATTCAAGCCAATACTTATATGTGAGACCATTAAGTGAATGGAAGTAATCATTTAATGCACTTATATCAACGCAATTAAACAATTTATGAAGCGCGAGTAATTAGGCTGAGTTTTAATTATTATTATTTTTAAAAGATACTTTTTCCATTTAATGAAGTTGTCAGGGGCGAGAAGCTAATTTAATTATTGTTTCGTGCTGGCTCAAATGAAAGCCGAGCAAATAAAAATAAATACCATGGGGTGAGCACAAAATATATATCTTATAGTGGGTAAATATTTGATAGATATTTTATCTTATAGTTTGAATGCTAATCATTGCAAATAAAATCATAATAATTAGTGGGTGCCAATTGAATTCTCCAGTGAAAAATTTAAAGTTTATATTCACCAAAACTCTATTTGAACTACTAAAGAGAACTTCGCCATTTAAAGCACTTATGACAAAAAATTAACATTTTGCAATGGATTTTCATATGCTTATTAATAATTGTCCGGCCATTACAATTTTCAATGGCCTGTTAGTACAAATGACACGTTTAAAAACAATGAGGTAAAACTGTAAAAAGTGTAAAAATTGATGCAAATTAATTGATATAACTTAATGAGATGACCAGAAAAGCCAAGAGCACTCGACACAAAGTTGCAGAGCGAGTCGGAAGCGCGGCCGGAAAATGGGGAAAATGTGAAAAAAATTTTATGAAAATAATTAAGCCGCAAGCGGCTAAAACAACAACAGAAACAACGGGGCTTGACAAAAACTTAACAACTTTATGCCGCCGGTCCGGCGGCTCTGTGGGCTTAATTAACACTAGGATTGCGGTTGGAAAGGAGATTTCCGTGGGCGGAATGGCGAGCTGCCGGCGCTAAATGTCAACAATAAGCTCGAGTGCGGCTGTTGCACTTTCCCCCGCCCGCCCCCGCTTTTCCGGCCGGTTTTCCGTCCATTTCCATTTCGCCGCCATCCCTTCGTTTTATGAATTTTGAGCAGCTTTCGCCGGCAGATTTCTGCGGCAACAAATCTCCAGCGATAGTCACGGAAATCGCTTAAATTGTGCAGTCGAAAACAAAACGGATGGCGTCGTTGAATTTATGCAAAAAAAAATGGTAAAAAGTTTCGCCAAAGGACCTTTCGCACTCCTCGGCCCTTTGAAAGTTGGTGGTGTTTTTTCTCCACCCAACTCCTGCCACCGAGCTTCATTGCGCATTCAAGTGGCCCCGTTTGGCAAATGAAAATGAAAATAAAACCGAAAACTTGGACACACCGTCCATGCCCAATTGAGTTTGTTTCGGTTTCGTTTCCAGCCTCGAATATTGCCCCCGTTTCGATTTTTTTCCACTCCCTGGATGCTTTGACAAAAGTACTGCATTGCTTTTTTTGGAGGCTTAAATATCTGACTGAGTCGCTGGCATAGTTTTCATTACCTCCGCACACAAATTTCATAGTCTAATTTGAGGCGTCGATATTGCGTATGCGCCGCGTGTTGCGAGCGTGAAATAAAAGCACGTCAAGCGCGTGCCATTAAAGCAGGCAAATAAACAAGTCACAGACACTGTGCCACATTGCCAATAAGGCCCAGACTCAAAAGGTCCTTTGGCCGCGACTTTTTCATGTTGTTTCGTCACACGAAACCACATAAAAGCTTTGAATTTTAAGAACCAAAGCAGCGCTTAGGATACCCTAAAAAAAGTGGTATAAAATAGAATGTCTCTGGGAACAAACAATTTTTAATATGAATTTTAGGTACCTAAAGCCTTACGAAACAAGCTTTATTTTAAAACTACTGACCTAATGTAATTTAAAAAGCTTACGGCATAGAAATATTTTATAAATTTATAAATGTTTATGTTGAGATTATATGCTTAAATAAAAGTTTTCTGTGTATAACTTTAAAATATCAAATCAATATTTTAGTAGCCTTATGGAAAACATTTTAAATGCCATTCGTCATTAATTAAAATACGGCTTTGCTTCATATAACAATATATTTTATAACTAATTCTTCAATAAATTCCACTTGACTAATGAGCACATTAAATTCCTACAACGAAAACCATCTCAATTATGTACCCCGGCCAGAGTTCTCGATATATTTATTTGATCCCTTCGGAAGAGCAACGAAGGAGGAAAGTCAGCGGTAATCAAGACTCGCATTCCGCTTGAAATGAGCTAATTAAAGGACCATTTCGAATGGCCAACAAATTTTCGGTGTGCCAACCCTCCGGATTCGTATCCGTATCCGTATCCGGATCCCTCGACTTTGCTGAGTGATTAATTTTCATATTTATAATAAAACGCTGAAAAGGTTGGACAGGCAAACAGGAGAGTGGGGGCTGTGCAAGAAAAAACACACTCAAACAGCCAAAAGAAGAAATGAGAAAGCTGGAAAAAATAACAAAATGGCCTACACAAATGCCAGCAAATGGCTTTACAAGAGGGCCGGAATGAGGGAAAATCTGTTGAAAACATGCTCACTTTTATATGGTTTATATGCTCCATGGATCCCATATGAGCTGCATAATGAGTGGCATTGGGAGTGGGCGGTGAGCGGTGGGTGGTGTGGGGGTGCTTGTAAAAGGGGCGTGGGGTGTGGCCCGACAAGTATAATTAACATTGAAAGCCGAGCGAGTACGTCAAATGAGAAATGTGCAAACATGTGTGGTTGCGAAAAATGGGGTGATGGTTGGGCGGAAATGTTTTAGGGGTTGGACCAGCCACCCACCCACCCACTCGCACTCGAACACCCCTGCTCAATGGGCTTTCACGCACACACACCTTTTGATATTAATATTAAAATGGCAAAGAGGCCTTCGTGCCCAACGCCTGATTAAAGTGGCTAACTAATATAGATTTATTCCAGTCGAACTATCGGCTTTGGGAAAATCCCCTCATGCTTCTTTTCGCTCTGCTTAATGGTGGGAAAAACCCTAAATCTCATCAAGGCCCATAATTATGTTTATTGCAACTGTTGCAACAGGCTTTTCCATTTGCGGCTTTGTGGACTGCGGTCTAGTTTGTTTGCAGTGCCGGAACTTTTTCCGTTTAGTTGTACATATTTGCATAGTTGCTAGGCTTTCAATTAAAACAGATTTATATTGGCTTGATTAGGCTGTTAATTAAATTCGAACTAGAATATTAACTGATAAGGGCGGTAATAAAATGAAAATATGATTAGTTTTTGTTTGACTTTCAATT
This sequence comes from Drosophila biarmipes, assembly GCF_025231255.1. Taxonomy (NCBI): domain Eukaryota; kingdom Metazoa; phylum Arthropoda; class Insecta; order Diptera; family Drosophilidae; genus Drosophila; species Drosophila biarmipes. The sequence continues at coordinate 20,386,547 of NC_066613.1, read as the reverse complement.
GTAAGCGAATGTTGTCAGTGGCAAAAATAGTAAATTAAAATAGAAAAGTGAATTTGCAAAACAAATACCCATGACAGGTCAAACTAAAATTACAGCTGGTGTATAGGTGACGAGCGTTTTTAAACGTAGTAGAGAAAGCTATATAAAGTTGTAACTAAGAAATACATTTATATTAAAACTTAATTATTTAAATTAAATGCGTTACCTCACAAAAAGTTCATTTTCACGTATATTTAAGATTCATTGTCATTCATTTTGGCATCACAATACTAGGGTTGGCAGTGTTGCATAACACCAAAATAGCTTGCAATTTTTTATAAAATTAGATTTTTTAGTATGAATTTTGGAAAAATCAGACACTTTTAATGGCTAAAAAACTAAAATTGTTCTTTCGCTTATTGAAGAGAATTTATTTCGTAAAGTATTTCGCAACTGCCCTTCACTTTGGCATCACAAAACGCGACCCAAATGGCCAGTGTTGCATAACACGCAAGTAGCTTCTGCAGCAGATTAAATAAAACATACTTTGCCCAGTGCACTGGACAATCTGCGGGAGATTAAAACCCAAAGTAAATACCAAAAACTAAAAACAATATCTCGGACAGCGCGAGCCAAAAACTTTTTATCAAGCGCTTAGTGGCACATCCGACAATTGACAGACAGGGACGGCAGACAGACAATGGGGCACGGACGGAGAGAGAGGGCAATAGGGGGGGGATGGCCCCATCTCGTTGGGATTTCGTTGCATGTACGCAAGTGGCACTCCAATTAAAATGATTGTCTTAATGCCGGGCAGAGCATCAGCGGCTATTACAACGCGTCGAGTTGATTCATTCAGTCTAGTTCTCTTATTATTTTTTTTTCTTTTTTGAGAGTGCTCCATCCGGCTGTACCGCCCCCTCATTTGCCCATCCACCATTCATTCATTCACTTATTCACTCTCTCATTCAGTACGCACAACAAAACTAAAATCATCACTTAATGTGCTGAAAATAACGCACTTGCACGTACTCGACTAATTTATTTGATTACCCTTACAATTACGGCGGGGTTTTTTTCTGTTCTTATTCAGTCCGCGAGACAAAGAAATGAGTTTTGGAGTGAAATTCTCCAATTTATTTCTTGAAGTTTACGTGGAGCTCTGGAAAGTGGAGACCGTTGAATTTCTGGCTGTTCTAGTCGCTAGTCTAATCGCATTCTCAAGTTTATGGCCAAGTGCCGGGCAATTGCATTATCTAATCGGTGTATTAGGCGAATCCAGTGCTTAGAAGTGTGTGGGCCATAATTTCGGAAATAGCGATAAGAAGTACTTATTTACGATCTTGATTTTCAGTTAGGTCACAAACTGTAAAAGACCTTGACAACATTTGTTGAACAGCAAAATAGTAATTCATTTAATGTCTACATATATTTTAGAACTCGTTCATTTTATGAGCAATTCTCATAAACAAGCTCCCCTACACACTTTGTATTTAAATTTTTACCATTAAAAAATAACACTTGTTTTTATTATTAGCAAAAATTAGTTTGGACAATATAATTGTCCAGCATTTCTCCCCTTTCCTTATTAGATCCCTGCTTTATCCAAATTACCCCCATTATGCCGCACTTGTCTGTCAAAGTTGCAGCTAATTTTCCCCCAGCTCAGCAGAAGTTGAAAACTTAATTAACTCATTCCTCAACCAGAGCATAGTCCCCCCTTCTCTCCTTTAGCTTTTTGAATTAAATTTGGCCAAATTTAATATTTAAAATAAATTATCCAACGAAATTAAGCAAAGTTTCTGGGGAAACAAGTGAAAAGTGGAAAGTAGTACCAATCAAGCTAGCCATATAAATCACATGTCTTGGGCAATCATCGCGATAGCACAAATACCAACCGATACGAGCCCGATTATGGAGAGCAGTCTGGGGTGTTTGCGGTGGGATTATCTAATCAATTGTGTAAGGCATAAATTAGTGCACATGGAATTGAATCGAATCCCGGGCCTTAGTTGGTGTTTCACAATTTCCTAGAAATTCCTGACGGCATGGACATCAATGGGGATTCCCTCGGCCAACATTGCTGTTTTTGACTAATGCCAATTAAATAGACGGACAAAGCACAAACGTATCTGGTAGCTACTTATTTGCATTCAAATTACCACCGAAATTCTCATTGGGCACGCAAATTATGCTCGAAATGCCGGATGGGGATACGGTTTGGGTGCGAGCGCAAGCAAACAAAAGTATCTCGAACATGTTTGCCAATGGCAGAAAGACAAAGACTCGGCCTTATTTGATGACCTATCCCACTCGAGTTTCTACATCTCTTTGTTTCTTATTTCTTCGTTGTGAGCTGTAAACATTTGCTTAAAGCACAACTGGAAGAGTCCCAAAAGCGGGCTTAAAATCAATATTTAAAGTGCAAGCAACTATTTTTGGAGGCTCTCAGTGCACTGAAAAAAATATACCTTTTGGGGTCCTTCTATCCGTTACATACTTTCCGACGAATCTTTTATAGGAACAGATCTATAGAAGATCTATATGAAATAAATTTAGTATTTTATTTTATAAAATTATGTTAATTCCTCAAATAAATGGGGCTTTAAAACCTGCAAACATTGATACAAAACAAATAATAGTACTATTCTCATTTTATTCAGAACTTAACCAATCTTGCTTAGAGATAAGTGTATTTTAATAAATGTGGATAAAAAACAAAATTCAAATGCCCTTCAAAACATGTGAAGCACTTATTTAAGTGTAGATCCCCAAGATTTTATTGGGTCTCCATCGTATCGCTGTGGCCCAACCATTATGGATATGTGCGCCTGTGTTTGCCAAGAACAAAAGGAACTTTGCAGCAAAACCTTGGAACAGTTTGCAGTGCGAAAGAGACGGACAGATGCACGGAGAAAGAGAGCGCACGACTAACGACTGTTGCTAATTTGTTGTTTAGGCCCTGGTGGTTTGTTTTGATTTGGTTTGCTTTTATTTATATTCCCTTGTGGTTGCCTTTTTTCTCGTCTGCTCCATATTAATTAATAGTTTTGTTTTTTGGTCGCCCATTGTCATTTTTTGGCAATGAGCTGCGGGCTTTTTGGCTTGATTAGCCCTGGAATTGAAAATCAAGGATGTGGAACTTTATATTCTTTCTACACCGCTTCAATTCCAGTTAAAATGCTTTTCTTCCGGGCTTAAGGTATCTTTCAATTAATCTTGCACTTTAATTTGATTGAAAATTTCCAAGTTTATAATCCCCTTTGGCAAACTTATAATCTTTCAAGTTGTGCCAAAAGTTTGTCACTCGAAAAAATGTGGCCACAGAAAGAGCTATTCAGCAAAATGTTGAAAAACTTTGTTCAGCAAAAATAAGCTGGGAAAAAATGTTTATTCAAAAGTAATAAACTTTTGAGGGCACCATTAGGGCAATTAGCTGGGAAATCTCTCCTACTCTCTGCTTTTAAATTTTACCGCCTGATTTGATTTAAATTTGTGCGTGATCTTTGGCCAGCCCCATTGTTAGTCACTTACTTATTATTATAATTATCAGCTTATCAGTTGACTGGACTTCGGCCCAGTTGGGGGAAACTTTTGGCTCCGTTCTATGGAAAATCTTTTCTTTTTGGCAATTTGTTGACAGCTCAAGATAAACTCGGTGTGGGCGATGGTGCAGAGCCATAAATTGGCCAAGTGACTTGTTGGCAGGCTTAATTATGGCTTTATCGCTCAGACCGTTTGACTTTGAAGGAATTGAATAAATTATAAATCAAAAACTTATGAGCAAGTAAATAAATTGAAGAAGAAATTAAATGTATCTGCATCCTTATGATATTCTCTTTACTCTTAATGAAGCCATTCCTTTACTCTCAATTATTGTTCTGTAATAACAAATTCGATTATTATTAGACTTTTCTTCTCCATCAATTGTACATTTGATATGCAGTATTTTGTTTCTCTCACATTTCCCTTCCCTCCGCCCAACTCGATTCCTTTAATCTCCGTTGGAGTCCCCAAAGGACATTTAGCCCCCTTGCTGGTTGTTTTCCTTTCGACTACTTCCTTATCTGCACGAAGGACTCTGGCAAATTTTCAGGATTTTTGACTTCAATTATATGAATACAGTAAATATTGGATTTTATTGTTGGTGTTTCCTGGCTTAAGGATTTTGCCATAAACTTGCTCCTTTGCATTTTCTTCTAAACATATTTTCCGCCTCCAGAGCTCTTTACTACCACAAATTGAAAGTACCTTCCTGAAGTTTTATTTTTTTGGCAGCTCCTGGCTACTTTGTAGTTGCCATTAAAACTAGTTTAACTACGCGGCTAGAACATGGCGGAATTAATTTTTTCATTTCGCCGTGCCAAAGTTGAGCCAAGTTTTTTTATTACCCTCTACTTGGGTTATTAAATGCAATCTCCTTTACGTGAAGGCGACATTAATAAGCTCGAAACGTGTGGCCCTCTACTATATATATATAGAGAGAGCCACATATATTTGCGTGTGTACTGCCAGCGAGGACATTGTTAAAGTTGACAGCCAGCCTAGATCCCTGCTGCCGTACATTAAATTAAATTTATATGCTTATTTATGAACTTGCAACAATGAAATATTTTTCCTACAAATAAAACTTGAGCCCAACGAGCCGGAAGAACTGCGGGCAGAAAGGGAGCGCACCATCTGGTGTTGGGCTGCAGGCAGAAGGAGAAAGGTAGAGGGAGGTGCGAAAGAGATGGCAGTGGTGAGGTGCGGCCAGTTGTAGTTTGATGGCTTTTGTGAGTGGGCGGTGGGAAAAAAGGCGGAAAAGCCAAGGGAAAGTTGGAAGGCTTTGGGCGGCTTTTATGGCCAGCCTTACGCCTCATAAGTGTATTTCTGATGGCCATTTAAGTATTTTGCGTTATTGCTTTTTTACGAAATGAGTTTCTGACTGACTCGTGTCATTGCAATGAATCTTGGATGTGAAGCAAATCATCATATTTATATTTCCAAGTAATAGACGGAGAAGAAGCGACTATAAAAGGTGTTATGGGTTAGGTAAAGATGGTGAGAAAGGGTCTTGAGCCAGAGTTATGGTTTCAATTAATCCTAAGACATGTTTTTACATATTTCATATGAAAATACCCCACTGATTTGCATACAAAATCCATTTTTGCTACTCAAATTTCGATTTCCTTGAAAATTAATTAGATTTCACACTCGCCGCCCTTTCTGCGGCGACCCTTAACCCCTTTTCGCAACACACTCGCACATAATTCAATACCACAATTACCATGGCGCAGCCTAATTGAGCCATTTAATTGTCATATAAATCTTATCGCTTTTATCGCCCTGAGACAGGCGAAGGAGCAACCGCAGAGCCAGAAGTTCCCAGGAGACAATACAGCCATAACAACTTTAATTTGACTTCACTGAACTTGAATCTGGCCATCAGGAGCGACTTCTTGTATATCGTAAACATTTACGATATTCAATAAACTTTTATTCCCGACTGGGCGGACATTTTAAAGTTTTTTATATGTTTTGTGTTCACCGCTCTTGGACAAACTGGCGCTGGTAAAACAGTTAATTGAAGTGCGTTCTTAGGGGCCAGGAATGGCTTAAAGAGGGTTGGAAAAGGGGGGGGAGAAAGCTTTATGGACTCTTGGGCAGTAGTTGGCTTCCCTTTTTTTTGTCCAGCTTTTCTAAGCTGTTTCTGCGTTCCCTTTTACGCTTCTGTTGTCCCTTATTTTTTTTTCTGCATTTTTCGTAGCCGACTAAGCTGCAACTCATGAGCGGACAATTTGCAGCCGTCGAGCCAGAATCGGAACCGTTTTCCACATTTAAAAATATTTTTTGTTTCAGCCCATTGCCGCTTGCCTGCCCCACAAATCCCCAAAGCTGTAAATGGAATTCATTGCAGTTCTTGTACACTTCAAGAGGTCCTTTTGTTGTTACACTTTACGACGCTAAAGTACAAAAGCTGTAAAAGATCCTGAAAATAATCAAATACTATAATAATTTATTTGTACTTTTCGGTTAAAATTACATAAAAATTGATGTATAACATTACAGAACACTATATTTTTTGATATAGGATATTCCCATAAACAAATACTATACTAATATTTGTTTCATCTTTAGTTAGAAATATTTAAAAATATTAATTTAACTAAAAATGTATAAGTTCCTTACAGAAAAACACTACATTTTTTTTTGTAAAGGGTATTCCTTTCTTCAGTTCAGCCTAACCCCACTTTATCAAACTTTTTTGTTTTCCTTGCCGCTTGGAAAGATTCCTTTCTTGCGGCCAAGTTGACTTTAAGTTCTGCAATTCGGTTCGGTTATGATTCCATTTACTGGGCCGGCAATTTCCATAGATTGCGGTTGTAATTGCTGCACGTTTTTGTATTAGCCTCATTTGGGTCTGATGCCCCCATACGAGACGTGTTCCAGCGCCCGAAAGTCGGCTGCAATTTCCAGCCTTTCTGCGCCCTGACATGTTTGGTCTCCTTTTAGCAACTTTTCCATCTCTTTCGCAGCAGCACTGGCCTGGCAAACATTTTAAACTCTTGGCAGGCCAACAGAAAGACGGGCGGCAAGAAATGGGAGTGGCAGAACCAATTGCAATGCTCATTGCCAGGCTGTTGACATTTTAATAAAAATTATTCGTCGCATTGCGGGGAAATCGTTGGGGGAGGCGGCGGAGGAATGCTTTCAGTGTGCAAAGACCCAGGACGATGGTGATTTAGGGGCTAGCAGTTCGCAGGGACAGGGAGTGGATAAATGATTTGAAAGCGCATTCATTGCCAGCAAAATGTGTGTGCGAAAATTAATGCGAGAGCAACCATTCAAAGAATCCGTAATGAAAACCGATAAACACTAGCAATGCAGCTTTCCAAGCGACTGAGCACAATAAAACGGAATGTTTAGGCTTAAAAAGTGACCCCCCAAAGGGGATTTAAGGCCTTCATTTGGCAGGGTTTCAAGCCTAGTGCTTTCTGTTTATGTGCTATTAAAACTACAAATTATAACTAAATTATGCAATTAGGAAAATATTTCTTTTTCGATGTATACTTCATAAGCCAAAAATATATATTTTTTAAATTTTTTATCTATCTATGGGAACTCTTTCTCTAACTGTTTTCTTCTTAATTTGTTACATTTTGCGCTCACTCGACTAATTTACGACATAATTAAAATACAAATATTTTCCGCCAATATTTATTCTTGTTCAAATTGACAGCCGGCGGCAGCGACAAAAAAGTAAATGGCCCAATGCACACTCTTGAAATATTATTACGAAAAAATAGGACACTGGGACTCGTAAATCTTCACCCAAAAAACGCAGACACATTGACCTCCAATAAAGTGAACATTTTTTTCGCACAAAAGGAAAGTATTCCAAATGCAAATGAAAAAGGGAAATCAAAGAGGCCAGGGGAAAATAAGATGTACGCAAATAAATTGCATTATCGTTGATTTGCAAAAAATTTATTGCATATAAACAAATTGCTGAGGCAACAAATCTATTGTTTGGATTTTTGTGTCTGCGGGGGCGAATGGCAAAGCGACTACAACGAGAATCAAAAGGCAATCAAATCCTCAAATAACCCCAAACGAAAGACTTTCGTACAATATAATTCACTTTTACTATAGGGACACAAGGCATAAAGAGCCCATGAAAAGTTGCAGGAAAGAACCCGCTGGCATGGGCTGCATAAAATATTCAGAATGTTGGTCTGTGCGTTTGGTTTTAGTTCTGGCGCCCTTTTGTTTGCTGAAATATTTTTTAATAATTCTATAAATCTATCACCTATTATTTTCAAAATTTCATAGTTTAAAAAATATTTATTATAAAATGAAATGATTCGTTTGAAATGGTTTGACCTTGAGTTCTTTAAAATATGTTTAATATATAATGACATTTCTGTAAAAACAAATTTTACCAGTTGTTTTATAAAAGATATTTTAAAATTTTTACAAAAACTTAGCTTTTTTAAATAATAATTTTCAATATAAAAATATTACATACAAAAGGGTGTTTTATAGTTTTTATATAGGAGCCCAGTAACACTACAACTATACACATAGTTCCATTGTAGTTTTCAAAACTCAAGTTATGCCGCATTCCATAATCAAAGACTTTGGCTGCCAGTTATAAGCCGTCAATTTCGCTTTTACAACTGATAGTTGAAAGTGCCGCGTCACATCGCTCCATATATCATCTATAAAGATTGTGTGCCCGATAGAAACCCAACGACAGCTCCCTATCGGGGACCCAACCAGAAATAATCTGGGCAATACCTACTCGTGTTGCGGGTAGATTGCGTTCCCCAGTTCTCCTCGAGCACCTCCAATTATCGCAAACAGCTGTGGGAGCCCGTGAACAAACGAACCCGAGAGCTCTCCAGTCCTTAAATATTTCCGCACAGTTTGCTTTTGCAGCACTTGCACTTTTCCAAGCCCCCGGGCCCCAAGGCTCTCTGACTAATTTTTGCTTTTACCCCTATTGCGTATAGGTGGGGTTTAGCCCGGCCAAACATAAATTCTGTTGGGTCAGTTCAAGCACGCACCGAAATTAAAAAAAAAAAGCGCAGAGTAAAGTAAAAAGAATGGGGGAAGTTGAAAAATTGTTTGGGTTCGGGTTGGGAAAAAGCAGCAAATGGAGGCTTACAATTGCAAGGGTTTCGGTGGCAGTCTTAAAGGGTCCTCGAGAGCCCCGACGCCTTAACCTTGCCGGGTAACTAATGGGTTAGGGCTTCGTACATTCGAATTCAAGCAGCATCCGCGTAAACTTCTCGTTAGGCGGCAGACCAATTGACATTGAATTTAATTCCACATGAAGTGTTTTGGCATGGCGTGACATTTGAATTGGTAATTCCTGAGCCCGCGAGAGATGCCACCGCGAGTGGGGTGGCAGATGCCCCCCAGCCCTCTACTCTTCTTTGCCCCTTTTTGGCATATCTTCGGCCGCCCACACCACCGAACGGAAATTGCCTTTTTTGCGCAACTTCCGCTTTTGTGCGAGCCCCTTTCCCGGATTTTTCCCACCCAGCTTCCAGCGATACTTCAGTAAATGACAGCTTGCCATTGCCTCATCATGGAGTTGCACTCAGAATAATTACCCACCACTTTTCACTCACAAATATTTTATTTATTTTTTATACATTTTACTTATTTTCAACTTAATCAACTTAGCATATGCATTCAATAAACTATTTATATTTAAAATCTCTTTTCTAAAATTAAAAAACTAGGTCTTTGATTAAGGTAATTTTTTTGGTTAAATCCAAATTAATTGTAATTATCTATAATGAACGGAAGACATTATTTTAAAAACAAAAAAGTAGCTTATTAATTATCTATTTTTATAAATATTTATTAGTTTGTAAAAGCAAATCGTTAGAATATAAATATAAATCTAAAAAAAGGAATTCTTCAACTTAGGAATTATTTATTTTACTCAAAGTAGAAGATGTTAAGGTAGTGGAAAACTCCTTTTCTCTAGAATTTCCTTTTAAAACGTTGCCTAAATTCACTCATATTCTTTTGAGTGTGATCCTGTTCCTTCAGCGTGCTCCTGCAGCACTTCCTAGTTTCAGCGACACTTGGCATGGCACGCATAAAGCTGTCAATGTCAATGTAACGTGTTAATTTCAAAGTGGTTTAGTTTGTTGACGCAGCCTGTTAGGCAGCGGGAAAGTAAGCGAGACCAAGGAGATGGAGGTGGAGATGGAGCAGAAACAGGACCCCGACAAGGGCAACCCATTCGGGAAAAGAGCTACTTCTTCCACCATCTGGGACGTAAAATGTTAAGGCACATGTGGTTTTTATGCCACTCATGAGCTCTGTTGGGAGTTGCTCAACTGCCTTTATCCTTTTTGCTCACTGCCTCCTGCTGCTGCTGCTGATGATTTCTATCATGGCATTTGATTGATTGAAACTTTTGCCCGAGCCGAGGGTTAAGGGGCCTGAAAAGTGGTGAAGGGCCTCGGAGGAAAGCTGCTTAGGGAGCTGAAGTTGGCTGGTTGTGGCATTTAGTTTATTGAGGCATTTTGCAAGCTGTCGGCCAAGTATTGGCAAAATATTTGCATTTTAAAGTGATTAATTATGGGGGCAAAGAAACTTTTAGCAAGATGCAGAACGATCTGCGTCAAGTACAGTCACGTCAAAAGTCGATTACCAATGGCAAAAGTTATCAATTTAAAGTCAATTGATTATTTGACGATATTAAAACGATAGGGATTGTTAAAAGGAAAATAAAAGAGGTTAATAAAATTATAAAGAAAATTTAAAAATATTTTTATTGAAAGGTAACCAATTCAGAAAGTGAATTACCCAATAAAATATCGTCAAGTTTCATGAAAACACTTCGTATTGTTTTTGCGTAAAGGATTCTGATCCTCAAATCCAGTAAGCCAAGGGAAAGCTACCAGAAAATCCTGCGGCTATGCTGGCAAAAGAATAAAGTAGGCCTACTGTCACGCCGCTAAGTACAGTCGGCCCCAGTTACATGGGTCGATAAGTACCCCGCCAAGTCTGCGCCTGAATGAAGCAATTCCAATGAGTTGCAGCCATCCAATTTGCGGATTCTCGCCAAAGCCCGAACATAAAAGGACTTCAGCCTGCCAAATTCAGCAGGCGGATGCAAATCCCATTCACACTTGGGCCACGACGAACCGAAAAACCAACCAGAGTCGGGCCCACATTAGCAGCTTGTAAAAACTGTGAATGCTCCAAGCAGAGGGACGTGTTTGTAGTCCTGTTTATGCGCCAACGCCTCCTGTTACTCCTGTTTATCCTTCGCCCTCAAGAACCCCCAAAAGCACATCCTTCGCTCCACACGCCCAAGCTCATTACAAGGCTCAGCACCGCCAAATGCCAACTGTCATGTGGCTAGGGGTGAGCCTCGAACTCAGGAGTACCAGAACCCAGTACCATAACAACAGGAACTACGGGGGAAAAGCCCAGGCGGAGAGCCCGGGAAACGGGGAAAATTTTCAGCCTCGGTTCGAGCATCAACATTTTTGGCAGCAAATAAAATTTGCTTGTGTTTTCAGGGGATTTTCGTTGACAAAAGGCGTTCGTGGCAGGGACGAATGGGAAGCATATTGTGTTCGGCCAGGCAGGCAAATAAGTGTGCAATGCTACACAGAAAAAAATGGTATATAATTTAAGTAAAATAAAAATTATTATTTTAAAAATAAATAGAAAAGAAAAAAATTAAATTATGCTACTTGGTAAACTATGTACAAAAATTCATTAAGCTTTCTTATTTTATATCAAGTTAGTTATAAAAATATTAAGCTTTAGCTTTCCTAAACGAAAATACATACAAATCTAAAACCCTATTTTGATAGCTTACAAAATAACTAAAAGATTTATTAATTTACCAAATATAATAAAAGTGTTTAAAAAATCTACAAATAAAATTATTTTCATTTTGTAATATTTTTTAATGATTCAACACTTTTTATCCAAGTCTTAATAAAACCATTTACGAGCTAAGTCCCTAATGAATGATAGTGGGTTTCCGCCAGTGTCGCAAAACAGGAAGCGGAAATAAGAGTGGCAGGAAGTGGGGGCCCTTTGTCCCAGCCCACGACGCACTCTAAAATCCAAATGCACGAGACTTTCATTGTCGCACGACGGAGCTCATAAACTTGTTAACTGAAATTGCCGTTTTGGTGTAGGTGCTGGTATTTGGGCATGTCCCGTGCTTTCTGTGTTTTGTGTACGGATTGTTCATCATTTTGTCAGCCAGCATCTGGCATTGACATGCTTAAACGTGCTCCATAACACCGTTTCGGGCGTTGTTGTTTCGAAAAACAAAAGCCAATTATGTGGCCTGGACCGCACACAACCAACTGCTGACCTGCTGGCCAAGAGCTGTGAAGCTGGAAAGCCATGCTACAGAAAGCCTGAGAATAGCATACTTAGGGGGGCCAGCAAATAGCTGGCATATCTGGCTTTATCTCAAAACTTCACACTATGACGGACAAATTTCTCAGATTTCCTGGCGGTTTTATGGCCTCGAGCGGGGTGTAATGTGTGCGTGTGTGTGTAGGCCAAACAACAACCATCAACGTAAAATTGTCGCACTTAAACCAAAAGAAAATCCATCACGAATTCCGGATCTTGTGATACGCAGACAGGAAAATTTGATTTGTGCCAAGAGTGACAATAATCCTAGCCCTTATTTTGGCCCCATACAGTTACTAGTTGACCGAAAAACGCGTACATATAGCCATGTATTTATTCTGCATGCCGGCCACATGGCGTATGCGCAATAAAAATAACTGTCTAACCGCATAACCGACTAGCCCGAGGAAACTGAAAGTCCACGAGTATGTTTCGTGCACTCGAAGCAATTTGTCTTGCCAGCTACGTGACTTATTCCACTCGCCGAGTACTCCATCAAAAGCACGGATATATAGCATAGAAATATGTTCGCCGGATGCCTATGTTATTCCCATGCCCGGCCTTTTACTACCTTTCGCATTCTCGACGAGCTGCGCGCTGCGAGGTCAGCACTTTCGCTGGCGGGACCGAAAATCCTTGCGACTACCGGATGTTGAACTGATTGCACAACATGTTGCACCACTGCGGCACCCATTTCCGTTCCATTCCATTTCGTTTCGTCGCTAAGCGCCGCTCATTAGGTTATGAAAGTCGTAGGTAAAGCCACGGAAAAAAAGGAACACGAGAAAATATTATAATACAACATTTTTGTAAAATTTTAAAAGTCTTTAAAAATAAATTAAAAAATCAATTTTCTGCATGTCTATACAAATATTAAATATGGGTTAAATCAATGAAACATTTCTAGGAAACTTAAAAAAATATAAAAAGATACCGTCATTTGTTTTTTTTTTCATTGTTTGAAGAAGAAGATTAAATACTTTTTAAAAAATAAAAACTGAAGAAAATAGTCTTGTACATGTGACACCTTTTTATCTATCAATCAAAACATTAAATCGAAAAAGTGGCATGAATTCCAGAATTTCATTACCCTTTTTTTGTATGACACAATCAACGAGAGAACTGAAACCTTTTCGCTAAGTGCAACCAGATACAGCCACCGGATTATCAACGAGTATCCCAATGTCAAGTGCCAAGAGCTTAAAGAGCCCAGCGAAGAGAATTTTAAAATCAACTGAAAGATACACTTGAAGCGGGCTTAGACCGCAAACAGCCACGTGAACAAAATCCCACACAGTACAAAAAGTGCCAGGAAAAGGGCAGCAAGAAAAGAAAGCGAAAATGGCCGTGAGAGAAAGGCTTAGGCAAACACACTCAGGAGATAACGCCCCCATTGTGTAGCAAGCAAATGTGTAGCAAGAAAAGTTGAAGGGGGCGTGGGCGACTTAAACACACTCAAGATACTGCGGTGCATTTGTCTTAATTTGTGACAAATGCAAGACAAGCCAAACAAGCTGCCAGCACTATGAAAAATGCCAAGAAAGTGGAAAAACAAAAAGGAAAAATCGCTTTTAAGCCACTTTAAGAGTTTGTTCCAAAGCAACCTATTGATAGAAGGTAGAAGTAAAACAAAATGGCGGAAATAAATATTTTAAAAAATCTGTGATTCTTAAAATTTTGTACATCAATTACTTAAGATATCAATTTTTGCTACTTTCTATATTTTTGGGTGTTGTCTTAAGATGTTTACCAAAGCTCTTGGTTTTTCTTTCACTGAAAAGGGCACTCAAAGCTTGTCGTAAGACCAAAAATCTCCAACAAAAAAGGTGTAAACCCTCAAACGCCCACCATTAAAAACAAAGACACGTCCATTAGCAAGATGGGAAGAGCATGCGTTAGGATTCCCAACTGGCTAAGAACCTTTTGTCACTTGCTCTTCAACACCTTCTAAAATATTACAGGAAAACTCAGGAAAAAATCAAAATTTTTGTGTTGACAAATTGTTAATAAATTTGAAAGCTTAGTTGCTATCTCGGGGACTACCTATGGATGGGCAAAAGAAAGTGATCGTCGTAGAATCGAAAAGCAACTACGACAAGCTCATCGAGGATGCGGGGGCCAACAAATACGTTCTCGTCGAGTTCTATGCCACTTGGTGTGGTCCTTGCGCGATGATTGGGCCCCGTCTAGAGCAACTGGCAACGGAATACTCTGGGCGAATGTTAATCCTCAAGATCGACGTCGATCAGAACGAAGATCTGGCCATTCAGTACGAGGTCAGCAGCATGCCCACCTTTCTGATCATCAAGAACCGGGTAACACTCATCCAGTTCGTGGGCAGCAATGTCGATAGAGTCGTCACCACGGTAGAAAAATTTGTGGGCAAGGTTGAGGACACCAAGGAGAAAAAACCAAGCCAGGGAGCTGCAGATCCATCTCCTTTGTCAAAGCTGTAAGGTTTCCGGAAAAAATTAATATCTCGGGGTTCTAAAATCCAAATCAAAGTGTGTGGAAAAATGTTAGTACGTGTCGTTAGATAATGTAATAAAATCTATAATATAAAAGTAACTATGCTAGGTCAAAATATATATATTTTCTTGTATATTTTTATGAGCTCCCCCACTGTACGTTTTGTGGTTTCATAGGTATTCATCATTATAAGATAACAAATATTAGGTTGACAAAGACGGTTTCCTTGGAATTTCTATACAAAAACAAGGTGCTCTCACCACCAAATGAAATCCACATCACAATGTTTTGTGAAAAATAATTATAGAAACCTGTTTATATGTAGCTGCGTAAAGCGATGAAAGAAGAACGAAAATAGACATGTGACAGAGGAAGCTTTACACTCAAGGTAATTAAATTTTTTCATTATAAATATTTTTATTAAATACCAGAGGCCCGAGTGAGTGGTATTAACCAGGGGTTACCCGCCACTTAAAGTGGCGCCGTTAACGAGATTTCCAATTAAGTAGATGCCAGCTTGGCTATCTAAAGCAGTGTGCACTTCAAGTCCCGCACCCACCTCGCCGAGAACAAAGAACCTTTTGTTGCTTAGAGTCCCCATCCAGATGCAATCGGGGATCTACTTTATAGGGAGGCGGCATTGTCCTAAGCCATTGTTAGTGCCCGTAAGCTGGCCATATGTGCGACTCTCGCCTGGCGCTGGCATTATTTCAATTAGATTAATTAAGCCCGGCCCGCACGGCTTTGATGCCTGATGTGTGAGGGTGTGGACAGAGCGAACTATTTTTAGCCCGATATGCTTAAAACAAAAACAAAAAATCTCTTGGTAATCGGATTTAAAATGAAGGGTAGGAAATGTCAATTGACAAAAGAAAATATTTGGCAAGCATTACTTCTCACCAATGATGGTATACTCATCTTGCCTTAAATAATTACCTTTTCATTGTCAAACTATATTTTATAGAAATGCCTTTGAGCGTTGTATTTTTAAGATATCGATAATATCGTTTGTCACCACTGCAAACCGGAAATAGTGCAGCCCCATCTGGCGGCCGCAACTTTAAAAGCGAATCAGCAACAGGACCGGAAGGAGTGGGACACACAGAGGGTGGGAGAATGGGAGCAAGGGGCGGCTTATATGTCCCTAGGGCCTGACAGCTGTAAACTGACACATTGTTTTACTCAACCTTCAGCTGAGTGCAATCCTCTATTCTCATTCCCTTTAACATTCCTAAGGACCTTATTGAAAACTTATTTGTCTTGCCGGTTTTCGTCGTCGTTCCTGCTTTCTTTTTTTGTGAGCTCTTGCTTTTATTTTCGTTATACCGTAAAATCGAAAACTTTGCTGGCGTTTAATATGGGCAAAGAATGCTGGCGATAGAGAGAGACAGAACGTCATGAGAGCAAGGGAGAGGGGTATAGCGATAATAGTAAGCGACAGCATGATGCTAGCTTGACTTTCCTCAGCCGGAGACATTTGCATTTTTATTAAAATGAGAAATTGCAGCAGTTGCAGTTGACTGAAATGCTGTCTTCCTCGACCAGGCGCCACAGGGATGGACAAAAGGCCAAGCCTCGGATGAGGGTTAAGATGGTGCAGTAGGGTTAAAGCGGTTTCGGATACGGAAGTGTTAAGCCACCGACAATAGAATATTATTTTTGATAGTCTAAGTAGTACAAACCAATATGGTTGGTTCTTGAACACCAATAGAAAAAAAAAACATAAGGATAAAGAGAACTCCTATGGGTTAAAAGAAGATTAATTGTTTTATATTTTAATATTTTTATTAAAGATAACATAAAATTATCCTTAAATCTTAGAAACAATGTCCTTTAAAATTTTTATAAGTCCAAGGATTGTTATTTCAACCTATAAGTGTTATCTTATTTGAAATAAGATTAAATTCCTAAGTATTTCTATAATAAAACACTTTTTTCCCGGTTCTGAATTTAAGAATTTTAATGATACCTTTTAGAGGTATTATTACCAATAATAGCAGCGTTGTGTAAAGCCACCAATCAACTATAAGCTCATTAACTGATATGTAGTCACGCCAAAAACTTAACTAATAATTCTTTAGGCAAGCTGCAGTTAAACAATGGAAGGAACTTAAAACCATATGGTGGGGTAAAATAGTATGAGACAGAGAAGTGTGGGCTATAAATTTGGAACTCGACCAATGCCGAGTCTTCGGTTTGGTGCGTTGTTGAAATTTATATGCCAGGCCCTGCCTTCTCCATGCCCCCTCCTCAGCTCCCTAGGCATCTCTTTTGTTATGCAAGTTAATCCTTTTTATAGCTATTGTTCAGCGCATCAACACGCCCCCCGTTGAAGAGCACACGCAACCGCCCACGCCCTGTGCATTTGTTTCATGGGGGTGGTGAAAATGGGGAAAAAAAAGGGGGGAAAGAGGACAAAGGGGGGTCTAGGGGGTCTAGGGGGTTAGCAGCAGCTGTGGCACATGTCAGTGCATTTTTCAACGGCTCCAAGAGGCGACACTGCCAAGCCAACATATTAGCTGCCACACATGCCGCACAGTGGGTTAAGGAAAGACCAACGGGGTGGGGGAGGGGGTGGATAGTGGCGATACCATTGAGTAAACACTGGAAAACAAGAGCCTATCTCAAGAACCCAAAGGGAAATTTGTCTTTTGCAACACTAGAAACCCATTTCTTAAATGCAGGTTCTAAGGAAATACATAATAATAATAAAAATATTTTAAGCACAAAAACGACACACAAAATATTTTATATATACTATCGACTTTTCGACTTTTAAAGATACAGTTGTGAAAAACAAATATTTTTGTCTCTGTTTAAAATTAGGAAAGATATTCCTGGTTGTTATATGTTTTTCCTTCTTTTCCTTTTTCCAATTGAAATAAAATGAACACTCAATTAAATGTTGAAATATTTTTCTCGGTGTCGGATTGGACTCCGGCCGGAGCTGATGCATGTGCAGCTACAGCTACTGCTGATATCCGGAGCTAAAATCTGGCGCATGTTGCGGCCGCAGCAAGTGTTTGTGTGGCATGCCGCAAATTCATTATTATTTCCAACTTCCCACCACCCCAGCTGCATATAAACACTTTCCCCTATGAAGGGGCAGCGGCTGCTTGGGAAAACTGGGGAAAACAATGGAGAAAAGCTTGCCGCCGGTTGAGAGGACCTTAAAGACTTTCAACAAGTAGCAGCAGCCGTGGCGGCAGCTTGAAAGCAAGTTCCTTCGAGTTGTTATCCATTCCAGGAGACTTACAAAGGATCTTTGCTAGCTTAAGTGAGCAGCAGTTGAGGGAACGAAGTCAAGTACGGGTCAATTTGTTCCTTCTAATGTTATTATTCTGGGGTTAGTTGTTAGCATTTTTAGCAGAGCTCAGAAATAAATCTCGTAAACATTGTTTAATATTTACTTTTGAATGCATTTAAGTAATTGGATAAATCTCTTCAATGGTAAAAGTGTCTTCTGGGTAATACTATTTTTTTTATAACAGATTGAAGTGTATAAATTTTGAATTTTTGGTATAGAAAACCCTGTGACAACTATCCAACTCTCTAGCAATGAAAACCATATTTTTTTAGTCTAACAGACCAACGTTGAAAGAGTTTTAGCAAATGTTTTAAACTGGATACAACCATTCAGCCAGATGACTGGAAATCGGTGGCTTCTTATTGGTGGCCTTGGCTTTGTTCTCCTCCTCATCGCTGCTGCACTGGCTGCAGTCGCTCATGCTGTTCCCCCGTCGGGGGATCTGGGCGAAGGCACCCGCTGGCAAGCGCTCCATAGACCTGAAATCCTCTTCGGTGAAGGCTCCAACTCCAGTTCGCATCCTTCGAGCCTGAGCCGAAGCCCGATATTGGGCCATAGCTCGGGCCTGAAGACGACGATTACGAAAGCGTGGTCGAGGAGGACTCTCGCCCTCGTCCGCCATAAATGTCGAGATCCGGCGAGTTAGGAGCTCTCTGTTCGAGCGCCGGAAACGAATAGGAGCGCCAGTACCGTTGAAAATCGGAACTGGATATTCCATATCCGACGATGATGAAGATAGTCTTGGTGATGGCGTCGATGGTGTTGACGAAGCCGATCGACGGGGTCTCAAATTGGTAGTGGCTCTTGTCGATCGCATGGTATCCAGCCAACGTCTGAACCTACTAAAAGGTCTTCTGACTTGAGGAATGTCGGACTCTCCGGATCCCGAAGCCTGGCTGCCTTCCACCGAGGAGATCGACACCGAGGGCGAAAAGGTATCCGATTGACTGGCCTGAAGATTTTGATTGGGACTCTCGGGCGACGGAGCGGAAGATTGCGACTGTTCCTCCTCCCCCTCCTCCGATATATCCAAAATGTCCGTTCCGGAAGAGGACATTTTAAAAATGACGAGCCAAGTTTTCCCGAATAAATCGAAAGGGTTCTAAAAACGTTGTAGGCAACTATATTTGACAGTTAATATTGACTTGTATTTCAAGGTATGGATCGTTAGAACTTGGGCTGACAATCAGTTATGCATATGCTTTAAAAATTAGAAATCATAACAGTGGATGAAGCAAAATTTTAAAATGGTTTTTTATGGACTTCTCAAGGCATTAGCTAAATGTGTCTCTTTCTATACCTCAACTATTTTTTATAAACTGTTTTATTTAGTCAAGTGGTTTTTGCTTTTCAAATCAAAGTTAAACAAAATGTATTTTATACATTGTACATTAATCAGATAACCTCGCATTTCGCGTTGCTTTTTAAAATGTATTAACGAGTTTAATTATTATTTAAATTCAAGTCTCATTCACCATGCATATAAGACCCGATCAGAATGAGAATAAGGAGGAGATCTCAGAATATGACTTGACGGTAGTGGATACCTATTTGCTCATAGAATGTTTGGAGAGCTTCCTATCCATAATGCCCACCACATTGGGCTTCATCCTATCTTGGATCCTTTGTGGGCATATGCCAACCTTTTCAGCCTGGCGATTTCTAATGGAATTTATTATCATTGGACTGCCAACCGTGATTTTTGCCACCGTGGGCAGCGACTATAGTTATATTTATTGTGCTATAATATCTATAGTGATTATGGGTCACCTTTTTAGAACTAGCTGCCCTTCAAAAACCCATGTGTTTGAGATCGGCAAAAGGCCTTTGGTATTTTCTCTAATGAGAGCCACTGCCTACAATGGAACCAGTGTCGCCATCCTGGCCGTGGACTTTAGGAGCTTTCCAGATGAGTTCACCAAGAGTGTGTTTTTCGGAACTTCTGCCATGGACATGGGCATTGGACTGTTTGCGGTGATCATGGGCTTGGTCTCTCGTCGTGCCAGGAATTTTTCCGATTTGAGGATGCTGCCCCGATCAGTGGTATCTTTGATGATCTTGGGACTAGCCCGCAACTTATTTTTTTACCTCAGTGGAAATGTTCAAGAAGAATCTGAGTATGGCCGTGACTTAAATGCTTTCTTTATTCTGGGATTCACCAAACTGCTGGGCAGTGTATATAGCTTACTGGCCAAATCGAATATGCAACTTTTGGGACTTTCTTTGGGATTACTTTCACTCCATGAACTAGTGCTGCAGTTGGGTATTTCCGATTTGGTGATGGATTATGAGGAGAAGAGACAGGGATTCGTCAGTGCCAATCGCGAAGGTTTCAGCTCCCTTAATGGCTGTGCGGCTCTCTATATGCTGAGCATGTGCTTCTCCAAGTGGTATACTGATACTGATCACTTGAGTTACAGCCAGCTAAGTGGCAAGTTTAAAAGAATGCTAGAAATGTCGCTTGTCAGCTGGGCAATAGCCCTCCTAACTATTCCTTTTTGGGACATTTGTCGTGTAACCTTCAATTTTGGCTATGTTTTCTGGGTGTTTGCCATCAGCGTGAGCCTTGTACTTATTTATGCCTACATCTTTGAATTGCTCCTTTCAAAAGCATGTGTCAAAAATATCTTTCTGTTTTTGGAGCTTGGAAGGAATAGTAAGGAAACCCCCGAAAACCTACCCACCTATGTCAAGAGCCTCAATATGAATGGACTGACCCACTTTATAGTGTCCAACGTACTAACTGGCTTGGTCAACATTTTCCTTAGTCCCGCCAAACGGAATGGTGTGGAATGTTTCCTAATAGTGTCTGTATATTTGTTAATTAACGACTTTGTCGTCTTCACACTGCTTAAGTATCGTATTCGTTTATCTTAAGTGATGTAGCCCAAAAACGTAATATAATAATTCGAATTTTATCATTTATCCAAAAGTAAAAATCTAAATCTATGTGTTAAATAAATATAAATTTTGTTGTTTTCCAACTATAAACTTTGAAATTTATCTTAGAAATAGTAATTAGCAGCAAGTGCTGCCAGTCATTGCCCCAACGGAAATTCAAATGAATTGAAGAACATAGAAAATACTCATCCACGGATATCTATCCCTCTCGGTTGCTGTGAGTGACTGCCCTCTGGCTTTTCAAGTTAAGTGGATTGTGTAAAATTGATGAAACTTCTGCTGGCTTTTCCCCCATTTTCCCCAGGCGTTTGTTTGCTTGGCCATCCGCTGCCTGTCGGTTGCCACTTGCAATTTCTTGTTCTCGCACTTGACAAATGCACAGATGAGAAATCAAATAGTTCGTCGAGCACATTGCATCTGTGGGATTAGCAGACAAGTTCCGCAGGAGGAAAAATTCGAATCCATATCAATAGACCGGCGATTTGTCAGTTGGGCATGGCTATCCCTCATTTAGGGACAACAAATTACTGGCCGCTTTTAAACTCATTAATATTTAATGCACTTAGGCCGCCCAACAGATGTGACCGCCACTAAAGGACATCAAATTCCGGCTCAACCGCAAGCTAAGGAACTTAAATGGGCCTTTTTCAACAAATACATACTGGTTTGCCTTGGTCAGTTGTAAATTTACTTAATGGATAGACAGTCCTTAGGAGGTAAAGTGGGGTATTTGTTTAGTTTAAGGAGCTCCTAAAACAAAGCAAGATAAACTCTTTGCGTGTATTGTAAGTTTTACAATTTTATTGCATACAGAGTTTTACAAACAAATGGGTAATTAAAAAGTAAAAACCCTAATAAAGTCCAAATTTAATATTCACTTAGTTCCCCATTTATTATTTTTTTTTTAAATATATTTTTATTTATTTAACTCAAATCTTTTGAATAAGCTGTTGTATTGAAAAGCCCGGTATAAAACCAAAAGAAATTCAAGCAATTGAAGACAGAAGGCTCTCAGCATCTGCTCCAAATGGAAAATCCAGATAATCGAAATACAATCACATCTTGTATTCCGACCTCTTTCGACAACTTCAAAGTTTTTCTTGGCCGCTATCTGCCGTCTGCCGTTTGACAATTTAGAAATATATTTTATGCACATTACCACAGAGGTCGCAGCACATTTATCACATTTGTCCTGCTCTGCTTTTGTTTACTGGCTTTTTTCTTGTATTTTGTACTTTTCGTTACCATTCCCCGTGGGGGATGCTGTGCCTTTATCTTCGCTTCCAGTTGGCTTTGCTCCGCTCACCTACGCTGGCTGTCTCTTTATAGTCGGCTACGCAATTCAATTTATTTGGTATTTCTTATTTATTTTAGTTTTTTTTCAACTTTTTTTCACTTGTATCCCCGCACCATTTTCCTCTGTGTTTTTTGGGCTCTTGGGTTCGCTTCGTGCGCTTTGGCACTGACAATTGAAAAACCGCAGCCAGGCGGGCAAACAAACCAACCAACTGACAAACAAACAAACAAACAAGCAGGCAAACAAACGTTTATAAACGCGGCCATTCTCGTTGTACAACGGGGCGTATGAGTTACGAGTTATGTGCAATGCGCAGTTGGCCTGTCTGCGTTTTTTGTGTGGCTGCCACAAAAACTTCTGGGTCTGTCTTCGTTGCTTCCTCGATTCGATTTTTCTTCGGTCTTGGTTTTGTTTGTTTGCTCATTTAAATTGTTTAATTTGCATTAAGCGACAGGCAGCAGTTATTTTCTTGGGATAAATTACTTGGGGCCTTGGTGAGCGTGTGTCATCAAAGGAATGAAAATCATATTAAATATATAAGACTCTCTGTTATTACATAAATACAAAGCTAAAAAACTGCTACTGGGTTTAAATTGTAACCAAGCACCTCTTAACGCCAAAATAAAAACTAAACAGAAAACAATTGAGACCACAATTAGAATTGCAATAAAAAACGAACCCAAAATAAAAACGCTCGAGAACAGATGTGAACATTTTTGAAAATATGTGAAGTGCAAATAAAATGTGTGCAATAAATCATTGCTAAAACGTCAGAATAAATACGTAAAAATGTCGAAGAAATATTCGCGGAATGCAGAACGAGAATTGCCGAACTGGAAACTGAATGAAACATCCAATAAATTTGTTTAACAATAAAAAAACATTTTTCCCCCTTTTTTACGCAGCTACAAACTAAAGCTTAATGCAAAGTTAGACGCCGAAAGCTGAGTAATTAAAATCCGATAAAATGTCTGGTAATGATGTTTCGGTTACTGAAACAGCACAAAGCGATCAGGTAAGTAATGGTCCTTAACAACCTTTATTACAAGCGAAAAAAAATTAAATAAAACCCCAAAAAACCCGAGTTACTCCAAACAAATCCACACAATTCACACATTATTGACACGAAATATAAAGCATGCTTTCAAAGCTTTTAAAACTATGAATATTGTACGGTAATGAAACCCTTTGATCCTACGCAGTTTAAGTATCAACTTTTATTTACATATTCCGTATTTGATTGCTGGCATGATATATGTTTGCTATGATTTTTGCAGACCGATTTTTGGTTGCATTTTGATCCGGCTATTTACCGAAAACCATTGTTTGTGCTGCATATTTTATATGTAGTTGCCCCTTTGGAGAAGGAATGAGGGCATAATAAGTGGTTAGGTGATGCCACATTCCCTTCTGTGTGAATATTCATTTTTCCCACAGTCATTTTCCTATGGGCTTGTGTGCTTGTTTTTTTTTTTTTTGCATAAATTATGGGCACATTTAAGGCAATTCTGGGCGTTATTCACGTAGCACTTAAAACATATTTATGCATTTGGTTATTTTGTAGAAATTTTATTGCCTACATCTAGGTGTTTTGCCACACGTACGCACACTCCCAAATACAGATTGTCTGCGGGTTTGTGTGTCAAAGAATATAATTTATTATGGCTACGCATTCTAATTTTCGTATTCCTCACTGAAATGAAAACGTTGTTCGGCCAGCTGAAAGGGGTTAGGAGGAGAGGATACGATTAAAGAAGGTTTATAGAAGGGTTATTGAGTAGGCATAAAGTGTTTTGTGACTTTAAAGACGTCAAGTACTGAAAATAAATTGAAATTGATTTTGTACATTTTTGTAAAAGGGATTGAAAATAAGGAAACCTTCAGAGAATATTTTTAGCCATTTGAATTACACAAAAAAATCTCGTTTAGGGCATATAAAAATATATGTTTCCCTAAAGATACAAAGTCAATTCAACGAACTTTTGACCCTCTTTTCCGCAACTCAATAGCATCGCAGTTATGACAACACTTTGCCGCTGCCAGGCTCAATTAACGTGATTCGTTACCCTGTTACCCGAGTATCCTTCAGATGGGCTGCCAAAAATCAGGCAAACGCTGCCTACTTTTTGGCGCACTGATCAAGCACTAATCAAATAGGACCTCAAAGCAGCCAGGCCAGACTGCTCATGGCAAATTGTTTGGTATTTACATATCATTTGTGTACACCGAACCCCTTTCTCCGTGAAAGCGAACCGAAGGACTGCTCATTACGCCAGACGACATCGGAAGATTGTGGGGGGTCGGATGTCGTTGGCTGGGCGACTGGAGATATAGGGAGAAAGAAGCCGTGACACAGTTAAGGGGCGAGAGTGCAAAAATTTTGCTGGTGCCCTGCCAAGTGGGCTAACGATTTTGTGTCCGCTTTGTCTGTCTCTATGAGAAGCTACACTGGGAGAAAAATACAGGAATATACTAGTAAAATTTAAAAAAAAACTGTACAACCATTGGTTGGAATGTTTGAAAGAAATTTGTAAGGTAACCTTTTTACCATTTTTAATATTAATAAAAAAAAAATACTTTACAACCTTTGGTTGGAATATTTTAAAAACCATTTCTAAGTTTACTTTATTACCACTATTTTCGGTGTCTCCAAAAACTCTTCTAGCAAAACAAATTTGAAGGTTCGATTCCTTTCAATTTCATTTGTAAAGATGTTTTTTTTTTCTTTTCATGAATTTGAATCTTATAACTTAAATATTGTGCAAACTCTGTACACAAATATTTTAACAGAGTCCAGATGCCACTTTTATAAACGTTTGTATTTCTTTTTAAACACTTTTATTTTAATTTTTTTTATGTAATAGAGAGGAAAAAAGCTTAATAAAGCAATTCAAATTTGTTTAGTTAGAAATATTTTGTTACACTGCTTTAAGAGAATCCACTTAATCTTTATATATAATGTCTCACAATAAGATTTCTTTTTAAACCCATTTTTCTCTGTGCCTGTGTGTTTGAGAGCGAGGCGGTCGACAT
This sequence comes from Drosophila biarmipes, assembly GCF_025231255.1. NCBI lineage: Eukaryota > Metazoa > Arthropoda > Insecta > Diptera > Drosophilidae > Drosophila > Drosophila biarmipes. The sequence goes on along the minus strand of NC_066613.1, from coordinate 20,361,660 downwards.
TTGGTCGTTATTTGATCATCATTAGCGATACGAATCGGGTAGTTTCTGAATGTAAGTAAAGTGGGGTCGCCTGCATGTGGGCGCCTCTTCATTGTCCCCGTTGCCACCTCAGTCCTTTCCCTGGCCCAAAGCCCCTATATCCCACTCCTCCGCCCTTTCCACCTACCGCATCGTAGGGGTCAGGGGTCGCGCCTCGATTTGCTTGGCTGCACCGAAAAGTTGCAACAAAAGTTTCGCTCAGCCGTTCGGGGCGCTCTTTGTGTTGTGCTTGACTTGGTTGGCTCTTTGATTAAACCCAAAATCCGGCGGGAGTTGGCCAGGAGCCCCGGTTACGTGGTGCCCGAGTGTAATTAAATAATTGCGGTGAGCACCGCACTCGCCAAACCAAATCGAGCTAATGTATTTGGCGCAAAAGCTCACTAGGTCCATTTTCCCATTTTTTCGCTCCTCCAAATTGGTTTTATTTGGATTTTGTCGGTTGGGATTTTCTTCTTTTTGGCCCGCACTGCCATAGTTTTTGGCTCGTTTCAAGTTTGATTTTGTTGTTTACTTTAACTCGACTTTGGCGCAAATTTCATAACTTAGTTTTCGTGGTTTTTGCGTTGGGGGATTTAAGAATTCATGCTGATCTAATTTGTTGAGGTGGAAACGTTGAGTGAAGCTAAGTAATTTGCGAAACTTTGTTGGCACTACTTAAATTTACTCAAGCACTTATTTTAAGCGAATATATCCTTAATATTAAGACTACTTTATTTTAAGAAATTCCCTGCGTTTGATGTTCTTCTGCACGTTTTTATTAGGTCTTTAAGCTTTTATTTACTGGCTTATAATAACCTTAGTTGAAGTATTTTTATGTAGATTAAAAACACTTTGCTAAATGTAAACGATTCTTAAGGGGTTTTTAGATGTTAAATGCCAAATTACTTTGTTTTAATACAACGATTCATATTTTTAAAGAAATTTGTTGAAGCTTTAAATGTTTCTAAAATTTGGTTCTTACTTTTTTTTTAATTAGATACAAAAGTTTGAATTTAGATGGATTGGCTTTTTAAATTACCCAACATATCCTGTATTGTTGCTGAGATCCACAGTATTTTTTCTGCCACCTTATGCATTTATAAGAACTCATGGGGAAGCCTTAAGAATCGTACTTTAAGTCCTCTTATAAAACATTTTATGTTCTCCAACCAGTTCAGAGGTTGAAAATGAAATCTGCCACGCTGTTTTGTATCCTTTGTGTTGTGTTCCGTCTTGTAGTTAGTGCTTAACCCTTTGTTGGCGCCTCAATTTGTGTTTGCCGTTGGATGTCTTTTTGCTTTGAGCCCACGAACCACCTACAACCACCCACAATTGCACACCCCCAACCACCATGTACACCATATGGAGTACCCACACACAGGGAAAGCAATTTAACAGGATGCCGTCCACAAACCAATTTTATGTGTGTTCCTTCTCTCCCCGCCGAAAAAAACAACAAGTATCATCTGCCAGCCACTGCCAATGCAGCTGCACATCATCAATATTATCGCTTCCACAAGCAACAGCAGCAACTCCAACAGCAGCAACATCAGCAGCAGCATCAGCAACACCAGCAGCAACAACAAAGCTGCCTGCGACAGCAGCAAAGACAATTGCAGTGGGAGCAGCAGCAACATCAGCAGCAGCAGCAACACCAGCAGCTGCAACAGCAACACCAGCAGCTGCAACACCAACTGACCAACAGCTCAAGCGAATTTGATGAGTTCCATTGGCCCAGCAAGCAGGCGGGCGGCGACAATATGGGTGGCAAAATCTATATAACGCCCGCAGACATACCGCCGCCACCTCAGCCGCCCCATCAGAGTGGCAGCAACAGTCACAGCCACCACAATGGCAACAAAAGCAGGCAGCAACACCACCACCAGCAGCAGCAGCAACATCCGCACTCCCTACACTCCCACATCCACCCACATCCGCATCCACACCACCAGCATGGGCATCGCACTCCGCCGCACCGCTGCAAATGCGAACATCCCTCCATCGAGCTGATGGGCTACGAGGACTCAGTCATCGCCACCGCCACCGCCAGCAATACCGCCGCTAATGTGGGCGTGGCACTGGGAGGGGGCGGAGGCGGCGGGGGCGTGGGGCGGCACCAGCATCCGCCCTACTACTACAAGGCAGCCGTGGGCCGGCGGTCGAGCGCCAAGCTGCACGAGTCCATGCTGGGGGGCGGGAGCAGCCTGGACGACGACGACGGTATTAGTGCCGGCAGCTTCGGGGAGGGCATGTCGCGGTTCAAGGTAAGACGGCGTATTTTAGAGGTGACCAGGTTGTTGGAACACAAAAAAATTCCTAAGGAATCGGGTAATCTATGTATAAGTCGATACACCCTTAATACTATACTATATGACTTGGGCCTATATGACTATATTTCCCAGGTAAATTTTTAATTAAATATTTTTTCTGCTAGATTTGTAAAAACTTGGTCAAAAGTGGTCCGAAACCTAAAAGACGCACTGTTTTGGACAGCTACCAAGCTAGACAATTCATCGCATTCATTTCCTGGCTGATTCTAAAAACTAAAAAATTTCGAAAATTTTGAATTTTTTTACAAGGGGTAGCATCGTTATTTTTTTCGAAAATTGGACAAAAAATAAGTTTTCTAGGTATGAATGCCAATTGATTGGAAATTTTATTACGAGTTCAGCAAGGTATGCCATTCCATTTTTCGACCACTACTTTTTTTGTTTCGCCCAAAATACTGAGTTTTTTGGGTCAAAAATTATGACCCTTGTTTTTTGGCGGAAAATCGATTTATCTCTTTTACCTTTTTTGCTCTAACTTGGTCAAAAGTGGTCCGAAACCTAAAAGACGCACTGTTTTGGATAGCTAACAAGCTAGGCAATTCATCGTATTCGTTTCCTGGCTGATTCTAAAAACTAAAAAATTTCGAAAATTTTGAATTTTTTTTCAAAATTTGACTTTTTGCGAAAATTTGATTTTTTGCGAAAATTTGACAAAAAATAAGTTTTCTAGATGTGAATGCCAATTGATTGGGAATTTTATTTCGAGTTCAGCAAGGTATGCCATTCCATTTTTCGACCACTACTTTTTTTGTTTCGCCCAAAATACTGATTATAAAGCATTAAAGGCCATTGTACTTTTTAATGAGTAATAATAACATTGACATTAGCATGACACAAATAGTTGGGGTTAGCAAAAGGGCACTGAATGTTCATTTTATTTTAACCACATCATTTAAACAAAACAAGTCCTATTTTAATAGTTTCGGTTTAAATCTAAACTGACATCACTACACGAGAACAAGCTAACACAAGCCCGAATCACCGCCTGCCGATTGGCCAACATTTGGCGATGTGTTTGGGGTCCTTGGGTGTGCAGTAATTAAATTGATTTTCCATGAGTGCGAAAATGAGCCGCCGATTGACCACAATAGCCACTGAGATAAACACAAGATGAATGGAGAGATGAGCAGCTAATATATCAATCGAAAATGTGGGTGGGATATGTGGTTAGTGGGAGTTGAGTATGTCCTTTAACACGCTCTGTGGTTTTCCATCAACAGGTGGCCAATGAAAGGCAGGACGTGATGTTTGATTTTCGAAATGTGCGCTTACAGGAGTTAATTATAATTATAATTGAAAATAGTGGGCGGAAAGCTTAGGCCTTTGGATTGCATATTAATTACTATAAAACCTTTGTAATATGTTTCTAAAAAGTAGATTACAAAGAAGGCCTCTTAAAAAATAATAAATAAAAATAATTTCATTCAGATAAAAAAATATAATTTAAGCTATTTTATTGTTATTTTATTTACTCTGCACTTTTTTTATTACCCCTGAAATATTTGGTCTCTTATGTTCAACAGATCTTGCAAGCTAGTTTCCCAGTTCTCACACCTTAATCACTGACTAACTAGAACTCAATTTCCACTAGACACAATGTAATTATGTGTAGCCCCCAGCTCAAATTACGCTTGTAGCTAATTAATTAAACACGTTAAAGTGAGAGCTCAATTAGCAGCGTAGCAAAAACATAAGAAACGGGGAACCCCCGGGGATAGAGCACACCCAGGACCGAGCAAATTAATTAATTTCGGGAGGCAGTTTAATAAAAAGCCAAACGAGAGAGGAGGAAGGAAGCCGCATGTAAAAACCTCAGCCCCCAGGCCAGACAAGAGGTCATCAATTTTTTTGTGTTGTCCTTTCCAAGGGGCTCAAATAGTTGTCAAGCTCCTCACGTCGAGGCGATTATGTCCTAACAGCAAAATGGCAAAATAAGGGGATGAACAAAAAACAAGTATACGACATGTGGTGCAACACGGTTGGAAAATTCCATATATCTTGACTGGCGAAACTCCAACTAATTGCCGGAAGTCCAGCAAATGATTCCTGTTCCGCCGAGGGATCTAGCGAAAACTGTGCTCTCAAAAACCTTTCCATTTCATGTTTATTAAATGAATCGATGTCTGGCAAGTGGTGAGGTGAGATGTGTACAGGTAGCCGTCTAATTGCGCCATATTGTGCAGCGAACTCAATGGGAAATCCCAAAACAATCAAGCCAAAAAAAGTCTGTATGGACATCGATATGATTGGAGTTGGTCAAGCGTTCGACCAGTGAATAACATTTCTAGAAATGAAAGAGCTGGTATATCAGCATTTCCTTGTCTTTGTGGAAGCTTAAATACTCTCCCAGGGTTATTCTGCCAAAAGTGAGCAAATGGATTACTTTCAGGGGTCAATATATCAGTCATGTGTGATAACTTGTATTTATAATTGTTAGTTCATGTGATACTCTTCATATCGTTTACCCATGGTCTAGTTATTAATAACTAAGAAATATTTCTTAATTGTCTTAAGTTTAAACATTATCTATGTTTAATTCATAACTACAAATTGTTTTCCTAATTGGTATTATATTTATTAGTTTTTTTATTATTGGTATTTAATTTAAGTTAATTTAAAGTAATTCTTAAGTTCATAAATGTTTGATTTTTCACCTGAACTAAGATTAATTACTGTTATAATTTTGTATGTGTGTTATTTTACATCTCAGCTACCCTACAATACCTCAATAATTAAACTAATAAAAGAAACTGCGAAACCAATCCCCACTTTTAATTTGAATAAAAATCTGCTTGCTGTTTTCCCACAAACTCGAATCCCCATCGCCATGAAACCCAAGAGGAACCATAAATTGTGTGTGCATATGCCATGGTGAAACATATAAAATGCTGCAAAGTTGTAACTAACATGTCTTCGACGTTGCCAGTTGTGCCTCCAAAGGGCTATATATTATCCAAGAGATTTGGGGAGTGGCCACGTGGTCAGTGGGGAATCCCCTACACGTGTCGTTGGTTTTCCGAGGAAGTAACATGTTCAAAGGCTCTGTCCTGCGACTCTTGCCCTTTTGGGCTGCGATTTTTGCAAAGCACAGATAAATTGCCCATATTACAAGAATGCACTGTGTATATATAAACCTAACTAGTGCCAAAAGGTGCAGTCGAACTGGGCAACTCAGAACTGGTTTTTCCAGAACTCTGGGGGTGTACTCAATAATAAAGTTGGTCTATTGGTATGTTTAACAAGCAGATTTTATTGTGTAGATAAATCCACAACAAAACTAACAATAGAAACTCGTTCTTCTTTAAACAAAAAAGACATTCAGTAGAACTTAAAAGATATGTCATTGCCATATGCAAGGTGTCATATTCTAGGCAGAATTAGTTGTAAATTATTAAAAATCAAGGGAACACAACTTATATCAAAATAAAATTATTTGCCAGCTTTTTAACCTTGAGTTCGTAAAAATAAATCCCATTAAGTAATCACAAAAAAGTGTCACGCTCTGCCAAAAACCGATTGACATGACTTGACAAAAAAGAGGCAGAAAACAGAAATAAGTAAAATCATAAATCTCTTTATCTAATGATCGATTTCAACAGCGCAATTATCACATCGAAGCCCAGTTAAATAAAAAAGTGAGAAGAAAAAACAGAAGAGCTGCCTTTCTTTGTCTCTTGGGGTGTGGACAACTTCAATTACGTAGTCGCGTAAAGTAAAATTATGTAAAACCAACAAATGGGCAAAACCCCCAAACAAGTCCATAAAATAAACTCGATACGAAAAAAGCAAAATGCGGCCTTATTTAATTACGTCACGCCGCAATTGCTGGAGCCCCTGTGTGGCCCCACTCCCCCTTCTTTAGCTATCTTACCTGTGCTTATATAGGTATATATTCGGTATACTGACCAGAGCATAAACCAGTTATCGACGACCCAGTCTGGAGCTGGCTAACAGAAAACTACTTTCATCTTCGCTCTCCACTTTTCCTACTCATTTGCTTGCCCTCCCTATATCACACATATACACAAGTCTATCCCCAATCTCTTCGCACAGCTCCAGTGCATTTTGCTTTGTTTTCAGCGATTTGAGTGAAACGCCTTGAGTGACTGGAGATGCGAAAGCAAGAGTCATTGCGCATGCGCGGCGTTGCTTTCCATATAATATACCACACAGTACATATACGTGTCTCGAGTCGCAGATTAGGCGGTAAGATTGTATCCAAATTGGCCAAAGTGCGCACTTCGTTCGAGCCTTATAATTGGGCCTGGCCAAGTTGCTCAATTTGGGTCACCCCAGAAGGTGGCTGATTGCAGAAATGTGAATGGAAACCGAGGAAACGAAGCCCGTACGAAATGAAAGCTCATTTCCCTACTGGGAAAAAAGGGTTAACGAACTCACTGCTGGCCTTTTTGAAAGTGCATAAAAGCAATGAACCTACTTGAATACTTATTTTCTAGTTTATTTGCGGCAAACAAAAACGTTAGTGAGTGGACTAAACTAATCTTTTTAATTAGGCTTACAAAATATTCAACAAATTTACATTTAGTATTTTTTCACTAGTCTTTTAAAAGTTGAGACTTTGCCTTTGCACCTGATTTTGTTTAACTTTTTCTTTGACTTCAAAATAATTTTGTTACATCAAAGAATTTTTATAGATCCTAGATAAACCAAACAGAAAAACCGACAAACAAATGTTTCTATATAAAAGGTGTCGAGCATAAAAATATTTGTTTTAAGAAAAATATAAAAAAACAACAAATTAATTCTCCTATAAGAGCTTAAATTAGATTTCTTTCTTGGAAGTTTAAAAGGCAAAGGATTATATTCTTATTTTAATAAGTATTTTTAACTTCACAATTTCATTAAATAATTTGTATATACAAATTTTTAATAGTTGAAATCTTTTTCTCTAATCAGAATCTGATGCATACCAAGGAGAAGAAGCGTCGGGTGCGGATCATCCTGAGCATTGTGACTGCGGTCATAGCGCTAGCTTTGCTGGCCACAGCCTTGGTGTTCATTCTTCGCACAGATGAAAAGGACAGTGCCGACGACTCAGACTCGAACTCCAATAATGCCATTGATTTGGAAGATGTGCTGGGCGGTCAGCTGTACGCCAAGCGCTTCAACGGCAGCTGGAGCAACGGCGACAGTCTAATTTACAAGGAGAATAATGTGAGTCAAATATTTAAGAGACAATAAATTAAGGTTGATTTGAAAAATAATATTTTAATTGAAGTACGTTTCGATAAAAACTTACTAATGCCCACTGCGCAGTCTATTGTAGAGTACGATGCCAAGACGGGAGCCCTCACCGTCCTGCTAGAGAACGCCCTTCAGTACGTGCTGTATGAGAAGTCTGCCGATGGGCAGTTCCTTCTGCTGGCAAAGAACTACAGGAAAAACTTCCGGTACAGCTTCCTCGCCCAGTACGATCTGTACAACTTGAACACGAAAACGTTGACTGCCCTGACCATCGAGGATGTGCAGCAGTACTTGAGCATGGTCCAGTGGTCGCCGGTGGGGAATGCCCTTGTGATCAACTTCAATCGGAATCTGTACTACAAGACGGGTGCCCTGGAGCAGGAGATCGCGCTCACCAGTGACGAGAACGAGAGAGTACTCAACGGCATACCCGATTGGGTGTACGAGGAGGAGGTGTTCAGCTCCAACGTGGCCACCTGGTTCAATCCCTCGGGCAAGCAACTGGCCTTCATCAAGTTCGACGACTCGTCCACGCACCAGATCAATTTCCCCTACTACGGTGATGCTGGGGATCTGCGCTATCAGTATCCGCTGCACCAGGTGATCGCCTATCCCAAAGCTGGTTCCTCCAATCCGCGGGTGGAGCTGGTCATGGTCGACCTGGAGAGTGCCGTGGCTGGCAAGCACTTCCTGACCCAGATGCCGGTGCCAGCGGCTCTCAATACGGAAACGGACTACATCGTCACCGTGGTCAGTTGGGTGGACGATACCAACGTGCTGTCCATCTGGATGAACCGCATCCAGAACGCCGCCTATGTCGTTACCTTCGACGGACTCAACAGAAAAGTGGTAAGTTATTTGGGTTTCTATGGAAAATAAATACTAACTACACAGAATATTGTTCCCTATAATTTTATAACATTATTCATCTATAGATCTACAGCGCCGAGTCGAAGACCGGCTGGGTGGACCTCTATACCGCTCCGTTCCGCAATCGCAATGGTTCCCGTCTGGCCTTCGTCCTGCCGTACAACAACTACAAGCACGTCCAGCTCCTCAGTTCCACGGTGGCCAGCGCGGAGCCACAAACGCCTGAGCCGCTGACCGAGGGCAAGTACGTGGTGGACAGCATCCTGCACTGGGACGGCACCAACGACATCATCTTCTACACGGCCAACACGGAGGAGCACCCGGAGCAGCTGCATCTGTACGCCATTCGGGCGCTGCCCAAGCAGAGTCCCAAGTGCCTCACCTGCAACCTGATCAAGTCCGGGGATGTCCAGCAGACCTACTTCTCGGCCACTTTCAACGACAATAGCCACATTGTGATAACCTCCCAGGGACCTGGCATTCCCACTACCCATATCTACGAGTGGAAGTTCGAAAACTGTATGTTTCGAAACAGAAACCCAATTAATGATATCTTATGATTCGATAACTTTATGATTTGGTGATCAGATAATTCGATGACTTCATGATTCTCTTACTTATTGATTTGATTCGACAACTCCATGATCCGATAATTTATTGATTCAATAATTCGATGATTTGAAGATTTTATGATTTAATCATTTAATGATTTGATTCGATAACTCAATGATTTGGTGATCCGATAATTTGATGATTTTATGAATCGATGATTTGATGATTTAGTGATTCGATGATTTGATTATTTAATGATTAGGCAGTATGATGATTCGTATAATTTATATTTGTATTTTATTTAATTATCTTGCTAATTTTCCAGCTCAAGTTGTCATCTCGCATGTCCTCGACTGGGAAACCAATGAAAGTCTGCGTGCCAAACTGAAGGGCACAAAACTGCCAAGCCATAAGATCCTCACGGTGAACATCGACGGTGGCTTCCAGGCGAAGGTACTGCTCCAGCTGCCCCCCAATTTGGACACCAGTGGGGCAACCAAGTATCCCATGCTGGTGGATGTCTATGGAGGACCAGATTCCTATTCCGTGAGTTAGATAAATGCTGAGTAATATTCTTATAGATGTATATTAATTCTCTATTTTAAGGTTACCAACAAATGGATGGTGGACTGGGGCACATATCTGACCTCAAATCAGTCTGTGATCTATGCCAAGATCGATGGTCGTGGCTCTGGACTTCGTGGCGAGAGTCTCCTTCATTCCATCTACCTTAAGTTGGGTACCGTGGAGATCAGCGATCAGATCAACGTTACTCAGTAAGCTAAAGGTTAAAACCTAAAATAAAAAGCCAACTATAACTATCTTTCCTTTCCAGACACCTTGCTAAGACCCTCAACTACATTGATGCGGAGCACATTGGCATTTGGGGCTGGTCATATGGTGGCTATGCAGCTGCCATGGCTCTGGCCAATGACCAAAACCAAGTGTTCAAGTGCGCAGCCTCGATAGCTCCAGTCACGGATTGGGCATACTACGGTGGGATTCCAAAGCTCCTGATCTTTTGATTCGACATACTAAGTATTCTTTCCCCACAGACTCCATCTACACAGAGCGCTATATGGGTCTTCCAAACACCAATGAAGTGGGCTATGACAATTCCCGACTGAGCACAATGGCAGTAAAGCTGAGGGGCAAGAAATACCTATTAGTCCATGGCACCTCAGATGACAATGTGCACTACCAGCAAGCCATGATCTTGGCCAAAAATCTGGAACGTCAGGACATCCTCTTCAAGCAGATCGTAAGCATTTGTCCTAAAGCACATCTTGAAATATTTCTTATCGAAAACACTATTCCAGAGCTACGCTGACGAGGATCACGGTCTGTCCAATGTGCGTCCGCACTTGTACCATTCGTTGGATCGCTTCTTTGGCGAATGCTTTGCCAGCAGTCGCCTAATGAAAAGTGCCAAGTAAATATGGCAATAACTGACACACAAACATTGCTAAAAACACAGACATTATAGACATTATAGTTGTAATTGCCGGATAATATCAAGTAATGATTAGCTGTGTTTTGAGACAATTTTTCAGCTGCTAATGGAAAAGTGAAAACATAATAAATTGGTACTTAAAAAGTAAATAGATTGCAAATTAAAAGAAAAAAAACTTTAAACAAACTAGTTAATCAGACAATTCAAATTGATATAAAGTTAAAAATGCTTAACAGAAAGATTAAAAATAACTATAAACCAACATAATGCAGGTCCAAAACTGTTATAAGATAACTTGGAACAATAATCTTTTCAAATTGCATTTTAAGACATTTTAAACTTAATGAGAAAAAGAAAAATACACAACAAATTATTTAAAATAGCTGCAATTGAGGGAAAGCATTGTTTAGCTAGTGCCTGATTATATTGCTAATATAAAACCTAATGTAGATATTGCAATTCAATTACAAATTGTGTATTCCAACACTTGCAAGCGCTCCAATTTAAGCTTACTGAACCTAGATCGGGCATTTTAATTGGTAACAAGCATCCTGTAAATTAAATACAAAAAAAAACTTATGGTAGTGTGTAATTTTTTGTAGCTTTTTAGTTTGCTACTTGTAAAAAAGTAAACAAATTGTAAATATTAAAAAAAATATAGTTGTTAAATGGCTTTTTGTATATTAGAAGACAACATTGTGTATAGGCAACCGTTACAAAGGCAAAAAACAATAAATATTTAAAATAATATCACTTAATGCGTTTTCCTAAGATTGGATATCAAATAAATCCGAATGTGAATCTAATTACCAGATTCAATTTTGGGGATTTCCCAATTCACTGACGTTTTCCACAGATTTCCAAACTAAAACTTCTCATGTATAAAATACACCTAAATGTATGCAGCACCTTTTGTTAGAGGCATGGCGTAAGTATCATTAGCTTTTAAATACTTCCCAGAAAAATAAATAAGTTGCGACTTTTAAATGGTTTTTCCGTACACAACCCGGCTCGCTTTATTGCCTTGGCCCCAAAGTCTGGGTTACATGAATATGTTCTTCTTTTTTCGTAATCCTAAGGGCCACTCTGCTTAAACACCTTTCAAACTATCATAATTGAATTAGTTCTTACATCCGTATTATGTGCCAAATTGGTTTTTCTAAATTGAAGTCAATATATCTTACAATTGATTACGATTTCTGACGTTGTTTGTTTTGATCTTCAACTGACAATAACTAATTGATTAGATCGTCAATGGTTATTTAATATGTGCAGTTACTCCTCAACTGGCAAATATTTAGTAGCGTTATTTGTATAGTACAAAAATAATCTTTATTAACCGCTAGATAATTGAATTTATTCTTCAATATTTTAATTTTACGCTGAATACTTTCAATGGAAAATATTTGTCTACCTGGTCGGAAAACTATATACAAACTGAAACAAGGTCTTCTAAAACATCTTTGCTTCTAGGGTTATTCAAAGTGGTTGTATTATATGTACACGATTTGTATTGGTTTTTCTCAAAATGTGTGCAATTAAAGAGGATCAGATTATAGAAATTCAAGAAGGGAATAACTTAAATATACAGCAGAATTTTTTGAAAAAATTGCCAAATTAAAGCTTTGTCAAATTCGATTTTTCGTTTTGCACACATTTTGGGTGTTCCAAAATTGATTAAAGAATGGCTAAAACTTATTTGGCTACGCTTAAGACTAATCTCTCTTACTGGAGATACACCTCTTGGACAACGTCGTGATGTTGCTGCTGCTGGGGATCGTGTAGGTCCTCCTGCAATTGCAGCTGATGATGCTGCTCCTCAATCGTCCCGCCATCATCGTATTCAATCAACTGATCATCCTCCGCCTGCTGATGATGATCTATGATTATATGCTCTTGATCCAGCTGATGGTGGTCCACCAGCTGGTGATCCTGGTGATACTCATGTTGCTGCTGCTGCTGGCTGTGGTGATGGTGTGACTGATGGGTGAAGACCAGTGGCGGCGGCGAAGTTGACGTGGCCATGTGCTCATGGATAGCCGATGTGCCGCTGGATGTCGATGCTGTGGTGGCTGTGTTTGTGCTCTGGTGATAGGTGGTTGCCTGCTGATTTCTAACAATATGACCGGCGGCTGTGACACTGGTCATGCTGGCGCGCTGATTTGTGCGCGTCAGGGTGACGGTCACCTCGGAGCCCAGTCCGGCGAACGAGACAGCTGGTGTGGATGGTGGCGAGGATGATGAAGCTCCTGCTGGGCCTCCTCCCCCAGTTGCTGCTGCTGCTGCCGAGGCTCTGGCCTGGAGTATCTTACGGGTGGGCAATTGGGACGTACTCTGTGTGGCTGCGGTTGCTGTTGCACCCGCACCAGCTCCCGACTGTGGCACGTAGTTAATGAGCAGGACACGCTCGCCGCTGGTTGTCTGCGCCGCATGACCGCGCAGGATGCGACGCTGCAGTGTGGACGTGGCGCCTGTTCCAGTCGCAGTCGATGATGTTGACGTTGCTGGCGTGTTGCTCCTGCTGTTGCTGCTGCTGCTGCTCAATGTTGCTGCTGTTGTGCCGCCATTGTTGCCGCTGCTGGTGTTATGTTGCTGCTGCTGATGCTGATGCTGCTGCTGTTGCCCGCTCCCGCCTCCTCCTCCTCCAGGGCCGCTGGACATATCGTTGGCTCATCATTACGTATTATTACCGCCTTTCAAAATGAAAACCTTCTTTACCAAAATGTTCTTGTTGTTGCCCTTCATGATTTCAATGATTTTGATTTGTTGTGGGATGCATGAAGGTTTAGTTTTTACACACAAATGTAGTGAATTTTATTGGTTAGATGGTGTTTTTATTTTTTTTAACGTGGCAGCGAGAAAGAGAGAAGAAAAGAACGATTTGTTAATGAATTTGGTCATGTGCAACAAAGTTTTGTAAAATGTGAAACAATGCGTGTGATGTGGTCGAGTTTTTTGCAGTGCCTAGTGCAATTAGTCACAATATGGTTTTCATTAAATTTTCTGTCTTTTAAGAGTCAACAGTCTTGCAAAGAAATCCTAAAACTAATAAAAATAATACATGCAACTCAATAATATTAAGTAAATAAACAGTTAGTAATGGCATTACAATCTACAAAATACTTTATCAAAGAAACCATCACCAAAAAAGCGTTCAACATAAAAGAAAATACTGAGGAGAAATGTGTTTAAAAGGGTTTTTTTTATTTTACTTGTTTTTTTATTTGCTTTAAATCAATTTAGATTTTATTTAAGTATGTGAGGAGACTAACAGTAACTTGACCACTTCAGGTAGATGAAATATCCCCAGGTGTTTAAATTTATACAATTAAATCATAATTCTCGGGGATATTTTTCATCTTTCTAAAACAACAAAATGTGGTCTTTATGAAAAATTTCCAACTATTAAAATTACGAAATATACATAAAAATGTTTTTGATTTAAACTTAGAGCGCATAGTACTTAAATAAAAACTATTGCAGAGAAATCAGAAAGATTGATTAATTGAGTGGTTGTTGGTGGGCAGACACGAATTTCGGGTTTTCAGAAACCCCTCTTGAGCGAACTCTTCTTTGATCAGATCAAATAGTTCTGAGCTGCTTAAGTAGCTGTTTGTAAATCAAGAATTTTAAGTCTAAGTGTATTTATATTTAACTACATTTTCTTAAGGCAAGGTGCCATCGCTCAAGGCCGAAATCTGGCCCTGAGCAAGGGAACCTTCTTTGATTGCAAGATTTTCACTGATCTGGAGGATTTCAATCTGACTAGAGATCCTCTAGCATTGGGACATTGGTTAGACTATACAAAATGGATAGTTGTGGAAGAGAAATTAGGTATGCACGTACTTTCCAATAACCATAGCGCACTTAAACGTAAAACTAGCAACAAAACTAAATTATAGGGGGCAAATCAACATTTAAAGTCGTAAAAATTGTACAACAAAATAGTAAACAACTAAATGTGCCTTTGCGGCTTTTAAAATTAATTTAGAAATTGTCTACGCATTCGGCGAGAAGGATATTTAAAGCGTTTAGCAAAACCAAAACTAATAGCTATATAGAATAGTACATAGTGGATCTAGTACGTCTTCGGTCCGATCAGAGCGTCTGTTGTGGTTGTGTTTGCTGTTGCTGCTGCTGCTGTTGTTGCTGCTGCTGCTGTTGCTGCTGCTGCTGCTGCTGCTGTTGTTGCTGCTGGAAGTCAGTCATATTCACCTGATTTAAATTGCCTATGATCTGATGGCCCTGCAGCGTCTGCACCTGGGCAATCGAAAGCGGTGCTCCGCTCTCGCTGCCATCGGCGGATTGGGCCACCAGTTGTTGCTGCTGACTGGCCGCCTGTTGCTGGGCGGCAGCCGCCGCTTGAGCGCTCGTCGTGGCCGTTGTTATGTTTCCCGAGGAGTCTATGATTTGATGATGTTGTAGCTGCTGTTGCTGCTGCTGCTGGACTTGTTGCTGCACTTGCTGCACCTGCTGCTGTTGCACTTGTCCGCCCGCCGAGCCACTCACTGCCATTGCCTGCTGTTGCTGCTGTTGTTGCTGCTGCTGCTGCTGGGCATCGGGATCCTTTTTGACCTGCACGCCCTGCAACGTGTGCAGGGATTGCACCGTCTGCACCTGCGGCACACTGCCGCTGGAGCTGAGTGCTCCGCCCGATCCCGAGGCGCTGGATCCGCTACTCGACTTTTTGCCACTGGTTGCTGCAAGGAAGGAATGGGAGTTGCTGGTGAGAAAGCTGCCGCTGCGGTTGGCCAAACTACACAGGGGATAGTAGTAAGAGTAATACAGAGCGAGAGGACGACACTACAGCAACATCGCTGGCCCAACAGAGAAACAACGCGACCTTCTAGGACTACGGCCAGGAGGAGAATGGGATAATGTGTGGTTGTGTAAATGGAAAGGTGCTACAAAAAAAATAGTACAATGTTTAATACACAAGACAAAACAAGTATTAGTATAAGTTAAATCAAAAAAGAAAGAAATGAAATCAAATTAGTTAACACAATACAAAAAAAAAAGATTTTTAAGGTAGTCACAAAAGAAACAAATCAGAAATCAGGGTTTATCCCGAGAAATAAATGTAACATTAATAATGACAAAGTCGAAATTTTTAAACGGCCAGGTTGTCAATTCTACATCCGCAAGATGTGTTCCAATCATTGAATGTTTCAAACAACTCTTTTGCAGGGAAATTCCGAGCAGAATTAATCAGGCACTGTGAGTTAGTAGCTTAGAAAGTCGACGAGCGAACAACAGTATTTTCTTGCAACTTAGAGAAACGATAATAACGAACAGCCAATTGCAATAAATTAAAGTCCTTGCCACAGGGCAGAGATTAATTTCGTTTTTGTTATATAAAAAAATATATAATATTTTATTAATTAAACAATTTGTAATATAATATTTAAAATAGAGAAACTTAAACCGATTGCGATCCTCGATTCTAATTGTACATTTAATTTTTACAACAGTTATTTGCGACACTAATTAGATTATTTAAGTAAATTAGTCGAGTATTCATTTACGTGGAGACATGCGAAATTCTCTCTTTTCTGTTTTTTATAGTTTATTTTCTCTGTATTACAATATGCAAGAAAATACTGCATAAGAAAATGTGTGTTAAATGTTAAAAGCGCAATTTGAATAAAGTTTAGCAAATTAAAAACTTACGCAGCAATTAATTATGGAAAAATTAAAAATGATACAGGAAATGAACACAAATCATTCGATCAGATCACGGGGAATTTGTTTGCTTGATTGATTGTTATTTACAAAACGTTTTCGTGTGTGTGTTTGTTATGCGAGAGTGGTATTTTTGTTTTTCATGGTTTCGTTTTTTGCTTTTGGAAATGTGGTGGATGATGGTGTCGTTGGTGCGTTGGAATGATTGAAGGCTGGGCAGGAGGCAGCTACTGCGGCTGCGGCTGTTGCTGCTGCGGCATGAAGACCTGATCGCCCACAATGTGTATGACGTTCTGCATGCCTTGCTGTTGCGCCTGCTGTTGCTGCTGCTGCCCAGTGCCGCCCCCGCCGCCGCCCTCGTGTTTGATGTATGCCTGGCCACCACCCGCTAATGTTGCCGCGGTCAAGTGCTGCTGGTGTTGCTGCTGCTGCTGCAGTTGCTGCTGCTGCTGTGGCAGCACATTTTGGGCCAGGATGGCCGGCGCCCCCGCGGCCTGCGGTACATTCGATATCACTCTCGTTGGCGTCGTACCGGATGATTGTCCTCCAGCTGATCCCGCTCCGCCTGGTCCATCACTGCCCACTGTGTTGTCGCCCTCTGCCGTCGTGTTCAGCTCCAAGCTGGAGTCTAAGGTGGTATCGTTACCGGACTTACTTTTCTTCTCCTTCTTCACGCCCGGCTTGGCAAAGTGCCGCAGCTCGAGATGGCGCCGCAAGTTCCGCGATTGACGTATGACAGCATAGCAAATGGGGCAAGTAGCAGGTTGTTCCGATTGCGACCGCGATCGTGGTTCTAAGAACGGGGAAAAGAAAGTACTTTAGCATCAGGAAATACTTTTTAAATCACTGCTGGCTCTGATAAAGTGATAGAAGCTAAAACCATAACTCAAAAGTATGAATTCGCATTAAAAATGAATCAAATCACTTATATCTTATCTTATCACTTTATAGCAGCCTTGTATAAACCTCAGCTACAACTCACTTTCTGCTCCGGGTGGATGTTTAGCGCGTTTGGCCTTTGGCGTGGATGAACCGCCACTCGTATTGACGCCGGATGAGCCAGTTGCTCCCTGTGCCGTTGTGATCTCGCCAGTTGCCGCATTGGCCGACGTTACCGGTATCATGTTGTTGGGGTCCATGGTCACAATAGTCTCTACCTTTTGTCCTTCGCTTTTGATGATCGGCGTGGATGAAAGCAGCTGGCCCTCGGCTCCATTTTCGCCGAGCACCTGTTGCACTGATCCCGAGCCGTGCGATGAAGTCGGTGTGCCCAAAATCGTGTCCATTCCTTCAACTTTGCTTATTTTCGGTGCCGTTGCTGCATTACCGAATAAACGAAATATAGAAAACTTGCTAATAAGATAGCTTTTTTAACTTACGTGACTTTTTATTGACGCGCGGTTTGCGCTTGCGTGCCGGGAGGAATGCCTGAATCACTGCCTGGTCATGTTTAGCCGCGTCCGTGGTCACAATGGTCTGCTGTTGTCCTGCTGCGTTGGTCTGGGTCGTTGCCTGGAGGATCTGGCCCTGGTGATGGATGTCCTCCACCACCTGGGCGTGCACCGTTTGCTGTGGGGCCGTGGCGATCGTGGCTATCAGTTGGTCCTGGTCGTGGTGTTGCGGAATCATGTGTTGCAGCTGAATCGAATGGGTGGTGTAGTCGTCCTTGGTCACTGTCTGCGGGGCCAGTCCCTGGATGTTGAGGCACTGGGCGGCCTGCAGCAGCGACGGCAGCTGGGCGTGATCCACGCTCACCTCGCCGCGGTACACGAACTCCAGCAACGCCTCCAGATCGTTCGCATTCACGCCGGCCAACATAACCACTGGGTGCTTGCATGGTGTATTCTGAAGAGGAAGGAAATAATTGATAAGTAAGTAAATAATGAAAGTTACAATATAATACTATAGGAATGTAGTTTATAAAATATCTCTAGAATAATCGCTATGAATAATAAAATAATAAAAGCTATTTCTTCGTCACCGCTTAAAATGCAAAAAATATTTAAAAATAGTCATAGGATGATGACATGGTAAAAAACTTAAGTAGGTTCTTGATTTCCCCATTTTTACAGATAAAGAAGTATACTAATATGAAATGTATATACAATATAAGCAAAATGTCCAAGCTAAGCATTAGTTTTAAGTTCTATTATTACTATATCCTCAGAAATAACCATTTTATTCAGGGATTTTCCTTATCTATGTAATCTATGCTCAAACCCGGCTTGTTATGGTTAATACAGTGGAACAGAAAGTATCTTCATCACCCCTTCCATGGCGAAACCTTAGCCAACTTGGAACGTTAAGAGATTCTTCTTACGACTCTTTCCACGGCTTTAACTTAATCCTAGAGAGTTCCGTTTGTTTGGCGACTTTCTCACATTTTTGGCGGAGCGTCAATTGAGAGGCCCGTCCGTCCGTCGGCCAAGCCAAACAAAAACAATAACAATAACAGACGGACGGAGATGGAAATAATGGAAACTCGCGGCGCGGCGCGGCGCTCACACTCATGCACGTGTCGTCCACTCCCGCTCACACCGCACTCTCCACCGCTCACGCACACTGGCATGGGTGAAAAGACAACCGGCTTTTACTTTTGCGCGCTCTGCACATTCTGCAGCAGGATTTTGAGGAGATTTCGAGATGCTGAAAAAGAAAACAGAGCAGTGCTCAAAGAAAGAGCGCTTAGCAGCTCTCCCGCTCCCGCTCCCTCTTCCTCTCGCGCTCTGGACATTTAATTAGCAAGCGGTGCTCACAAACCACCCTCCCCTTCATCGCCTCTCGCCACCCTCCCCACCCAATGACAATCTCTTCAAATGAATGTCATATCCCCTCTCCCTCACATGACGCTCTTTGAACTCTACACCACCCGTCGACGTCTCAGCACGCTCATCGATTTTTTCTGAGTTGCATTCTGGGCCACGGAAGTGGTGGTGGGAGCCAGAGAGGGAAAGGGAGCCAGAGCAGCAAAGAGCGGCCGCCATGTGTTTTGGCGTGCGTGTGTGAGTGTAACGAGATCAGTACATCTTGTACATTTCGGACTCTTGCAGAGTTCACAGCCGCATTTTTTCCCATTCTTTGACATTTCCCCAACGTCGGCTCTGAGCGGTGTTTTTAAAAATTACGCTCTGTTTACTTTTTTCCCGGCGGAGAGGAGAGGAGAGGAGCGGAGCGGAGTGCTGAGAGGGGGAACGGAGCGGAGCGGAGAGGAGAGAAGAGGCTCTGCCGGCGTCGCATCAGGTGTTTTCATTCCGCTGGCCGCGCTCTGTTTTGGTCAGCATTTCCATTTCGATGGGGCCACGCATTCGAGACGGTCTGAGCTTCGCACTTTGGCGCACACTTCGCACAATCGATAGAACGGGCGCAAGAAACCCCAAGGTAAAGTGCAAATGCAAATGAATAGCTCAAAAAAAGTACAGTATCGCTAATGGGACGCAAAGCAGCTCCAAGCGAAAGTGCGCCCCCTGATATGAAATGTTTCAATTTCTTCGAACACGGGACGCTTTCGATAAGATAGAAAAGTGTGGCACACAGTTTGCTTTAACTTGAACCCATACGGACAAATGAACTCCAGAAACTAAAATGAACTCTTTTTTTTACCATCCTAAAGTAGATAAGCCTATTTTAGTTTTATTATTTAAAATCTAGTCGTAACTTTCTTTGGGTTTTCAGTAATTGAAGAGGGATTGACACATACAGCTGTTTCATCCTCATCATAAATGTTTAATTTTAGCAGTTTCTAAATGTTTCTTCATTCGATTTTCTTTTCTGATTTTTTTGTTTTATTATATGGTTTCTTATATATATTCTATTTATAGTGTATAAATAAAAAAAAAACTTGTAGTATTATATTTAACTCTCCAAATAATTTATATAGCTGTATCATAAAGATAGTCTAGTTTTGTAAACTTTTCTATCTGTAATAATAATATTTTTATTTTAATATACATCGTCGCACCCACTGTTCAAAGTTCCCCCTTAGCTAGTGCCAACTGTACAGTTCTGCCTGCGGAAAAAAGAGGTCGCGCTCGTGTGCACCCGACAACAACAACGGGCAGCAAGAACCAAAAGGCAAGAAAGCTCCAACGAGCCAGCAGCAACAACTACAATAGTTGCCGCGCTGCTTTTTGGCGCTCTCGTTTGCACTCGCTCTAACACATGCGGACTGAAAGTTGGCGCAGCAGCTTTTGCCGCTCCCCCTCTCCTTCCCACCCCCGGGGGCCACCCACTTTTTTTCAACCGACCAACTGGTTCTCTCGCTCTCTCCCTCTCCCTCTGCGCTCGGCCTCTTACTCACTCTCTCTCTCTCTCTCCCTCGCTCTCTGGTGAACTTTGCAACAAGAAAATAATGATTCGATGGGGGAGGCAGTGGGGGGGCGCAGCCACTCATTCAACTCAATTGACAGTGGAAAACTTGCACAGAAATCTCTAGACAACTTTTGGAGCGGAGCGTAAATCTGCGATACATGTGTATATTTGTGTGTGTAAGTTTCTCTGCGCTCCACATATTAACCTATTTCTGCGATTGGATTTCTCTGTTTACAAACTGTACGCCACGTTTGAGGTTATGTGCGGGGCCACAGAACTCTCTTTTCCAAAGGGGGGGGGCGGCTTAAGTAGTGCTAATACTGTTAATTTGGGGCACTCACCTTGAGCAAGTCCAGTAGAAAGGGGGAGGCGGCGCACAGGACTATCTTGTGGGCGGGAAAACTCCGCCCGCCGGCGGCCAGCGTGCAGTCGACGAGGTCGCCATGGCAGCGCAACAATTGGATGGCCGATACGAGGCTGGTGCCGTAATCGCCCCAGGTGAGCGAATACAGCGAATTCATTGGCAGCGACATCAAAGCCGTCGCGTCCAAATCCAACAGTTGTTGTTCCTCCCCAGCGTTGCTAGCGTATTCGCTGCTGTTTGTCTCCAACACGACGATTTAATGTAACACGGTTCCGGCGGAAAAATTCTCTTCAAGCTGGGATTTTTCGCAAAAAATCCCCCTTCTGCTCCTCCCACCGCTTCACTGCTGCTACGCCACTGCTTTTTCCAAACTCCCTGCGCTTCTTCTTCTTCTTCCCACTGCTGGTTAGCGCGCGCTGCTTTCTCGAAACTGAAATGTGAGAAAAGAGTACAAATGTTGGTTATTAGCTCTCACTCTCTCTCCGTCCCTGTCGCTCTCCCGCTCTCGCACTCTTTTCGGGGGCACAGAGCGCGCGAGAGCGAGACAACGCATGTGTGTAGGCTGCTGCTCACAGGAATTTTGTTGTTGGCGGAGCGAAGACTTTTTCACAAGGCGCCAGGGGGAGGGGGGATGGCATAAAATATTTGTTTCAAAATTCGTTGCTGCCAACCGAAAATCACACAAAAATAGCGCGCCACATTTAAAAACGCCAAGAGCACACACACAGGCGCGCACACAAACGCAGACAGGACAGACACATACGCTCGGTCACATTTTTTTTTCTCAACACACAGTACAGTCAAGCCATGAGACACGCATTTGATTTGGTTTTTTCGTTTCGTTGCTCAGTTTTTCCCGTTTTATAATCAATCCGTGTGTGTGCCTCTAGATTTTGTTATTGTTTTCCCCGCTCGCGGAGCGCACTTTTTCGTGTTGTTTTGCTGGCTGCTTTTCGGTTGGGTTTGTGAAATTATCTTCTCACCGGAGCGCAAAAGAAAATTTCAATGCTGTGGCGCTGTGGGTGACTGTGCCTTCTCTTTCTCTTGGCCGTACGCTTTTTTCTCCTGCTGTTCGCCGTTTGTCCGCTCGCCAACGTTGGATAACTCGAACTGAGACTGAGTAAATGGCTTCGATCGAATTTCGCTGCTCCGGCGCTGCCAGCGCGGCCAGTTTTTCAGTTCTCTACACGGGGGAGAAAATACGTTTTCTGGTGGTTGCTTTTGCGCCCGTGTGCGTGCGTCGGTGTGGCCGTCTGTTCGTGCGTGGTGGTGCTGGTGCTGGTGGTGGTGGTGGCGAGAGAACTGGCCTGGCAACGCTCTTCGAGGTACAGTTGTCGAGCGGCATTGCCAGATGGAGCGCAGGAAGAGTATTTTTAGGCAGGGAGAGGAGAGCACGGCGGCGAGGCAAAAAGGTCGGCCAGATAGTAAACAAAACTATAAAAGGTGGTAAATATTGAATAATGGAGATATTCTGGGCCGACACCACGGGCCCAGAACACATGTGCCTTGCCGCCGGGCGGACGGATTCTGTGCGCGATAGCAAGGGTCAGGGGGTCCCAGAACTACTGCATCCGGGAGCAAGCCACTCGAAATTTGGCCTATCCAGGGCAATCTAATTTATGCGATTGTATAGCTTAGTGATACGAACTAAAAGAAATGCTAAAAATAGCTAGCGTACGAGACCTTCTAATAGAAATTCAAAATAAAACTACAGATAAGAAAGTTCCAGCGGGTAAAGACCCGGAATTTAAAATTCAAAAGGTACCAAAAGTCATAAAAAAAAAGCGCCCCATAGTAAATGTAGTGGTTTGAAGTCCAAACTACTTAGTTTTTGGCGTACTACCAACAATCTAAAGATGGTTTGTTCAGGCTAGGCGATAAGAATCGCTCAAGAGATAGATAACACACCATGTATTTGCCGCTTTTACTAATCAATGCATACTATTTTTTTAGAAAGGTGTAATAGGAGCAAAGTTTTGGATGAAAACAGACAAAAACTTGATTTGGAACCGATTTAAATGGTTCTTATCCTGCAAATTGGGAGTACTGGTTCCGAAATATCAACAGATCCTGCGAAAATAATAACAACTTGTAGAAAGCCGGCTCGCTCTTACGCTCTACATTCTCTTTTCTCTGCTTCCGACTCTTTTCTCTCCTCGCCAATCACCTGTTACTTTCGACACATCTCAGAGACCCAGAATCTACGGGGTAACAACATATAGCCACTTGCATTCTCATATGCAGATCAAGTCCCGCTTAAGAGCGGAGAGACCCCCGCGATAGGGAAGTTGGTCGAAATCCAAGCCGAGGGAGAGGAGAGGAATAGTGCCAGTTCTATCCAACGCTCAGAGAAGAAAGTAACATAATGTGAGCGAGTGGCCGAATTTTTAAGATTACAATTTTCTCTGTTTTGATGCTGCTGGGGGTCGGGGGAGAGGACCATGAGAAATGCCGTTCGAAAGGCCCCTTTAAAGTTCCAATCGGCGTTAAAGCAGTGAGCATGTTTCACAGCTGGCAATGTCGACCAGCGGAGCATGGCGCGAGAGGGAGAGCGCGAGCACGAGGCGGGGGGTGTTGGTGGGTGACAAGGCGGATGGGTGGAGGTTGGGGTGGGGGAATGGAAGGCAGCGGAATGAGCGCGAACCAAGTACAGTGGGATGGAATCTTCTAAAAAGTGGCAACAATGGAGTAGAAAAATTAAAATTTTAAAAATTTTTAAATTTAAACATATAAAAAAATAAAATGTTAAAAGAAAAGAGATCAAGAGTTAATGGCTTTGAGTCACCACGTTCGTTTAGTGAGTGTACTCCCTGCAATATTTTAAATATTATAAGAAATTTCTTTAAAAACACTACAAATAAAAAATTATTAAAATATATCACTGTAGCTGAATAATGTCAAGAGAAAAAGTGACCAATTCGCCCCACTGTGCGACAACCCGACTATATGAAATTCGAACGGCGTGGCACGACTTTTGCCTGGCCTTCCCCGCCGCTCCTTATCACAGTTGTTGCTTCTATTAAAAAAACTGAATATACTTGAAACGAACGCAAAACATGAAGAATTCAGCACAAATTTGTTGAACACAAATAAGCAAATGTGTGCGACGTATTTGCCTATCGCTGTTGCGTGCCTGGGCTCCGCCGTTTCGTGGGGGCCCATTGGGTTATAGCCTCATTCTGTATCACTAATTAATTTGTCAAAACTTTACAGACTCTTTGTTCCCGCCTAAAAACTGGAACTGCGGCCCCCTAACCGGGTGGCGAGCAACATCTCCTCGAGTTGGATGTCGTGGTCATAATAAACCGATTTTTACCATGTCTACTGTGCACATTTTCCAACTGTGAGTGGGAGAAACGGTTTCGGGCGCTGCTCCTGCCGCTCAGAGCGAGGCGGAGACGCGTGGAGAGGCCGCCAGAGAGGAGAAGAGGGGCCGCGGGGGCGGGGGCGGGGGCGGAGCGGGAGCAACGTGTCTCTGGCATTGTATCCGATTTCCTCTAAAAAAATAAACCCAATTCGGCGCCAAAAACAGGCTCGTGCTCACGGAAATCCCACTCTCTCCCGCTCAATCTTAAAAAATAGAATCTTTGGAGCAAAAATATGTGCTACACTGGAAAAACATGATACGTAGATCTTCCAGGAAAAAAAATACAATCATCTTTATACAATGTTATAGTTGAGGAATCTTGGTGAAATATTCGACTATCCCCTGAATTACCTTTTATTTTTTCACTTGCTGGGATTGCACCACGCTACAGTTTGGTACTGGATGCCATCGTCGTCCTCCTTCTCGTAGGCAAAAACGCAGCTCTTATTCACAATCACCGACAGACGAACTTTGGCCACCAGCTCCAAGGGCTTAATTGCTGGTTTCTCGAGCACAATCACTATGTGTGAGGCGTGGTAGATCAGGGGATCACCCGGGTAAACCAGAAAGTCCGCTCCGAATGCGTCACCGGAGGTTACGAACTTTCCCCGCCGCCAAAGATCTCTGAAAACGCGGTAGTTCAGGCAGCTAATGTCGACTAGAGCTCCAGTAACTATTTGCGCAGCTGTGGGATGTATTGAATCTTTTAGAATTTTTCTATCAAGAGATATTACTTGTTTTATACCTACAGTGGTTTCTAAGGTGTTCACAGGGCACCTCCACCAAGGCATTTTGAGGATCGAATTTAAAGCTGTCCGACATTTCCTTCAGTACTTCATCGGCTGTAAGAGCTGCAGCTAAAAGGGGGATAATATCGATTAGTTTTAATAAAAAGGGGAATAAAATGTTGTTAAATTTAATACATTTTGGGGTAAACATGTAGTATACCATATATATATTTCTATTTTGATAGTAATAGTACTTACCCATTTCGGTTTTACCCTGTTTAAGCAGCTTTTTCCGCTTTCCGGTCAGGATATTTTCCATATATCTTTCGGTTTCCCTTAGCTTTTCGGTCTTAAGGGCTTCTTCCTGTCCTAGTAATCGGGATTCGAACTCTGCCTTGTTCTTTTCCACTTTCTCTGCTGTTGGTTTCGCCTTCAAGTCCCGAGATTTATCCACTAACTTGGCTATATTCTCGTCCAATAATAACTGGGTTTCGAATTTGTTCAGTTCCACGGGAAGAGCTGCAGGGAGAAGAAAATATATAATTGATATATAAACTAACTTAATTATACTTTTATAGGCAAAGACTCACTGGACTGATTGGGACTCCAGCCCTTGGTGTTCGCAGTGCCCACTGGAGCACCCATTATGCGGTGTTTGCTCCGCAGTTCCATATAATCTGAAAGAAAAGTTGATTTTGGCTCAATACTCTTTTCTTAGACAATTAGCTTACCATCCGCATTGAAAACAAAGCCGGTGCCGTTTAACAAAGTTAAATACATTTTTGCAATCTTTTGTTGTCAATATAGCGGCTAGCGATGGGAGAATTTTTGGTACCTGTTGTTGGCTTAACAGACGTCAGTTGATGTTACAACCAGAGATGCCTTATGGGGGATATAACGGAAAATTACCTTTCAAATTTATTAAAATAATATGTATATACTGTTTGTTATAAAATTCTAATTAAAGTGTACATTTATTAAAATATAATTTTTATTTAGTTTTTTGTCCTAGGAATTCCATTTATGCTTTAATTAAAACTTATTTTCGCTGTTTAATACGGATAACAGGGACTGTTAGCCCTAACAGAGAAGTGTGACCATGGCAACAAGCGGCGACTGTCTGGCAACCCTCGCACCGATAACGATTGCTGGCCAGCCTGCTGTTGTTTTTGCTCGGGTCGGGGCGTTAAAACCAATTTCCCCGCTGTATTTTGCATTAAACAATAGCCAAGCGAAGCAACCGCGCGCTGCTGCAATAGTTTACATCACTTGCATTTACATAACGCACCAACGCACGCGGCGGGCCCACGAAAAGATGTAAAACCAGCGAAAAACGCGTGCGAAATCGAAAGACAGGCAGCACCTGAAAAGGGGAAAAACTTCGAATTGGCAATCCATAGATGGCATAAACGCAGGCCACTGCACTCAATTGGTTCCTATTTAAGTGCTTATTAATTAGTTAATTCGTTTACTCGCCCATTCGAGCTGCAACCGAGTGTGAGTAAATAAGGGTGTGCGGGGTGGGTGTGTGCCTGGGCGTGTGTATGTGCGTGGGTGCGAACTTTCGGGTGTTTCTGTTTACTTACCTATTTATCTGTTTATCTTTTTTACCCATTGTTTACTGTTTGCCTTCGTCCATGTACGCTAAACTGAGTGCGAAAATTAATACCCCGCATTGTTAACGCTCGCACATTGCCGAAAAAGCGGTCTTCCGCCTCGAATAACTGATACCCGGTTAAAGGGTATAGGGTATAAGCAAAAGAAGAGGGTTCCAAAATGGGACTTATAAGAAATTGCATTCTGGAATTGTTAATCAACATCAGAACTGTCCCTTCTTTAGGACCATTAATCTCAAAGAAAATATTAATTATTATATTTAAGATTTGATATACGTCTGAATTTATTTTGAGATAATTTAAGGTTGATACCTTTACAAAAGTTGTATTCTTTTTTGCTTTCTAAAAACACATTCAACTTTTGAAATCCAGATATTTATAGTCATTTTATACCCACATATCATCATACCTTACGTACCATATACCATATTGTTTAAAAATAAATAATTATAAAACGTAAAAATATATAAATTATTAACAGAAAATAATAACGAAAACAGATAATCTTTAAATTATATTTCTCTACTAATCCTTGAAATACTGCCGTACCATTTCGGCAAATGGGCTATAAGACATACTTTGGATACTCCTTAGGGTATATTATAGAAAAATCCTGTGAACAATGGTCTCCAATTAATCTGATTAATAATTAATAACGTATAAAAGTAGATCCCGAGGGGATGCCAGCCCTACACAACCGTCAAGTGCTAAGAATACCCCACTTTCGCACTGCCAGACCCCAACTATTCCAATTAACAATCAGTAAACAGCGTTTCTCCACTTTCAGACCCACCGATACCGATCGAACTTTTGGCGGCGAGGAGGAGAACAAAGCTTTCCGGGGTCTTGGCCATGTAAGTCTAGGTCTACTGCCTGCCAACGTCTCGAGTGCACAGCACATAACAATTATTATTATTCTATACTCACGGCCAGGTCATGTGGCGAGAATTGCGACAGCTGCCACCACCGACGACGTCGTTAATCCAACTCGGGTAAGGCAAAAGGCATCTACAAAGCCCGTTAAACGTTGCGACCTTCAAATCCCTCACCCTGTGGGCCACCCCACCCTGGCACACTCTAAAAAGAACAATAAATTAGCAAGTACACTTGTGTTTCATAGAAAAACATGCCCAAAAACTACTAACACTGGCCTGTATTTATAGTTATAGACCATTTTTCAAATAACGCAAGGTTTTTAGCTCATTTAAAAATATTTATGACAGAAAAAATCAAAAATAAGCACTTAAAAGAGAGAATATTTAAATTTATTAAGTACAAATGATAACTTAACACTTAACCCTGATCTGTTCTAATTTTTTGGGTTAGTTATTGTTAAGATATCATATAAAAATTGAAAATTCCATTGCTTTTTGTATTATTATGAAACTATTACTTATTTTATTTAGAATGTCGTATAACATTATTATGTTATTTGTATTATTAAATCACTTAAATTTTATCAAAAGCATATACTAACCTTTTGTTAATCACCTATTTCTTCACGTGTAAAAACCCAATGTTTCTATTGCAGCGCCTGCATTAGTCATAGGAGGGATGAGGATGACAGCCGGCCCCAGGGAACGGCGCCAGCAGAACGAACCAGAGACCGAGCCAGAACCAAAAGCCAACCCAGCGGCGGAAGCCAAGCAGCCCCAAGGCAAACAGTTAGCTAATTAATACACCAGCCAGCGAAGGAATCCGGGGAGCGGGCAAGATGTTCAAGATTAGGCAGCGCAACTGCATGCTGATAGTGACGGCCCTGGTGCTGGCGCCCTGCATCGTGATCCTGATGGTGATGGGACCCGAGCTATCCACCGAACAGTCGCTGACCCAGCGCCTGGCCGAGTGCCATATGCGGCTGCAGTACTTGGAGTCCATGTACCGTGCCCGCCAGGAGGATGTGGCGCTGCTCTCCCAGTACCTGGGCCAGTTGCAGAGTGTCAATGGGACGGGGGCCAGTGCCCCTCCGCCGCCGCCTCTGCCAGTGGCCAATCTGCTGGACGGACTGAGCCCCGAGGCCAGGCAATTGCTGAGGAATGCATCGCACTTCAGTAAAGGTGGCGGGGCCAATGGTTCGATGGCCAGGAGTCAGAACATAAGACTCCCGAATGCCTATCACTTTCTGCCGCATCTGCTGGACGATGCAGGCTCGCTGCGACCGGCTTACCTGCAAAGCAAGGGTCGCTCGGATGTCAGCATTGTTCTGGGTGTGCCCACCGTGCGGAGGGAGAAGCAATCCTATCTCCTCGGAACCCTCCACAATCTCATCGAGAACATGAACGACGAGGAGCAGAACGAGACACTGATCATTGTCTATATTGGGGAAACGGATCTGGACTCGGTGCAACTGATTGCCCGGCAAATCGAGACCAGTTTTGAGCAGTACGTGGATAGTGGACTGATTGATATAATAGCGCCGGCTCCCAGCTACTATCCGAACTTCGAGAGACTCCGCATCACCCTGAACGATCCTTTGGAGCGCGTCAAATGGCGCAGCAAGCAGAATCTGGACTTTGCCTACCTGATGGCCTACGCGCATTCGAAGGGCACCTTCTACGTTCAACTGGAGGATGATATACTGACCAAGCGGCAGTTCATCACCACCATGAAGAAATTCGCCTTGATCAAGAGCGCCCTGACCAAACCCGATCAGCCGGCCTGGTTTGTGTTGGACTTCTGTCAGCTGGGCTTCATTGGCAAGATGTTCAAGAGTGCGGAGCTGCCCTACCTGATCACATATTTCCAAATGTTCTACAATGACAAGCCCGTGGACTGGCTGCTCACCTATTTTATTGAGTCCAAGGTGTGTCGCACGGACAAGGATCAGAAGCATTGCAATGCAGAAAAGGCAAAGTACTGGCAGCACTTTCGAAAGTCGCTGTTCCAACACATTGGCACCAGTTCTTCGCTGAAGGGCAAGGTGCAAAAGCTCAAGGACAAGCAGTTTGGCAGCAAGGTGCCGCAGTACTATGCCCACACACACAATCCACCGGCTGTGGTTAAGTCCAACATTGCTCCCTACAAGAACTATCTATTGAAGCGAGCCTATAGAGGTGAATCCTACTTCTGGGGCTTGCTGCCACAGCCCGGGGACTTGGTGCAGATCGTATTCGAGCGGCCCACGCAGCTGAAGCACTACCTCTTCCGGAGTGGCAACTCGGAGCATCCGTCGGATAGGTTCTACAACACCACGGTGGAGTTGCTGCCGGCGGACACGCTGAGCGAGAATTCCTCTGTGTGGAGCAACTACAACACCACCACGGATGGCTATCTGGTAGTGGGTTCGTTCGACAGTCTGGGCTTGGCCGAGGGTCTGCTGGATGCCAAGATTGGGGCCATCAAGGAGCTGCGCCTCCACGTGCACAGTGACAGCGAGAACTGGGCGTTGCTCAGCGAGATTGAACTGCAGGAGTGGGGCAGCGACCCGAAATCGGAGGCGAATGCGGCAAAGCCACGCTTTGTGGCGGGCAGCTGATTGCTACATCGCCACCGCCAGCGACAGGACTGGGAGGAATAGAAGCAGAAATCCGGAAAATCCCGTCCGCCTCCTCCAGTTAATGTCCAATTTAAACCTCATCCACAATTTGTCTATATCTGTTGGGATCGTGTCGATTTCGTTGCGAAAAAGTCTTGGGAGCAAAAAGTTGTCTTTAACTAATTGCGTGAGAAACTTACAAGAATATTTAATAGGCTATCCCCAGGCTTTTTCATGTTTTTTGCATTGAAACAAATCGGCCCGTCCTAATATCTGTACATCTGTGTGTATATTTTTCGAACGATGCTTTTACCCTCAATTATCTCGATGTGTAAATAATCCCCCAGTACGTAACTCTCTCGCTCTCCTAACTGTAAGTGATTATCCCCAACTTCGAGACTTTGGCTTGACGGCAGACCAATAATATGGCCTCTTATCCCCAGAACCAATTTGTTAGGGTTTCTTTAACTTAAGCGTTATTAAACTCGGCCATATCATGGGCCCGTCGTCGGCTAGGAGTCTTACTTAGTCCCAAGCTATCAGTGTATTTTTTCACATGGATTTGATATATGTACTCCAAGTGCCCCTTCCATTTTTTCATGGTGGTAAAATCTATTGATAAATATTGTGCTGATCAAGTTGTGGGCTATGTAACTGAATCCTTTCTCACTCGAATATTATTATTTTTTTGATTATTTCGCTTTAGCTTTAAGTGTTAACCTCATTTTATCGGCAGCCGAAAAGCAACATTCCAATTTATTTTGTTTTCACTTGCTGAACGATCACGTGATCAAGTATCTCGAACTCGCTGAAATCTTATCGATCAAATAGGCAAAATAAGATACAATCGAACATTGTTGTACAACTAAGTTTAACCACTGTATTAATTGGTTAGAAGTATTCCTCTACTCTAATAATTTATGTTAATTTTATGAATTCATCCAGCATGCTTAAATCAGTTATATACAGCCAACTCCTTGAACATGAAGCCATAACCACATAAATATAATATGCATTGACATAAACATTGAAGCATAAACTAACGAAACGATTTTTAGCATTGTTGCTTTTTTACTGTGATTTGTTAATAATTTTTGCATAACAATGAATGAAACGAAAACCTAAATTATATACACACTTAAATATAAACTAAACATCGCTGATTAGCTGTTCTAGAACGAAATTCCAAATGAAAGACATACTTTTTTTTTATATATACAACAAAATTAAAGATTGGTTTAACTAATTGGAAACGCCAAATTTTTTGATAGACTATGAGAAAACTGCAAACGAAGAAACAAGAACCAGACGATTGTTTAAACTTGGTTCCTGTTGAGTAACGAGAATTGTAATATATAGTGGCATATATTCGTAGCCTAAGTTCGATGCCCAGTAAACCCACTTCGTTTCGTATGCCGCTATGTAAAATGAAACAAATATTGTAGACTGCTTTCGATAAACTGAACTAATTAAACAAATGTTTTGCATATACTTACTGTTTGCATAATCGTGCGTACATGAATATATTTTTATATATCCCTGTGTTGTGTGTGCGGCAACTAGGCTACTGGCAACTGGCAACTGGCAACAATAATTCACAGCACTCGCTCTCCCCGAAACACTAATTTTGCCAAATTGCAACCAATTAACAAGCAACAATAATAGTTGATAGTGATCAAACTGAATTATACATTAGCCGGCATTATGGCATTATAGGCTTCCCCATCCACAACGATTGTAGCTGAATTATTACAAATTACTTTTACAATATTCGTAAGCCGTTGGGACAACTCAAAACTTAATCGCGATCAAACAAGAACAAACAAATATGCGTGTAATGTGTGTATAAGCTTAATAAATAATTCAAATACTTGAAATGGAAATTAAGAATACATCTTTGATTTTATAGTTTGATAGGTTACATTATAGTATTTCTCTTTTCTATGATTTAATTGTACATAAAATAGTTCCCTTAAAGGTTCCCAATTCAAGAAACTAAAGCATCTAGAATTATCACTGCCAGCATTATAAACTTTCCCCACATTTGGCCACAAGATCCGTTGGATGCCCAAAGGAATCTTCGAAACCAAGTCAGGCTTTCGGGCTCCTCCCTTATGTAGTAGTACATGTAATTTAAAGGCATCTCGTCGCCATTCTCATCCTTATCGTCGACCCGCAGCACAGTGTGGCTCATCACGAATCCACATTGTTCGGTGGACGAGCTGTTGACCAACAAGGTGGGCGACCCCTTCACCAGCTCCACATTGAACTCGGCCAGATTTTCCTCCGTCTCCTTGGCATTACGTATGCGGATCTGCGTCTTCTTGTACTGGTTCTTGATCAGATACCTTATCATCTTGGGCATCTGCGGCATATAGATCCAAATGAAGGTTTCGCCCGCTTGCAGCTTGGGATTCTGCTTTAGGAGCGAGTTCCGGTGCGAGGCGATCAGATTGAGGGGCTGGCGCAGGTGAAGCATGCGCTGCCTGCCCAGATTCTGGTTGAATAGGCCATCCTTGCGGTTCTGCCTCTTCTCTGCCAGCGAGGACATGGCGCCCATGTGCTGGAACTGCGATTGGGCAGCGCGAAGTAAGCGGGCCTCAAAGTCCCTCTGACAATCCGGATGAGCGATGCTATCCCAGCGGCAGCTCTGCAGGGTCACAAAACTCTGGAGCAGCCAGTCAATGGGTTGGTCATTGTGGAACAACTGCAGGTAGGTCACAAAGGATTCCAGAACGGCGGCGGGAAAGAGCTTGCCGATGAAGCCCAGGTCGCTGAAGCTCATCACAATCCAGTCGGGCTGGTGGGCAAACCGAAAGTTGCCGTGCAGCAGGGCAAACTTGTGGATGTAGTCCATGAATCCCTCGTTCGCCAACACATCGTCCTCCAGTTGCAGGTAGTACGAGCCCTTCGTCCTGGCATAGGACATAAGGTATATGTAGTCCAGGTTCTGCTTGGTTCTCCAACGAACCCTCTGCGGATCGTCGTGCAGGGTGATGTGCAGCCTGGAGAAGTTCGGGTAGTAATTCAATGGCGGAGCAATCACATCGATGAGACCCGCTCGCATATGCCTCGAGTGATTCGCGCTCAATTCCTTCACTATGAACTTGGCAAACTGCAGCCTGGTTTCACCCACATAGATCACAATCAGGCTGCTGTCGCGCTGCTCCGGGGTCATCCGTCGGATCAGGAAGTTGACCGTTTGGAGCACATAGTTTCGCCTGGGTCGCAGTACAGTTGGCACTCCAATCACGAACTTAACTCCGCTCCTACCGCCGCTAAAGCGAAATCGGGGCTGCACCTCTGGACCTCTTCCCTGATATCTCTGGTCGGATTCTGTTGTCTTTCTCAATTCTTTTGTGTGATTTTTCCGATTTTTGGGTTCCAACGGCTCGATGTGGTTTATATCCATGCCAAAGAACAGCAGGGCACTTAATATATAGGTAATAACTAAAAGACCTGGCAAGCAAGTCTTCCAACGGATGGTAATCACCTTCATGATTGTTCTCTCTCTGTGCTGACACTTTTCACCAGGAATGCTTTGTTTTGTATGTACTTTATTAAATGTTTAATTGATATACAATATACTCGGGTAGAGTGGTTTGAAACGCTTGACAATATCCCAATAACATCACGATTCGGTTCGCTTCGAAATCCACTTCATATAACATTTGAAAGAGTCGATTATGATAAAGATTAAAAAAATGATTTCGATATCCCTTTAAATACTTTTCTCTTGCCTTAAATTGTTTGAAACAATGTCAGATCGCTTGGAAATAGGTTTGCACAATTAAATAGTTGTATAAATACTCGATTTGATTATAAATATATCTTTAGTTAACTGCCGCGATTGGTTGGTTCAGTTCAGTCGTTTATTTCAGCTTCCAAAGTGCATCCAGTTCGTTGAGCGGATCCTTGGTCTCCTGCTGCTCCTTGGCGGTCACCTGCGGAGCCATCTTCATTTGATATGAGGTCATTATGCCACCTGCAGGTTACATTTTGTTGAAAAGAGGGTAAACTCATGGCCATTTATAAGTTCTTACGCTTGTTGAGGACATTGTGAGCATTGCAAAGCACGATTTGCATGGACTGTTCCAGGATGGCCGAATCCCTCAGGGAATTTTGACGCTGTGCACAGATGCGCGACCAAACATCAACCGTATCTAAAGGTGATACATGAATGTTAACCAAGTTATATAAAACAAATCCTAACTAAAGTTCACTCACTAAGCAGAATTGGCTGTTTGTTCTGGGTGGCTATGATGGCACACACACCAATGGCCACCAGTTCGGAACGCTCGGAGCCGGTTAAGCAGTTCAAAATGAGCGGTGAGTTGGGAGCGTTAGCCGCCTGGCAGCGATGTCGATGGGTATCCAACGCATTTTCAGCCACTCCCAAGAGCTGAGCGGGTGCTCTGTAAAATGTTATTTTAAATACATTATATTTATGAGGGTTCCTCAACTAAGTTACCCCTTGGTCCACTGCTTTAGCTGCAGAAGAGACAGGTCCAGCACGGCATCTGCTCCATGCATGGATAACTTGAGTTGGTACTCGGAGCAGTGGCTAAGTTGCTGCAGTTTCACACAGGTCACAGTGTAATCATCGTAGTGAGTGGTCTGATCCAGTGATTGAGGCCAGTAGGGGTCAAAAAGCTGTGCATTTAATATAAAATAATTAAATTGAAAATTTAAAGAATATTTTTATAATATTACCTCGCTTGTGGTATGCAGACAAACCACGGTGCGCGGCTTTTCTGACCAGATCATGGACCAGAAATCGTTGATGGTATTCGCCTGGGGGGTCTGGGCAACGATGAAATTGGGACAGCCAGCACTCAGGTTCTACATGGATAAATATATAAAACAATGTTTTAAAAATGTTAATTTATAAACTAGTAAGAGAGTGTCTAGTTGATGAGTTTGGTTCATAAATTATTCATCAAACTGGTTCCTAATTTTGCTAATGATTTTCCTTGATGATGACCCACCTTCATGTAGGCTGCATTGATGTAGTCATCTGTCTGCTTGTCCAGTTTCACTCTAGCATGATCGAAGGGCAGGCAATCGAGCGATCGATTCTTCTCGGGGAACAACTTCGCAATGGTGGTGGACCGCTTGTTGGCACTCGCCTCCTTGTCCAGCTTCTGCTGCAACTCCTGCCACTTGGCCCCCAGTTGGGTCTTTCCATTCAACATTTTCACATGAAGATTCTCTAGCAACTTTTCATAGCTCTCCACCTCCTTTTGGAAATACTTGGTGGTCTTTTCATCGGTGAATGTTTCGGATTGGAATGCAAAATTGTTCGAAAGGCCATTGGCGGCAGCTGCCTTTTGCTGATTCTCACTGGCGGAATGTGTAAGAGAGACCGAGTCCCAATCAAAGTTCTCCAGAGAACTTAGATCAGAGCAGTTGGAGAGGTTGTCCAGACTGGTGTACTTAGGAGCTGATGGTATTGAAGCTGGAATTGAAGATATTTCCTCCACGACTGCTGGAGGAATGTCAGGTGTTTTGGGCGCAATGGGCTGGAATAATAAAGGCTTCATTTATCGAGAGGATTAAACAAGATGAGTTCAAAATAATCACCTCTGCCACGGTTTCGGTCTTAGTTGGAACCGAAACCTGACTTGCCGGAGGCGTGGGCGAGGCCACCACCTGGGGCTGCAGCACGGGCTGCGGCAACATGGGCGGCGGCACAGCCACAGAGCAGTCGATGTCCAGGTCGCTAAGCAGATCCACATTGCTGGTTACCTTGGGAGCCACTAACTCTGACTTTGGTTCCGCCTTGGCCGTGGCGGTGGAGGAGGCGTAGGGTGGACCACTGGTGGTTGTTTGCGTCTGAGCTGTGCTCTGTGCTCCGCTGAGCATGTAAATGGAGCCGGTTGGCGGCGTGGGCGTGGGCTGTTGCTGGTGCGGCTGGGGGGTCACACTGCCATGGTAGCCATAAGGGGCAGAGTAGTAGTTGGATGACTCCTTGCCCTTCTCCGTCAAAGCTGTGTCCTTAGCTGCCAGATTAGCCTTGGTGTGGGACACAATAGGTGACTGCGGAAAAAATGTATTCATTATTTCGAAGCCTTAAAATATGCCTAAATATAACTCACATTAAATCCGGTGGCCGAATTGCTGCGATTGGCGTTCTCCGAGTCCGTGGTGCCCACCGACTGCTGTTTGCCACTCTGGCTGAACTGGTAGTGCTGCGATGCCTGGGATCCCTTTAAGGCGCTGCTTTCCTGCTGATAGCCACTGCTGTACTCGTATTTACCCGTCTGCGGATTGAAGCTGTAGCCAGGATGGTTGGAGTAGCTGCTGTAGGTGGGACCAGGATTGGGAGATGTGACCCCATTAGCTTGAGATGAAGTGGGTGCGGGAGTCTGAGCTGGAGCAGGACTGGGAACAGGGGAAACGCCAGGAGCTGGAGGATACGGCACAGGCTGGTGGGCTGGATTGGGTTGAGGAGATGCTTGTACAGCCTGCGAGGGATACAGCGATGGTTGCTGAGGAACAGCAGCCGAAGATTGCTGCTGTGGTGGATAGCCCGCTGGATGCTGCTGATATGCCAGTGGTTGCTGAGGGGTCTGGGGTTGGGGATATCCTCCTGGCTGTTGCTGCGGTGTCTGGGATTGGGGATATCCTGCTGGCTGTTGCTGCGGTGTTTGGGATTGGGGATATCCTCCTGGCTGTTGCGGGGTCTGAGTTTGGCCATATCCTCCTGGTTGCTGCAGAGGTGCCTGTTGATAACCTGTATGTTGCTGCGGTTGTGTAAATCCAGTGGGCTGTTGAGATTGGGGATGGCCGGCGATCTGCTGCTGCGGCGTCTGAGATTGGGGATATCCTGCAGCGTGCTGAGGCGTCAAAGATTGGGAATAACCTGTTGATGGCTGTTGCTGATAGCCGCCCATCTGTTGCTGTGGTGTTTCGGACTGGGCATATCCTGCAGGTTGCTGCTGCGCCGTCTGATTTGGAGTATAACCCAATGACTGCTGAGCTGCTGGTCCTACTGGATATCCAGAAGATGCCGACGGATAAGCTGCCTGCTGAGTTTGTTGATAAGCCTGTCCTGGATATCCTCCTGCCGTTTGGTAAGGATTGGACATTTGATTGACCACAAAGGGTGCCTGCAGGGAGGCGGGTACCTCGTTGGGATTTGCAGCTGGAGTGGGATTACCCGAAGTAGCCACATACAACGGTTGCTGGACGTTAAAGCCCTGCGAGGCTGAGCTAGCGGGAGCAGTTCCAGGTAAAGCATAGGCCAGCGGAGGCACTGCTCCTTGTGGATATCCGTAACTATAGCCCAAGCCCGCTTGGTTGTTATCCGGCGCCTGGCTCTGCAGATTCATCTGAGCCATTGCTCCGTGCAGGGTTTGCGAATTGGGCGATGCTTGAGCCTTGTAAGCCGGCGGAGCAATGTGCTGCTGCTGCTGTTGATACATGGGATTCGTATAGCCTGCGGCACTGGGGTCGAAATACTGCTGCTGAGTGAGGCTGTACGGTGGAGGTGGCTCATTCGGCGGTGCAGTGGCATAGGAACAGGCGGCCTGGGTGGGATTTTCCGAGCCCACCGGCACCGGACGCACAGTGGGCACGTAGCCGGGATTTGTGGAATTCGAAGCATCCGCCATGGCTGCCTTGGCCTTCAGATAGTCTCTCAGCTTGGGAGTGCTACTGACCGCTGTAGATGGAGCTGCTTCCGGAGTGGGTTTGGGCACGACTGGAGGCGTCGCCGCCTTCACATTCTGCATCCTCTGTTGGCGCTCTTCTGACTGAACATCCCTGGCAGATCTAAATCTGGTAAGCAACTTCTGTACATTTCCGGCCAGCTTCTTGTAGAACTCCAAGCCCTTTGCAGACTTAGCCAAAAGATCCTCATAAACATCATAGGAGGCCGCCAGAGAACTGTAGAAGTGCTCTCGTTTCTGCTTTACGTCCTGAAGTGTCTTTAAAACTGGTGCCGCCTTGGCATAGTTTTCGGTTAGGGCCTGCAGAATATTGGCCTGGGCCACCATATTCTGATCCAGAAGTTCTGTGAGCTTGTCGTGCTTAGCCAGTTCGGTGGCAAATAAAGCCTGGAGACCCTCCTGCCCACCATGGGCAATCACTTTGCCAGTTATATCATCCTCGTTGATGGCTATCCTCAAATCAGCATGGAACTGAGCCCGTTGGGCCTTCATCTCGTTGACTTTGTTGAGTATGAGCTTCACATCCCTGAAAATTTCGGTAGTATTCAATTCTGAACTTAGCTTGGGCATCAGTTGTTGAATTTCTGGCAACGGTCTGGCCAGGATTTTCAGGTTGTTAACGTGCAGGCTCATGGCTTTTCTCAGTGTGTTATTGGATTCCCCAGCCCGAGCATGGGCTTCACTGTACTTTTGGAACTCGCGGGTCAGCTCAGTGATATGAGCATTGGGAGTTCGTTGCACTCCGCTGGCGGATTGGAACTCCCGCTCCGCTTTGGATTCTGCCTCCAACATTTGCGATATCTCGCCCAGATTGGTCTCCACATCAGCTGTAATCTCAGCCAGCTGAGACATGGCCTCCACAAGATCGCTGATGGCCGTCTTGTTGGCATTCAAGGCAGCACAGCGATCGACGATGCCCTGGGGCAGCTTATTGGCCTGCTCCTCGTTGATATTCAGATTGTCCAGGGTAAGGGAGCTCATGTAGGCCTCCAATTGGGTGTCCTTCTCCTCCAGCAAGGCTCCATACTTTCGCAGCAGTTTGGCTTTCTCCTCGCTGTACAGCGAACTAGCTTCGTGCGCTTTCATGGGCACCAATCGGGCAAATATATCCGGTCCCGCATGCTCCTCGTCGGTCACTTGAAAGCCTATTCCATTCACAAGATTGGCACCTTGGACCGCTGCAATGGTGGAGAGCTCCGGCACTGACTCGTGGTAAATGAACTCGTTCTCGTTTTTGGCATTTTTCCGCTTGGCCTCCACCACATCAGCGGTGAAACTCAGGGATTCGTTGATCTCCCGCTGGTCGGGCAGACCCTTGGACTCCTTGCGAGCCTCCTCTAGTTTGTCCCAGGAGGCCTGTAACATGTATAGGAAAATTATAAGATATGGACGAATCAATTTAAAGATGAACTAACCTGGTAGAGCGTCACCCTTTCGCCCATCTGACGCTTCTCCTCCGAATGTTGTCCCTGATACAGGTACAAGATACAGTTCAGATAGTTGATCTTGAAACGGACGTACTTCTTCCACAGTTTGTAAACAGAACTATCGATGACCTGGGCCACCGGACCATCATCTCCTCCGGTCAGCAGGGCAGCCAGTGCAGCTCCATAGTAGACCACAATCTGCGCCGTGACTTTGGCCACAATGTGTGGCTTCCGGTTATCAATCAGCGACTTCTCCAGTATGCATTCCTGCGCTTGGGCGAAGCACACTTGTTGCTGGAACACCAGCAGCTCGGGGGTCATGAAATCCCCGCCACTATTGACATTGGCATAGCGTTCCCTCAGCTCTCCATAGGCCCAGGCGGCCGCCTGGAAGTGGGTGCAGGCCATCTTCATGCCGTCCACATCGCCACGGGTCACAGAGGCTCCCGATTGCGTGTGCGACGCGGCAATGTTGAACAGCACGGCGGCTCGCTCGAATCTCAGGTCAGTGACCTCGTGAACGGCACTGTGATAGAGATCCTTCCAGGTAAAGGTGAAGATCCCACGGTCCGCCAGCTGGGGAAATCGATTCTGCAGGGCGTGCAGCTGGCAGTAGTAGCGCTTCATCACCGGCGCCCCATCCTTGGTGGTGCGCATGGCCTGGTTGCGAAGCGTCTCCAGGGCATGCACCTCCTTGGAGAAGGATTCCGGGTCCTCATGGTAGAACTCCGCAATGTACTGGAAGGCAAAGGGAGATTATTTTAGTTGCTTGCTTTTATTTATAGATTCTGAATTCTTAGACGATGACTGTATACCACAAACCCCTTACTAATAGTTCGTACTTTAAGCTTTTCAAGCTAACAGAGCCTCAGACTGGCTTTCCAAGGTGGTTATGCATAGAAAATTCTTATTGGGGAAAGGGTTTGCCAAAAGCTAAAAGGCACCTGAGTGCAATTACCCTCGAAACTCTGTTTGTTTGTTTATAACCCATTGTTTGTAGAGTTGATCAGATGACGGCGATGACTCAGACGCCAGGCAATCGCCAGACAAAGGGGGCTCAAAAGTGGGGAAAACGGGGGCGTTTGGAAAATGCATTTGCACCATAAGGAGCCCTGATGCTTCATCAAAATCTTCAAGAAACAACGCACTTTCGCCAGTTGACTGATAATTAAGTTCAAGTGATGAGTCCCTCTTTGTTTTTCCGACTCTCTTAATTACTTCACTCCCCTTTTCACTCGCTCTTCACTTTACCTTCTTCAAAGCCGCAAAGGAGGTGCCTTCGGGACTCGATTTCAGGGCGAACCACAGCATATGCAAACGCGGCACCGCCTCCATGTTGTGACTGCCCAGTTGCCCTGCGATTTAACACACAATTTAAGCTGATTGCTGGCGTTAATTAACCAAAATCAAAACAATAAATCGGATACAAGAAAAAAATAATAATCAGTGTGTGACCGTTGCGAGAAATCTGGAAAATACCAAGTGACTTGGTACTCACTTGGCATCGATACCTCGCTGCGGTTATCGATTGCAGTGGTTATCGATAAGTGTAACGGAATTTTAACTCGGAAAACTATTCAAAAATTATTAAAAACTAAACTGAAAACTATAAAAAATATGTTAAAACTGGAAAGCTTCTTACATTAAAACGAAGTGTGTTTTATAATGAAAAGCTTCTAAACTTTACAAAATTTGTGTGAAAGAAAATATGTGTAAGAATATTTAAGTTGTATTTATAAACCCAAATTTGGAAAATATTGTTTTATTTATTTGTTTCTCAACATGAAAAAGTTTTTGGTTGTCAATATTTAATATCAAAGTTTTTTCTATAAATTAACCATTTTTATTTGTAATACATTTACATAAATTGCCTTCTTTGAAAACTTTCCTCACATTTCTCCTCCATTCAAACACCACGCGTTGTGTAAATCTTGTTTAATGCTTTATTGTTTATACATTATCAACTTAGGCTAAACACAGATGGGATTTGGATGTAATACAAGTCGCGTGGGGGTGACTAATAACAAGAGTGCAATTATTTGCTAATTGCCGCTTACAAACAGGCGATGATACAGTGGCAGCTAAGGGCTAAGTTAAGTTAGGTACATACGTTGGTCGTACTAAGACTAATACTTAGGCTAATGGAAACGCTACTAGGCTTTTCGCTTTGCTACGAGCCGCTTTGGAGATGTTTCGTTACAGTTCCTAGGACTAGTACCCCCGAAATACCCCTTCCTTCGCCTCCCATCCCGCCTCATTCCACTTCTATATACATATCGGTACTGTGCGTTGGGGTGCCAAAACTCTGATCGACCTCGGGATCACTGAGCACACTAGCATCCGACTCGGGCTCCAGATCCAGGCGGGCAAACTGAGGCGCGGTTGTTTTGCTATCCTCCACATCTGGCGTCTGGGCGTCGATGAAGAAGTCTGCGGAGCATTAGAAGGAAACACACACATTAGTTTTACTTTTCCAAAGATTCAACCAAATGAAATGAAACTTTTGAATGGGTTTAAAGGGGAATCGATTGATAATTTAGATCATTTACCTGCCAATGATTTAAAATTTCGACTTAATGCTTGAGTGGGTGAAGGGTTATGAAGGTGCATTTATAGTCAATATAGTTTTTGGATAACTGTGTAAGAGTGCTTTAAAAGGCTACGTCGTGTAGTTCTGGAGTCGTGGGCATAATTTGTACTGCAAAAAATGGCGTTGATTCAATTTGCAAATGATACGATTGTCTACAGAATGATGTGATATTTGAGCGAAAGAGGCGATCTTAGTTTAGATGCTAACCTGACTCAACGCCATTCCACTCACTGACCACTGTGTTGTGGCTGTGCTGGTGGGGATTGGGGTGATCCTCAACCGATCCCTCGTATATTTGCAGGTCGGTGGCCAGCTCGTCGTGCTCCGTCATGTCGTCAAAGTCGAAAATCTCGGTCACTTTCACCTTGTTCGTATTGTTGTCGGTGTAGTAGTAGGCGTAGAGAGCGTCGTTGTGCGTGGTCATCTTGAGGACATGCTCAAAGTTGTCGACATCGTCCTCCAGCGGGGTGGCGCCACTAAAAAATAAATTATAAATTAGTTAAACTATATTTTGGTTGAGGATTTTAATAGACTAACTCACCATTCATCCACAAGAATGGATACACGGGGACCATATAAACGGCTGGAATGTAGAAGTCCTGTGGCATCAAAGTGGGGCTGGTCATAGAGCTGCAAAACAAGGAGTCGTTCGTTGAAAAATACACTTAAAAATCGACTAATTTGAATTTTAAATCATAGCTTTGGGGATAATATAGTTTACCCCTTCAGCTTTCAGTGCAGTTTAATTGCTTATGTAATTAACTCACCGTGAATTTGTTTAGGAGGCGTATCCGCATGGCGTCATTTAACTGAAGAATAAAGTCCTCCACCATTATTCTGGCTTGCTTGGTGAGTTTGGGCGTCAGGGCTGATATTCTAAAATATGAATAAAGTATTATATTTAGTGATATGGCTTTATACTATAAACTAATGGAAACCTACTTTGAAATGGTGGCCAGGAGAAAGTCCATGGGCACTGTGGCGGGCAGGGAAAGCAGCTTGATGCCGCGATGCTTGAAGATCCAGTTGGCCAGACCCTTATTGGCTTGCTCGATGTAGTCCTGGATCACATCCAGCACTGTTTGAGGCATATTTGAGCTCAAAGCGTCCTGGAAAATAAGAAAAATAATATTTAGTAAAGGTAAAAACACAGTTTATTAGGAAAATCCTTATTATTCGGGAAGCTAGGAAGGAAACCCCTTCTGAATCCTTACCTTTCTGTGCTTCTTGCACTCCCTGCACTCGGGGTCGAACTCCTGGGGCTGGGCCACCGTTTCGGAAACCACAAAGGTGGACTGCACCGCCACACAGCGCCGGCAGTTGATCAGATTGTTGCGGTGCAGAAACTGCAGGGCATCGTCGAATCCCTGCTGACAGAACTTGGACAGGAACTCGGGACGCGGCGGGAACAGAATGCGCACGAACCGATTGACGTTCTGCCTGGAGATCTCGATACTGGTGTTGGCCCAATTCAGATGGAAGAGCTGCGAACTCTGGTCCCTGGGGCAAATGTCGCTCTCCCCGCAGAAGGGGCTCACTGTGATGGTGTTCTCGTCCAGAATGGGCAGGTTATCCGAGAAGGCGCCATCCATGTAGCGAACTCCGCGGAATTTGGGCGGCAGAATGCCAGAGAATCCGGGGATGAAGCAGGCGCACAACAGCGCTTGGAGTACCTCCTCCCGTGACTCGAACTCCGAGATGATCACGTTCTTGCCATCGTAAACTCGCGTGAGCGAGATGTGTAGGCGTCCATTAACCCGCTTGTGGGCATCGTCCGGCAGATGCTTCTGTAGGCCCTCCAGCAGGCAGGTCTGGATGTTGAAGGAGGGACTGAAGGGACCCAGAGAATAGCGGCGTGCCTCGTTCACCACCCTGAAGAAATCGGAGGTCATGCTGCCTGTAAAATATGAAGTAAAAGGAAAGTGGTTAGTAAAAATCTCTATTAAATCCTAGTTATAGCTGGCCAATAAAAAGTTGGACTTTAGATCCCCAACTCATGGCCCATTCAGTAAAGCTAGCAGTGCCTAACCCCAACTCCAATCAATCAATCTTATATTAGTTCTAGAACATTTTCAGTTAGACTGGGAGGAGATCGACTGTGTATTCCATACCCTTGCTAATCAAGCTTATAAAATATTGACATTTTCGGGTTCATTGGGCTATCTCATGCCGCGCTTCCCCCAGATTGTTGATCTGCGTCTGATGATGCCCGCGGCTTTTGCGTCATTGTGTCATCCAAAGGGTCAACTGGTGCTCTTGGCAGTGTTATTGTTATGGCCAATTCCCGCCCCGCTTATGAGGGGAAATGACGTACGAGCCTTGAGTGGTTTGAAAGTGTTTGCTTTGCTGTATTTGCCAATCGACCCCCAACCAACAGTTTATGGGGCTGATAAGCCACCACGGATCCCGCCATGTGGTACAACTTGAGTTATAGCTTGTTTCATAATGGTGCTTTATCATACGATTCCAAAACCTTTACTTGTTAATAGAAATCGAATTGCTAATTGAAGGAAAAATCAACAAGTTCAGAAATAGGTTTGCAAAATAGATCTATTATATTTGCAAATAGGTATGACCCACATTTTTCGATATTCGAATCGCTCGTTTTTAAATCGTAGCCTTCTTCCTAATTTTACATCAATTTTATTGGTATACTTAAACCTAAGTAACTTCTGGTTAGTTTACTGAACTATAATTGTACCCAAAGGTACATATTATTGTACCCATTTGGAAACCTTAGCTCCCATATTTATATATTTTCGTTATTAGAATCACTTGTTATTTCTTATACTTATATTACAAACATTTTATTGGTATACTTAAGCCTAAGTAACTTCTGGTTAGTTTACAGAACTATAAGTGTACCCAAAGCAAAATATTTATTGTACCTATTTGGGAACCGATGCTACCATATTGTACTCATAACAATATTTTCGTTAATTGAATGACTTGTTCTTTCTAGTACTTGTATTACTAACATTTTAACATTTACTTAAACCCCAGTAACTTCAGGTTGGTTTACAGAACTATAAATGTGCCCAAAGGTAAATAATTATTGTACCCATTTGGGAACCCAAGCTCCCATAATGTGCTCATAAAAATAGTAGTTTCGCGTGTGCCGAGTGCCCTGTTGATAAGAAATCGAGCTCCCCGTAGTGCCACACGCGAGTACTTTCCCAAATATTTTGATTAGATGGAAATAAACGGCCTACAGCTATGGAAATGATAAGGTTAGAATGTACACATGAAATCATGTACGATTTTGTTGTATTCCATAAATTGACGTAAAACCGAATCAGGCCATAGCG
Source organism: Drosophila biarmipes (assembly GCF_025231255.1). NCBI lineage: Eukaryota > Metazoa > Arthropoda > Insecta > Diptera > Drosophilidae > Drosophila > Drosophila biarmipes. Next base: position 20,316,694 of record NC_066613.1, on the reverse strand, counting down.
AAAGCTAAGGCTGAGACCTATCTTAAGCCCCGGAATTATGTCACACGAGCGAATCTGTACAGAGGGTTAACCCCATGGTTGGAAAACAAGTGACATAACGTTCGCTTATCAGTGGAACTATTAAAAGCTGCCACGACATTGAACCCTATTGTTACGGCTGGAGTTAGGCACCGCGCTGAAGAACCCTTGGAACCCCTGGGGGTCCCAATTCCCGGTAATATATCAATTTGTTTTCGCTATTCCGCTTTCGATTGTCAACAACAATAATAAACTAGAGAGGAAAATGCGAATAAACAACGCTATCAAGTTACGTGCTGCCCTCTTAATTATTTTTGTTTGTGTTTTTCCTAGGCAAATAATAAATGAGTGCTGAAATGAGCTTTATTTTCAGAAAAGGGAAGGGGAAAAGTGGGCGTGGCTTCTCTGGGTTAAAATAATACAATAAATAAAAATTAACCTTGGGTAGTACTGCAGTATATCTTTACATCAACATATTTGTGATACCTTCTTTATAAGAAAATAATACTAATATGAATGAAGGTCGTTCTGGTAGAGTCCGGTATCATTTAAACTAGAAAATGCTTAATATTTGTTTTTATAACCTTTTCAACCCAGTGTTTTTCTACGATTAAAATTCTGCAACCTAGTGTAATTTCGAGATGATGATAATGATGCTAATAATTTTCTAATATATTTTCTAAACGGAAACCTCTGACGTGTAACTCATCTATCTATTAAAATCACCCGTTTTTAACCTATTATGATCGAAAAGTTAAAGAGTTCTGATGTTACGACCATAACTGTGCGTGGAATGTACAGTTTGCCCCCTGGTATTACGTCTGCTTTAACCGCAAGTCAAGTGCAACTAACGCCCACTTTGGAGGTCGGGGGCCTAACGGCAGATGGAAAATGGAAATCAAAACGGAACGAAATCGTAAACAACGTAAAGAGGGAAACGCACCAGCGCATAAACATAAACACACACACACACACGAACAGCTGCACCAAAAATACAATTTCTTTGGGGGCTCGACTTCCATGGATGGGCAAACAAGTTTCCAAGGGGAAGGGGGAGTAACATACGCATGCAGTTGTTGCTCTCGCTGGAAAAGAAAAGGCAACAAACTTTCAACAGGAAAGAGAGCGGTACACGGTACACACGCACACACCCCCATTGCCGAGGTCTGACCCCCAAAATTCGTGTAATGCCCGCTCTTCGGGCTCTCTTGGGCTCTCCCCACTTGTCGCTGGGCGCCCAAAAACAAAAATAAAAGGCCTCATCACGTGATATTGTGGTTGTATTCGAAGAGCACGAAGACCAGAATATCTGAATTTTCTGCTTCTTCCGCTTGCGCATAGTTTACCCACTTACAGATACAAATGTATCTACATAGCGTACATGTGTACAGTGGGCCAAGTAATTATGTTTACAGTGTAGTTCTGTTTATCTGGTGACTTGTAGGACTTCTCGCACCCAAAATTCTTTCAATGGAATCGGTCAATATTTGGCATCCCTTTTCCAACGTAGTTTTTCCAACTGATAAAGTGTAGGGGGTTGTTCCGCAATTAAAGATATAGTATCTTTACTCTTCGGTTCATATCATATTTAAATTTCGTCATTTCGACCCGCTTTAAACACTTTGAAACTATAAATTTAATGGTCTTGTCATTATAAAACCTGAAATATAATGGCTTCACGCTTGGTAGCTCACCTTCATTAACAGTAGTTTTACAATTATTTTTTTTACTTTTTTAATACATTATAATGATTTTGGTAGACATACTTATCACCTTGACTATACAAGTTTGTTGTTTGCGCTTTGTGCAGGCGTTACACAAATACATTTATTTATATGGGTCACGTTGCAATGCCACGAATTCTCTGCACTTGGCAACGGATTTCGGGAATCTTTCGGATGTTTCGCTTTCATTTCTTTTTCAGGGTGGTTTAGGGAGGTTGAAACAGAAAAGAGAAAGGTGCGCTGGAACTCTGTTCCTGAACAGTGGCAGCTGCTATTTTTTGTTCCATTTGATATAGAAATAGAAAAGATCATTTAGTTATATATTATGATAAGATCTTTTGACTATACAATGGATTTTAATTAGAATTTACTTGAATTTTGATAGTTCTATTTAAATAGGTAGTGTATCCCAAATTATAGCTTTGGGCCCAGAAGAAAGCTCTAGTAATCCCATTCGAAACCCGGCCTGTGACCAAGTGTTATCGTGGATTAGTTTTGTGTGCCGCGCAAAGTGTGTCAATCAACAATAATGCGTTCGATAGTGATGATCGGCCCCACTTGCATGGGCGATCTATTGAGCGTAGGAGATCATTGAAAGATACGCCACGTTCAGAGGACCCCGCAGAGCTGATAGCATTATGTACTATAGGCTATGGGAGCCAGCTGCGAGCCACATGTAAATATGCAGATAGCATTTGCTTTGTGCTCTAATCATCTGGGAAAAGGAATAGGAAACTAAGCCCAATGCAAAATACGTCAATCGATGGCGATCGATCCGAATCAAACAAAGACAAAGAGCTCAGCGATGATGTGCGACTTAAATTGCGAAACTGCACTTGACTCATATTTGTCGAATTGCCAGATGCCACGAAATCGCGACGGGCAGACGACCATTCAGAAGTCTGTGGTCTATATACTACGTAGGCGAATGTCAGATACACCCGCAACTTGGACTTTAAGCGACGGAAATCGGCAACAAAACATGACTCCCCCGTGATAACACACCGTGCCCATAAAGGTAAATCAAACCGATAAGCAATGAATATATAGGTACGTTCCTGTACGAACGAACAATGAATTGCAGTTCGAAATTCTAAAATTTCCAGATTGGCAACTCGACTTGAAGGTCGGCCGTTGGCTCCTCCACTAAAAATAAACCTAGACTAAATACTCGTATTTACAGATGTGCATTTAGAAGTGCGACTTTATAGGGGGAGAATCCATCATCGAAATACGGCAATTTCCATTCGCTGATAACGATCTGTTTATAAGGGCCCTCTGTCACCAAGGCACGAAGTGGTGTGCCAAAGTGATTGCAAATAAAATTCGCCATTATCAAGAGAGGGGGTTAACCACTTGGCGGTGAAATGCGGAGAAGGTGAGATATCCATATCTGGGCAATACAGTTCGCGGTACCGTCGTCATACGATGCGGTGACAAGTTCGCGTGGCGATCCCAACTCGTGTTCAAGTGGTTCGAGTGCCAACAACAAAGAGGAAGTGCCGTGGACACTTGATAAATAGGGCTATAAAAGAGCGGTCATGAATGAATAGGTCTATTAGCAGGCGGATGAGGTGTTTTTGCAACTCCCTATCTGAATAACCCTTGTATTCAAGCTGGCACTTTCGGCACAAAGGAAATGGAGATGATAATAGTGGTAATAGAACTGTGAAATGAGTGTGGATTATAATAGAATTTAAAGCTTGGAGTGTGCTTAAATCTCCAACTTTACAGTTCGCAAATTGAATTCCTATGTGATATGATGACAGTTATGATACTAGAACTCTAAAATGACTGTGAACTATAATAGAAATGGAAGTTTTTAAGTAAATTGGGTTATCTAAATCTCCAACTTTCTCTTCTACTTAAAGTTTCCAGTTCTCAAAGTCAAATCCGATATGGTACGATGATCATAATGATAATAGAACTCTAAAATGACTGTACAAGTATAATAGAACTTCAAGTTTTTTAACAAACATTATTTTCTATATGACGATATAGATGTATCATATATCATGATACGATATCATGATAATAATGACTTTAGAATGAGTTAAAATTATAATAGACTTTAAAGTTTTCAAATACACTGGGCTTTTTAGATCTCTAACTTTCTTTTCCACTTAAAGTGTACCCAAACTTCAAGTTCTCTGGCTAAAATCCAATACGTGTCGCATCTTTTCGGGCCTGCACTGTTGGCAAGCCCGAAAACAAGTACAAACTTTCACAAATCTAATCTGTCGGCGGAACAAAACGTCTGTCTTTTGTCTGTGGAACACGGCTGTACTTATACCTGTGTACTTAGGACCCTAAACCCTGCACGAGCCGAGTGAACTGCACAACGACTTTTAAAGTCCAAATTAGACACGCTCTGTGCTGAGTAATCAAGTGGACCTAGATCAGAATGCAACCGACCAAATTTAATTGCGGCAATTAAAGTGGCAACTGAAATTACAGGAAAATTCCAGTTACCTGCAGCACCTGGCCAGGCCAAAGAACTTTCTACCAGTCGAGGATAAAGATCAGGTAGGTAGAAATGAAAACCTGAAAAGCAGGGGAGGATGCAACAAGTAATAAGCCAGAGTAATGATGTAAATGAAGCTAGAATGGTAGCTCAGGAAGAGAAAATTTGTCATGTTTCTTATCGACTCCGTTAATATAAAGCAACAAGATCGATGGTATCTCCACTCCTTGATAATTCGCAGAACAAAGGAGTTCCCGAAATGTATTGTTCTTCGACTTCGGGATCAAAACCCCCAATTTCAGAACGCAGTATTCCCTGTGAGGCAACTTCAATGGAACCAAAGTCAGGGGAAATCGAGCATGGGGCTCTTAAGCCCCGGGGGTGATGATCATCCCATTGGCATAAAAGCGAATAAAACCGCGATTGATTGCCTTAACGATCGAACGCTGCTGCCTCTGCTGACGTTATTCCAGATTATGGCACTCGATTACCCTGGTCAGGCGATAAGGCCCCCGATCTGCAATCGCTGCAGTAGCCATGAGTAATCCAGCTGACATTTGTTTTTAATCCCTCGCTAGTTTTGTGCTCTCCCCAGTGATTGACATGTTTATACCCACGATACAAACGAAGCGTTACACATCAAAAAATCGAAAAAACAAGAGCTCGCGTTACAGGCCCCATATATATTTTATTCACAGCTCTATATATAGAGCCGATTCCACAGCAGCGCAACTGCTTGCCTCGAATTCCTAGGCGACGTTCGATGAACGCGCCTCCTAAGCATAAACAAAATATATGAATAAACACTCGACCTTCAGGCATCTCGATCAAAATAGGTTTGTAAGCGCACAGTTGGGGTCGAAATGGTAGGTACAGTTATGGGATAGGGATGTTTTTAATCACTCATTCTGACGCCTTACAGCTTTAATCAATTCTAGGAAAATATCACCAAGAGTTTGGTTTAATGTGTGAAATTTTGTTTTTATTAGTTAAGATAAGATTAAGAGTTCGGGCTTAAATTGGCGATTTTTTTAAATTAATAAAAGAATTTGCAAATCAGTAAAGCCTTAAATTTTTTAACACATTTCTTCTTTTCCGAATTTATTAAGAGACTTAAGAACCAATCTTAATATCAGTTAAAATATAGTAAATATAATATACAATTTTTTTTTTTTAAATTCCATGAAATACTTTGGTTTTATTTTTTTCGATTCCAAATTCCCCGAAATACTGTAGAGCAAAGACTCTATTGTCTTGCCCACTGCTGTGTTTGTGTGGCCCAACCATTTGCCCATAGATTTGGGTGCCGCCTTTACAAAGTGCGTTGTCCCGGGCTACGAAACTTGTTTTTCTGTTTTCGAGGGGTTTTCAACTGCGTCGCGCTTTTCCTCCGGCAGACGAGCCCCCTTCGAAGTTGGACAAACACGCCCAAAAACCCACACTATCGCAGGCAGTTACGAAAGCCCCCATTGACTTCCTAGCGACCTACAAACGCAAACAAGCTTATCAATTCAATGCAATGCGTTTTATATTGAGCCGCAGCATCGCGCTCTCTCTCTCGCTCGGCCTCACTCCTTCTCCCTCCCGCCAACAGAGTCATCGAACTGCCCAGTGGTTGTTTTTGCAGTCAGCTGTTTCGCGTATGTGCGTGTGTGTGTGTGTGTGTTTCACGAGAAAGGGGGAGAGGCGTAGAGTAAATGCCAGAGGGGGTGATGAAAATATTTAACAGGGGGTTTCCTAGGAAAGACCAAGTTACACCATACATTCTTGGTAAAAGTAATGACATACCAAAGCTGTTTTATTTTTTAAATATTTATAAAAAAAGGTTCTTGAAAACCAGGTGAATGAGCTAATACTATAGTTCTTTAAAGGCTTAAGATATTCATTAATCCCTTGCAAATGGATTTATAACATTGGTTCCTTCAATTTTAAAATGAAAATATAAAATTATAATATAAAAATCGTTAAGTTACCTTACTATATTCTATAAATAACAAAATAAAAATGGAAACTTTAAATGTTTTAAGGCAAAGAATCTGAGTTTTTACTTTTTATTTTAATATTAAAAACCTTTTTCAATATTGTGAGATCTATGAAAATAGTCTGACAGATTTCCCACTCCTTATATCACCCCCTAGAAACCCCCCTGCGCCCGCCCATGAGCTCACGGGGAAGGGACTTACCCAATGGCAAATCGCAGAGGAGGCAGCAGGCGGCCAGGGAGCCGGCCGAAGCGCCTCCAATCTTCTCCAGCAACAGATGCGGGGCATACTTCTTGAAGCAGACGGCCACTCCGACGTGGTAGATGCCCAGAAATCCGCAGCCAGCGAATGACAGATTCATGCTTTGGACTCTGCGTTAGGTTCTATAAATCGTCCGATGACCGTTCGCTGTTGTTGTTCTTGTTTTTGGCTCTGATCGCGTCACAGTTTTTCCTTCTAACTTCTTCTAGCACTTTCCACAGGTTTGTTGCGCGGACTCGGGTGCAGTTGCAGCTCCTTGGGTTTTGCAATTTGTAGGCGGGTCTCGGAAAATCTCGTTTGGGTGTTCAAACACTGTTTGTCGACTGGAAAATTACTCCGCTCTCGAAAAGAAACGTTGTGCTCGCGAACCTTTATTCACTCGCTCTGCCGACGGCCGCCCCTTTTTATACACTTTCCCGGCAGTGTGACCGTTCGTGGTTTGGCCAGGGAGCCGCACATATGCTTGCTATCGATAGGTGGCGGGCATAAGGGGTATTCCTTACTTTATATAGTTGAATATTAAACTATTGATTTTCTTGCAGATTTTATGTTCAAAAAAATATTTTTTTATTTTATAATTTATTTACTTAAAACGAGATAGTTTCCCTATAAAATTCGCATTTCTTGCATTTTTCCATTCTAAAATCTAAATCTAAAAATGATAATTTATTTTTACCTATTAAATTTAAACAAAGTTGCTTGAGAATTTAGTTAAAGAAAGGTTTAGTCTTTAAAAAAAACATTCATTAGGTAATTTTTAAAAATTTAATCATTAAGGATTGAGCAAGGTAAGTAACTTTTATTTATTTATTAAATAAATTTATAATATCTAGTTATGATAAATAAAAAAAGCAGCCGAATACGATACCTTGATCTACCCGCAACCGATATATCGACTGGCCACGCACGCCCATCACTAGCGAGTACACATCCCATTTCTGCCATCGCTAGTACTCGGGTTGCGAAAAAGACAAGTATTCATGAAAAAATGGAGTTAGCCAAGAAACTACAAGAATTGGGATGGTGAGTACGCCTTGAATCACTAGGGAGCAACCAGAACTAATGATGAACGCAGGCACCTGACGGAGGAGGGCCTCAAGATCGTTACCACAGCCGTTAACAGCGAGGACACCCGCAAAATCGTCGATGATGCACTGAATGTGAGTTGAGTAGGCGATGTCGCACCGGCTGCTTCCTATGTAATCATCAATAATAACCCATTGCTCGCGATTCCAGCGAGATATCCGCGACATAGGCGGTGGCGCACTGCCCGCGAAACGCGAAGATGCCTCTCTGCCCGGCCGGATTGTGCTGCAGGTGCAGCGAGTGCGGAATATAGCCGCCCCCAAGGCGAACGAGGAGTCGAAGGCGGCGCCCCGCCTCCTCCAGTTGGATCTGAGCGATGGCCAGAACTCGATTCAGGCCCTCGAGCTGGAGCCAGTGCCCCAGCTGAACCTCAATGTGGCGCCCGGCAGCAAGATCTTTTTCAAGGCCGACAAACTGCAGCTGATGCAGGGATTTCTTCTGCTGAAATCCACTGAAATTCAGCTCCTCGGCGGCCGTGTGGACGCGCTCTACGAGAAGTGGGATCTGGCCAGAACCATGCTGAGGTACGCGCGCAGTGGTCGTCCCCTGAGCGGCACCTCTGCTCCGCCCCCTTGGGTGGCTTTTGGCCGGAAAATCGATACCACCGCCGAAAGGGAAAGGAACTTCAAGAGTCTGGGCTCCTCGGGCGACAAGGATAAGCCGGTCAAGGAGAACGACGAGTTCAATGCCATGCGCACCGAGGCCATTGCAGTGGCCACCAAGGCGGGCGGCAAGAAGGTCTTCGGCGGCGGGGGACAGAACATCATCGATCACAACATCAAGAAGATCCTGGACAAGGGCTTCAGCGAGGAGGAGGCCCGCAGTGCCTTGCACTCCACAAGGAACAACCTAGAGCGTGCTCTGTTCAACCTTAAAAGACGCAAGGAAGCTGGCGGAGTTGGCCCCATCGAAGCCATGGGTCGTCCGGGACGTGGAGATCGTCCGCCCAGAGAGGGAAAACGTGGAGCTAGCGCCAAGGATGAAGCTGAAGCGGCCAAGCCCGCTGCCAATGCCACGCTGTTCGATTTCCTAACCACAAAACTGCCCGCAACGGAGACACCGGCTCCCAGCATCGCAGAGACCTTTGCTGCCGCTCCAACTGCCCCACCCACCACTAATCACTTTAATCCATTCAAGCAATTTGGAAGCACCAGGTTCGGCGAGGCGGATAGCAGATCTTCAGCTCTAGGCGGAGGAGGAGCAGGAGGAAAGTTTGCGGATCGTTCGAGGTTTGAGAACAATGTGTCGAGCAGCTTTGCCGCGCATCGTGGTGGACATGCTGGTTCGTCACGGGGCGGAGGACGTAATCGAGGTGGTGGCAGGGACGAGAGGCCACCGCGGGAGGAGAGAGCCCACAGGGAGGAGAGACCACCGAGGGAGGAAAGACCGCCGAGGGAGGAGAAAGTGCACAGGGAGGAGAGACCTCCCAGAGAGGAGAGACCTCCCAGAGAGGAGAGACCTCCCAGAGAGGAGAAACCTCACAGGGAGGACAGACCACCCAGAGAGCGTGGAGGAGGCTTTAACGAACGTGGAGCTGGACGTAATAAACCGGAGGCCACGTCTGTCAAAGCCTCCAATCGCAATGGCGCGGACAACGCGTCAGCCAAAACCAATCCGGAGGCTAAACCAGAACCAGAAGCAACCAACGGAAAGGAGCACACCGGCAACAGACGCGGCAGCGACCGAGGCAGCACTCGTGGAGGCTCGAACAGAGGAGAGAACGGCAACGCCAATGGCAACAGGCGTAAGCAGCAGTCGGTCAACGCAGGATCCAATTCAGCGAATGCCACGGCAAAGCCCTCGAACAACGCTGGCGACGATTTCACCGCCCGTTTGAACAAGGTAACCGAAGAAACGGCCAATCTCAAGGTGAGCAGTGCTCCCAAGCGAGAGAATCGACGCAAGCAGGGCCAGGGTCAAGGCAGCCGCCAGGCGGGAGCAGGGTCAGGAACAGAAAACCAGCTGAAGCCATCAGCAGCCCAGTTGCCTTCGCAGAAGCCGGAAAAGGCTCAAGCTAACCAGAAGCATCAGAATCAGAATCAGCATCACAATGCCCGGCATCATTCGCAAGCCAACTACAGTCAATTGGCGAACGGCTATACGTACGATCCCAGCAAGATCATGGGTTTCCAGAGCAAGGAGGCCAACGAGTTTGCCATGAGCCTGCTCAAGAGTCAGGGTGTCACGATGCCCAACCAGCAGCAGCAGCAGCAGATGGAATTGCCACCGACCTCCTTTGCTCCCGTAGCAGCCTCAGTTCAAGGAAATCCACATGCGCAGCCGGCTCCTGCGCCTGTGCCGCAGGCTGCGCCAAGGGAGCAGTTCGGGATGACGCCTGGCGACCCCTGGCAGTGGCAGAAGGGCGACTTGTGCATGGCCAAGTACTGGGACGATGGAAGGGTGAGTCTAGGTCGCTGAACTTTAATCGAATTGTAGTAGTCGGCTTAAATTGTTAACCCATTTCAAATGAAATCCTAATTGGTGCAAGTAACCTGTAGGTATAAATAACCATTTCCATTAGCCAAACATACTTATAAATGTAGTTAGACATTTGATAGAAAATACCTAATGATCTTTCCTTAAACTTTCAGTATTACGAGGCTGAGATCACGGGAGTGTCGGAGAAAACATGTGTGGTCTTCTTTATGGGCTATGGAAACCACGAGGAGGTCCTCAAGGCGGACATCCTGCCCATCACCGATGCCCAGAACAGACCGCTGAGCAATGCTCACCAGCAGCAGCAACACCAGCAGCATCAGCACTCACGCTACCGCGGTGATCGCCAGCAGCAGGTCTACGTACCGCCCCACAAACGAGAGCATTAGACAAGAGCCTGTTTACAACGTATTTAAATCAATTGAAATGTTTCGAATAAACAACTTTACAGTGAATTCAAACTAAAGCAAGAGTTTCACTTGAAGTAAACAGTTTGCAAGCCCAAGTCCTGTTTTCTAATTATATTAAGGAAAGCAAATATTAAACGTATCGCCAAGTATTAATTTATAATTTAAAAATTTTAATTTACTTGTTTATTTATCTAAAATACATCGGTTTTACTTACAAAAAAAGATTAAATTAATATAGTTAGTGCTTGTGGCTTGAAAATTATTTTCCTAGCCTATTCATAACCTAATTACTTTTTAAATTCATTATGCTTACCAATTATTTAAATATTTAAAAAGAAGCCAAAAACTTTGCGCCCTTTTTCAAATTCGATGTATTCCCTCCCCCTTGTTATCGATAGTGCCTGGTTTCTGCTCGGCTATGGGCAGCACTTCCGCGCCACGCTGCCCAGCACTGGTGCATTTCGCGAATTTTTCCCTCATACATACATAACTTATTTTTAACATTTTTCGACGTGATGTGCATTTTCTCTCATAGTTTTGTGCTTAACCATGTAAAATATAATTAGCCCCTAGTGTACAAACAATAAGAATTAGTGCAAATAAAGGTAATGGAGCGGCGTAAGAGCGTGAAAGCCAGCGAAAAACCGAAAGGGCCGACAAATTGGCCAGCAGAGCTACAGCTGGCTGGGTGAAATGCGAGTGTGGCGCTGGGGAAAAGTGCAGCGCTGTCGCCTGCTGAGCATGCAAAACGCCTGACGAGCCGCATAAACAACTGACTAATCAGATAAAAGTGCAATGCGGTCATTCGCTTGTATGGTGCGCATATAAGTTGCCGTTTTCATATGGCAAACTCATCGTGCAGTGTATGCGTCAGTGTTGCCAAACGGCCGTTCGGTGCTGGACAGCGCCCGCAGCCGATACTCGTGTTTTGTTTTCGCCCATTTGCTGCCCAATGTATAAAGAAATAAAATAAATCCAAACGACATATGATACTGCTTTAAAAAGTGTGTTACATATAAGCCCACAAAAGAGAAAGGTAAAATGTGTGCCACCATTGATGGCCACATGCGATACTCGGCGTAGAGTGCCAGCGACATTAGCCAACACTGTCGACTGTCTGCTGTTTTCAGCACGTAAAAAGAAAAATGGTAAAATAAATCCTCCTCAGTTCTCGGGCATTGTGCAAATTAACAAATAAACACGCCTAACCTGCGGATGGCGGTATAAACCGTTGAATAACCCAGGAAAAACCAAGAAAAGTGCTCTCAACCAGCCTGCAAACAGCTGAATAGGCAACGCCAGGCCAGGAAAATCTGACCATGTACGCGAAAAAGCCAAGAAAAATCAACATTGAATAATAGTAGGGCTTAATTGAAAAGCATTCGCAGTTGCTAACACTCTGCACTCGCCATTTGTTGTAAATAATACCCATTTATTGCCGCATATAAATAAAAACCGCACAACAACAAAACGCACACACATACACGCAGCAAAAAAAGTAGCAGCAAAAAGAGAGCAAACACCTCAAAAAAAAGGGGGAAAAAAGAAAATAAGAAAAAGAAGCAACTCGAAAATTACTTTTAATTATGCTTGCAAATTTTCACGTTCTCTGCAAGCGCTTTTCCCCCACTCCCCCCGTGTTTTCCCGCCCCCCCTTGTACCGGTGCGAGTGTGAAAATTGCTCTTATGAAATTTTGCGTAACCAAATTAGAATGAAAATTGTGTAAATCGAAGAATAAAGACGGCCGAAGGAGCACTCGGGCTTGTTGTTTATCACACGCCTCCACGGTCGCCGGCGGGCTCTATGAATCCGTCCGTCCATGCTACACCCAATTGTTTGGGATCCGATAAGAACCGAGCAGTGGCTACTGCCCCCAGATATAAACAATTTCTGCTTCGGTCCAAACAACTCGGTTCCAGCAGACAATTTGGGTTCCATCTAGCCGACAATTCACCAGAAATTGTTTGAGTCCACAGAAAGAAATATTATCAAAACGAAAATGATATATGCAAGCCTATGAAACAGTACCATCAAGATATATAGTTATAATGGAGTTAAATAAGAATACATTTATCTCTTCCTTAGTTCCATTAACGTTTTTTAATAATATATATATATATATAGCAGCGAAAATAGCAGTTAAAAGTCTAAAAACCTATATAGTACATGGTATAAAAAAAACCAAGACTTTAATATATAACTACATTTAACAATTTCAAAATTTCATAATATATAAAAAATCTTAAATCATAAAAAATAAATCATCCCTCAAAATAATTAAAATAAAAAATTAAAAAACAATACGAACAACCATAAAAACACCTTAAAATAATATTAACAGAATATAAAGTAAAATAAATATAACAACCCCTCATGGTTCCTCTGTAAAATTCTTCCATTGAAAACCCTGAATTTCTCTAATTGCAGTAAACATAATGCCCGCAAAGTATCTAAACCATTAATGTAAAAACGATATTCGATTTCTTATTATTAACCACCCAAAAAAACTGTTAAGATATGTGAGTATTAAAGAGCAGCCAAGTAAACATAAAATAAACCTAAGTGAAATCTTCTCCCGAACAGAATCGACCTAGAAATTAGACGAGCGATCAAGACAAGGACCTGAAGCAGCCTCACATGCATGAGTGACCAACCGGAGGAGAACCCAATAACCAGCCAGTAACGATGGCCGCCGAGAAGGAGATGCAGGCCCACGACATGGTGCGTCGCCGCAGCTGGGCCCGTGCCGTGGCGCTCTATGACCAGCTGATTTCGCCCAATCCCGGCCAGGCAACCGGTGGCCAGGGCGCCGGTTCGAGGGCCCAGAAGGACCAGCAGATCGCCTGCCTGCTGGGCCGATGCGAGTGCCTCCTAGAGCTAGGAAAGTTCGAGGGCTGCCTGGCGGATGCCTACAAGGTGCTCACGCTGCTCTCGGAGCAAACCGAGTGCCTGGCCAGCGTGTCCAGGGCACGCCGATGGCTCGTCCACGCCCTCTTCAAGATGCACAAATACGGGGTGGGTGAAAGCTATAGTTAAAAAATCAATTTGCTAATATTAAAGAGGATTATTTAGGATAGGATCCTAAACTCAAAATTACTAGCTAATTTACTTACTCATCTTATTTTTTAGGACGCTGAGATCTTTCTGAGCAAGTGGATCAACGAGCTGAGCGGCCAGCAGATTTACTCGGACATATCCAAGACGCTCGAGCGCTACAAGTCCATCATCCAGATGATTATGAATGGGCAGCACAAGGCGCAGGCCCTGAAGATCCCGCACGCCCGTCTCGAGGACGAGATGGCCATACTGGACACCAAGCTGGATCACTGGGCCACTAACAACCTGCCGCTGGACAAGTACAGCAAGCTGCTTAGCAACAAGGGTCTGAAGAAGCGAGAGCAGCAGCAGCAACAGCAGCAGCAGCAACAACAGCAGCAGCAACAGCAGAATGGCAATGGCATCGGCAGCTATGCCAGCAGCAGCAGCAGCTCCTCCACGGGCAGCAGCAGCACCATGTCCAGCTCAAGCACTAGTCTCCACAAGACCAACGATCTGCTGGCGGCCATGAAGCTCACTGCCGGCAAGCACCAGACGGGATCCGGCGACGGCTCGGGCTCGGATCAGGGCGACCAGGCGGCCCCATCCACCACCTGCAGCTACTGCACCATCACCTTCCAGACGAGGAACGAGCTGCGACAGCACTGCCAGACCGAGGCCCACCAGAAGGTGATCATGAGCGATGAGGGTGAGTTTCGGGGAACAAAAGATGGGTAAGAATAAGAATACATAGGGAAATTCAATATTCATAGGTGGATGGGGAAGTATCATTGCTTAAAATCTAATCTGATATAAAAGAATTAAATATAACAGAAAAACAAGAAAGGTTATTTCTGGTTATTGTCAGAATTATTATGCATTATATGTTCTATAAATAGAAGGCCAATTTTGATGAGGTTTCTTTTTGTTTTACCCAATTCTTTGAAATTATTTAAGGTTATGAGTATAGGACAATCTTGGTTGTGTTTTATACTCATTTTCATACATTGATCACTTTATTATGAAGAAGGTATCTTACATTTTTTTGTATCCCAAAGTGCATCATCAGAATATAAATCAAAATGATTAAATACAAAATTCAAACAGTGTTCTTAAAATCATATAAATAAATGATTATCTACCCTAGATTTGCTTTTTTCTCTCACTGAAAACATGAACTTTAAGTCACTCACAATAACAAATATTTTTACTTTCCGATTAGGCCGGGACTGGAAGTGGCGTCCGCCGCCCCGTGGCTACACGCTGGACACCTATTCCCTGTGCGAGACGTTCAGCGAGGCGCACACTTGCCACTACGGCGCCCAGTGCGTGGAGGCCCATGGCCAGGATGAGCTGAACGAGTGGAAGGAGCGCTTCGAGTACCGGCGGATGCGGATGCAGAAGGCCTGCGAGAAGGAGCTCTACGGCAAATCGTACACGGAGCAAGTGCTGGAGCGATGGATCCAGGCCACGGCGCCGGAGCGAGTCATGTGCGAGCGAGTGCCGGACATGGAGGCGCGCTGCGAGCAGCAGTTGGTCACCAGCATCGCTTCGAAGACCTCGAAGCGGGAGTGGCTCTTCCAGCTGGAGACTAAAAAGCCCCTGAAGGCGATAGCCCTCCTGCAGGATGCCCATCGCAATCACTTTGCTCTGAAGTCCATAAAAATGTGCAAGCCCACGGAGACCTGCATGGAGCTCAAGTCCGACCAAGAGTGGGTGGCGCCAGGCAGTTCAGCTCAGACGGAGCCTTCCGGCGAAGACTCTGCCACTCTGACCCACGAAATCACAGTTGAGTTTCACACTGAGATCTACGGAACCTTTCGCCAAGCCATCTGCTTCGATGTGGGCCAGGAGCCATTGCTCGTGCGGCATCTGTGCGTGGATGTGTTGCCCGTGAATGATGCGGAGAAAATCGAGGAGATCAAGCGGGACATTATCAACAGTTCGGCCACCCGATGGGATGTGGCCAACACGCAGCTGACGCGCTTCGAAACCACAATTGGCACCCATCTGAAGACGGAGGCCTATCTCAGCGACCTGGAGCATGAGAGGGAGCTGCTGGAGAGGTATCCGTGCCCCAGGGCAGCCACGTTCACGTTGACACAGTCGACCATTGTGGAGAAGCGGTTGACGCAGAACAACTACCGATCGCGCATCCATGAGCTGTTGTCTGTGGAGGAGATTGCCCGCTACGAGCAGATAGCCAGGTACAATGTGAGGACACGACTCACAGTGGCGTCGAATTACATCCTCACCCCGGCGGGCATGGCCACCAGTACAGCCAAGTACTCCCTGGCGGGTGAACTGTTTGCTCTCATGCGTCTGGGCAAGGACATTTCGGAGGATACATCCCCCGGACGCTTGATTCTCTCCAACTGCAGCAGTGTGTATATCTCAAAGCCGGAGGAACCGGATTCCAAAGCGGATCCCAGTAACCGTGCTGTTTACGAGGCGTTGATCGAGGACAAAGGCAAGAATGTGATTTACTTGAAACTATCTGCAAAATGTGTGGAGGCCATGGCTCTGCAGGCGGATACGGAGCTGGAGGTGGATATACAGTTCCAGCTGAATCGAATGCCATACTGTGAGTGGCACAATGCCGTGGATAAGATCACCGATTTCAGGCTTATCTTTCCGGCCACGGAACTGGAGCCCAGCATACCTTGGACACCCAAGAAGCAGTGGTCCGATGCCTGCGAACCCAAGTTGAATGCCAAGCAGAGGGAGGCCGTAAATGCCATTACCACGGCGCTGAGCATTAAGTTGCCGCCCATTCTGCTGATAGGACCGTTTGGCACTGGAAAAACCTACACACTGGCTCAAGCCATTAAGCAACTTCTGGCGCAACCGGAGGCCAAGATCCTGATCTGCACGCACTCAAATTCAGCCGCTGACTTGTACATCAAGGAGTACCTGCATCCGTGGATCGAGGAGGGTCTGGAGGAGGCGACACCGCTGCGTGTTTACTACCACAAGCGATGGTCGGCCACCGTGAACAGTGTGGTGCAGAAGTACTGCATCACCGATGGAGTGGGCAACTTCAAGCGGCCCACGGTGGAGGATATAATGCGGCACAGGATTGTTGTGGTTACCCTGAGTATCAGCATGGAGTTGGCCACCTTGGGGCTGCCCAAGGGCCTGTTCACCCACATCTTTCTGGACGAAGCTGCTCAGGCGATGGAGTGCGAGGCCATCATGCCGCTGGCTCTGGCAAATGATTCTACGAGGATCGTCCTGGCCGGAGATCACATGCAGATGAGCCCGGAGCTATTCTCCGCCTTTGCCAAGGAACGCAAGCTGCATATATCGCTCTTGGAACGGCTGTACGATCACTATCCATCCAACTTCCCCTGCAAGATCCTGCTGTGCGAGAACTATCGAGCACACGAGGCCATCATCCGTTTCACTTCGGAGCTTTTCTACGAACAAAAGCTGGTGGCTTCCGGCAAGCAACCAAGGCACGAGCGCTTTTATCCTTTGACCTTCTTTACTACCCGAGGAGAGGATGTTCAGGATAAAAACTCAACTGCTTTCTATAATAATGCTGAGGTTTATGAGGTGGTGGAAAGGGTTTCCGAGCTGCGGAAACGTTGGCCAAGTGCTTGGGGTAAACTCAACGATACCAGCATTGGCATCATGACTCCCTACGCGGATCAGGTGTTTCGCATTCGTTCGGAGCTGAGGAAACGCCGCATGGGTGGAATATCCGTGGAGCGAGTGCTCAACGTCCAGGGCAAACAGTTCCGAGCGGTGTTCCTCTCCACAGTGCGCACCCGACGCACCTGCATGCCCCAAGGAAGTGCCCCGGGAGCGGCCTCCTCGGCCAGCATTGGCGATGCCGACACGGATTATGGTTTCTTGAGCAACTCCAAACTGCTAAACACGGCCATCACACGTGCCCAATCTTTGGTGGCAGTGGTTGGCGATCCGGTGGCCCTTTGCTCCATTGGCCGCTGCCGAAAGGTGTGGGAGCGCTTCATCGAGATCTGCGACGAACATAAGTCTCTATTCGGCTTGACCTGGTCGAATCTGCGCTCCCAGTTGGATGGCGTGGAGCTGAAACGCTGCTATGTGTTGAATCCCCTGGCGCCGGAGTTTGTGCCACGTGCCCTGCAACCGGAGGCGTATCTGCGGGAGCAGGCTGCTCTCTACCTTAATGGACCGCAGCACGGACATGGCGGCCACGGGCCACCGGGTCCTCCGGCCCATTTCGGCAATGCAGCTGGGATGCTGGGCCCGGGACCAGCGGCCACTGCCCACCAGATGAATCAAATGGCGGCCGCCATGGCCGCTAACCAACAGCTCACCCACATGTACTCCACTCACATGGCGGCGATGATGGCCGCTGCTGCTGCCGTCGGAGGAAAGTCTGGAAATGGTCCTGGACCAGGAACCGGCGGTGGTCCGGGCCCTGGTCCAGGACCACCTCCACACTACGGCGGCGGAGGCGGTGGTGGACACATGGGAATGCGGGGACCACCGCCACCGGCACCGCATTTGCGGGGCATGCCACCCGGCGGACCGCCACCAGCACAGCAGCCAGGCGGAGGTGGAGGCGGCGGAGGACCTCCGCCACCATATGGACAATATCCAGCCATGCAGCACTGGCGGCCGCCGCAGCAGGGGCAGAATCAAGGCCCCGGACCGGGACAACAGCAGCAGCCGCAAAATCCCAATGCCAGTCTGTGGGGGCCACCGCCGCAAACGAATCCGTGGAGTGTGCTGCCGCCAAGTAAGCAGCCGCAGCAGCCACAGCCACCGCCAGTGAGTGCTCCGGGACGCGGGGCAGGACCTTTGCCACCGCCACTCAACGCCACCCCATCGCTGCCCCTAAGAGGTGGCAGTGTGCCGCCACCACCGCCAAACGCTTCGGCGGCTGCTCAGCTGCTGAGGAACCCCAGCGAACTGGGCTACCTGGCCAAGAAGACGCTCTACAACCATGGCCAGGCGCCGCCGCACCATCAGCTCTACGGACCCGGACCGGGACCACCGCCGCCGCCATCGCAGCAGCAGCAGCAGGCGCCGCCGATGGGAATGCAGCGGGGCAGCAGTGTGCCCAATGGACCCATGTCGCCCATGGAGAACGGACCGCCACCGCCGCCCTATATGCGGCACAACGGAACTGGCTACAATCCAGGAGCCCCACCACCGCCGCAACAGCAGCCACAACAGCCACCACCCAATCCGTTCATGTATGCTGGCAAACAGCCATCGCCGAGCTCCATGCGATTTGGTCCACTGACCCATGAGCTGCTACCGCCCAATGTGAGCATCTATGAAATGGCCTTGTATCCGAAGGAAGAGCAGTACAAGTGGTACCTTAAGCTACTCGAGACCGTGGGCCAGGAGGGAGCCAACAAATTCGCAGACATGTTGCGCCAGGTGATGGCCACACTGCAGCATCAGCAGCAGCAGCAGCAGCAGCAACAGCAACAACACAAGCCACCGCAGCAACAGATGGTCAACAATCCGATGCTCAACAATCCCCATGTGCAGCGGCCACAGTATCCCATGATGTACCCCCAGGGCCAACAGCAGCAGCAGCCGCCACAGCAATCCGTGGATGCTTCACCGCCGTTGGAGAACTTTAACCAACAGATCGATCTGGTCTTCAACTCGATTATGAATGGAGCCAATGACATTGCACAGCCCATACTGCGAGATGTGCTGGGAATGGTGGCTGGCGCGGGCAATGCACCTGGTCCTCAACTGAGCAACGGCTTGAGCGGCGCCGATCTCCAGCAGCAGCAGCAGCAACAGCAGCAGCAGAGCCGCTTGTTTGCCATGATGCAGCAGCAGCAACAGCAGCAGGCCAAGCCACCGCCAGGCCCTGGACCACTGTATCCCAATCATCTGGGCGGACCTGGACCTGGTCTGCATCAGGCGCCACCCAATGGCGGCGGCAATAACCTGGGCGGCGTCGGAAACACCAACTTTATGGGAAATGGTAAGCTAAGCAAAGATTTAGACAATCATAGGGTTAATATATTTCTGTCTTACTTAGCCGGCAATGCCCTGTTGAATGACAAGCCCTACAACAACCTGAGCATGCACAACAACGTGGGCGTGAACAGCGCAGGAGTTGGCGGCGTTGGCATTGGAATGGGTGCCGGCGGAGTCGGCGGCCACAACAATAACAACAGCAGCAACAACAACGGCATGCTGAGCAATGGCAACAACTCGGTGCCGCTGTACCGAAGACAGGCGCTGGCCGGCAACGGGATTGGAGGCGGAAACGGCGGCTACAACAACATGCATGGAATGGACGCGGGAGCCAACTTGATAGAGGCACTCTTTCAGGCCAACAACTCGGTGGTGGATCACTCGGTGAAGTCATCGGATCACATGCACGGCCTGCTGTACAACAATTTTAATACGCTGAAGGGGGGCGGTCACGATGTGGATCTGTTCCAGGCCATGGCGCCCAGTGTGCCCCACTCGGAGGCGGCCAATCATCACCAGCAGTCCTCCGGCTCGTCGGCAACCACTTATGCGGCCGTGCTGAGCCAGGGACCACAGGCGGTGGTTGGCGGAGGCGGTGGCGCAGGACCACCGTCGGGACAGTCGCAGGCGCAGGCGGGCGTGGCAGGATCGGGGGCGGGCGGAAAGGGCGCGCAGCCGGGTGGCGGAGGCGATCTCCTGGAGAAGGATCCGTTTGCGGCCATCCGCGAGTTGGGACAGGCCACGACCGGATTCTACAACTACTTTCAGTGAGACGCGGTGACGGCAGCGCATCTCCTGCTGTGGCATCAAAGGGTCTTAATCTAAAAACAGAAAAAAAAGAAAAACAAAAGAACAAAAAAAAAGAAAATTAACAACAAAAAAAATTGCAAAATTCTTAGCTGAACAAAAAAAAAACGTAAAAAATGCCCCAGACAATGGGAAAAACGGAAGAGAAAACAAAAAAGAACTGCTTCTTAATTATAGTTGCCCCTATCCTTATTTTTTGCTTTCTTTTAAATTGCAAATTATTTAATTACGGTAGCCTTAAGTTGAACGTGTGAATTATTATAATTAATTAATAATATACATACATACCTATTTAGTTAATGTTTAGTGGTTACTAAAGCTCGCCCAAATGCCGCAGCAGGGACTGGTTGACGCTCACCCCCGGCCGCCCAACCCGCCCCCTTGGTATCCTCCTGTTACGCCCCCCGGAAGCCCAAGGACGTCTCAGGCGCCTCCAACGGGTTGCTCTGAGCAGCCCCGAAAATAAACATAAATTTATGAACGAACGCCTACACAAGAAAACCTTATCGATTAGACTCTTGAAAAACATACAACAAAAAAAAAGAAATGAAAAAACTTTAAAAAAAAAAGAACAAAAGCAAACAAATGTAAAACCCACAAAAAAATGAAATAATTATGTAATAACTATAAAATGCAGAATGCATAGTTAGCTTTAGATGTAAGATTATTCGAAAAGATTTTGTATTGTACATTTTTTTCTATTTTTAGTGCGTAGCCTATGCGCTACGATTCAGTTCGTTCTCTACCTTTAATTTCTCACTTATAAATTTCAATTTTGTACAGGAGTTGACTATTTAAAAAACAAAACAAAATAAGCAAACAATTATTAACGAAAACCATTAAAATGAAAAATTTGTCACGCACTCAAATACATAAATTATTATCCTTATTAACTGTAACTTCAGATTATATACCTATTATATATATTTAATGGCTATAAGGGATATGAACATTTTTGTGTACGAATTAAACATACTTACCTACATACGAACATATATATATAATATGCATATGAATATTTAAATTGTGCACGAGTTATTTGTTCCTTTGCCCATTGCCCAAATTGTCGATGCGTGTGTAAATTATATTACGATTGTTGGCCGACCCCAAATTCGCAGCCATGGTCCCGAATCCCCCCCAGAAAACACCCAGAATCCCCCCCCACCACTCATCGTTTAGTCCGCTCTGACGACTGGTAAATGTAAAACATGCAAGCAAAATATAAGAATTTTTCGATAAGTGTATTTAACCGATCCTTTGAGTTTTATCGTAGTATTTTGGCTAGCGACTTGGATAGCATAAACATATTAACTTTATATACCTGTAATTATTTAACCAATGTATCGCATAACAAACTAAAAAGCGGAAAAGAACGAAAATTACATTTAATAAACAAGAAATTGTACTTTTAATAACCCCCCCGCTCTCCGCCACTCATGTCATTTGTTAAACGATCGATCTTCTAGGAAAAACCCCCGGCATACAGCGACACAAGAACACACTTAGTGTTAAATTATATGTAAATTTAGACACCACACATGCAGCAACTAACTACAATAGCAGACACACCACACATCGAGCACCTCGAGAACAGAACACAGAAACCAGAAGCCTAACGAAATTCCTCCATTTCAACTGTATTGTATATGTAAAACAATTTATATGAAACCAGCTATGCTGAAAATACTTATAAAAAACCACAAAAAAAAGAGAAAACAAAAAAGATCCCCAAGGGACAGCAAAAAAAAAAACTATTGCAATTTTGGTTTCCTTTGCAGGCAGCGATAAGAGTTTCTGGATTCGAAATTACTGAAAGCTAGCTCTATTCACCCAACTAACCTCTAGGGGATATTATTTTTAATACAAGATGGTTGGAGAAGCATACTAAAATTATGTTCTTAAAACTGAGGATAGGTCTTTAAGTAAAAATCTACATTTTATAAATGTATTGCCATGCATATTCGATTTCTTTATAAGTTTAATAATCTTTTTCATTTAAATATTTCAAGTCAAGCATTATCAGTTTAAGATACATTTTGAAAGGAACCTTCTGTGCTCAACTTTTTAATTTTCTTTACAAATATTAAGGATCTATAAAAAAGCATCATGCATTTTCATAAAATTAGGCTATCTGCTAAAATGTTTTGGTTTTCAAATTAGGTCATCTTGGACCTTTTAAACTAAAGATATAATCTATTATGACCTATTTTATAATACCCTCTGAAGCATGGTATAAAGAATGCTAAGTTGGTGCCAAAAAAACGGCATTTGCTGTAGTTTATTAGGATTTTTTTTACTTAACTAGGTACTTAATTAGCAGGCGAAACTAATCCTACGGATCTAGACGGGTATGTTCAGCGCGGAGAGCTCCTCCTTGACCTCGTCGTACAGATCCTTGTAGTCGTCGTTCTGGCGCACCAAGAGGGCGACTGTGCCGCGCTTCACGCCCATGGCAGCTCCCAGATCCGCCCGACTGGGGGTGTAGGTGTACGGGATGCCCTTCTCCTCGCAAACGGCGGGCAGGTGGCACATGATGTCCACAGGTGTCACATCGCCAGCAAAGATGCAAATTCTAAGGAGCACACAGAGTCAGCTTATGGATTTCCAGCGGGGATTAGCCACTACTCACCCAGTTTCGCCCTTGCGCAGGCGAGTCTGCACATCCTTCAGTCCGTTCCGCAGATAAGTCTTGTGCTTCATGGCCTTCTTCACCAGCTTGTAGCACTTCTTGGCCAGCTTCTTTCCTGCCATCGGCTTGGCAATGGCGTTCACGAAGAGCATCTTGTCGTCGTAGGACTCCTCCTCCTTGATGGTAACATCGCCGCTGGCCACCACGGAGGCGTCGGCATCCTCGGAGCGCTCTGTTTTCACTTTAACCATTGTTTTTCTGTTAAAAACGTGGATATTTTCGTCACAAACTGCGGTTCTGCTGTTTGAAACACGTGTTCAGTGTGAGTGTGACTCGAGTTTTGAAATATACCAGATGGCTCACCGAAATATACTAAATAAATACCGTACATGGATTGCGAGGGACCGCTTAGTAAAGACATCAACAATGGTTGGTGGCTTCGATGTAGGTGGTTTCTTACACTGAAAGAAATTATATTTTTTAAGTTCTATGCTGGTGCTCTATTAACTAAAAGACATTGTCTAAAATATTTATATGTACATATCATTTTCTATATTAAATATATTTTTAAAAATTAGTAGATGTCCCACGAATAAAAGTCATAAACCTAAGACCACAATAAACATTTATTAAAATCTCACATACAAATGAAAATTCCACATGACATATAGTAAAACATTAAAAATTCGCCTAACTCTATGGGTGACAATAAAATTAAAAGAACTGCTTGGCCAGTTGGATGATGTTCAGGGCCAGTCTGACCTCCCGAGCGCCGCGGACGCCCAGCGCCGCCAAGTCCTCCAGGGTCATTTGGATGAGCACCTCGAGGTCGATCTCCTGGCGGGTGAACAGCTCCGTGAGTTGCTCGTTCCCAGTGCGATCGAGCAGGGACTTTACACGCGGACTCAACGAGGGGTGCTCCACCGGGGAGCTGGGCTTGTAGCGTGGATGGACAATGCGTGGCACGGGACTCTTGGGGTTCTCCACCTTGATCTTAGACCTCTCCGCTTTCAACCTCGATGCCTCCTGCTTCAGCCGCGTTTCCTGCAGCAGCCGGATATCCGGTTTGGGCCTGCTCCCGCTCTTTGTCCGCAATTTGGCATCCACGGGAATGCAGGATTCGCCGGACAGAGTGCTTGATCCTCCATTTAGAAGGGTACTTTGACTCGTTGGCGAAAATACGGATCGTGTGCGCATGAATTTCTGTGAAAAACGCCGGGGCTGTAAACTAGCATTTGGTAACTGTTTCGAAGCTGGGGCTGGCCGAGATGAGGGAACCGTGAGATTATTGGCCTTCGGGATCCCAAAAAGTCCATATTTTGTGGAACCCTTCCTACCGGGGGCGGCGACAGTGGGCGTGACATCGTCAAAGGTAAAGGCTTCGGTGGTGCGCGGAGTTAGGGGTGCCAGTGGGGAGGCGGGGTCTATAAAAATTATACAAAAAATTTATATTTCGATAAATTTTTTTTTACCTAATTTGGTATATTACCTCTATAGACGCGATTGTAGCGTTCCATTATGTTAGTTTTAAAAACAATTTTTAACTGGCACAAAGACGAAAAAAACGTGCAAAAATTATTGCAAAAAAACAAGTAACTGTAAGTTACAGCTTTGATAATGCGACCGCTTGAAGAGCGCCAAAAATTACCAAAATCACGGCGATCAGGTAACTCAATTTGTTAATTAATAGCTAGTTAATATACCGTGATCAGTGCTGGAAAACGTTTTTTTTTTAGAAATATGTATCCTTAAAAAGTAAATTAAATATATTTTAAATTAAAAAAAAAAAATTAATTTTAGTAAACATTTTATCGGTAAAACTTATCATAGAAATGTTTTTAGTAAATATCTTATTGATAAAAATAGTTCTAGATTAATAGTTCTATAAAAATTCACTAAAACATCACAACATATATAGACGTTTTATAGTATTAAAACCAAAAATACACATTAAGACATAAAACAGCAGTCTTAAAGTTAAATGTAAAATAAAATGCAAATGTAAAATAGATGTATTAGTAATTAATATAAGTCGAATGAAATATTCATAAGCCAGACCTAATCTATGGTCAGTAGCTGATGTTATCCACGTGATTTGGTTGAAATAAATAAATTAGAACAAAAGTTCAAGGAACTCGCTACGCATTTATATTTTCCATTTGACATGTCTAAGTACCAAATTTCGTCTTTATACCGTCTACATAATATTATTTAGCTTCTAATTAAAGCGAGTTTGGCCTGTTTTGGTTGTCGTTACTTTTGCGATGCGATTCGATTTTTGCGACGAAGTTTCTGCGACGAATTTTGTTTCGAGAATTAGCAATCAACAGATGAACCGATAAAAGGTAAACAATTGTTGCACAAAACGACACACAGCGTGCAAATAAAGAGAACACAAATAATCAATTAAATTAATTTAATGACGGCAGAAAAATCGCAATTTTCGTGTGCATTAATGGTTAATATTCATAAGGCTTAGCGAACACAAGGAGAAAATTATGGTTAACTTGATAAGGAATTTTTGATACCAGTTTTGATATACAAAAAAGGAAAATTAAAAATAAAATTATTGAACTTTGTAAAACTGTTAAACTTTACCAACAAGTTTTTTAAGTGAAAACTCATGGGAAAAATATTTAGCTAAATCGTAAATTAGAATTCTTTTTAACATTTTCAGATGAATCACATTGTGTTTTAAATTCAAAATAATCTTGTATACTTTCGGAATAAATACAAAGTGTTTTCGATGAGCCATAAACTTAATCTCAAACAAGACAATATGTCAAAAGTTTATGGGATCTGATGGAACATTTAAATAACAGGTATTTTCTGAGATATGGAGAAATTAATAATTGTTTTCTGTGCCGCGAAATCATGACATTGCCACCTGTTAAAGCCCATGGATGTTGTTGATGTTGCTGCTGTTTGGGTTTCAGGCGCTTACCTTGCTTTATTTGGTTTTTCGTGGGCAAGAACAACATGGAATTGTTGTCTTTGCGCAGTCGGCAAAGCCGAAGCTTTGGCCTGCTCTTTCTCCCCAGAAAACACCCCCGTCTTGGCCACATGTGGGGCTTGTTGTTGCCGGCTTTTGGCCAAAAAACAGCTGAGCTCAGACCAGCTGCTTTGTGTTTATATTTTTTTCCTCCAGCCAGGTAGCGCCTGCGCAGAGGCCACCTGGCCCCCCTGGTCGACGATTTCTGAAAACCCAAAACCCGAAGCGGAAAGCCGAGCTTTTTACGACTCGAGAACAGACGTATAAAATTGCGATGCCTCGCCACAAAGCGATTCAGTCGTCTAACGGAGTTCGTACCAAGCTGAGCTGGAAAAGTTCTGGTGCTAAGGCCATCGTGGAAAATCCATCGAAGAGTCTGTCGTAAAAATTAGGAAAAATATAAACCCAAGTCATAAACAAGTGCGTTCGAATTGAGCGAAAATCGTGAGCGAGTGCGAGTGTAAGTGCATAAAATATAGCCAAATCACTTGGGGCGATCGTTATAAATATATATACCCCCTATACCATAGCACTTGGGCAGTGTTCTTGAGACATGCAAAAGTAGCCAGTGGAGTGTTAAGTAGAAAAGGAGAAAAAAAATCACTACAACAACTAAAACGACAACTTGCGAAACGTATTTTTTCGAGTGTTTTTCTGTTTGTTTGCCGCCGACGACGACGAAGCCGCCTCAACAAAAGAACTTTGGTAGGTTTTTCGGTTTTCCACTAGAGCTTTGCCTTTGTTTGCCTTGCTGTGGATTTCATGCAAATTAAATTAAGCAATTAAACGAAACACACAAAAATTGTATTTGCCAAGCTCAATTCTTTAGATTTTTTTGCTGTTCTGTCTCGGCGATTGGATTACCTCACATAAGACCTCCCTAGGTGATTGCAAAAGTTTCGTTATTAATTTGTTTTTTTCCTCTCCTTTTCTGGGTATTGGCAATAATTACAAAATTTACCCAATCGGTCAGTTATTATCGCTTTGTCGAGTTGAGCTCGCCGTTTTTTTTTCTGCTGGTCTAGATTTCGCCAGGGGTATGAATACATTTTTACAGTGTTTGATTTTATTTTTCACTTTTACCCGTTGCTCTCTCCATGGAAGTTCAAATAAAAACTCAAAAAACTTTTTTAATAACAACAAACGGAGGCAGTGAGGCGGAGGGTGTGGGGGATGCACTGGAATATATTTAATTGAACAACAAAAAGAAAGCCAAACAATCATAGGCAGCGCAGAAAAGTGGATTGTTGTTGCTCTTTTGCCGCTCAAACGATACACAATGGATAACAAGGGTACAGCTGCCACCTAGAACAAGTGGCTCAATAAACATTTAAAAAATAAATAGTGACAGAAAACCCAAAATGAAATGAAATATTTAAAAGTCCATATAATATATGGGGGCTAGAGGTGGCGCTCAAAAAATAAATTCAAACGGGAAAATGTTCAACGTATCATGTGTTGTTCCTGAAAAAACACGATGATTTGAAAAGAATAAAATACACAGTGTGCAGGAAAAAGTATCACCAAAAAAATACAAAAAAAAGTTAAAAAAAATAAACACTCTAGCATTAAAGATATTCAAGCAAAATAATAAAGAAGATAAATAAAGGATATAATAAAAAACAAATGCATATATTCCTTTTGTTTTTGGCAAACACCACATCACAAATTAAATATATTCAGCCTCTCAAAAGGCTCAGAATCCTCCTAAAATATTTATAAGGACAGCATTCTGTTTTTAAAAAGCAAAACAAGACTGGTATTTGCCGAAACATATACAAAAATATGTTTGCCCAGTTCATATATTGACGCTAGTCTTTCATCAAAAATAAATAAAATCGGGATAAAAATGTATAATGAAGCCGAGAGTCCATGAACCCCATTTAAAAATATATATAAGGACCCTTATTCTATCAGAAAAAGTACAAGAGCATAAAAGCAAATTTGGAAATGTGCAAACAAAAAATTCGCTTTGGCAAACAGATTTGAAAATAGACCAAAACAAGCCGAGAGCAATAAAAGCGCACGGGAAAGGACGAGGCGAATTGTTGAAAAATGTAACAAGTCAAAGGAATTTTTTCTGCGTCAAACTGGGATTCCCCTATTTTCCCCATTAACTCTCTCCGGCCTGCCCACATTTCTGCGATAATTTAAATGGAAAAGTAAAAAAACGAAAACCAAATATAGTTTGCTTTTGTTGAAGACCTAAATTGCAAATTTGGATATAGTCGAGTGTTTGGTATAGTGTTTTGTGGATTTTGTGAATTCGGACTTAATGGAATTTCTAAGCATCATCTGGGATAGGGAAATTCTTTTAAGAGCTTATAACACACATGGATTTGATCGATAGTAAGGATATTCAAGGCGGATACTTCTGTGCGAATCATATATTCCTTTTAAGAGCAACAGAAAACCCCACTCCAAAGACAATTTCTTCCGAAAGTTCACGGACTCGAAAAGATTAAAACAAATGCCAAGGAACTTTCTGGCTTTTTGATTTGGCTGATTTTCAACTTTTCTTTTAATGCCCCCCCTCGGCTCACTTTTCTCAGTCAAATATGCAAATGAAATGCGTTCAAGTATTTGTTGAAAATTAAACGGAAATAATTGAATTATGCTTAAATCAAATGAGAAGCATTCAATTCAATTCCGAGCAAAGGCAACAATCGCATTGAATAAATAAATATTTGGCCGCTGTGGAAACTAACCTATGGCGAGGAAAATAATGTAAATATTTGCGTAATCCAACATCATTTACATAAAGGCAGCAGGAAAAAACGCTTGGAACGAAAAACTCAACGCAACTCAACTCTCTCTCTCTTGGATTTCATTTTTTATTGTTGGACTTTGGTTTTATCTGCCAGGATGTTTGACAGGCTGCCGGAAGTCTGCCAATTAGAGCAGGATTTTCAGGCCAGGATTTAGTCACAAGCACACACACACATATGGGTGTACATGAAAATCTTTTAAATAAATTAAAAACTAGTCGGTGTCCAGCAAGAGTTGAGCAAATAAAAGCCTAAGCATTTCAAAAGTTTTCAAAAAATAAAATCCATAATTAATGGGCAGCATAAAACGAGTAAATCGAAAGAAAAGCTGCAGAAATGTGTGAAATTTTAAATTAAAGGATAAACTCACTTTCGTGTGCCAGTCAACTTCGTTCTCGTCTAATTCCCAAAGGATCTGTTTCCACCCTAAGAACCAGAATGAATATGAATGTGCATCGTATGTTTTGGTAGCTTGAGTCGCCTGCATTGGGGATTTACCAGACCTACAAAAAATGAAACGAAATTGTCCAACCAAAATTTATTCTGTTGTCGCTTTAGAATAGAGCAGCCACCAAGGACCAACTAAAAAAACTGAGGGTAAAACACATAAAAGTACAGATACAATTTGCCAGTAAAAAATGTTTGCTCAAGAACTGCAGTCACCGTGGGCAAAGAGATGGATTTTGGATTAAAGTGGTTATATTTTAAATATTTAAGGAATATAAACTTTAAGATACATTTTCGTTGACATTTTTGCAAGGGTTTTGTTTTTAAATATGTGAAAAGCAAATTAAGTATCAAAGGTAGATTAATACCTATTTAAAATATTTGTAGTACATTATTAAAGATGTGAAAAATATATAACATATATAATAAAAAATATAAGTTTTATTTATTAAAAAAATGTATATTTCAGGATAAATATGTTAAATATTATTTTAAAAAATAATCAAGTTGTTATCTAAATAGTTATATTATTTCATAGTATGGCACAGTAGAATAAGAAAATATTCCCACAACTTACCCCATTCGATGAGTCCAATAAATTGGCTTTGCCCCTTGGAGAAGGTTTTAAATAATTCATGTAAGACCTTCGTTTTGACAGTTTCCAGTTGATTGTGGGCCCATTGTATTGGGCGCATGGCGTCGAGCGTCGAGTGACTGAGCCAAAGTCACATGAGTGCAATTTTAAAACAGTGAAAGATATATAAAGCGAAAGCAAACAACTGATCAAATCTCGGCGCTATTGCGATGGGCGTCGTTTTCCGAAATGACGGCTTAGATGTACGCCCATAAAAAGAATATAGACGAACGAACCTGCAAGTTGGGAAAGAGCCGGGGCACGGGGCACCGGGCACCGGGCACCAGGCACCAAGATGGCAAACAACTGAGGTTGCAATAAATCCCCGGCAAGACAAGCAAAAGGAGCTGCAATTGAACCGCCTTGGTCCTGCGTCCCTCGGCCTGCAGCCAGCGACTACTACCGACTGCCATCTGGCATCCTGATGGTCCTGGGTTCGAATGGCGCAACAGAATGTCAATTACTTGAATGTGAGGTTAGGTCAAAGCCATCTAGCTGAGCTTGATTTTCATTTGAAAATTCCCTGCCCGGCCAAATGGGGAAAAACTATTGGGAGCCCTGCTGATTGCCTCTCAGTTACTTTGACTAATTTCGGCAAATCGCCTTGCGGAAAGCAATAAATTTTTGTTCAGCATCACAAAATTTAACGAATTAGGAACGGGGGTTAGTAAGAAGTTTACCTCTGATTTGAGGTTTGAGTTTTCATATTCCGGTTGCATTATTACCTCTCGACCACATTGCTATTTGTGCATTAACACTCGGCGGAAAAATGCAATCTAAGCTTTAATAATGTAGAAAAAAGTTAGAACCTTTGAGAGAATATAACTTAAATTCTCAAAAGAAATACATTTTACTATCCCAGTAAAGGCACAAATTGCATTCATTTATTTTTCTAGTAATATAGGTATAGGTTTTTTATAAAATAAATTATTTTATTATTTTTTAGCATGCATTTGAAAAGCTATATATACTATTTAGTGGTATTGTCAGTAATTTGTTAAATTTATTCAAGCTTTTCCAAACTTTTTTTTTATTTTGAAATTTGTATCTCTGTAAATGAAAATATCTCTCTCATATAATTGTAACTTTAATCCTGGTCGGTGCTAAAAATGATTTTTCCGTTTCACAATATATGACCCACTTTTTTCGAGTGCTGCATCGAAAAGTGAGCAGAGCCAGAATCTTGGGCCAGGTCCAAGCGTTTTTTGTGGGTTTCCATTTATCGATGGCCAGCTTGCATGTTTGTCTGTCAATTGGATTTCGTCCTGGAAGTGAGCTTTGAGTTCTGGGTTTCCGTTTGCAATCCAGAATCCAGACTCCCGATCCAGAATCACTGGCACTTGGCCGCCTTTGAGCTCTGAGCATGCAAGGGGCTGGCCTGGTCAAATGTTCAAATGCCTGGGCTCGTTTGCAGGTTTCCTTTGTGCCGCTGGGCTCGGAATTCCTGCTTAGAGTTGAAGTTCGAAGATTGTTCGCATGCCTTCTAACGTTTACGCCGCTGAATAACTGAAATATAACCATTGGAAAAACCCTCAGCCCTAAAACAATGCAATGCTAGTGAGAAATGGTACTTAATCTGTAAGTTAAATCGGCAAAGGGCCACGATTAGTATGGGCATGTCAAAATAACAAAGGGTGAATGCTAGCGGCTCGTTAATTGTTGTTAATGGCTATGAGCGATCACCAACTTCATAGATACTTTACTGAAATTTTCCTATATTCATACTATTAATATTTATGATACTTACGGATAGTTTCCCAGCTCATTAAAATAGTTGTTTTAAAAGTATTAATATATTACAATTCTCATTACATATTTCAAGCTCTACTTCCTTACCATATAATTTACCCCCGAGAACAGTTAAAAAAGTTTTGCTTTGGTAAATCTGTGCTCAAGTTGATAAACAACATCAAAGAGACATAAACACAAAAAGAGCCAAACTGAGACCCAGACTATGACTATAACAGAATTTACTCCGCGAAAGTACTCTATAGTTACACTTGTAAATATTATTGTGGGAATAAAGAAAAGTAAATACAAACTAAGGAACAATATTTAGTATTTATTAAGTAAAGCAAGTTGAAAAGGTGGTGTTGGCATTTAGTTTACCTTTTTCGATACTTCTTCTCTAATATTTAAGTAGGTTTTTTTATGAAATATTACTTCTTACCATAAATAAAAGACTTTCATTTTATATTCCACCCATTGAAAAACGTCTAATAAAACTCATACAATGATTTAGAAAGGGTTTAGTATTTTTAAATACTTTTTCAGGAACTTTTTTAAGTGTTGGACAGCGCTAGATAAAGCGAGTGACGAATACGTTGACGTCTTCTGGCTGTGATGGAAGTAGTCGCAGGGCCGTCGCATCAAAATAAATGGATATAGTTTAAGTGTATGAAAAACATGGCCGAAACGGAAGAACTAATGGATGGATGTATGGCTGGCTGGTTGGCTAAAAGATGGGCTGTGACAGGGGGCCGCGATGTAGCCAGAACTGACAGATCTGATGCCGTTGTTGCTGGTTTATTCTATGAACTCAGAACGCGTCGCGTCATTCGCAATTTTTCTATTGTTTGCGCAGTTTTTTTCCCTTCGTTTTTTCAACTATATTTTGTTCCTTCCTCTTTTTTTTTGCACGTTACGTCTGTTTGTCTGACAGCTGAGCACTGTTTATATGCCAGACATATAGCTACCCCTGGATATATATCCGTATCTGTATCTGTGTGTGCCCAGACGACTGCCTGTCGACGGAGCTCGCTCGTATTACCCTGTCAATCTTTACTTTCATGTGCTCGTTTGTAACGTTTTCGCCCGGCCAGTGAGAGGGAAAATGTGGAGGTGTTTTCGGCCATCTCGATATGGTGGGGCGTTTTGGGGCCTTGGTATGGCCATAAAGCATTGATTTGGGCTCCTATCGGAAAACACGCATTGATCTTTTTTTGTGTTGAGGGGGCGGAAGTTCACCTTTGTCCTTGTTATTTTGGTAAATATTTGTAAAAGTAATTCTATGTCTGGAAAATTCTTCCATTTAAGAGACTACTACCTATGCTACAATTTAGGATATATATTCTTAAAAATCTTCTTTAATTTATACATTTTTCTTAGTCACTAAACGAAAGACTTGAATTACTGAATGTATTTACTTTTATTTATAACAATAATTTGAATTGTTCCCAAATGGAAAAAGTTTATCTTTTACAAATATATTTTAATATCTTTAAAGTCAAAAGGTACAAGATAAAAACATTTAAATTTGGATAATTTATTTTAGTTGTATGTTTTGGTATAATATTTATAAATACATATGACGTTGCTAGGCCATATACCTTTTCCTCTAGGTTTCCATTTATTTTTTTAATTAAGTCCAGAAAGCTAGCCAAAAATCAGGCATAACATATTTCTTTACAAATTTATTTAGGACAAAATTCGGTTTTCCAAAATACCAATGATTTAGTATGAATTTGCCAAATAAGTCAACAGGATTTGTAATAAAGAAGCTCCGTGAAAAACTGAGTGCAACCCTTAATAGTTTCATCCATATGGACGTATTAAAAACTTAAAAAAAGGCAGCCCGCCAAAAAAGGAGCTCAAACAGAGGCGGTAGGGGAGAAAGTGCGATGAGGGCTTTGTCCGTGTTCGCTGCTGGAGAAATGAGCAAAAATTCCAGTGAAATGGCAAAGGCAGCGCCAGCAGGGGGTGTGGAGTGCAGAGTGCCTTGTGTGACACAAGTGACACTATTTTCTGGCGCTGCCAGTGCCACAAGTAGAGAAATTCACTAATGCCCGCTGTTGCAGGCGGCAGCGGCAACGGCAGCGGCAACAACAGGCACACAGGGGATGCAGCGCCATGTTGCAATTATTATTTCCGGCTGGAAGCGAAAAATAAAGTTGGATATGCAATGAGCAGGAAGCAGCACACGCCAGAAGCACAGGCGCGGCGTGCAAAAAATGCGGCCTCGCTCCTGCGAAATAACACTCAGCCGCAGTGTGGCCCAACCCCAGATCCTGTTCGAGATGGTGGCGTGAAATTACAAGATTAGTGGTTTAAGGATCTCTCAAATTATGCCATAAAGTAGTAGTCCACCTAAAAAGTATTTGGCACATTCATAAAACATTAAAGGAAACATATATTGTAGATTTTTTGTAACTGAAATATCTTAAAAAAGGAAAATTTCTACAATAATGTAGCAATCTTTTTGGTATAGCCCACTCTGCGTATAAGTAATATTGGCCAGTCCTTTTTAAAATGTGCTTAAGCTTTTGTAAATAATAGTTATATAAAAATTATTTTTGATTTATTAGTGATCTATGCGTATTTTAAAAAGGAATAAACTCATAAATTTATACTCATTCATTTAGACATCCAATTTAAATTTAAATTCAATAATGGTTTCCTACTGATCCTTCATATTTTGTATCTATATTTTTATAATCATAAATTAGTAACTTACAGTGAAAGCCTATTTAGGCATGAAATATTTTTTAAAGTTTATGGCTACTCTAGATATATCTTTATGTCGAGCCTGCACTGTCCTTATGCTCAGGCCGCTAAATTCAGCCCATCATCAGGGGCAGCGAAAAAAGTATCCGTGGATGGCAGAGCCTGCGACGCCGTTTCCTCTTTTGTTTGTGTGCAGCGCATAATTTGCGAGACAAACATGCAAAAATGCCCCAGAAGTGAAAAAAATATTCCAACCTACATCCAGATATCCATGCATATACATACATG
Organism: Drosophila biarmipes; assembly: GCF_025231255.1. Taxonomy (NCBI): domain Eukaryota; kingdom Metazoa; phylum Arthropoda; class Insecta; order Diptera; family Drosophilidae; genus Drosophila; species Drosophila biarmipes. The sequence continues at coordinate 20,282,325 of NC_066613.1, read as the reverse complement.
CAGCCGTACGTACGGAGCCGAAAAGGGAGAACAATTCCCCGGCAAGTTGAAGTGCAAAATGGCGGGAGCAAAGGACCCAAAGGGGGCCCTAAAAAGGGGCTTACAGAGGCGCTCCGAAAAGGGGGTCTTGGGGAAGGGACCGTGCGGTTGCGGGTTGAAGATTTTCAAGTTTTTGCGGTGGCCGCTGTTCGTTTCGCTTCGCTTCAAGACGCAAAGTTTATCTTGCGCTTAGGCGCAACGGCCGCGAGTTGCAACCAACGGCCTCATCTCAAAGGCTCTATACTTCTTTACGCTGTGAGTGTAATGCACTGCAAGAAATAAATAAATATTGCAATTTAAATATTTATTATTAAGGTATGTAATTCATTAACGATAATAGTTGGTCAGGTGCTAACTTATTCAAAGAGCTTTAAAAACACATTATTTTATAACTTTCTTATCTGTCATTATTTATGAGGGGTAAAGAGAATTTACCCCTTAAAAATACAATCTTTTAAATCCATACATTTTTTTTTAATTTTATTTAAAAAATGTTTTATAGTTACAGCTTCTATTAAAGAAAATTATAATAGATATAAGACATAATAATTTGTAGCTTTCAAATTATAAAATGATACTATAGAAAGCCACACAAATACTTAATGTTTCATATTTTTATTATATTATTATTTCATTTCTTTTTCTTATTAATTTATTGATCTATTGATTTCTGCCTTACTTGTTTTTTTCTGAGTGCCTTTGGTGTGGCAGCTTTTGTGGGCCTTTTTGACTTGTTTATGGCCATAAGTTGATTTCCGAAATGGAATTCTCAAAAAGGGATTTGGCTGCCGGCTCGGCCCGAAACCTCATTATGGGACTTCAAAGCAAATGCTAAATCCCGCGGCCAAAAAACCCGGTCAAAAATGGCCTCCGTTTATTTTAAGGAAATCTACCGCCAGCTGCAGGACCACTATCCCGAACCACCCACCATTATCTCCACACACACACACAACCAACAAAAAAGTGAATCAATTTTTTTATGTGCTCCCCACTTCATTGTCTCGAATCCAAAATGGAGGAAGGATATTATTGACTAATGGCTGCAGTCGAGTGAAATTTATGGTGCTCAGAGGATGGGGTTTGTGGATGTGTGTGCCTGAGTTAATGAACATTTTTGATGGTAATTGAATGCGACGCTTGGGTTTGCCGCTGTAGTTATGCCTGATGTATGGCCCGTCCCCGGGGGTAAAATATATAATTTATACACACGATTGATAAGCCAAATGAATTTGTCATGTCTCAGACTTTGATTCCCAGATGCTGATTGCCAGTTAAACAAAAATAATTATGGCTTCGCTCGGCGAGCGTTTGGTGCCAGTCACTGCAAACTTGTACAACTTTGCATTTGCCTGGGCCACAATAAATGTGAGCCGCACTGAGGCACTGGGAACGAAACAAACGAAATGGAATCGTAAAAATGGAAACAAGTTGCAAATAAACAAAAAGCCAAATCCCTTGTAGCCATAACAAAAAAAAAGAAAAGTAACCAGGGGACAGGGAAAAGGGTAAAACCAGCAGCTGAAGAAAAACAAAAGAAAAACATTTGTTTAGCACTTGAAAAATGTGCTCGACTGCACAGGGCAACAGCGAAAATTCTGCGGCCCCTGATCATGTGGTTCTCCGCTTTTCCGAAAACCACCCGACCCCTTATACTTGTCAACCTTTATATGAAAATGTTTGAGCTCGTTTTTTTCGCCTCCTAGTTAGTGAACCCAAAGGGTCCTGCGTGTGCCTGCAATTGTCGCTTTTCTATATGGTTTAAACAGTGGCCTGGATCAAATTCTGTTTACAATAACGAAATACTAAAGCTATTTAATCTTTATAAATAAGGATGATGTTGTAAACATTAGATATAAATAAAAAGAATTTCATAAAGCTTATTCGTCGTGTTCCTAATCGAACTGTGTACTTTTGGAATTGATAAAATCTTACTTATACTGAAGATGTTTTTAAAAATTATTATCGAGAATCCTAGCAAGAGTCTTGAAAATTTATTGGAATTTTTTGTATAATCAAGATGTCAGTAAATAAGTATACAGTTTTTAACAAAAGAAAGGTATATTATTTTAAAGTGGAGATTTAAGAACCATAAAAAATCAATATAAAAGTACTGAATGAAGTTCCTCTATTCGCATACATATCATGTATTTTTCTTGTGTGGTTTTAAAAGTGTTATAAGAACTCAGAAGCCCCACTGTATCTGTATATTTTTTTCTTTTTGTTTTTGTCACTGTGGTCACGCCGCTGTCATCAAGCCAGATGTCTCCCCGCCTCAAAATTTCGCCCCTCTTCATTCAACGGGCAAACACTGTGGCCAAATAAGGGGGTGGTGAAAAGTGGGAAACTGGGAAAAACTTTGGGGAAAACCGGGGAATACAACATAATTGCAATTTGCGTAATTGTGCCCCTAAAGCTGAATGAGAAATGAGCGGCAACGAGTCGTGCTCTGAGTAACTGAGAAGAGAGTTGGGCTTTTGCTTAGCGGGCGCGGATTACAGCACAGGCGAGCGGAGTTACGGACGGACAACGGACGGACAATACGGACAACGGATTGTGGACGGACTGGAGCACGGCTAAAATATGAATATCCGAATGTACTTAATAAACAAAAACACAAAAGAAAAGCAGACAGGGTAAACAGCATGTAGTATGCATGGAAAGAGCACCACAATGCCAGCCCTTCCGCCCCCCAAAATTCGCCAAGAGGTTTTCCGGGGAGTTGGGGCAAAAGTTGGTGGCCAAACCGTGTGACACCCATGGAAAACTGCACTGAAGTTTATTTTGTTGTTGTTATTTTTTTGGGGGTTTTTGCCAGTTGGGAATATTTTTAATTTTAATATGCATGCTGGACGCTGCCGGAGGGCGGTTTTTGTGGCAGAGGGCGTGGTTTTCGGTCTGGGGTACATCAGCTGGAGTTTTCATGGCTTTTGTATCTGTTGATAGTGCTCGTTTTGTTTTCAGTTTCCATTGTTGTACATAAAAATAAAAATTTTGCAAGAGGATTTGTATTTGGATTGAACTTCTAATTGAAAAATATTCCATCAGGTTGCAATGGGTAAAGTGGATAAAAAATCATGGGTAATTGATATTGTTAAGTTTTGTTCTAGGATAGGTAGCAGAAAATGTAAATAAATATTTTATTTTAACCCATTGATTAAATAATGGACCAAAGGATAGACTTTATAATACATAAGTGGTTTATGTCTTAAACATTTATTTGTCTATCATTTTAACATTATAAGAAATGAAATTTTTGCGAATCTTTCAAATCGTATGACACATTTTTCAAAAGAGTAATTATTTGGTAGTGCAACAAGCAACGTGACACAGGGCGAGGAAAAACATAACTCAAAATTTAATAGCTGAACATGAGCTTTCCCACATTTTTCACATTTAATGTGACAGTTCATAACTTGGCCGCAAATAATGTTTGGACCGATTACACCTGCCGTATTAATCAGCCTTGATTTGGGGCCCCTTAGCCGTCAATTTGCCCTCGCTTCTTTTTTGTGTCGCTGCCATGTGTTTGTTTGTTGGCCAGCACTTTGTGAGCCACTTCGGCGGCAAAAGCCAACTTGAGACTAGCGGGAAAAAAGTTGGCAACAACCAAGAAATACAAAAAAAAAGAGGGAGGGAGCAAAAATAAAATTACTGAACGCCCCCGCAACAGCTGGCCAAAAACTCGTTGGCAAGCTTATTGTCAACTATTTAAATGCTGCAATTTCGGCCTTTTGTGCAGCCGGAATGTGTGAGGCCCGAGCAGCCATTACACTTGTGGCCATTGTTTGCCTTTATAGCCTTTTGTTGCATAAATCGTTTACAACAATAAAAAAATGGAGGGGGGGGGGGGGGAAAGTTACAGCCGCTATCGCCACTCGTACTTCTTGTTCTCGTTCTGCTGACTGCCGTGTGTAATTTGTCATTCACACCACGTGCTCGGCTGAGAATTCAGCGGGTGAAGGCAGGAAGAGCCACTGCAGTTGCAGTTCTTCACCCCCTCAATCCCCATTTTCCCGCACTTTTCCAAGTCGCTCTCACCCCCTTTTGGGCAGCCCACTTTTCCGCAATCCAGCCCCAACATCCAGCATTTTTAATGGCAGCGAATACACGCGTAAGACGCGACCATTTCCATAATGCAGCACAAGGAGCAACCAGCATCTTCAGCCCGGATTGGTTGCACGTTGCGTCGCACAGTGGTATTTAGTGGATATTTTCAGTAACACAAATTTTGAGTTTGGTTTTAAAAGTTATTTTTGAGATCATCATATAAATATATAAAAAAAAAGCATTTAGCATCGATTTTTAAAGAATTTTTGGGAACACGCTTCAGGTAATTTTAACGAATATTTAAAAAAAAACTTTTTTTTATAATTAAGCATAAAAATTGGTGTTTTGTATACCTTTACCTTATTTGTATGATACAAAATGTATTTCAATTTAAAATATTTAAATAACAAAGGGGCCCTTGATATGGGAGTGCATTTTTTCGTACCCTTTTTGTAATGTATAGGTGTTGGACACCTACCTCTATACACCTACATTCCATCATTTATTTATTTAATTAAATTTTTTTTAATTAAAGTTTAACTTGCTGCATATAAAAACACAACATGCAAAGTAATTTCTTAGGTAAAATAGAAACTTAACATTTATTCCCATGATTTCAACGAAATACCATTTAACTCGTCCCACTGTGCAGTACAAAAAAGCGAAAAGCTGTATGCACTCGAGCTGTATTTAAATGGTGTGTGAGCGCATTCGGAACCCTTCTCCTCTTGTCGCAGCATCTTAGTGCTCTTTTTCCCAACTTGGCGCACTTTTGTTCTTAAAATTCTGCGTACGTGATCGAAATGTTTGGCAATGTAATACATTCAGTACTTTCAGTGCTTATATCCCCTGCATCGCTTGAATATAAATTTAGCTTAATTTTTTGTTTCACATTTTTTTGTTTGAATATGTTTGGGAATTTATGTGAATTCATGTAAATTATTCAGTGCATTTGGTAAATTTGATGGGGTGGAAATGGTAGCTCGGGGATACTTGCCGAATATTGGATTAAATTTCAATAGTCTCCATTCACCCTCTTTTTTGCAATATAAAGTGTTTGCCAAAGAAATATTGAAAGTCATCTAAGGGCAAAATACAATTCAAATCGATTTCAATATTAAGGTTTTATTTTTTCAATCGATTATAAAAACAGCAGCAATTAACAAAAGCTCGTAACGAATATTACGTATACGCCACCATGGTGTACCCAAGTTTGTTTATTCAAATGCTCATGTTTATCCCGTGATAAGATGATTAATATGCTTAATGGGTAGTGTTTGGGCATGGGCCTCCGAATGGGCACCAGGTGGAAGATCCCCCAAAGCCTATCGAGCGTTGGGCTCTCGGTGACCTTTTGTCTTAATCACAAACACATAGACCCGAAGACCCAGACGACCCATTTCAAGGCAAAATGCCACCGAAAGCGTCTCCCATGCAAAGAAATATTAATGAGCTGCTGCCGACTTGGAGTGTTGTCTAAACAAGACAACAACGGCTATGGCAAACAGCGTTTTGTCTGCTCATAGATTTTTGATTCAAATTTAATTACTTAAAGGAAATTATACTCAAATTGGCTTTCAGCTTTGGCGCACGCAACTGGAAAATATTTTCATCTTCATCAAGATATTTTTGTGTACGCTTGAGTGGGGATAAAGCGGAGTGGAGTTGCTTTTTTGGATCGGAGTGGGAGGGACGTTTGTTTTTGGGGCTGCCCTTTTTGTGCGTTTAATGCTATTAAAAAGGCTTTCAACGGAATATTTTTGGGCTATTTTAGAATCAATTAATCTATTAAATTGTATATATTTAATAGCACGTAATGGTTGTGGCTCTCTTGCCGGCCATTTGGTGTTTCTTTTCAGCAATTTTGGGGTTTTCGGGGCCAATTTTAAATGGACTCTTTTAAGAGATTATAATTTGGGGGAAAACTTTGATGACATGCGGAATTTACTTTAATGGAACTGATGAATGAGTTTAGCTTTTAAAATGTACTAACTGGTTTATGCGAATAATTAAAAAATACATTTTTCACCATTTTGCATTAAAGTGAATTATGCGTCTGGCAATTCCACAAAATATTTTTAACATATTTCAGTAAAAAGCAAATATTATCTGCACTAAATAATTTCCAGATCGCATCGTAATAATTTATTGAAAAATTGACTTGATTATTGCGGCAAACCGAGGCAATCGAATAGCCAATTTAGCAAACCGAAATCTAATAGAAGATTTCAATCACAAGAAAAGTGTCAACCAAACAGAAAATTTGCCAACTGATAATTGTGCCAAGAAACGGCAAACGAAAAGAAGGCAACACGATATATATTTTCCATATGTTTTGTGTGCAAAGTAAATCATAGTTCAAGGCTGAATTTAATGCATTTGCAGTTTGAGATGGCTTAGCACAAGGGCGAAAACCACTTGCCCCTGCCAGAACTGGAATAAAAATGCAATGCCTCGTATATATATACCCACATATACACAGTTTAAGTGCATCCACAAACAAACGTGTATAAAATGCGCATATATAACACATAGAGGACCGCAGCCAGCATTTAATACAAATATAAATAAAACGGAACTGGGTTGCCCGCGGCTTAGTGAAAAAATATACAAAAAAATGGGCGGGAAGGGGACTGCAAAGTGTTACATCAGTGGAAAAGAGCTCGGCCTGACCTTGACTTATAAACACTTTTATAACAATTACATTTTGCATTTTTCTCGCCGCCGCTTATTATTATTTCAGCTCGCTGCCATAGAACTGAAATCATTAAAAATGAATAAAAAGACGTAATAATAAAGAAGCGAAACCCACTCGACTTGATGCAAATAAGCACAGCTACAGCAGCAAAAGCGCTTTGAGTGATGCCTATGAAGCCAGGCCAGCTGAGTGGGTCAGTTGAGCCAGCCACATGCAACCACAGTGGGCACTAGCTATGCATAACTCTAAAGCCATGAAACAAACAAAAAAAGCAATTATTACAAAAAATGTACAAAATAATCATAAAATGTATAATAAATGCTTTAGTTTTTTCATGATAAAAATAGTATCTACCATCAAACATCTAGTAAATATATATAAATATTATTATAATAAATATAAAAAATGTATTATACAAAAATATGGTTCTAAATATATATATTCTGAAAATATATAATTTAAAAACTTTTTCCTTGACCATTGAAAAAGGTTTTAAAGGCATGTTAAAGATAAAAGCAAACTTTAAAAATGAGTAACTTTAATACCACAATGTATTTTCTTTTTAATTAAATTAGTAGATTCTTTTGGACTTATATTGTATGAATGGAAATTACATATTTTCCAATAACAATGACAACCCTCTGTAGCCAACCCCTTATAATTGCACACAATCAGGTGACTCTCAGCTAGTTAAAGATTTGCCCAAGTGGGTAGGGCACCCCCCTGCCCAAGCAGCCCGTTCCCCTCCCCCTGGCCCACAGTGCCACCCATCAAGTTGGCATCCACAATAACAATAACTATGCATGAGCTGTACAAAAGTCAAACAATAATGATTGGAACGAACCACAAAAACCGACTGCGCCACAAAATCAATAATTAAAATCGCTGCAAGGTGCTTCTCTTGATTACACGAGAAGATACCGAAATCATTTTTAACTTGAGTCGAGAAAAAGTAAATGTTAACTCAAAAGGCAGCAGCAAAAATCAGCAATCTAAGAGACAAAAAACGAAACCGAAGACAGATGGGCCAAAGCACAGCAGTAAAACGATGAGTATTAAGAGAATAGCGATGTGGCACCATAGTTAGAACAAAATAAAAAACAAAGCTCAAGCCGCAAAAAAATAGCATCGTTAGATGCGCCTCAAGGTCAGGCGAGCATTATTATCGTATTGAATTCACGGCGTTGAAAATGAGATAAAGAAAAATCCAAAAACTAATCAAAATAATAACTCAGAGCAATTAAAGTCGCTTACAAACAAAGTAGATAGAACTAGGCACTTCGGAATACTTTTTTACTCTACAATCGCCTAATAAAGAACTTGAGAAATTGTGAATATTAAATCCATATCAAGTTTTTTTTCTTTTTAATAAATAACAATTTTTTTTAGAAATAATAGTTTATATTTACTCAACTTTATCTGATCATAACCTTTTACTGTGCTTTTTTTTGTAGCTTATATTATTTTCTTAAATATAAGTTGGTGATTAATATAGTCCAAATCATAAACTCATAAAAAATATATGAAAAAGGCTGTGCTGTCATTTGTTCCCCTTGGGGGTGTGATAAAGTCTGTTAAAAGTTTTAATTTCAGTTAATTGGCTTAATTGTTAATTTAAACTAATATGCAGTTTTCTGCATTGCGTGTTTAGGTGTCTTTAAGTTGCATGTGACCTAGTAATAAAATGAAGTGATAAACATACTGCTGTCTTCCAAAGTTCCCGCATCTTTGGGATGTGCAAATAGAGATGTTATGTTAAATTCCTCGAAACTTAAATATATATTACATTTAGAATTGCGAGTAAGAACAAACACTTTTCCTTTTGTTTTAAAAAAAGTGTAGTTATCCCACATGTCTTAGGGCTTACCAACTTCTCGGTTGCTTCGACTCGAGCTCTATGCTCGCACATCTTGCCCAAGAAGTTATAGCTCCCTAATCTGTTGTTTTTTGCACTGCTCTCGGTGGGTTTATCTGCCAGCTTTGACAAACATCAGAAATGGATGCCAAGCCGAAGGGTGACAAAAAGTGTGACAGCATTCTCAAAACTACTTCGCTGGGCCAAGCCCCAGAGGCGTTCTCGAAGCTGTCAGAGTGGCAAGTGAAGAAGATATTGCAACATTTCTCGCACTCCAAGCGAATGGAGCACAAACGCTATTGACGCAAGCTGGATGAGCTGACAAAGGTGCTAAAAAATGTGAGAAGATTGAACGCCTCACTGACTCACCTGCCCAACTGACTGGCTGACTGACTGGCTGACTGACAGACAGTTTATCAAATGATGGACGGCTCGGTGTGTATCTCTCGATTCCCAGCCACTTGTGTTGTTAAGCTGCTAAGTAACTGAATCTGGAATTAACTGAAGCCATATTTAGTGACAATTAGTGAGACAACAGAGGCAGCAGCCGCGCTGAAAAATTTAGTATCTGAAAATGTGTAATGCGACACAGTTTGTGAAATGCGAAACTCAGCAGAAAGTTGACAACTTTGGCTAGGAACGTGTCGTGACACTTGGCACTCAGTAATGCAAATTTCGATGTGATGGGTTAAAACATCAGACTAAACAAACTGTTCGAGCCATTTTAATATGCCTTAAAAGCCCAACCCCTATTTCTATTTTCTGGAAGTATCAAATAACAATTTTTGAAATAATTGGAGTGTGGCTAAAGGCCATAATATTAGCATGGTTGGCTTTTAGTATAGCTAAAACCATAAAATCGAACCCATAAAATTAGAGAATAAAATACGCTTGAGATTTAAGGTTTACGTTCACTCGATTGACTGAGGGAATACATCTGTTGAGTGTAATCAAGTTTGAAAAATTCAAAATCGATAAGTGGGGCTAGCAAGGAAAACAACGCTTTAAGGACATAGTGAACTTAAATAATAGTACTTGTTTTGCAATATCCAGTTTATTTTGTACAAATTTATTTTACAATTTTATTACTTTTATTTTTCTCATGAAAATACTAGCTAAGACAGTTGACTGTGTCGTATGCTCATTTATGACTCGCCATGTAAGACACAGCTAGAGAACTATTGCAGAAAATCGTAAAACGGTCATAACTGAACTTTTCCAGTAAAACCGCCCAGCTGGCCTAATGATTTATTGGCCAGGCACTTAGTATTCTGGTGTTGACAGGGCCGCAGACCAGAAAAAATCTGTACCACGTCCATCTCTAATGACAACCGACAACTTATAAGCGAGTGGCATTGAAACATTTAACGCGTTTATATTTAAAATGTATGACTACGCATATGGTGTGTGGCTAAGTACGTAAATATATGGCTATGGCTAAATGTGTGTGCATGCCTGTATGTAGCTGGTCTTGAAATCGTGGCTGCTTCTGCTTTTGGCCAACCCGGCGCACACACACCCCCCGTGCATACATAATTAATTTATAAATTGTTAAGACAACGTACGATACAACACTTGGCCGTACATTTCTTTTGATGCTTTATCAACTGGCTGGAATTTCGGGGTGGAGCTGGCTGGTTTCTGTGGGGTGGTGCTGGGTGGCGGGCTGTCAGCTAGCGCAACGCTTCGTTTGGTTTTGCCTTGACAGCTGCCTAGTGGTGCGGGCCTTCGGGGGGGTGGGCATCCGTTGGGCTGGGCCGCACAGTCAGCCTGTCTCAATTAAGCGCAAATTGAATTAAATACTTTCACATGCGAAAACAAAGCTGGCCAAACACACGCACTGCCGGGGCAGGAGACTGAAGACGTGTTTTTCCTATTAAAAAGAAAAATGTGAACGGAGCGAGAGGACTCGAAAGGCAGGCTCCAAAGGGAAAGCGACCGTGATTCTGTGGCAGATGAGACAATAGCAACAGAGCAGCCCGGGATTCAATGATAACAAATTGAACGTGTGCCGTAGGAACCCATAGAGCTTACAATCTATCACTCGCCACCAAAGGCACTCTGTTTGTGAAGTGGTATTTTCAAGGCCTTATAAATGAACTAGTTTTGTAAAGACAATAAAAAAGGTTTTAAAATAAAACATTTAAATGAAATTAAACAAAGAAGATATATTTTTTTGTATAAATATTATAATTGGTTATTTTTAGTATATAATAAATGAATTGAGTTTAGTATAGTGTTTTAAAAATATATTTAAAACACTAAAGTTTTAATTAAAATTTTTAATAGTTTTTAGGTGCCCTTAACTTATAAATTTTTAAATATAGTGTTTAGTTACTTTAATCTGATCGTAATCTTGTGACAATAGATTTTAAATTCGTTTTAGGCATAAAAAAGTAAATTAAAATTGTTATATTTCTATAAAGCTTATAGGGCAAGATAAATTCCTCGTTAACCACTCTCCACTCTGTCTTTATTTATACCTAATTGATATTTTGAAAGAACAATCTGTAAAGTTTCGCTTCCAAAATCGTAAGCACTCCCCGGGCATTTTAGCTGGAAACAGGCTTTAAGGGGCTTATAATCTTAACAGAGACGGGGGTCGTTAGGAGCCCGGTCATACCTTTATTCCCCACTCGAACTCAAATTGGTTTAATTATTTGGATACCTAAGACCCCTGGGCTCGCTCTGGGCCCACTGTGCTAAGCCCCCTGACTGATGCCGTAAATCCGCAGAGCCGGCGAGACTATTACGTGGTTAAACGCACCATGTCCACATGGGTCTCAGATGGCCGATCTGCCCGGCCAGTTATTCGCTCAGGCACACACAATCAGTTGACCCAGTCCGGTCGTGGGAATGGGCTGAGGCCGCTGCCCAGATACATGGATATAGATACAAATTCAATCTTTTACTGCCTCTGTTTTTTTTTCAATGGCATCGCTTCACTTTTGTTCCTACAATTTTGCACTTGCTTTCCCCAGCACCATGATGTCCTTTTGCTTAGGTTTTTTTTCACTTGTTTTTCCTGGCTTTCCTCTGCCTTGGGTTTTGTTTTTGGTGTGGCACACGTTTAGCTTCAATCTTCTGGGCTCTCATTGCTAGTTTTGCGTTTTTCACATGGAGAAAAGTGTGGAATATTCTCTGGATTTCGAAGGGAAATGGAGATAGAAACCTTGCATGTAATAGAGATAAATTACCATTGAAGAATAAAAAACATTTCTATAAAATGACAGGCTAATCTAATCTAATCTTAATCTATCCAAATCCAACATTAATATATTTTTAAAGCTTAGAACTCTTAGAACTCTAGCAAAACACTTATACTGAATGTTTGTAATTATGGAATGCTTTGTGGTAAGTTATAATCCTACCCTACTTCATTAGATACTCTTTTCCCAGTGCACGAAGGCCAAATATCGTTCTTCCAGTAGATTTTTCTGCGTTGATTTGTCTTGGATTTCCTCGTTCGTATGTGTTGGTTCAGCCTTTAATTCATTAGACCACAATCGTATTAAGTCTGTAGTTGGGGCTGTGGGCCTGCAATTTCATTTCATTTCGGTTCGGCTCAGTCCAGTCCAGGTTTTTTCTCTCCTTTCGCTCGTGACACTTTTTTCCCAGGGCATCGCTTACAATATCCCCAAACACACACTCGCACACTCACTCAGACACACGGATTGCCGTGGGACATGACAGCTTTTGGCTGTCATGTTTAGTCCGCGCGTTGTGTTGTGATTTCCGTTTCCGCTGGCAATCCGGCGAATGCATGCGGTCGTCTCTTTCACGCTTTTTACGCACCGCACGCTACGTGTCGCCGCCAATAAAAAGTACAAACAAAAAACCGACAGCCGGAAAAAAATAAACGGAATTACAAGTTATCCCCCACTCAGAACACACATATTACATATAGCCACGCACCGAAGCTGCGGCGTGGCTGTGGCTGTAGCTATAGCAAAGCTATAAAAGTCAATAACGTCGTTAGCAAAAAATAAAAAAGTCAAATTGAAAATATAGTAAGACAGTTGAGAAGAATGCGAAAATAAAATAAAAAAGTTCAGGCATCGCCTTGCTAATAAATTCGTCAGCGGAATAATTTGGGGGAAAAACAAAAATGAGGATTAGGTAGGTTGAACAGAGTTTCGACACCGAAATACTTACTTATTTGGCTGCCTTTTTAGGGGAAATAAAATGTATTTTAGAGGTTTTAAAGATAGCATCTTAGATATACTTGTATAAATTATATAAAAAAGAAAATACTTGATTAAACCATATTTAATTTTTGAGAACGAGAAGATATCTTAACCATCAAGGTCGAGGTAAGGCCCATATTATAAATTTAATTAAATAATTTTGGAAATTAAGCATTTTTCGTATTCTAATTAACAATTACCGATATTTTCTAAATTTTTATATTTTATTAATACATAGAGTTAGGATCTCTAAATAAATTATAAATATAAAATATTTTAATTAAGTAAAATTTGAAAGTCCATTTATTTTGTTTTTAGATGAATATTATATACAACAAATATAAATATATTTAATAAAAATCTGCTAAAAGTATTTATTTTTAGAAATTTACCCATCAGCTTATCCACTCTTACAACTAACCCCTCAAATCGGCAGTCCCAAGTAATTGTTATGTTAGTGGTTGGCAATTAACTTACAAGATCTTGAAGTGCTCCCTTGAGCACCATCCAAGTTCTTGATTCCGCTGTCACATTCCCCTCGCAGGAGCTGAGCATACCCCTTCGGATAACCTCTTGGTTATTGGGTATTAAAAATGTAGAGTCTCTAAGCGGATTTCAACATGCTTCATCCGCCCACGCTCATTGCGATTGATATTGGTATTGGTATTGCCATTGCGCCTTGCATGTGTGGGGGGCTAAAGTGTGTGTATGAGTATCTGTGAGTGTGTTTGCGTGTGAGTATCTGTGTGAGAGAGGCGACGACTTTGTCGACGCCATTGCTGCCTGTTACAGGAAATCAAAGCTTATCAGCGACTACAAGGACGACTGTCGTTGCGCTGATTTCGTTTGCGTCGAGTCCTCGGTCCTCAGCCAACATCCTCCAGCCCCTTAAACCACCTCCCCCGAAATCCCCATCGTTAGGCCTCGCAGAGCTATTTCAATGCCACTCGAACTGCCACCCCGAATTGGTGGATTCCCTCCCATTAAATTACATGACGATGGCATTTCGAGCATTTGGCTTCTGGTTTTTTTTTCCTTTTTTTTTTGGAGAAGATGCACACACACTTACTTGTGCGGTAATCGCAATGTGTTTGGAAATTGATGTCAACAGGTTAATAAGATCTATATTTATGGCGCATTTATATATGTGTTCTCCAAGTGCCTCCCTAGCGCCCTCTCTTTCGGTGCCCCTGCAGCTGTCTCTGTCACTGCGTGTGTGCCGAGCAGATAAAAGATTATGGAGCTCCGCTCGAAGGGAGCTGAATGTATAATGTAATGCCCCACACATGAGGTAAGTGGGTGGTTAATTAAGGAATGTTTTTAAATACGTGAGCTGGAATTCTTTTGAAATATATACATGTACATTTGGTACTGATGATCTGTTCGGGGTGTCGACTTTCTTTGAATCGGTGGGTGGGAAATATTTTGTGGCTTATGGCGTGCGTTAAATGGCTTAAAGAGAATTACACAAGTTATTTCAGAAATGCAGACGGTATCCCATTACGGTGCTTTATTTCTGTTTTATTAATTTATTTCATTAAAACGCGTTAATAATTACCGCTTGTATGCAATATTAATTGGTTCAAACATTTACTTTAGCCCTTGACCCACTATAAAATTGTTAAATTTAACTTTAATAGTAACAACGCCTTAAAATAAAGCTTCATAAACAAAGTTTTCAATTAAATATAATTTGGTTTTCTGCACACTGCGTACTCGTAATAAATCATTTTCCATTTTGGCAGACTATAATTTCAAACAGCATTTATGCCCGAATCTACAATAATCCTCTTCGCTATATGCCCTCAACGAATGCATGATTTAATCATGTTTATATCATTCGACAGAAATAAAATCAACACTTTAAAGTCGTCAAATGGATTACAGTGTTTTACATAGTAATCCTTAAAGAAGATTTTGATGCGCATTACAGCAAGCCACATCATAAAAACACTTTTAATTACATCCCAATCGACTTTTCTCGCATCCTTTGGCAGCCTTTATTGCTAGCGCTCATCGAGAAACTTTAATATTAATACTTTGTTGAAAGGAAGCTGGCAGAAAATAAGGCAGAGACCGGATAATATTGAGCAAGAATTTTTCACAGTCCATTTAATTTAATTAATTTTCATTCGTAATAAATTTTGTTTTTCTGCTGTGGCGGACATTCTTTCGGAGCGAAAAAAGCCAGTGGCAAAGATGTCGTCGGCAAAGAAGACTGTTAAATTTAAATTTATATATGTATAGTGCGTCTACGTAGAGCTACGACCACTTCGATTTGACTGCATACACACGCAGCTATGATTGACTTTTCCACTTAGTAGGAGGCGGTGGGGAAAATCTGGTTGCCGGGCATAGAAACCGGGCTATCTATAATCAATTTACACAATTTCCTCGTCATTTCCGCGATGCCAGCTCAGAGCCTGGTCCACAGCGGGCCTTTAGAGAAGTAACTTGAATTAGTCCTCTACTGATTGCTTTCAGCTTTTAGTCCCTCTCGCCTGGCCCGATCTATCTCTGTCATTTGGCTCCTTTGAGCCAGCTAAACAATGTTCCCTGTCAGCAGAAGCCGTGGTAGTGAGGCCACTACCATGTAGCCACTACCAACGACGGGCAGCCGTTTTTGTTAGCTGCCGCTCGAAATAGATTAACATCTTCACGCAGCGGCAATTAAACATGTAGCAGACACATAGATTTTCCTCAGCGCAAAGTTCTCAGTTCCACTCCATTTCTTTTGAAGGAAGGCCAACAGGAATACAGGTTACACTATTTTTATATATGTCTGACAAAATAGGGAATAGTTCTTTATTGGTTTTAAAAAATATTTTAAACAAAGCTTATTACTTTTTTATTTTTTTTGTAATAAATAATAATATTTTATTTGATTATTGACTACGTTTTTCTGGAATAATTCGGTTTTTATAGGTAAAAACATAATGTTTGCAAAATTATATTAAATCACCTCAAGTTTGGGCACATATCTATATTTAAATTAATTAATAATTAGATTTGATTGTTTTGAATTATTTTTCAATTTAATAATTTAATTTAGATTTTTTAATGTATTTTAATGTCATATTGTTTTATATAACAGTTTTGGTAAAACATTTATAATATATTTATAAATTCATATTAAAATGGAAAGATGTTTCTCATCTTGTTTTTGAGTGTGCCACTTTTTTAAGCTTTACCGGTTAGTTATGATTAATGCACGCATTTATCCAAAGAGGTCACCACTTTACTTCTCTCAAAAGGAGTGCCGCATCGACAGGACTTCCTTCGAAAGAGACCATTTCCGGTATTGCAGCTACCCGAAGTGAGGGTATCTAAATACTGACCCCGCATATTGATACACAGACGAGGAGGAGGACGACGACGACGTAAAGTCGACTTAAAGGACAAGAACTCCGCCCCGTCCGGAAGTGGCAGGAAGCGGAGAAAGAAAAAGGCATAAGATGGCAACTTTTGCCCATTTCTGGTAGTGGCTGGCCTTCCTTTATTTCCGCTTTTTTTTCAGGCTGTACGTTCGGTTTAGTTGTGTTTTGTGGGCGGCGCACATGACTGGAAATTATTTAAGCAGCTGTCAGCTTTGCACCGTCGCGCTTTGGCAGCACCAAAATGAGGAATCGCAGGATATATGCTCGTGTATATGTATTCCGGGGGTTAGGTTAGCAAAAGACAGTCACAAATTGGCAGGCTGCCTTGGTAGTTCGCCCCGTTGACTTTTTAAGCGCCAAGTGCGCACCCTGAACGCATGAAGATAAAAAGTGCGGATATAATCTCTCCCCTCCAGAATGTGTATCCGTGTGTGTGTGCGAGTATCTGAGGGCGACTTAACTACCCGTATGTCTGCATAAAAGTGAAGTTTAAGGATGCGAACTGGGAGGCCAGGAGACGACTTTTTGCCAAGTTCAAGTTGCGCAACTAACGGCAGAGCCAAAAAAACTATGCTTCGGAATTCAATCAGCCCAGAGTTCGAAGGGTTAATTGAAAGTTGGTTGCCTCGCCAGAGCTTACATACTTTAATTGAAATTTGGAGTGCTTAAGAAGCTCACGAAACTTTCGATCTGTGCGTTTTCACTGCTCGCATAATCTTTGGGAACATTGTTTTTATGGGGAAATATTTTTAATCTGCAAGTTTTGCTCAATTTTACCTTGTTGCATTTTCATACTTTTAAAAAAGTTATTATTTACTACATGCTTTTGAATGGGTACCAGGCTATCATGTATTTATTGGGTAATTTTAATAATGATATCATCAATTTTTTCCTCTTTCGCCCTTAAAATAGTTAGGGTTGTAAAACTCCTTTGCAGTAAAAGAGACATTGTTTATTGATATCCCTTCATCACCTGTTCAATTCCATTACCCTACATGGGTAATTGAAACCCGTATCTCGCCAAGATAAACGCCAAAAAACTATTTTGCCCGGTTTTAAGGCAAAGAACATTTAATCAAATAAAAGCTTCCCCGCCCGCAATCTCCTCCTTCCCGGGAAAACTTCGTCTTAAGGACTTACCATATGCATATTGCTAACACGCCACATCGTGGAAGGTCTTAAAAAAAAAAGGGCGACAAAAAATGTCAACCCACAGGAGCCAGAAAAAATGGATGGGATAAGTTGGTGCAGTGTGGTTAAAGTCAAAGTTGGTATCCAGTTTCCACTGTTGCTGCCGGTTTGCCACTGTTTGTTTTGGGGTGTTTGCGAATTTATTTATTGGCGCAGACTGGCGTCGTTTTTACCTTCCTGCCAGCTTCGGGTGGCTTTGGCTGCAGCCATTGGGCAACATTTTAGTGCCGGCTTTATTTACCTGCAGGCAGCCAGAGTAATGGGTTAAATAAAAAGCTAACTGCTGTGCAGGTGGCACGGCACCCTCGCCGAGACAATGTTTTAACCATGGCCTTAAATGCTTAATTGTAAAATAGTTTGGCCGCTAAGCGAGGAGTCTGGCATCCACGGCTCGCTTTTCTATGGCCCCGGGCTAATAGGGTTTTAATGTAATTTGTGGACTTTGCAGGCCGAACGATGACTGGAGAGGTATTGCTTTCTTATCGATTTACACTTCGATTGCGGCGCGATCTCTTTGTTTTCACCAACTTATTTTCTAGCAGGGATTTCCAAGATTTTGAAACCCTTGAAAATTACCTTCACTTAAATGTTAGTTGTGCTTTCATTACTTGAAATAAAATAAAAAGGAAAAACCCAGTTAACATTATAATTTAAAATATTTTTCAAAGCCAATAGCTCTCCTTTAGTAAATGGATTCTTAGATTTACTTTAGGTTGTTCAATGATTTATCTAATAAAGCAAATTAAACCAAATTGTCTTGCTACAGGCTTACTAATTATAATTAAACTTTATATTATTAAGGTATTACGGCCTACTCGCAGACTGTTGGTACCCCAAAGGTAGAAACCTCTGTCTTTTCCGCCGCCGTCCTATTTTGTGGGTATTTTTTTTTCGCCCCACTAGCAACAGACTGAGCGCTTGGTAATTAAAGCGAAATAAAGTGTGGATGGGTGGCATCCTGCTGGCAATCCTTTAAATGTTTGTCTAGCTGTTTGGAAGTCATCCTTATCCTTGGCATCCCGCTTGGCATCCCGCTTGGCGCCCACTCCCCCGGAAAAGCCCGCCCCCACGACTGAGGCCCATTCTCATGTAGATGTTGGAGTTATGGGCGTGCCCTGCATAGTTCTTGTTGTTGTTTGCTATTCATCGTCCTCGCTGGGAGGTTCTGCTGTGCACTTAAAAAAAATGGTGGTTGATAATTAATTAATATATTTGTAATAAATATGTTAAACTATTTGATAATCGCTTTTTAAGTGCTTTAAAGCAATCCCATCCCGATAAAACACACATATGCCAACGTTTTTTCCCATCCTTGAAACATGCCAAATAGTCCTTTTTCGGTATAACCATCATATGCTTCTTCAATTCAGTAGAATTAGTATTATTTAATATGAATTAGGAATACATATTAAACAATATATTTTAAACTTAGAATATTTATTTTGTATTTTTCAATTACAAATAGGTTTCTCTGTCAACTTTTTCTCTCAGTGTTGGCACAAACGCAGTTACTTTCGTTGTTCCTGCTACTGTTGCCATAGTTGTTGTTGTTCGTACAACGTAAAATTAATTTGCACAGCCGTTTTTCATTTCGTTTGTCGCTTCAATGTTTAATGTCTGAGTGTGTGTGTGTGCGTGCGTCTGTGTGTGTAAGTGGGTGTGTCTGTGTGTGAGCGTTCCTTGCATATTTTAGCAAGATTGCATTCATTCCAAATTCATCGCTCTTAAACCCATCCATCCACCTGCCCCTCCCCCATTTTCCCCGCCCAGCCGACACACCTTTCGCTTCACCACCTCCATTTTCCTCGAAAAGGAGCTACAATCACTTACTACTTTACCTGGCCCGGAGGAACAGGACCAGGACGAGTTGAAGCCGTTTTCGATGGGGTCTAGGGGTAGATTTATATGTGCTTAGTTGCCTTCGGAACGTTTACCAGCGAATTTATAACATTTTTAATGCAAATTGGGACATGAAAAGAGTTAATTTCCTTTATGAACAAAGGCAGTCAACATTCCGAGAGACCAGGAGTCTTTTGCTTTTGAGTTAAGTTGAAAATGTAGATCCTTGGCTTTGTTTAGTTGATTTTGATGGCATTTAGTAATCGGTAATGGCTATTAAAGTAATCGATTGGAATTCTAATTTGCTTTTTTTTAGTTTTCCAACACTGAAAGTTATATAATCTCGGTTGTTTCATAATTAAATATGTAGGCAAACAAAAGGAATATGAATTTGTTTTCTTTGATCATATCATAGTATAATTAATTAACTAATTTAAAACTAACTTTCCCATCTATTGTATCTTTCAGATTTTCCACGATTGTAACGAATGATTTGTATGAATTTGAAGGCAACCTTGGAGCTGAAAGGATTAAGCAGTCGCATACTTTACGAGCCCAGTAAGTGCGGCCAACTCATTAACATCGAATCCCCATCGAGATATAGAACAGTCGATATATCATTTTACGGGGCTGCCATCAAAATAAACAACTTGACCAAAATGATACCCTTAAGCGGGCTGCAATAGCTGGCAATTTACCTCCTTATTTTTTTTTTTGTTTTGGGGCTAGGACCGTAAATTCCGGACAGACTGGGTGGAAGCGCAAAAAATTTATAGACAAACTTGTGCTATTGCAGTGGGTCGGGTTTTTCGGGATGGCAGAACTTTTGCTTGAATATAATATTCATAAATTTAATCCGAGCAAACACTTTTCGCGTATTTCGTGCGCTTTATTTTTGGTTTTTCTCTTTGGGCCACGTTTTTGTTTTTATTTTGGCCGTCCACGTTTATCACTGAGACGACGTCAAGTATTCCACTTTTGCAACATTTTCCGGGTTCGGTTTGCTTTGGCCCACCCGCTCCTCGGCCTAACTCTCCGTATCTGTGTTTTCGTGGCAAAGCAGAAATAAACAAAATAAATAATTCATAATGCAAATAGGCCAGAGCACACAGAGACAACCCGAATGGCAAGGCAGCGGGAAAATAAGAGCCCGAGGCGGTATTGCAGCCCGGCCAGGACTTAGATCCTGACTCCGACTCGGATTTTTGACTCCTTCCGCTGCTCTCGATCCTTGGACGAATCGCAGGCAATCTGGCCCGTGTACATAAGCACTTTTCAGGCGAAAGGATTATCAAACGAATCAGGTATTCCGGCCATTGTTGGCATTGCCCAAATGAGGGATCTGCCGGGCACATAAAACAGTGAAACAATCGCCGAAAAACGACAATTGTTGGGTCAACTGGGCACGGCTATACATTTTAAGTAGCTTTTGGTTAGGCTTCACCCTTTGGATAACAAGGAGATTATTTAAAAAAATGAATTTATATTGTTATTTAAGTTTAAAGACTATTGTAATGCACTCGGTTCTTGAAAACAGCACATTTCGCTATTAAAGGACGGGTTTTTTATTTTTTATTGATTTTATCATAAACTAAAAATCTGAAAGACCTGTAAATCATATTTTCTTTAATCTCAGGGTATAGTTTTTTCTAAAAACCATTTTTAAAGTATCTTGAAGTTTAGAAAAGCTTATGGGTACTACTTAAAAGGTTGGATTAAAGGTGAGGTATTTTTGTAAGGTATTTTCCTCTACGTGCACACCCTTGTTCTCCGTAGTTTTCCACCGTGTTTACCCATTCACCCCCTTCCGAAAACAATGTCAAGTTCGATGAACCGTTTCTCTCTGTGCACTCTCATTCCGGGTGAACTTATGGCCCGTGCAGCTAAGCCACGGTTAAGGGTTTTACGGCTTTAAATAGTCAACCAAGGCTAAGCAGGGGCCGCAACATCATCAACAACGGAGAGGTGAGTCCGCAGGGGAAAAGGGCAACACCGCATATATTAAATAAAAAATGCAAAATCGTTAGGGCCGTCTAAGGGTGACGAGGGTGACTCTCGGCCCAAGAGTGTGCAGCTGAAATAATCAAAAAAACCAAAAAAAAAATGTAGGAAAAGGGGAAAGTAGGTGGAAAAGCCAGAAGAAGAAGCAGAAGAAGCGGTACCAGTAGCACAGAATAAGGAGAAGCGGCAAGCGTAATCGCCAGCAACACACACACCCAACATGGTAAAAAATGCAACAAAATCGGATTAAAAAGTGCTCACGGGTTGAGCAACCGAGCAAAAGACCAAAGCCAAAGCCAAAGCCAAAAGCGGCTGCCAGAACCCTAGAAACAGAAGTAAAAACAAAAAAAATACAAGAAAGAGCATTAAAGTCAAGTGTTACAACTAGGAGATACTCGGTATTTCAGATCCTATTGTGTAACTACTAAAAAATGCTCACAACGTCCTTAAACTAATAATGGGGGAAAAGGTATTTTGTGAAAAAGGCTGCTAGGAAGGTTTCCTAAGCTATCAAATATGTTAGAACAAAGATATATGGGAATATTCATCTACTATAGAGCCAGCATCCCTAGTTGCATATCACTGAGTCTAAGAAAACCCGAGATCCAAAGTATCATCTGGATAATTGTTGCTAAAAACGTTTTTTATGCCATTAAATGAGCTGAAACCAATATTTATGCTAACTTTATCTCCTTCCCAAATTTCATAACACTGAGTCTTAGACTACTAGAGATCATAAGAAATAATCCAAAGTTTATTTGAGATCAAAAGAGGTTGAAACCTTTTTTATCCCTGGGACATTTATTTCCTTATCTGCAATATGCCCGTATTATCCTCTAGTACCGGGTACTATAAACCCCCACCAAAACGGTTTTTGCCACCCGACCAGCAAAAGAGATACAAATTGCAGTAAGACGGTTTTTTATAGTTCAACGATGGATTTACGATGTTGCACGACTTTGAACTACATTTGTGGAGGTCTGGCCTGCAACGCCACTAAATCCCCGCGGACTGCTTAAGTTTGTTTGATGGTGCGGCCGTGGGTGGGCCTCTGGCTGGGGGTTCCGGCGCGATTGGGGGTTCCTGCAGGAGGAATACAACTATCTTTCCATCTATCCCAGCTAGTTTGTTAACAGCCAACCAGTCGGGTGTGTTGTTCCACCGGGTGTAACTGTACTCGCCGGCCCGTTCGACCGTTACGACTCGTAAAAAGTTGCAACTTTTTCTCCGCCCCTCCGCCACTCTATTTTTTATCCCCCAGCCAAACACTCGATGAACTACAAGTAGATGCAAAAAGGCTGAGGCCAGGCGGTAAGGAGCACATAATACGGCCGTAAACTGGGAAACGCTACGTCCGCTGCACAAGTTGCAACAAAATTGCAGCCATGTTCTAAGCCGGTTTACGGTCGCGCACCCACACTGGGTAAATATTGGAATGGTGGAATGGGGGTGGGGTGGCTCTGGGGGCGTGGTGCACGCCTCTGAAGGAAATTACGGATTCAAATTAGCGGCACTCAATCTCAATCTGGGGAGAGTTCAGTCCGCCCACTCAACCGCCAGCTAATGCGTTTTATGATCCCCACTTTATAGAGCCAACTCGCCCCAATGCCTGCACTCAAGAAAATCACTCTACATACGCTTTTTAAGTAGTTTCATATACGGCTTGAAATTCAATTATTTTTTTTTTATTGATTTTTTTTGCCTACATATAGTGGTATACTGCACCAATAAAAATCCTTATTTTTTGCACAAAATAAAATTGGTAGCAGAAAATCGAAATTCATTAATGTTGGTTTAATTAAAATTGGTTTTTTCCTCAGTGCAGCCCCCTTTCGATCCATTCGGCCCACTTTCATGCAATTTAATCAACTTATCGCGTAAAATGCACAAAACGTTTTTCTTTTAGTTTGCCAAGTGCAGCGCCCCTTTGCCCGCCGAAAAATAAAACCCCACCGAAAGTAATCAATGATTTTTCAGTTTGTGCATTAAAATGCAAAGCCCTGAAACCCCAAAGCCACCCGGCAGGAACCCAACCCGTTTCAGCCACATTTTACTCATTGGCTCTGTTGCTTATTTAGGGCTAATTAAGTTTCATTTAATGGCTGCCATTGGGAGTCGCCCGATGGAGAGGTCCCGAGGTCAGAGGGTGGCTGCTGGTACTTTACAGTTTAGCAGTTAGTTGTTGTTGATGGCTGGCTATGTGTACAAAAAAAAAACTAGGAAAAACAAAAAGAAAATAGAAAATTTCCGCGTGCCGCTTTTTAACTTTTCCCAGAGTTGGCAATTGAAAGTTTCTTGCGGCTGTGGAAAGGGCTATTCGGATCGGGAGTGGAAGGGTGAGCATCTGACTCTATCCCCCTTATGCAATTTAGGGATTTTAGCCCAACTATGCTAAACTTTGAGTGATCATACTTTTAGTCAGACAGAGTTTTATTTTATCTCTGGTTGTGTTTGTATCGCTTAAGCTGGTAATTGAGCTTTGATATGGTGATTAGAAATATTTTTATTGGAAAAAGACCAAGCCCTTTTTGTATATCAGTGATAATGAAAATATTTTGTAATCCCAAAATGATATATAAGATGGGATCTAAATTTATTTCCCATCACCATTATAAATTATGTGGTATCATTTTCTTTGAGGTTTAGTTTTTTCATCATCATTAATTAAAGAAATAAATAATGCTGTGGTCTTTTGTAGAATAACAACCTTTACTTATTTTAAATTATTTAACTGGCCATGTAATTTGTATAAAATCAAGCACAAAATAAAGCACCAAGTAAAGCGTTTGCTAATTAAATAAATTAGCTAGCCACAAGCCAACCTTGTTGTTTCCTCTTTGCTTGTCATTAGTTTGCGGCTCTGATTCGAGAACAGGGCGAGATTAACAAAAATAGCCGACAATTTTCGATGGATATTTAATGACCTTGTAGGGTCAGATCGGAGCTGTCTGCTTCAGCAATTATGGGCATCTAATGATGGATATCAGCCGGAGATGGTGCTGGGTGCCAGGTCTCGAGCGTTTTCCCTTCGTGATTTAATTCATTCATGGATGCATAGAACAGGCGATGATCTGCCGTATAACTGGGCGAGTTTAATGATTTACAATTGACAGCAAACACTTTGTTCTGTTCTGCTCTGTTCGATTCGTCTGCGATTGAACTGGGACCGAGTCGAGGCACTTGTAACGCCAACAAGCCGCCGCAATCCAGCTAGCCAGCCAGTCGGGTGGTCATTATTCATAGCCAGTCGGCTAATATATAGATTTGTGTGTGAGCCAGGTAAACCGGTTCGTGTAAGGCATTTCTTTCAAGTGCACATACTGTAGGTTCTCACTCACCCTTTACTGCGCGAAACCAAATCAAATCCACACTCGGACGAAACAAGTTTTCAAACAAACTGGCTCGGCCGGCCATTTGAATATTTATGAATTCTAGTGCAAAAAAGCTAAACAAAAAGTGAGAAAGAAACCAAGGATTAAGGCGGAACGAAGTCTGTAGTACCCTTGCTATAAAAAAAGCACCTAAGCTCAAAGAAATCTTAAAATAATAATTGTAGATATCTTTAATTAAGTGTAACATACTTTTTATTGAAATATGCGATATTTATTGAATTTCTTTTTGTTATAATATAAATATTTATTAAATATTTTAAACAGAAAGAAGTGCAGAAATCGTCAGTAACAAAGATACCCCAAGAGACAGACTAGTTTTCCAAACTAAGATATTTAATTTCATAACACTATACCAATTCTGTTAGTGGGCAGTTCAATAAATATGCTTACTTTATAGGTTCTGTGAATAATTAGAATACCCACTGCAAATGTATAAAAAGTAAACCATGTTTTGGACCGGCCAATCCCCAATCGACAGTTGCAAGTCGTGAACATCTTTATGGGTTTCTTAGTGGTTTTCTGTTTGACTTCTTCATTCACACCTTCGATGGGAAGCGAAACCATAGGTAATGGAGGTACTTAAAAGTGTTTTCAATAAATGCCTGGCAAATACCGCGGGACAATTAACCGAGACAAAGTACTTCGAAAACAGTTACAAGGTCAAGGCGACCCCAAAGCCAGTCACCCACCGAGCCACTCGGTGAATTGAACAACAATTCAAAGCCAACAATTCAAATGCGAAAAGCTGAAACAGCTGTTTCATCCATTTGACGCGGTACGCCTGCGCACAAAATATGCAAATTTTGTGAATAAAAACAAGACAAGCTGCAACAGCTGACTAAGTAAGAATTTATGTTTGAGGCAAACTTTCATAATTCTAATGCAAATTTCTGTGATTATGGCAGAAATCATTTAGGTACTTTTAAGGCATGATAGACAAAGTTCTTTAGTTTTCACAGGTAAAGCACGCTTTTGACAATTAAAATATCTGTAAAAATAAATAAAATAAATAGCTTATCGCATCCAAAATGCATAACTAACAGTAAGGCAAGCAATAACTCACAAAAATCCAATTTGCTTTGAAATTGGCCAGCAATCTTGTGCCGTGAAACTAAATCGCAATACCAGGTTTCAGAAATTTTCCATCACATTCCCGATGCAAACTAATTATAAAATCCCTGAACAAAATGATAGAAGTTCTCGATAAATATAATTCAATTAGCAAATGTCTACAATCAGTGCTAAATCAAACACTGGCTGACATATCAAAATGCATTCAATGACAAACTAATTGAATCTTTGTGTCCCAAAGACAAAGTGAAACATTTTGGCAACATTGTGGGCAAGGTGAAAACGTTGTTATTTTACACTTGAATTACAAATGCTCGTAGTAACATGTGTATCTGTCCAAGTGCAGGCAAAGACAACAGTGCGTATTAGTAATTTATACGCCTTACTTAACCCAAAGTCTGGGCTTGTTTGGGTGTATATATATATATATATATATTCGGGCAACTTGGGCCTGCTGAAATATTTGAACCCATGCGGGAATTACTTAAATTGTTCATCTTTAATGCTGTTAATAGTCTGCAATCAAGCGGTTATTTGTTGTCCTCCTTGCTGATGTCCTGGCATGATTTACCTCATAGCCCCCCTTGCATATTAATGCAATTTATGAGGGGCGACTGACAAAAGCGTTGCTTCATTTCCCTAAGCCAAGGATGCCTGGGCTGCCGACGTCTTGGTTGTCCTGGGAACTGATGTTCTTTGGTCCTGCCATGTCGGTGTACCTTGATAATTTTGCATTTATAATGCTGTCAAATGCATTCAGTGTTGTTTTTGGCTTTCACATAATTTAGTTAGCAGACAGAGAAAGCGGTCAGGTGAATGGCCGATAAGTGACAGGATTTGTGGGCCAACGACAGCTGTGTAAATAGGTCCTGAGATTTGGCTTATAAATTAAAAAGTAATTGAAGGGTGTGTTTTTCTTCTTCTACAACTAAAGATACGTGATACATTTTTTAAGCTTTTATGAGAATTGCTGGAACTCTCCCCTCCACAACTTAGTGCTCAAATTACCAAACTATTTGCTATTTTCCAATTGAACTTTCAGACAACTATTTAGGCTGTAATTTTGTGCATAATCACTTGGTTAGGCACTTGGGCGCATTTAATTGCATTTTCGTTACTTCAGATCTTAAATTTCCTTCCTTTGTATTCAGGCAACTGTTGACGTCTATTGGACAGATCAAGTGATATAAAGAAAAACCGGTTTTAAATACGCTTTTGGCCAAACAATATACACATTTCAGGCTGTCTAAATGGACAGACTTACACATACACTTAATGTTATCTGCACTTATTTATTTGCCTGCTAATTGGGGAAAATATTAGCTTCGCTGTGGTGGTGTGCGACATCTAAAAGCTTATTTTTATTACTCATCAATTATGGTGGCTATGGCCAATTCGATTTGATTCGCTGTTATTGAATCTAATGTCTTACTTCGAACCCTTTTGGCAGTGCCATAAATTCCCCGAAATATCTGCAGTAACCATGTCTCAGGCTCAGAAAGGGGTTAACAAAATGTCTGTGTGTAATAAACATTTATGGCTGCTAATATTGAGTACGTTGAACCGGCGGAAAGAGATAGTGGCTCCTAAAGGGGCAAGTTCAAGACACATAAATTACGTTTGATTATCAAAAACAGTTACCAAAACTACTTACAGCCATTCTCATACTTTCTGCCATAACTTCTAGCCAGGCCCGCAAGACAGGGGGGGGGGCGCCGAAAAAAAAAACGTTGAATAGATGACAATACAAAAGACGCCCACAAAACTATGTCAGTCAGTATCTTGGCTCTGGCCGCCTCTCATTTGCCAGCCACCCCCGCGTGTTCGATGTCAAGTTGCCTTGTCAACGGCAAAGTTTTCCCCACATGTAGGGTTGGCTGGCGATTTTCTTGGGGTTTTCCGTCGGGTTAGTGAAGTGTGGCGTCTGCATAATACGTATTTAGGTTTCAGGCGGACGGGTATAAATTTCACTTTGTATTTTCCTGGGCCCATATTTATTACGCCCCTCACCCCTATGATTGTGCGGATTTGTGTGCGAGTATTTTCAATTATATACACACATATCCACGCATGCATAAACAAAGTAACAACAAAGTCGACAGGTTGAAACAGAGCGCAAAAAGCCAAATCGGAAGGAGAAAGGCTCGGCGCGCTGGCAGACAAAAGTTAACAAAACACAAAACCAATTTAACTTCTTGATTTTTGGTTCATTTTCATAAATAAGTGAAAAAGCGGCAACAGCAGACGGAGCATGGGTCCCCGGCATACGGATATATCCTTCGAACAGGACCCATTCCAGCTAACCTTAATGCTTTTGCACGCTCTTACGCCTTGACACAGGAAAATCCCCGATACCTCCCATCCCCCGAAATCCCTACCCGAAATCCCCAACCTTTCGTCCTGGATATGCAAAGAGAAAAAATGTTTAAATTGTTCATACATGAAAATATTATATTCCCTCAAAATGTTGTTTTGAAAAGAGATACAATTGTATTATTATTTAAAAGAATTTTTAAATATTTTTCCATCGATTTGTATGGATGGTCACAAAAAAAACAATTTCACAAATTATTTGTCATATTTCAGGCACACGCAGAGTGAAATTCCAAATTAACCATCAACATTTTCTATGAAATCTGTTGAATATATTTTTGAAGCCCTCTCCATTAATAAATACCCAAGTTGTCTTTTTTCTGATTATATGACCATTTAGTTTGATTTGGATTACCTGAACAATAAAATATAATTTTTTAAATATCATTTCGTTAAAAAGAGGTACACTGTTTCTCTCAGTGCGCCTTTTCTGAGCATCATCAGCTGCTTTTTGTGTGCTCATTACGGCAACTTGACATTAATAGGCAGCAAACAGCAACACAAACAACCAACCGTACAGATAGAAATACATATAAGTATATACGTACATTACATGTGTGTTTTTGCACACACCCACAAATACAGTGAACAAATAAGCCCTGCTGGGCTTTCCCTTCCATTGAAAATAATTAAATTTTCAATTATAATCAGGAGTAAATGCGGGAATTTTTTATTTTTTGTGGCCTTTCTCTGGCTGTGTATTCTGTTTTTGTTCGTACTGGGACTGGAATGAATGGTGTTATGTAGTGTGTATATACGTGGGCTATATTAACGAAGTTGATATGCTGGAACACCATTAAGTTTAATTATCCTTTTAATATTATGAGCCATTAGTAGGCGGGAGTTTAAAAAGCCGAAAAAAGATATTTATTTCTCAAAGTTAAAATGGAAAAAAAGCCACACAAAAAATGATTTTTAGGCAACTATTATGATGACTTGCACAGGTTCTATTACATTTCTACCGTTTAAATTAATTTTTTGTGACCACATCAGATTATCCATTTAAAAGAAATCTGATATTTCCACCAAATAAATTACCATAATTTCGGAACATATTTGCTCTGTATATTTGGACTATCATTACTATTTGCTAATTTTTTGTATCCACACGTGGAGCACACCAGCAGGGCAAAGAACGAAAAAATATAGTTTTAATTTGTGTTTCGATTCAGCTGGCAATAATGTTGAAACTTTTTGCTAAACCGCTTTCCATTTGTAAACAAAAACCTTCGTTCATGTCTATGGCCTGAAATACTATTTGCATTTTGGGGACCAAAGTTCCTGGCGTTTCAGCATATTTCGCCCATAGAGTGCAAAATTTAATTTTCTATTAATTATTATTCGCACTTTTATGTGTGTGTGTGTGTGTGGGCAGTCTGGATTGTGTCCTTTGCTCCGGTCTGCTAAAGTGGTCAAAGTTTTATTGGCTTCTCTTCGGTTTTTGTTTAATTGCAAAATACCAGGATGCTGTGGACCAACTTTAACTGCAGACCAGTGACCAACGTCATCTGCTTGGTTTGGCTTGGCTGCCGGCTCAAGACAAGGAAAGTTGTTTATGGCGCAGGTTGAGTGAGGCAAAAGTTTTCTTATTTACCTGTTGGAGCAGACAATACTTTATGGCCTGATGATGATTATAAACCAGACCCCGACCTGGGATTTATGAGTTCTCTTTGAGACCCGGTGAGTGTGGGTTGATCCAGATTGGAAGCGTGGCCAGTTGATTGTGGCAGGCGCTCCTGCTAAATATCCTTCTTTATGGGGATGGCGGAAATTGGCTTACCTCTCTGCTAGTTTTAGTCGTCTTTGTACAAGGACGGTAGTATACAGGTGTAGATTGAAGGGGAAGTCCGCGGAAATTGCGCATTGGACTTTTGAAAAGAAGTTATATTTTATTATGCCAGTTACTAACCAAATAATTTCGTAAAATATCTATCATTTAATTGGGATTTCATATATTATTTGACGATGTTTAAGCTTAAAATATTAATTTTATCACAAGATATATAGTTCCAGAACTTAAGTAATTTGATCTGGAATAAGGGATACCTCTATACGTTTGTGGCTAATTTCTAAGATTCTATATAAAATATTACTCCTTTTTATGATGACCAATTTTTAGACCATTTTCAAATTCAATTTTTTCGATATTTCATACTAAAACCAATAGGACCCAAAAACTGAACTTTGAGATTCCATAACTGAAGTTGTAAGATCCCGATTTCGACGTGGGATACCTTTATGAGTTTGTGATTGAATTCTTTTTAAAACCGCATCACACTTTTTATTTTTCATGAGGGTCAAAATTTTAGCCCATTTTCATGTTCGATTATGTCGACATTCTAATGGTATGCGTATGGGACCCCAAAAACTGAACTTTGAGATTCCATAACTAAAGTTGTAAGATCCCGATATCGACGTGGGATACCTCTTTGAGTTTGTGGTTGAATTCTATATAAAACTGCATCAAACCTTTTCTTTTTCACGGGGGTCAAAATTTTAGCCCATTTTCATGTTAGATTTTTTCGACATTTCAATGGTTTGCGGAATGTGAACCCAAAAACTGAAATTTGAGATTTCATAACTTAAGTTGTTAAATCCCGATTTCAACGTGGGATACCTCTATGAGTTTGTGGTTGAATTTTCTTTAAAACTGCATCAAACTTTTTATTTTTCATGAGGGTCAAAATTTTATCCCATTTTCATGTTCGATTTCTTTCGACATTTCAATGGTTTGCGGAATGTGTCCCCGAAAACTGAACTTTGAGATTCTGTAACTTAGCCTCTTGAATCCCGATTTTGACGTGGGATACCTCTATGAGTTTGTGGTTGAATTTTCTTTAAAACTGCATCAAACTTTTTCTTTTTCATGAGGGTCAAAATTTTAGCCAATTTTCATGTTCGATTTCTTTCGACATTTCAATGGTTTGCGGAATGTGAACCCAAAAACTGAAATTTGAGATTTCATAACTAAAGTTGTTGAATCCCGATTTCGACGTGGGATACCTCTATGAGCTTGTGGTTGAATTCTCTTTAAAACTGCATAAAACTTTTTCTATTTCATGAGGGTCAAAATTTTAGTCCATTTTCATGTTCGATTTTTTCGACAATCCAATGGTATGCGGAACGGGAATCGAAAAACTGAACTTCGAGATTCCATAACTTAAGTTGTTAGATCCGGATTTTAACATGGGATTCCTCTATGATTTTGTGGTTGAATTTTCGTACAATCTACATTTAATGTATTCTTTTTAAAGAGGTTCAAAATAGTGAAAGTGGGTTTTATGTTTTGCTTTTTATTACTTTCTTCCACGTTAACATCAACTTTTGATTTTGGTTAGACTTGGGGTACTTGTTATTTCCTTGACCTGCAATACGTCTTGTTTATATTGAGTAATGTAGTATATCTCCACATAAACATCCGCTGATTGGACTCTGTAAATTATTATTCTCCCTCGACGAGCCATTAATCGTTGAACGGAAAGCTTAGTGCCCACCAAGTAAATACTGTCTATCCGCCCAAGAATGATTTCCCATCGATTATAGCTAAGCCCCGAGATGTCCGAATGGCTTATCAGTAAATATTCCGCACAAACAACAGAAGGGCAAGAATGGCAAGATGAACAAGGACGCAAAACAATCGAAAACCATTTCGTCAACGTTCATTTGCGATAAGTACTTGTACTGATAAGTTTTTGGGCCATGTCCGAAACTATCAATATCGCAATATCATTTAGCGCTAATCCCCGATACAATTTGGCCATGTTAATGCCCCGACAGCTGACCCGAAAGACTATTTCAACACTTTCAATCAAGCGGGGCCAAAAAGGTTTCCCATTCATTTTCATTTTAAGACATCAGCCAGACATCAGCTGCTGCTTCGGAACTTTTCCTCTGGCTTCATCTCTTGCCAAATTGTTCGTCGTTCGTTGGTTTTGTTGGCTTAAAGCTGCTTTTCAAGTGGCTTTCTGGTGGATGGGCGGGTGGTTGGTGGTAACTTTCGCCCCCATCCCGACTTTTGGCCTTCGCTTCTGTTTGGTTTGGTTTGGTTTTGGCTGGCCGTTTTTGAAGATATTCGCTTATAAGTTGGAAAATTACAAAAATTTTTGCGTATTTGCCTCGGTTGCTGGCTGCTGGCTGCTTTGAGTCGGTGTCTGTGGTACACATGCTCTTGTCTCTGGATCTGTGTTGGTGCAACAAAAGCCAGCGGGAAAATCAAATAAGCAACAGCCAAAACATCTTTTCAGCAGACTGCGAAAGAATAAAACTTGGTGCCGTGGCGGGCCAAAGAAGCATGCAGCCCAGCCATCAAAAGCCGGAAACTAAAATTTTGTGGCAGAAGTTAAGCCAACGCGCACAACTTGTCGATTGTTGGTGGCCCGCCGGTTTTTCAGCACAGCGAATAAATGTTTTGAGTACATAGATATTTGGTTTGCTAATAAAAAAAAACTTTAATTATGACAAAAATATTTTTCAGAATAGTAAATAGCTTTTGTAAAAATATTTGTTTTTTTTTTTAAATAAACATTGCGTATTTTAGTCAGAATGTTTTAATTTCTGGAATAAATATTTATATAAATAAAATCTTTATCTTATTTCCAATAATTTTAATAATTTTCCAATGATCAATACGAATTGTGCTACTTATTTTTCTATGAGTACTCTTCTGCTACTCGGCTTTCTTAGTGGCGGCAGCACCGAAACTTTGTTTTTGCCTTTTTATAGAGTTTTTCTTTTGGCTTTTTTCGATTTATTTTTGCTGGCAAAAATCGTGCCAACAACTGATTTGACTGAGGACTTTTACCGCACTCGCTGAGGCGGTAAGTGGAAATTGGGGATCCGAAAGTGGGTGGGTGGGTGTCGGTTCTGATTTGGTGGGTGTTGTGGGCGGCAATATGGAGGTGGGCCAGGATGGTTCTTATTTAGTTCTTTGCAGCTACTTTGGCACTGAGCAAAAGGACTTCATCGACATCAGAGTGTAATAGGTGATGACTATGGAAAGCTTAGATAGTTATTAAA
The DNA here is from genome assembly GCF_025231255.1 of Drosophila biarmipes. NCBI lineage: Eukaryota > Metazoa > Arthropoda > Insecta > Diptera > Drosophilidae > Drosophila > Drosophila biarmipes. Next base: position 20,249,239 of record NC_066613.1, on the reverse strand, counting down.
TACCTAATACAGTAAGGAAGTCATATGGCATTTTGAATTTACACTAAAAAGTTTCTTCTAATTACAAAATTCGTATAAAATATTGAAAAATAAGATTTATTCACAGTGGGGTATGCAAAAAAAGCAAAATATAGCAATACTGCTTACCATTTAAGTTGAATATAAAACAAAAATGTTAAGTGAATACACCTCTTAGAATATTTATAATATTTTATATTCACAATATTAGAATATTCAAACTATTTTCTCGCAGTGCTCTCCACTCCATTTTCCTTGCATATTGGAGTCATCTATCCAGACACCAACTCCATGGCGGCGGGGAATGCTTGGCACTCGACTCAACTACTTTATTTGCGCTTTTGTATCTGGTCGCGTTATTATTTAACTTGTGAATGCCCCTCAATGATGTGTTTTTCTCTGCGTATTTTATGCTGATGCTGCCTCAACTCTTGGGGCCATCCATTGGGTGTGTATGGATTTGCACATTTTCAGACGGCAAACACCCAGGAACAACACAATATCGAGGGTAGCACGCGCCAAAAGCCAAAAGGCGGCATCTGGTCGAATGGCTTGGCGTACTTTTAACTTTCGTTGGCCATTTGGCGAGCATGTTTTTCTTTTCCATTTGTTGACGGTCCGAACAGAACTTTGTGCCGCAAAAGTTTGTTTATAAATCAACTTTTTTGTAGCTCCGCAGCGATGGCGGACTGGAGGGGCACATTTTCTTTGACTCCAGCTCCTTGGCACCTTGGGTGGCCTGCCTCCGACCATCCATCCATCTCCCAGTTGGATAGTTTGCATACAACGCTGCGTATGCGCAACGTCAGCAAAGTCCGGCAGCAGAATGCACTCGGCGTTCGGGGAATTTCTGTGCAAAATGTACATTCATTTCGGTGCAAATTATTGAGTAAACAGATTGCACCTCAGCACCTAAGTGGGTGAGAACTCGTTTTGCAAAATTTTCGCGCATTTACTGCGACTAAGCAGCAGCATCCTTCGTCCTCTTCGCAACCATCGTCCTGTGAGCAACAGTTTTACTTGTGTAGTCTGGCGTCAGCTGCATTGTTTTCTGTTTTCAGTTATCCGTTTTTAGTTTTCAGTTTTCCGTTTTTAGTTCTGTGCAAAAGTTCTCGTTGAAGGCGATTATGATCTTTGCTTAATGTAGTGGAGTCCCCAAAGTGGTTTATCCTCTTAAAATGTCCTTGCGCCATGAATGAATGGCCTGACCGCATTCAGAGTTTGGCAACATTTTCTTTCCGAATTAAAATCTAATTTAATCCCTCAATCCTGTCTGTATAAATAAACCATTAGTTTGCCACTTTGACTGATGGCCTGTCCCTCCGAATTCGTGATTAAACCCAACCAACCAAAAAAAAAAAAAAAGAAGAGAACCAAACGAAACAAAATAGAACCCTTTTCTCATTAAAAATCGACGAGCAATGAAATGTTTTGGCAAACAGAAACAGAAACAGTAAAACGTGTTAAAACCAAATGCTATTGGCTTTGCCCGTCCGACGAGTCTGACAACGCTGACAACTGACTGAAGATGCCCCGGGGCGGAATGGGTTTTCAGTTCGGTTCGGTTCTGAAACGGAATAGTATATCTACTTCCTGCATTTCCAACGGACCAACTGACGTATCATGATTAATTATTTGCAGAGTTCAAGTGTTTTTGAATCAGCAATTTCGATAGGCTGACATTTGAATATACTTCACGGGGCCGTAAAAGGCGTATCAAAGTGTTTGGATACGGTTGTCAAGAGCAGAGGTGTTTATTTATAGATACGTTTAACATAATAAATTATAAATGAATTTAATCAAGAAAGAGGTGAGGTATTTATCTTCGGTTGTTCATAAAGAAAATTGGATTGACATTTTAAGATAATAAAATGAAAATAAAGAAATGAATATAACTAGAAAGGTTCACAACAATTATAGTTCTTGTACAACTACCAGAAATCATCAAAAATATATTTAAAATCAAAGTTCTATAAAAATACATTACTCTTCTCATACGACCTTTCTTTAAATAAGAAAGGCTTTCTCTGAATTTAATTGTCAGACTTTCAGAACTTACCATGTCTTATTAATTCCAAAAACTTATTTTCGTAGACTTTATGAAGTTTGCCAACTTTATGGCAATTGTTCGGTAGCGCATGCAGACGTCTCCGTCTTCCTTTCGTTTTAATTAAAAACATTTTTTTATGGCCCAAACAAACTTAATGCTCAACAACTTGTATTTACATTTTTCATTCTGTTGTCCACCGTTTGTATTTTCACTGTTGGTGTTGTTGACTCGCTCACTCATGTATTTATTTGTTAATTTTCTGAAATGGCTTTTTGCAACTGATTTCAGGCAAGATGCCTCATTTTGTTTTATGTCCATTTTTTGCCCCAGCCTGGTAAATTGTAGGCACAATTGTTGCTGACAGAAAATTAATTGCATTTAATCAGTACGAGCCAAGTTCAGGGTGGACCAGTATCTCGAAAATCGTTAATGGGTTTTTGATTAATTGTGCAGACGCTCAGACAATCTACTTTGATTTGCATTTTACAAATTTAATTAATAGCCCGAGAAAAGGTCTATGGGGTCTGGCCTAAATGTAAAAACTATATTTATGGTTCTAAAGGGCAAAAACCACCACTTGTAATCTCATCAACAATAATATACATTTATTTATTCAAGAGCATTACACAGTCGACTTAATGTTGATTGTTTTTTGGTGTCTGAATTATACCATAAGCTATTAAAATGATTTTAATTAATTTGATTAAGGATGTAAAGAAATATAAAATAATTTTTTCGCCCCTCTGTTTGCTATTTGTTTATTGAACAATTATGTATTTTGTGTCAGCGACGGCAACTGCGCAAACAGCTGCGGGGATTACAATATTAAAGCGCATATATAATTATAAAAACAAAGACTTGAATCAACACCGACCGGCGGCAAAGTGAACAAAGTGATGCCCCCCATGGATTGACAATAAATTAAATGTTTTCTCGGCCCTTTTAATTGCCCGGCAAATGGAGGCCATCAAATATGAATAAGGTTTGTTTACCCATAAAAAATAAATGAATAACTTTATTAAACGACAAATAGTTAAAGTGCAAACTCAAAAACCAAAGAGATGTCAACTCGTGACTCATAAAAGCATTCAAAGCAAGTTGGCTAAAGGGATGATACCCGCTGCCTGAGACACCAGCAGCATCAAAGCGCATAAAAGTCGATCAACGAATTTTGCGCTGTTATCGGCGAAATCATGGCCAAAACGTGGAAAACTTTTCCATTTTCCGCATTTTAATTGACGCGCATCATGTCAACGGAACAAAAACCTGAGAACACAACACGGAAACGAGTGGGCGGTGGATGTGTCTGTGTGTGGGAAAGTGGGTCCGTGGGTGCAGATCCGATGACAGGGTGCCCGTGCCATAGTTCCACAGTTAGCGAAATCATCGATAGATGACGCGTTGCTGGATGCTTGGACTTGATAGATTGGCAACAGGGAAAGCTCACAAAAAATCCCAACAAAATGGGTTGCCGGGGGACAAGTAGATGGAGCGAAGCCCGTTATTTCACAGTTGCCAGCGCAAAATGCAGTTGACAGCCACCCCCGCCGACGTGAAAATGACGACAGCGCAATGGGTGGAAAAAATAATAATAAAATCTACACAAAAGTTTCGACTGCATAACACCCACTGCATTTATTTGCATTTTAGGACCATCATCTCAAGTTAATTGCATCGTGCACCCGGCTACTGATTTTAATCATTAGTTTAGCCAATTAGAACAATCATGAAATATATGCTTATTTATTTTTCAATGCTACACAGGTGATTGCTTTATCTACCGTGAGAAGTTATAAAATAAATAAAAACCAAAACAATGATCTGGGAATAATTAAATACAATTAAAAATGATTTTTCTTAGGAAAATTAACGTTTTAAATGTCTTTAATATATTTTATTAATAATAATAATGACATTAATCATGGAAAAGATAACACAAATGGGCATTCTGAAATTTATTTCGTTTATATTTTATTTCGTTTATATATATATTTATATTTTTATCATCCCCCAAAGCTTCCGCACAGATATAAGCTATTCCGAGTCTCCTCCTGCCCCATAACAATATATCTTTGAAAGCCACAAGTGTGGGGTCCAATAAGAAGAAAACATTGAGCGGATGCTCGTTGGCTCAGGAAATGAGAAACTCATTCATTTGGCAGCGGCGGAGGTGGCAATCCACCTACGCAAACAGTCACCTTCAAAAAATCGTTGACATGTGAAATTTTAATTAAAACAAAAATGGAAATAATGCACGGAAGGAAAGCAAAAAACAGTGGCAACAACTCTTGTACAAAGTGCAGTAACAATAACGAGAATGCCAAACGAAAATGTCAAAAATATCAACAGCATAAACACACGTCACCAAAATGTGGGCGTGGGAGATGGGGGGAGGTGGATGGAGGTACACTACAAAATAAATATAAATAAAATATTGGGTATTATTAAAAGTGTTGGCCCCTAATTTTTGATTTATATTTATTTTTCAGATATAAGGCGCTTTAGCAAATAATTAAAAAAAGGGCTCAACTATTTTACTACTAATTTTTTATTTCGGAATATTTCAAGGTGTACTTTTCTAAAAAAAACGAGTTCACAAGAGTTTGAAAATTACTTTTGTATGTCATTCTTTCTAAAAGTATGCTACAATATATTTTAAACTCATTACTGCAATGAATTCATTCATAAAGGAGACTATCCTACATATGCTGCATACTTTTAGGCGCAAAATTTAGAAATAAATTTCTTTCAAATTATATTTAGATAACCTACATTTTAGCTGAAATCTTCAAACAAAGGCTCCAGTATTTTCAGTGTAAGTGTGTGCGGCACAAAGCTTTTAAGTGCTGTCAGCGCGGGAAAGAGCCAAAGTTGGTAACAGCAAAATGGCTGCCTGCTAACATCTTCAGTGACTGCAAACTGCAGCTCATTAGCACCTCGTGGCGCGCACACAGATAGACACCAACCCTGAGCTGCACGAACTTGGCACTTTCGGTCGCGGTTGACTTTCCTCGATGGCTGCGCTGCACTGCCTGCAGGCCTCACTTTTATCCTCAGCGTGGGCCTCAGTTTCGGATACACCGCCGCCACTTTGCCATTACTGCCGCAAAACTCTTTGCACATTGGTGCGGAAATTTTGTTGCAATGAAGTTTAGCGCTGAGTGCATGTTGCTCTTGAGCAAAATTAATGTAATTGCTCTTTGAAATCAGGCTCGTGCTTTTTTCTTTGCCTCGGGCACGCGCTAAAATTACCGTGTGGCTCGTAATTAGATTTTCCATCTACCAGCTTGTCAGGTTATAACAAATTTATTTATGTCTAGTCTTACACGAGTATAGTAGCGAGCTTCTATGAAAAAATATTTGGAAAAATATATTTAAATGCACGATATTAATATTAGGTTTGGAAAACACTTTTAAATGTTATTCAAGGTGTCTTAAAGTATGCAGTATTCATTCCGAATAAATTTTATTGAGATAAAAATATATTGTTGCATACTTTTACCCACCTTAGTAAATTATTTTAAATGCATGCATATTTATTTCAATTAAATTGTAAGTCCAAATATACTGACTTAGGTTCTAACATACATAGGACATTTCTATCTTGACATTTAGCTTGTTCTTATATCCCAAGTCCCAATAAACTTTTTCCACATGCCGCAGAAAGTAGTTTATCTATTTTGGTGTCCAAATTCTTAATACATCTCAGTTGATTTTCAATGGCGGAATTAGGCCATAAAAGTTTTGAGAAAACTAACACCGCATTGCGACCGGAGCTGACCAGTCGAATTGAACCACTTAGAAGTTGCTGTTCTGTCACAAATGTCCGTAATAAAAGTTTTCGTTTAGTTCAACTTTTTTTCTCCTCTTAACTCCCTTTGCTTCTGCTGATGACCATAAACTTGTAACACTTTAGTAACAGCCACACTCAGCTGGTCTCTGATATTTCCAAGTGATTAAGTCGTTCACAAACACAGATATGATGGGGAAAAGAGCAATATTTTTTATTGATATCCACAGTGGCTGTGTTTGTGCAACCAATTTGGGGCGGAGAACAACAAAAGTGTTGAGACTGCCCTGAAAAAGCCAAAAAGTCAACATTCCCATGGGTAAATTTAATAGTACAACGGGGTATATGAGCTCTAAAGTGCCCCAAGCATTTGTTTTACTTGGTATCTTTTTTATGATTTTTTCGTTATTTTTTTCGGGTTTTTCGTTAGAAAGTTGCCTTGGCTTAGATGAAGTTTTTGGTACTTTGCAGACGGGGAGTGGCGCAAGGGTTTCAGGCTTTTGGGGTTTGTCGGGAAACTAGTAAATCTAATTTCTAACCACACACATACGCAGGCAGTCAGGCAGCCATGTAACTGCAACCGAGGTCCTTCGAGGATGCCTGAGCAAGTTCGTCAGCGTTCGTCAACTGCAGCAGTTGCTCCGAGCGCCGCTTGTTGGCATTTTTCGAGCTTACCGACTTAGCCAACTTGTAGCTGTTGGCCTGGTAAGCACTCCAGCTATCCCAAACTCCCAGACACCCAAGCACCAGTCGCCCACATATGTTTGTGGCTCGTTTGCTGCGCAGTTATAGTATGTTTTATTTGTTGCCAACAACTAGAAACAACTGCCACAGCCAAGCGCAAAGGCACAAGGCAAGTGCAACTGCATTTGCCACTGCAGGTCGCTCTGCCATGCTCTTTACAACTTCCATTGAGTTGTTTCGACGCTTTTTGGCTCTGTGGCAGCAACATGTTGGAAGTCTGAAGTGGCCACATCTTTGCCATCAGGAATGAACGTATTTATGCATATGCAAACGAATGCGTTTCACCTGCTCGCAGTGAAGCGAATTGCTTTAAAAATATCTGGAAAAAGTGCGAAAACCCTTTGGCATTATTTATGGCGTGATTTCGATAGTCAGTTGAGTGAAAAGCCTTTGGCAAGCACTTTCTTCCCTGCGGTTTGTTTAATGGAAAAATATTTACCTGTAAAATATTTATAAAAGACGTTCCAAAAACTATTTTTTTTATATATTATTTATTAACATATTTATTAAACGTTAGCTTACTATATAAATCATTAATCAATTTCACAGTATGAGCTTTCGCAATTTGACAATGGAATTCATTGAATGATGGGAAGTTCTTAGGACTTTAATAATATTTTAATTTGTTGTTTAAATATACGATATGAATTAATATTTATTTTTATTTTTAATACACTGTTTTAAGGTTTTATTGGAAATGGAAAAAATTGAAATTTAATTTTTCAGGAAAATAGTCCTGTTTTATTTAAGCTTTTTAGATCTGAGTTCTAAGTTTCCTTGGTATAAGCCAATCTTAAGTTGCTTATTGGTTTGTTTTAATATAAGTACAACTCATAATTAAAATGTAATTGTTATTTTCATAAACGATATGAGCTTAGAAAATAATAGAAATACCCTTGGCATAATTATGTATTTATTCTTGAGGAAAAATCCGTTTCCATGTTGGGAGCCTGCATAATGTTCCAGTTTGCTTGGCAGGCGAGGACGTCTTTAGTTTCACATCCCTGGCTGCCATTGAAGTGCATCTGTCGCACATTTGTTCTGCTGCCTGCAATCACAGCCCGAAAGGACCCACACACACACACACCAGCCTGGGTTTGTTGTGCGTCCTGTGAGGATATCTGCGAATATGCGAGCATGTGTGGTGGCAAAACAAAAATGCTGTGATGCCAAGTGCGGTGTGTGTGTGCATGTGGTGGTGGTGGAAATGGCGGCAGCGGAAGTTAGCAGGCAAAGCGGCGGAAATGTAAAATCAATGTTGTTGCTGTCGCCGTATAACTGTAGATGGCAGTTCTTCGGTTCGCTGGGATCTGGCTGAATATATGGGGTTGACTGCAGTCGGGCTTTTCGGGCCCTGTTCTCCATCTGGCATTGTTGAGGCATTGTTGTCACTGCTCAGACTCAGTTTTCAGATCCCGATGCCACTGGGCTGTGCATTTCGTTCTGATTGTTATGGCTGTTTGTGCCGTTTTTGTTGCTGCTATTGTTATTATTATTATTATTATTATTGTGCATTTGCGCTCGAAGCGAATTATGTGTATGAAAAATGCATAAAAAGTTTTGTGCTCCTTTGCCCAGCGAAATGTGCAAACAAAATAAACAATCCGAAAAACAAACTCATGCGCACACAGATACACACGCACACACATGTGTGCTTGCAATTATGTCAGATTTACAAATACTCACATGCTTGCTTAGACACAACGCCCCCCTGCACCCAACGCCCATGTCTGCTCCCCTGGCATTTGCATATGTAAATATATTTTAAAGTAAATCTTGCCACTGCCCCTCCTCCACAGATTCTGCAGAATTATTTTTTATCATCGCTTGGGTTTTTGTTTTGTGGCGGAATATTTGTTTAATGTGCCGCTTCTGTTATTGTTATGCTCGAGCACTTATTTTTGCTCTTCTTTTACCAATCTTATCGAGGGGTACTTACCGAGCAGTTGGATGTGCTTCAAGTTGGATGAAATAATTGGGGAAAAAAATATATAAATAAAAATTAAACAAATTTTATGAAAGCATCAAATAAATATTTTTAATTCTGTTATTAAGCTGGCAAAGGAAATTGTGCAATTTGGTTTAGAATTCAAGCCTTTGTCTTATTAATAATTAATCTTATTCAACTTTCTGTGTGCTCTAGTGCAGGTATGTCACAAAGTTAAGCTCATATTAAGCCCATTTTGTGAGCTGAAATCATAATTGGTTGCCCAGCAACGAATGCGTCTTTTAGCCAAATTAACTTACAGCACTGGGCATCTGACTGTCGAGCAACTAAAGTAGACCGCACTTTGGTATTTTCCAACTCTCATTGTTATTGTTCGTTATGTTTTGGTCCTTTGTTGTAACATGTTTTGCTTATTCGTCGCTCCCGAGCTCCGGTATTTCCAGCATCTGTGCGTACCCATCTTTTTTATGCCTCTTTGGGGAGATTTTTACATTGAGGTGTGTTGATTTTGTTTTAATGCTAAAACAAATTTCGCTTTTTCCCTTTTTTTTTGGTTGCGGCTTAATGCCACAAGCCGATTTCCGTGGTTTTTTCCTGGCATTTGTTGGGGTTTTTCTTTCTGCTCTGCTCTGCACTGTTTTGTTCTGCATATTAATTTTAATTACAAACTTCGACTGAGGGTTGCTGAATAATTAAACACTTTCTTGTACATTTTTCGCCAGAAATTCCTGAGCCCCCTACAAAATCGGGGGATTAACTCTTTAATCAAGGTGTGTTGTCGCTGGAAACCAACATTTCCATTTCCTCTGCTAGCTGGACCCCAAACAAAAACAAACAAAAGTTTTGCCTTGTTGTTTTTAGTTCTGGGCTTTTGTCGCCTTATCGGCCAGCCTAAAAGTTTTGCCTGTGTCTACCTGGCGTATGAGTAATTTTTTTTGTTTGATTATCATATTTCTCACTCAGAGCGAAGCAGGAAAAGCCAAACGAAAGGCCTAAACACACTTTTACCTTCCCTTGGCCAGCAAATGAATGGAAAAAGGTTGACAATGTTTTTCTTCTGTTTATTTTTTGCACTCAAGTTCAAGTTTTCTGGGCAAGAGCAAGAACATAAATATGCACAGCTATGAACATTAGTTTCAATTTGCAAAAAAAGAAACGTGTGTGGTTGTGGATCTGTGCGTTTTGTAGGTCTCTCTGGCATACCTTGCAGCCCCAACCTTTCACCTTCCCCTTGCTTGTGTGTGGGTGTGAGTGTATCTGTGTGTTTGTAAGAGCTTGTCGCCCCTGGTAAGTATGCAACACTTTTACTTTTTGCCCCGTACTCCGGGCCGTGTGAAAACAAGAGGCGAACAAAAGCTGCTTAAAAACACCGAACCATAACAATGTAAAGTGTTGTAGGAGCTGTCGAAAATATTTTACACCTTTTGCGCTGCGACTCGCAATCTATGGGTTGTTCTGAGGGATGCGCACCTTATCTGGGGCCACTCGAAAAATATACCCCAAAAGCTGAGGCACAAGCAACAAGGTAAACATTTTGCGGTAATTAAGAAAAATTACCTAGCCCAGCCAAAAAAAAAAAAAACCGGAAAACCAAAAAAGAAAAACAAGAAAAGCACAACAACAAAGCCCATAAAGTAGTCCTTGGCCAAAAGCCGAACACACACACACACAGAGACAGACAAAGTTGGCCGGAACGAAGAGACAGCTGAAGCGTCAGCTGTGGGAAACCCTCGTTCAGTTTTCCCCATTTCCCCGCATTTTCACCCCCCCGTGTTCTTAGGTCTCTCACCATTTTCTAGTGGCTGCGACTTTTTGGTGTTAACTTTAAATTAGCAGCAAAGTGGAAAGTGTTGTCGGTTGGCTTTTAAAATGTTTTGCGGTGTATTTTATTTATCATGAAGTAGATCTGGTGTGGCAATTGCCAGCCCCCTGCACCTTTTCTCTGCCCACCTTGTCTCGGCTGTCATTTGTCTGTCTTGGCCATGTTATAAAATAATGTGTAAATGTCCTTTTGCTTTTTTCATTTATACCACCACTCTTCTCTTTTGTTTCCCTCCTCTCTTTTTTTTGTTTAATTTACTTAATGTCCTGCCCGGGTCCTTTTATGACGCCTTCTTGGGGACTATTTTTCCGGTTTTTTGTCCTTTGTTGTTCATCTTACGTTTTTTGTTTTTGTTGTTCGGGGCTCGTTTACCTTGAGAGTTGGCCCCAGCTTTATCATTAATGTGTGTGCTCAGTTCCTTAATTAGTGACGGGGACCGTCCAGAAATATCGGGTAATAAAAACCAAAAGTTACGTAAAAAAAGAAACAAGATATGCTAATTTCTGCACTTGATAAATATTTTATGGAGTTGCAAGAGGCACTGTCTCTGGGGAACATTTTGTGGAGAGCGGGAATTAATACTTAGATTAGAAAGTTTTTATTGGCAACCTAAATGGGGGCCAAGTCAAGGAATGATAAACTTGGTCAACAGTTTTTTAAATTGTTGGTAATAACTTTTTTAATAACACATTTTTTTAATTACCCACAAATGTATTTATTTTATTTTGAAGTGTTAACCAATATTCTATTGGGAACCAAATAACAGTTCACATCTTCTTCTCGGCGTCACCACTAAATGACAATTATCCTAGATTGCAGGCAAATTCAATTAATTTGGATTTTACACATCCCGCCTGAAAGTTGAATTTTTAACCTGAATTTCAATTCGGTTTTTGGTTTTGACACATTGTCTCCCAGAGAAATTTAATTAGGGCAAGCGCAACTTAGCTCGACTCGAAAGCGTATACGTAATTTCATTAACAATTATGACCCAAGCGTTAGGGTTGCGCATCCCACATCTTAAGCCAGAAGTTGGCGAGGGGGGCTCTCGAAAGATTGGATTGATGTGTGCCACTTGACATGCCAAGAAGTTGAAGGAGCAACACATAACACATATAAGTTGGATGGAAAGGCGTCGTAAAAAAAGATTCGAGACGCTTACCGCTCATTTTTGGGGTGGCACGCCAGCTAACTGTCTGTGGCAGCTCCTTCGCTGTTGTGCTAATAAAATCAAAACTGATTACCACATCATCTTCAACGAGCTGAGCGGAACCGGGCTCAGGGCTCCCCAGCACGCAGCAGAACACAGCGTAACGCTCGGAATCGAAGCATGCATATCATATTACTCATACGCCACGTTATACAATTTACTTACAACGTCAACGAGCAGAACGTTGACAGCGAACCAAGACGAGTCGAGATGAGATGAGACGGGATGAGATGGGATGAGGTGGGAGCCGAGGAGCTCTGGTAGTTGTGGCCCAGATGAAGACAAATAGATGGCTACATCGTGGAGGACATACGAGCACGCGCTTACACTACAGGAAAAAATCTGACTTTTCTCTCGAAAATACTAAACATTTTTGAATGGTTTCGAAAATCTGAACAAGATATTATTATTTATTTAAAGATTCTGCATTAAAAAAACAATTCAGTTGGTTCATATAAACTATTGAATGTTACAAATTGGCAGAACTAAATTTCGTTTTTCTTAAAATAAAAATTTCAATTTTAACCATAAATTTAAATGTAAATTTGTAAGTATTTTGATTCTACAATTTGCTTATTAATACTATTTATTAAATTCTATTTTTGAGCTAGGGTTTAATTGTAGGTTTGCAGTAATCTTGATTTTACTTTCATCCTGCAAAATAGTTGACAAGTTTACTGAAACGTGTATTAAATGCTAACTTTAAGGCAATGCTTTCCGTGTATCCCCTGCATGTGTGTGCGTGAGTATCTGTGTGCAGGATGTGCGTGCCTGGATGAGTGCGCAAAAATGGCAACGGCAAAGAGCAAAAGCCAAGAGCCAAGAGCAAAAACAATTAATTGAGTGGGTGGCAAGCGACACCAGAGTGCAGCGAAAGATAAATCGTTTTGCAATAGCGCTATAATTTAATCAAATTTGTCACTTTTGCAATTGAGCAACTCGCGCGGCAAAAGGAGACTGCCGCTCTGTTGGAATTTATGAATGGCATTTCCCGGAGCGAGGAGCGCATCTAGACAAAAGGTGAGCTCTGCACCGGCAGTACCTGAACCCGAACCCGTGCCTTTCCACCTCGAAAGGGTAACTCAATCTTCGCTTCATGGGTGGCAAGTGCGTGCTCGGGCATCGCGTTCGCACTTTGTAAATTCAATTTGAAATGCGCTTGATGCGCACAAAGGCAGGCACAAGCCCACCTAGTGCACCTTATGCTCACATGGGTGGAACTCCTCCCCCCGTGGTAAGACCCCTTCCCCAGCCTGGCCTGTGATGCCGTACAAGTGCCACCCACTTGGAAAACGGGGTGTGTTTTTCACTGTCGCTGATGGCCAAACAAATGCCAGCTAGCTAAGCGGTTTGTCAGAGCGCTGGGGGTCAGAAAAACGGGGGGAAGTGAACGATAAACGTCATTGATGACGACCCAGCAAGCTGGTGACCCCTAGTCCCTGCTTACCCACTGCTAGCCTGCTGCCCAACCCGTTCCCTAACGCGAACATACACACTCGGCGATTAGGTGAATCGATTAACCGTTCTCGTAATTGAATACAAGCGCACCAGCCGCACGCACTTATTTTGGCGCAGTGTACGCAATTTGTTGTTGCCATTACCCGTGCAATGGTCGCTAAAACTGCCAGCAAATTCTCAGTTACGCTCTCACGTGCAGAGCACTCACACAGCTGCCAGTGCAAACACACACACGCACACGGATACAATCAGCTCGAGCACCTTTCACAGAATGCTCGAACCAATTTCAACAAATCTAAACCCCCTGCTACACCGAGAAAAATAGTATTTGAATTTAACAAAACAAAGAAATTGATTAAACTAGGAACAATATTTGTAGAGGTTTCTTTTTTTTGTTGATCAGACACATATATTTCTTTAGATAAATATTGGTAATACCATAAAAAAAATATATTTTTAAAATCAGAACTAATAAATTATTGAAATAATTAAAATAATTATTTAAAAGCAACCCATACATATGTAAAAAATTTAAATAAACTTAATTTCATATATTTGTTTTTTTTTTATGAATAATTTAAAGCCATTTGCCCACATTTATTTTGGGTCACCGAACTTTTTTATTTTTCTTTACCCATTTTATAAGCCACTGAAATGATGTTTTTTTTCATTAAATTCAAGTTTTAAAGAGTGCTAAACAATATTGACAAGCACCTTATATTTAAAAAACGAATTTGATCAAAGACTAAAATTGATTTTTTTATGAAAGTATTTGCTCGCTTATTTTTCTTGTGTACCCCACCACTGCAATGTTAAACATTTTATCAACGCAGAAAAAGAGGGGAGAGCAAAAAACTCGTTCGAATTTTTAAACAAAAATCCAAAAACGTTGGCCATAAGCGAACAGGTAACCAAACCAGGCATCCAGCCTGCGGGAAAACTGCGGGGGAAAGTGGTGCGGCAGGTGAAAAGTGAGTGGATAGGGGCTGGAAGGGGGGGGGGAAGCGTTTCCAGCTTCGAGGGGTTGTGGATGTTATTTTTCAAACATCAAATGTTCTGGCAACGTTGACGTCAACACAGGGTCCAAGGCAAAAGTGACGCTACTTTCAGCTGTTTGTGCTGGCTTCCTTCCTCTCCGGCCATCGGTTCCCAATTGGCTGCATTTCCCAGGTCAGCCATCTGCCACGCCCCCATTTCCACGCCCTCGCTTTTGCCTCTGCCGACCCCATCATAGTTGCCACTGGCGTTTCGCCCGACCCGGCCATTTATTGCAATATCAAAATGTTTCCTTTCCGGCGTTGAAAATGATTGAAAAATATTCGCAGCTCCATGGTTTTGCTCTTTAAGGTTTGCGAAACAGTTTTTGTTTGATTTTTGCATTACAGGTGATCCGGTTTATTTAAGTAAACAATTTCGCTTTTATTTCTGTTCTTGCAGGTTATCCTACAAGGAATAATGCTCAGGCTTTTGCTGGTTCATATAATAACGATATGTGTGCTAATAACTAATGTTAAGTCTGGTGTGCCAATTGGTGAGTACATTAAAAGTATCTTAAAATGCTTAAAGTGAAAAAGATATTTTGTTTTGTAATATTTATTGTAAATTCAATATTTGTCTTACAAATTCAAGGAACCGGCGGACCCTCAATTATTTTGGAGAGCAAGGATGCTCTATTAACCTGCGTGGTCTCAGATAATTCCTCGAACAACACAGTAATATGGAAGAAGGGTGACGAGATCCTGACCGCCGGCACAGTGCGGGTAACCAAGGATCATCGGGTGCGCATCCTGCACGATGAGAGTGGGTTTCGCAAAGCCTTTAACATGTTTGTAAGCCACTTAAGCCAACGTTTGGTTTTCTTATCAGATCCCAAGGGAAGGAACCTGGAGACGGGGGGCGAGGTTTGGGTGCTCTTGATTAAGGGTCTCAAGCCCAGCGATTCGGGGGCATATATATGTGAGCTCAACTCGGATCCCGTGCTGCGCAGCATTCACATACTGACGGGTAAGGGTGAAAACCAAAATCATTACAGAAGAAAAAATAGTCTTTTGCGTATTAAGAAAAAACAATCAAAGGGGTTTTTATAAGTATACCAAAATATTATTGTATAGTTTGTTTTAATTCGATTGCCAAATGAATATAAAAGTACCAAGCTTGTAGCTTTACCAAGATTTATAAATAAAACATATACTTATAAGAACAAGTTAAAGAATTTTCCGTGCGGAAATATTAAAATAATATTAAAAAAAAGTCATAAATTATTCAAAGAGTTTTCGAACACTTTAACAGAATCTCATTAAATTTGTTTTAAAATCTACATTTTTTAAAAGGAGATTTTATAAAAGATTATTCTATAAACGCAATAAATTTATTTGAAAAAAAGGGGTCAGTTTATAAATAATTTTTTACATGATAACTTTAATATATTTTTCCTTGATTTAATTTTTGACTGCCCTTTTATTTTCCTGTATGCCAAATTAATTTCACGCCTTAACCCCCGACAGTCAAGGAGCTGCATTCGGCGACGGGTGGCCCGGGAAATTCCACGGACACGTCGACCGCGGAGTCGAGTGATGTGTTCCTGCTGCCGCCGCCGCTGGACGCGCAGGATAATCGCAGTTTTTGGAGGCCCAGCCAAGTGCCACCGCTGGTGACCCACGACTTCACCGAGTGCTGCGAGCGGGCCAATGTCTCGACGCAGTGCATGGGCTTCTGCAATGTGCACAACATCCTCGACGGCACCACGGGCATCGATCCGGAGGCCTGCGAGCGGGACTTCCCCGGCATTGTGCGCTGCATGGCGGATGGCCGCAACCATGTGCCCTGCTGCGTGGACAAGCAGATTCCGGACCTCTGCCAGGACATGTGCCGCGGCGAGTACACTCCCTTCACGGACAAGCTGAAGACCCGCGTGTCCTGCGTCCAGCACACCCTCAGCGGGCTGCAGTGCATCCTGAAGGGTGTGCAGTTGATACCCAGTTCGCCGACCTTTGTGACCATCGAGAATGTCAGCGAGACGAGTGTGACTGTGGGCTGGACTGCGCCGGATAAGATGGCGGACCGGGTGACCGGCTACACCGTAAATGTGACCACTTTGCACAGCTTCGATGAGGATGAGCTGAGCGGGGAGATTGTTCACCGAACGGCAGCCGAATCACCGGAGTCTATAAGCCTTTACACGGTGCCCACGAATCAGACCCAGTTGGTCCTCAATAATCTTAACCCCCTGCACATGTACGCCGTGATTGTCACGGCTACCAATGAGTTTGGTTCCAGTTTGCCCACCGACAGGCTGAGATTCTTCACCCACACCAGCGCCTCGGCGGCGGAATCGCAGGCGGGAACGACAGACAAGCAGGCAATGCCCCAACTTCCGGACACCCGGCAGTGCTGCGAGGACAACGGCATGACCCATCGCATGTGTCTGGACAAGATGTGCGATCCGCAGAAGACCGATCAGGCCAACCTGCCCGACTTTATGGTCTGTGCTCCCTGGTCCAACATCACCTTCAACTGTCTGGCCAACAATATCGATCATACGCCCTGCTGTCGCGCCAGGGGAATACCCTCGGCATGCTTTCCCCTCTGCTCGGGCAAGCTGACCTCCCTGGACTTCAGTTTATTCAAGTAAGTTCAAAGGGATAAAGAAAATGTATTTTAATTAAAATGTGAAGTTCATTATAAAAGAAGATACAGATCATTTATCTCCTTTTAAGAAAATGATGTCATAATATTGTTTAAAGTCCAATGCAATTAAAATTATGCGTTTATTCAATCACTTTGTTTTTCTTAAATAGTTTAATTGAAGATTAAATTCTCTAAATATTTTATTATTTTACAAAAAATAAAAGATAAGACATTAATAGAGTTTTTTTTGAGTCTTGATAATTGAATGCAAGCAGCATCAAATATTTGAAAAAACCATTTGCATTCTTTAAATAATTTTTTAATGTATGAAATTAAATGATTGAAATAAATTATTTTATATTGTTAATCTTTCCTTGGAATTCTTAGTCCAAATTATGCATTGTTTAATACATCTTCCTTGGCATTTTCACTTCCCATAAGGACTCTCAAATTTGAATCGATAATCATCAATGAGCTGCTCATTCCTCTGTTAATAACGTACCCAGCCCATGCGTACCCGTCGTCCTGCTCTGGAAAACCCATAGGCCGTTAAGCTCTAATATCAATCCCATGCCGGTGCCCATTACCATCCCCATTCCCACTCCCGCACTCATATTCCCATTGCCACAATGCCGCTCCCTTATCCGGCGCCCAAACACAATGCTACTTGCTAATGACTCCGCAGGATGAGTTTTTATGCCGAATGCCAATTACGGAGCTCTCTGCTCACTCACCTCTGCTCTCCGGCTATTTGCAGATGCCTGCGCTTCATGTCCGAGTACAACAGCTGTCTGTTCCAGGGCTACGGCGTGCTGGCCGATCCGCCGTCAAAGCTCCGGACGGTGGCCAAGACGGACAGCTTCGTGATTTTGGACTGGAACAAGCCGAAGCGCCTGGCCGACACCGTCAGCACATATCACGTCAAGTTCCGACGGCTGGGAGTGGGTGATGACTATCTGACCGTGGAGAAGGTATTACTATTACACTGAAATAATTCAGGGGGAAAACAGCCTAATATTATTATCCCGATTTAAAAATGATTTTTTGTATAATTTAAAATAATGTAAAATACTTTTTTCTGTCAAAACTATATTCAAGACTATCCATTCGAAACTAAAAATCAACTTACAGCAAAATCAACTTAAAAGACACTCTTCCAATTTGTTTATGTCATACAATTTTTGCTAAGATAAATTGGAAATTGGCGCTAATATTTCTTATTAATGATTCTATATAATACATTAATTGTAATCCAGAAAGCTTATATTATTTAGGCATAATATAAAATAATAGAATGCTTTATTGTCGACATTTGGTAGCAGTTTAAAACAATCATAAACATTTGGAGTATTTTTTTTTTTAATTCAAATCTTTTTCAATAAATAATTAATACTAGAAAGTGAATTTTTCCTCAGAGCAGTAAGCTGCTGCCCCCCTGCTCGCTCCCCAAATTGTTTGGCTAATTCATTAAGCTTTGCAGCGCCAGCCGCCGCTGATTCTCGAGGGTCTGGAGTCGGACATCTACTACGAGTTCTACGTGGTCTCGATAAACGCGTACGCCAAGAGCGAGGCCTCCCCGCGCCTCATCACCAGGACATTGGCCGCGGAGCCGGTCCAGCAGACAACCTCCAGATACAACATGACGACCTGCTGCCAGGCCTCAGGACTCCTGCCCCAGTGCGCCCCCCTGTGCTCCTACAACATCCGCCTGTCCGATATCGAGCGACTGGGTCCGGCCTGTCGAGCCCAAATGCGTAAGTAACATCTGGATATTCAGGGGTTTTTTTTTGGGGGGGGGGCTTCATGGGGAGGGGACCGCACCGGACCACAGGATAGCTCCCTTGGAAAACACTAATTAGCGGCCGTATAGAGAAGCCATTGTGTCCTGTGGACTTTTGTTAATTTAATGAGCCCATTTTGCATTTTTCGTTTCGTCTGCCGGCGATGCAATTTCGAATTTTAAGTGACTCGTTGCCTGCCCATTGGGGCATAATGAATTTTTGTACTTATGCAAATCAATTTTTAGTTAATTAGGCGCACACAATCCCCGAAAATGGCCGAAAGGGATGTTTGATGTACCTAAATGCATGGGAATTTGGCAAAATGGTTATACCATCAAAGTCTGTTGGCAGCAGATTGTTAGTGTTTGCCTGGGTTTATGTAATTTCAGAGGAGTTACTCTGTGTAGAATTGTTTGGCTTCGCTTCGGTCAGAGTAAACAAAGCTTTTCACAACTGATACTGGGAGCTTTGTTTATTTTCCATGAAATTTAATAGTAAATGCTGATAGCTTCATTTTCGGGGGTACTTCAATGTCCATGAGCAGGTTGTTAGTAGAAAGTCATTTGTACTTTATAGATTTAGAATGTTGGAGCTCTATGACTTAAACGTGGTTTTCTGAATCGTACCACTAAAGAGTTTACCATAAAAATAGTAGATATAAAATAAAAAATTATAACATTTAAAATTAAAAAAAAAAATAGTATTTTAAATGCAAAGCTTAATTACACAAAGCTAGCATAAGTATTTTTTTAATAGACTCCTTTTATTATCATCAATTTACACGTTTACATATTTTTACATACCGACATACTTTTCAATCAAAGCGCTTAAAATAGGAAAATATTATTGATTTTGGGCGCAATCAGAGCTCGACCTAAATTTGTGATTTCCTGGAATGTTTATTCTATCTTCCTTTTATGTTCGCCCCGAAGAAAACACTCAGTGCCGAAAAATGTTCCCGTCATTCTCAATCAAAAAATTGAATACGCCTCAATGCCACCGATGACTGGGCATAATGTTGCCCCAATTTACCCGTCACCTAGTCAATGATAGGAAATCTTTCGGTTAATTTCCTGTAAATTGCTGCCAAAGTGCCGACTCACGGCCGAGATCCTTTAAATTATCATCTCAACTGTGGAGTGGCGAGGCGGCAGAAGGGGGTCAGAATTGATGGGTCCGTGTCACAAATTGTTCCATAACAGGGCACAACGAGGCGTATCTGGGGGGCGGGGCAGTTTATGCAAATTTCGCCACAATATTAACCCATCTGGCGCTCTAATCCTTAGCCATCCTGGCCCGTTGTGCAGCTGGAGGTCGAGATCACAGTCCGTGCTGCAGTCGCCGTGGAGTCATTAACGCCTGCATGCCCCTCTGCCGGGGCGTCATGCCGCTCGCACTGACCACCAAGTCGGCATCGGCGGCAACATCATCATCAGCAGCAGCAACATCTGCAGCTGCCACCAGCAACGGCAATGTGGTGTCGTCATCATCATCGTCGTCATCGGGAACGTCAGGCAATGTGCCCGATTGTTTATCATATGCCGGCAACATTCTGCAGTGCTTCGAGGAAGGTGAGTAGTTACCATGGCAGTTGTCCCTGTCTTGCGTCCACATCCTGGTCTTTGTGTGCCCGAGTGCCCAGTGTTGGGTTTGGATGGCGAACTGTGACTGCCAGTGAATGAAATCAGCTCATTTGAATTTAGCCCGTGCCACTCACTCTTGATTAGGCACGTTGCATTGGTTTTCGCCAGTGATCCAGAGTGCGATAGGGGTTTATGTATATCTCATCCATCAAACTCACATTATCAATCAATAAAAAATTATTTTTTGAGGTAGTGAGGTTTTGGTAAACTGCCAAACATCCTAGATATACCTATAAAAACAGGTTAAACAGTACAAAAAATGTAATGTTGCTTGGAATTCAATGAGCTATTATTCTGAAAAATAACACATTAATTGAAAATATTTCTTTAGTTAGGTGTATAGTAATTAAAATTCAATTTACTAACATACCTTTAAAATTTAAAAGTTTTATAGGAAAAAATCAATCAGGAAACTTCAAACCAACGTCACATTTAAAAATATCATATTCTTTTTCAAATTTTTTTTAGAAACTTCAAATTATTTAAAATGATATGATTATATTGCAATTTTATATTTTATTATTCAAATAGTAAAAGTAATAATATGTTTTTTAATTTAAATTTGTGATAGAGATACAGCTAGTGATGTTTACGAAGTGAGTATAATTTTGTTGCATAGTTTAGTATAACTTATTAAAAGTAGGTACACATTCTTTACAACTTCAGTAGTAGCTAGTAAAAAGAGTATAATATTTTTAGTATGCGACAACTGATAAATATTTAGTTAATCATTCAACGAGAGCCCTCAGTCACTGGAAGTCACCGAGCTGGGCATCCGGCAGCTGGGCAGCCTGCACCACTGGTCACACCCTGTGGAGCATCCATCTGCGGCGCTTTGTCGACGGGTTGCCGCTGGCCTCGATGGGCTTGTGTTTGCAGCTAATTCTGTTTGTTTAATGGCGTGTCTGTGCACGTTGAGTATACGCACTGTTGCACGCCATTGTGCGCTAAATTATTTGGTCAGTGCTTTGGGCCAACCAACCACAGGCCGGCAGACAAAACCAATATTGGCCAATTAAAGTTGCATTATAAAACAAAACAATGCCGTTTGCTCATTGCTCATTGCATTCCCCTTTTTGCCATCGCACAGGCACACAGAATATCCCAGGACCACCGGAAGATGTGCATGCGACATTCGTGAACCAGAGCAGCGTCAGTCTGTCCTGGACGCAGCCCGATGTGGACGCAACCAATGGCAATGGCAACAGCAGCATCGGTGGCAACGCATCGCCAGGTGACTTGATAACCGGCGATGAACTGGCGTCTGGTGCCGTGGATCCTGCTGCCACTGCGGCTGCTGGAAAGGATGTGGCAAATGTCGGCGATGCCACAAGTGGGACAACTGGAACGGAGGATATTGAATTCATCGTGCAATATGGCAAAGTCAATAACATGACCATGTACGAGACAGTTGCCAAATTGGAAAATGTGAGTATATATCGGTTTTGGACAATAGACCCTGCTCTATCTGCACAAACTTTTCCAGTGCAGAACTATTCCCTCCCCCCCTTTTCTCAGCACCTGTGAGTTGGCTCGCAAAAGTTTTTCTTTTTTTTTGCCGGGCAGGCTCAGAGATTCACAGAGAATCAGAGAATCAGAGACTCCGAGACTCGGAGCCAGATTCACACACACAATGGGACACTTCATTTGCATGGGGGCCTGCGGGCGGTCGCCTTATTACGATTTGCCTTTTGGGCCAAAATGCTGACATTATATATATTCGAGTGCCAATGGAATTGAAAAGAGCTTACAAATTGCCTTGTCTGTGCCCCGGAGCAGGGGCCGGTGGCAGGGGGCCGTGTGGGCTGTGGGTGCCAGGACAATAACCGTTTCAACAACTTTCCGACCGGGAAGAACTTAAATTGCCAGGCGAGTTAATGAAGAAGTTCGGGGACAGGAAATTGCTTCCATAACAAGCAGTCATATTAGCAGATATTGTGGTCGTTTCGGCATACATGGCGTATGCGCAACGTGAGAGGCTGCACTAATTGTTCAATAAAGGCATTAAGCTGAAATTGTCTATCTTGATTCTGGCATCATAATAGACCGTGTGTCTGAGAGACTTGAATTACGCAGAGCGTGAGCCTTATTTGCCATATCCTATGAATTAAATGAATGAGTTTGGTGATATATTTCGAAATTCAAATTGATTCCAGATTCTGTGAGGAGTTTAAAATGGTGGAAGACTTGCATTTGTCACAAATAAAATATATTTTTGATTTTTTGTTTACCTTTCAAAACCCGCCAAAGCGGAGTACCAAGAATTAATAAAAAATGCATAGCTTAACTATTTACATTTTGAAACAATCTATTTTTGTAAAAATGCATAGTAGAAAAGAGAAATCCTTCCCTAAGGTAATTGCAAATTGAGAATTTTTTCCTGCATTAATTTCAGCCAAGGGCTCAGGGAAAATGTCCAAGTGATTTTGCAGCTAAGCCAATTATTCAATTATTTATTTAAATCATTGGCCATCGGCTAAATCCCACTAAATGCATATATCGATGGCCATTGTTTATCCCCGTCATTCAAATCAATTGGATTTTTAGCAAAAGCTCGCAGCGAATTTCAAGTGCAATCCTCTCTAACCAAAATATTCAACTTAAATATATATATAAAAATATATATACGGACAGATAGTTTTGGTTGGCCAACGCTAATCCAATTCAGTGTAATAATCTTTGAACTCTGTCCAAAACATCGGTTGAGGGGGGCTCGTTGGCCAGGTTTAGATGGATGCAGAGCTATGGGCAAAGTTTTTGACGCCTTTTCAGTTGAGTGGGGGGGGGGAGGCGTTGGCTGGGGGACTTATGGCCGCCATATGCATTGGCAACGTGCAAAACGTGACTATAAACTGGTAAAAATTGCAGGCGATCTGGAGAAAAAAACAACAAAATAGATGACGAAAAAAAATAGGGGAAAAAAGAGTAACCAAAACCAAACAACGGGCCAAAAGTTGGCTCTGGCTTTGCCATTGGCATTGTTGTAATTGTTGGTGTTGCAATTGTTGTTGCTCTGCAGCTTTGTTGCACTTGTTGTTGTAGTTATTGGCCGTTGTTGTCACACATCAACGCGCTTTGCTGGCAGCTGGGCCTCGGCGATGTTGCTGCTATCGCTGTTGCTGGTGGAGTTGTTGCCGCTGCTGCAGCATCAGCCATGGCCATCAGCAGAGTTATTGGCCTCGAAAAACTTGCAAATGCTAAAAAATACAGCAATACGGCAACAACAAAGGCCTGGCAAGAGTTTGTCGCGTGTTGATGCGCACAGAAATGTATTTAAAGTGGGGTCGGTGTTGCCGATGTTGCTGTTGGCATTGCTGTTGTTGCTGTTGCTGCTGGGGGCACTGCAACCTGTCGTCGACAACCTGCCAATGATGCTCCAGCAGCAGCGACTCACTGGGCGGTGGTCCCGTGACTTTAATTATTTAAAAATCTAGGGAAATACTAAGCAGTACCTAAGGCCTTAAATGCTATATTCTTTCTTACGCATTTAAGGAACCCAAAAAAAAGTTATATTTTTAGTAACCCAAAATTGTAATTAACAAAGGCTAAGGCATATTAAATTCAAGGGTTTAATATATTTTATCATAGAATTTTTACTTTTAAAGTTAAAGGTTAATTGGGTGACTAGCCTAACCTAAAATCACACACCTTGTGTAGATTATAATTTTCTTTAACATATTTTTTAGCAAAAGCTCTAACCTTTTTTGTTGATAATGCATTTTAAGATTCATTGCTATACGTTTGATTAAATATGAATGATTGATCATGAGGTGCTGGGAATTCCAGTTTCTATTGATGGCTGCAAAGAAAAGGGAAACCCCGAAACCATCGTGACGGGGGCTTTCGTCACGTGAGCAACTCTGCGCCAGAAAACCAATCGATATGGAAGATACTGTGCGGTGTCAGCTTTGGTTCGCATTTTTTCTTACACTCTGAGCTGTTTTTTGTTGATTGTGCTGTGGAAAATTCATTCGCCCTGTTGGTTGCTTATTTTTTTCGTTATTTTCCCCCCTTTTTTTGCGCATTTTTGTTTTATTTTCACTTGCTTTGGTCAGCAGTGCTCGCAGCTGTTGCGGTGATGCTGTTGCTTTTGCTGTTGGCTTAACTTGGGGCCTGGCTTCGGCTTGGCTTAAATGCTTTTCAGTTTTGCCGTTTTTGCGGTGCGACCAGCCCAACATCGCAGCATCGCAACATCGCACCATCGCCGGTGTCAAATGGTTTAAACGCGCCCCGCGACCCCATCTGAATGGGTTATTGTATCTATAAGTTCGTGGCTATCGGCACAGTTCCCTTCCAGCAGCCTGCAATGCGTTGACTCAGTGTGACACTTTTATGGACAAACTTAATTGCTTTTGGACGTGTCAGAAATATATATGTACATGCGGAGGAGGGGATATGGGGTGAGGGGGTAGAACATCATTGGGGCAACAAACCACTGGGCCAAGACTAATGGCTTGGCGAAAAGTTGTGCTTAAACTAGCAATCGCAATGCCGCCCAATATTTAAAGGTAATTTCGCCGGCAGCCCGCTGTGTTTTTGCAACCCTTCCTGATTGAATCAGTGCCAATAATTTGGCAATTTCTATTCGTCGCCAATGCACGGCCGGCATTGTGTCACCAGCAGCATCAGCAACAAACAGCCCCACAAAAACATTATTCGAATCTACAGGATATTACATACCATCGGGCTGGAGAAGGGGGGAGAAATGGGGGGTGAGGCATGAGGGATGAGGGGTTCGGGAAAAGCGGAAATAAAAGGTTTTCCTTTCCACAGTCGCTGCTAGCGAATGATTCTCCTCTGTTGACTCTGTTGGCCGAAAACGAACGTAACTTTTGTGATGATTTTTAGTGCCGCCGCTCTGCGTTAGTTGGTGCTGGGACTTTTATTCCTATTTGTGTTTATGTTGGCCAAACACACGGCCATAAAAAACTTTTTAATATAGCCGGCAACACTGAAAAGCACCGAAAAAAAGAGGAATCAAGGAAGGGACTGACCACGATGCCAGAAATTAGACACATTAAATATTCTGATACAGCTGTGAAGGAGCCAAAGGGGTTTTGGGCCACGGCGATTATGTGCTTTGTCACTGCAGCCGACTTCGGGCCAAGACAACTGGTAAATGAGCGACCGGGGACCTAGTTTTATGGCCGGAATGTGACTCCCCTTAAGGGGAGGGACTTCAGATACCCCAGATATGCACACGAAACAAAAAACGCGCCCTAACTGAGGTTAGGCTTTAATTAAATCTTAAAATAAAATAAAAAATAAAATATAAAAAAAGTTAGGGGAATGTACCATTTAAGCCCTGAATATCAAAACCATGTTTTGTATACCTCTAGTTAAGAGATCTCTTTGGGCCTAGTTATCAAGTTAAGTTACTATCTTTTTGGGAAAGTTAACATGAATAAAATGTAAGAGGGTAGACAAAAACATTTTCTTAATGTAGTGGTAGTTCTAAAAACCTCAATATTTGGTTCTAATAAACCCTAAATTGTTATGGGTACCTCTTGTAAGGAAATTTCCCTTAGATATGAAATTTATATTGAGAACTTTATTTTCTCTTAGTGCACTAGCTAAGTAGCTAAGGACATCGCGCTATGCATTTTGAGCAGCAATAGCTATTCGCTCAAGTAGTTGCTGGGGACCCACCTCGATTTCTGGAAGGTAACCCCATTAATTATTCAGTTAGGACCAGCTCGTCATGCCAATTGTGGCGCATTTAAGTTGCGGTTAATGTAATTACGAAGGGTGGCTTGGGGACTGAAAAAGCAAAGCAAAAAGCCACTCACAGAGGACACACGCCCAACCGAAAGTCCTTTGGCTGCTATTAGAGCTGCCCTTTTTTTGCCGCACGGACTGTCGAGAGCATAATAAATCGTTTTTCCCTGCTTTGCCTTGACAATCTTTTTGGGCTTTGAATTTAATGCGTTTTAGATAAGTTTCTAATGGAAGGAAATTAGTATTGAGCCGGGCAATTTATTCTCTCGGGCTGTGGTCACTAAATTCTAGTTAGTTTATCGGCGAGTACCTGTGTCAAACGGAAGACCCTATCTCTGAATTTAACCCCTGTTTCGGACGGGTTCTGGGGTTAAAATGGGTCCACTGCCCGGCGTCGTCAGCTCATACTTGACACAAGTTGTCACAGGCAGGGCGAAGCGAACCCCCCCGCAAATTGAGATTTACGACTTGACCCGGGCATGGCCAAAAAAATAAAACACATCTAACCATAAGCGAGATGAACCGCCATACATATTTAGAGATGTTGGCCAAACTGGCTCCACGAACAGATGTCCAACATCGCTCTGACATTGACTTACATACTCAAAATGACTCGTTACCCCGGCTAAGCTCGGGGAGGGCGGCGTTCGCAGGGGGCGTGGCACTCAAATCAAATCATTTTAGCGCATTGCCAGCGCTAAGTAGCTGAAATAACAAACGCCGGTCCCCGATGATGTCGCTGCCGCTGCTGCTGCTGATGATGATGATGATGATGCTGCTGCTGCTGCCATGCTGCTGATAAAAACAAGTTAATGCTGGCCCCCAGAACTGACTTTGCTTTAAAAACAAACAACGCTCGGCCATAAATCGAAATAAATTACTTAACGCGCCGCATTTTTTCGCACTGGCCAGGCGGCCAAAAATGCAATTAAAGGCCAAAAACCGCACCGCGACTGCGACATCTGCAAGAGATTAAAAAACGAGAGAGACCGAAACAACACAGCAGCAGCAGCAGCAACATCATCGCAGCAGCAACATCACAGCAGCAACATCACAGCAGCAACATCAACGCAGCAGCAACATCAGGCATTCAAGCGATTCGGTGTGTAAATGATTGAGTTGGTTCTGAGATTGTACGGTGTCCATAAGCCAGGCTATAAAAATTAGTCTAATAAATTGTAAAATTAACAATGAGGGTTTAAAAAAAAACAATATTTAATAGCATTTATGAAAAAATATAGTTTATATGCTTAACTATGCTTACGTGAAAGATAAAATCTAAAATAAAGCATTCTCGAAAGCATATTAGAAACAGTTTAAATGAAAAAAATCTTAAAAACATACAGTTTGGAAATATGTTTTCTTGATTTTTAAATATTATATTTTATTTTGTTCAATATTTAATGAAATATTCTATAATTTCAGGCAAGTTATTTTACTAAAAAAAATTATTTCATTACTACACTTCATTGTATGTTTTCTTTGTGCAGATACTTCATAATTTAGGACCCATCCCTTATGCCTTTAAATTCCCACAGGGCATCTATCGGCCACAAAAGCCGAAACACCAACAGATTACGCTAACAATTTTTAATGTGGATTTGCAGCAAGTGGGTTTTGGAGTGGGGTCACATGGGTTGCTATGGGGTGTTGGGGTCGCCCGTCCGCTGTCCCCGGGAAAACTCCATGCATAGACCAGCGGCCGAGATACAGCTGTCAATTTCGAGGATGGCTTTTGAAACAAAATAACGCCAGTGCGGACAGAGGGGACACGAAACGGGACCCGAATCGCAGATAGCGATAGGGACTGGGCTTGGGATGGGGGCCAGCAGGAGGGTCCGATGAGTCGGATGACTGCGACAATGGCACACTGCGAATGACTCTGATGACGATGCAGCTGGTCTGGCTGGACGTTGGAGAAAACAGGGTGTGGTGTCATTTGACGGGCTAAATACCACAAATTGCGCTGCGTGGCGGCAATTACAAAAAGTACTAATCATGGCGACATGTCTTTCAGCGAAATCAAGCCAAACCACAGCCAAGAGCAGACGACAGCAGAACAGACCGAAGCATTTTTTTATATAGTCGTTGGGAGGTCGAGAAAAACTCAATAAAGGGTGTAGCAACTCGGGGGTAATTGAGAAATCGATGTATATAAGGAGTGCTTTAAATGGTTCTTTTTTTAAATAATAAATTAGATGAATTTGGTGCTGAATATCCAGGTTTTTGGTTATTAAAAAATATACATAAGTTTTGAGTATCTTAAAAATAATATTGATCATGAAACTGGATTTATTGAAAATGTAGAGTTTATTGTGTTATATACTTATAAGCAAAAGAAGGGTTAATTTTGTATCTAGAGTACTGCCAAAGTCGACCCTTTTTCTGCGGTATGGTCTTCTGATTTCAGTCTATTCATAGCCATTTTCCCACATTTTTTTCTCGTTCTCGTTAACGTCTCGCCTGCCATTCGCATGCAATTATACACTTAGGAATTGACCACCAATGAGACGAGTATCGATTTGACCAATTTGGATGCGAATGCCTTGTACCGCATTACGGTTGTGACGCGCGGCAAATTTGGCACATCGCTGCCGGCATCCATGCTCTTGCTGAACACCACGGACCAACAAGGGGCCGGCGAAGGTGAGTTGGCCAACTCGACTCCAAAATGAGTTGATTTAATTGTGGTGCGGTCTGTTTTGCTACGATTGTGTGTGCTTTTCCTATGTGCATTGCAGCGCGGGGCGAGGGCGTGGCCTGGGGCGCCCCCTCGCCGCCCCACTCGCTGACGGTGGTGGCCCACAGTGCCACCTGGATGCAGCTCACCTGGCAGCCGCCCGAGTACGCGCATCCGCATGAGAGGATTACCTACAGGTGAGCCAGGGGATCAATCTGCCGGGCAGGCATTTACTTGAATTGAACTTAGATTTCAAAAGATGTTGGGTAGTATTTCTTGAAATATTTCTATTAACTTAAATTATGAGAAATTAAAAAAAAACACAGACAAATAAATAAATAAAATGTTTTTTTTTAATATTTTTTTCTTAAATTTTGTTAATATTTTTGGATTTTTAAAGTGCGTATTTTCAAGAAATAACTTTGGATTGATTTAAGATATTTCGCTGACTTATGTTTTTAAATGTTTTTAAATTATGTCTTTCTTTCATTCTTCTTCCAGTATTTATCATCCAAAGATTAAAATTTGTCCTAAAATTACCCTTAATCTGTAATTTTATTTTATTTTTACCATTTTGGTAGAACAATAAAATTCACCCTTTAAAGTTGTAGACATTTTTGAAATTGAAGAATTGAATTTTAAAGCTATTATTTTAAAGACCAATTTGCATGTTATGTTTTGGTGTGTGTTTTAACCATCGCCTCTCCCCCGCAGAGTCTACCACAAGGCCATGAGGGCCGAGCAATTCATAAAGATTGAAACGAAGCTCGCCTGGCTGCGGATGAACAACCTGAAGCCGAGCTCGCAGCATGTGCTCTACGTGGAGGCTGTGGGCGAGCGGGGCGACTCGCTGCCCTCCGAGACACTGGTGGCCTGGACGGATCCCGCCCTGCCCGCCTTTGTGGACGTAAGTGCTCCAGACTACATATTTATTTTCGGGCTAACTGAGGTGTACTCCACTTGCAGCCCCCCACTGTGCATCCGGCGGACAACATCCCGGAGGGCGGTTCCATGACCATCCTGTGTCTGGCCTTGGGCAACCCGGCTCCGACCATCTCGCTGTACGTGGGAGGACATCTGGTGCGGCAGGACACCTCGCGGCACATGGTCACGGTCATTCACAATGTGTCGGCCGACATGGAGCACGTCTCTTGCTATGCGGACAACGGCTACGGAGTGCCTATGCAGGCCACCAGGAGGGTTAACATATGCTGTAAGTAATGCAATTTGGGTTGATTCGCTTAGCTGCCTTATAGTGTCAAGGGTTTTTACCTTAAGGATGCGGAATGCATAAACAAGATACAGATAGTTCTGGAAATATATACATTTTAAAGATATGCTGATTATCCTTAAATTCGTCTAAAATGTACATTTATTTTAGTAAAATACAAGTCTTAAAGTTGTTCAATATTTTACAGGTAGCATAATGAAGTTTTATATTTATGCAGCTAGGTGAAACACTGAATTAATTTATTAAATATTTATTATTAAATCTTAAAATGTTTTCCCCTTAGATCCACCTAAAATCCAAGCAGCTGGCATCACCGTGGCCAATATTGGCGATGAGATTGAACTCCGCTGCACGGTGGACTCCAAGCCGGCGCCCAAGACAATTTTCTGGAGGGAAAAGGATGGCCGGGTGCCGGTCATAAACGGCGGCAACTACTTTATTTCCGTCAAATCCAATGAATCCCGGCCCACGATATATACGATGTCGTTAAGGATCAGCAAGCTGCAGGCCAACGATGTCGGCGATTACTTCTGCCATGCGGACAATCCCTTTGGGGCCACCACCACGCCGGTATCGGTGCGTATACGCAATACGCCGGCACTCAATCACAACGTCTCCGAGTGTTGTGCCGAGCAAAATGTGACGATGGCCTGTCGCAGTGCCTGCAGCTATTATGTGGACTTCGATGCCATTGCGGATCGACCCGAGTGCATTGTGGACTTTGACAAGCTGATGAGATGTGCCGCCGACGGCTCGGATCATCGATCCTGCTGTGCGGATGAGCATGTGCCCCGGAAGTGCCTGAACTGGTGCCGCGGCGAGTCGGTCCGCTCCAAGGAGATCTGCAGCCTGCAGTACGCCCGAACCATTGTGGGTTGCTTTGAGAAGAACCGCGATCGACTGCCGGGACCGCCGGAGCACATTGTGGTCAGTGTGGTCTCCGACAGCGAAGTGAATATAAGGTGAGTCTTTAATTCTGAACTCAATATATAGTACTTGGAAATTGGATTTACAATAAAGTGGCCTAGCAGATAAAAGTTCCTAAAAATATAGTAAATATTTCTTTATATTTTTATATTTTCTAAAAAATAATCTCTTTAAATTAATTTTCCTTTCTTGAGTGTCCAAAAGAATCTCCTGGATTTTTTTTTTTAATTTGTATATTATTTGTTATTATTTATGTTATATATAATTCCTCTTCATTATATAATATTCTCATAACTAAAAGTTTTTATTGATTATAATTCATAGATAAATGTTTATTTTTATTAATACAAAAAGGCCTGTAGAGTAATAATCTCGCCCTCAGAGACGCAAACTAAACAAAGTCTATTTTTGTGGAGTGTCCTACCTAAACAAAGTTTAACCGAGCAGAAGCCATTTGGCTTTAAGCCCCCAAACTATGTGGCACACGTTCCAACCCCTCGGCTAAGCTCTTAAACACTTTTGTCCGAAGCGGAAGTAGACTCATCCATTTAGCGCTCCAAACCCAATACATTCATTATCCTTCTCTGCGCCACACATCCTCTCATGTGGCCGGGTGCGAGCGTCCGAGGGTGAGGCTGTGTGTGCCACTAATAGACCGCAAATCCATTAAAGCAGAGATTTTTTATCTCACTTTAATACACTCGGTCAACGTCAAAGGTTGATGAGGGCTGCGAACCCGCTGGAACTGCTGCCGCATTAAATTTATTAAAATTCCAAACAAGTTTTGAGCCTGCAACAATATTGCCAAGGACTCATAATGCGGCGCCGTCGTCGTCGCCATCGTCGTCCTCGTCGTCCTCGTCGGTGTCTCTCTCTCTCTCTCTATGAAAACTAAACTATTTCATTACAGATGGGATGCGCCGACAAAGAATCCAAATGCTGTTGACGGCTATAGAATATTTTACCACGAGGCCGCCGTGCTGCCGCCGACGTCGAGTTCGAGTTCCCCATCCTCGGATCAGGGTGGCGCGATGGAGAATCCCGGCATGGATACCCTGGCCGCCATGAATAATGCAACAAGTATGGGCGGCAGCAACAATGCGA
The DNA here is from genome assembly GCF_025231255.1 of Drosophila biarmipes. Classification (NCBI taxonomy): domain Eukaryota; kingdom Metazoa; phylum Arthropoda; class Insecta; order Diptera; family Drosophilidae; genus Drosophila; species Drosophila biarmipes. The sequence goes on along the minus strand of NC_066613.1, from coordinate 20,217,488 downwards.
TGGCCGCCCTCGAGATACGACGCATCGACGTAAAGGACACAACAATAAGCATTAATGGCCTCAAGAAGGATGTGCTCTACGAGCTGGTGGTGAAGGCTGGCAATAGCTACGGTGAGATTACTTGAGATGCTTGGGCCCAAGGTGCCCGAGTGCCGGCCAGGATTTTAATTTGCCGGCTTGTCTTGCAGGTGCCAGCGTGCTCACAGATCCGATTAGGTTCACGCTCGGCGAGCACCATGTGACCTCGGCCACCAGCAGCTACTCGAGTGCCGTGGGCACCATCAGTGGCATTGTGGCCAGCATTTTGGCCATTCTCCTGGCGGCGGCCGCCATTGTGTTCTACCGCCGGCAGCGCTCCAGCTACGGAAAGTCGGCCAACGGCAACGTGGCGTTCGAGAACCCCACCTACACCAGGGGCCTCGAACAGGTGCAGGTGTGTACAACGATCGATGGCCATTTTTTGGCCTCCATCATCATGTTTTCCTGTCGGGAAGGGTGTCTGCATAGCTTCGGGGTATATACGTTATGAATTATTAGCAAAGATAGCACAAATACTAAGTGAAAGACTTTAATAACGGCGACTTATACCTCATGACTTCGATCTACTGAAGAAATATTTTTTCTTTTATAAAAATAAGAAAAGTGGCATGAATGGATTTAGAACAATAAAATTAGATATTCCATTTTACAAATAATTTCATAGTTTAAAAACTGGTTCCATTTGAAAAAGCAATTCATTGGTAAAGAATCAAAATTTTATTTAAAACAAATAGTTTGCAAAAGGTTTTTGTAACCATAAAGCCATTAAAGTGCCGAGTTCTTAATAAACTTTATACACTAAATTCAGTACTGGGTATCATGAGATCAACTATATCTACTTTAGTCACCACACCTGTATTGCCAACTCCTTGTCGGAAAAGTTTATTTAGTGATATGATAGTTGTATGCTTTCGTGTATATTTCGTAGGCGTGTATTTACCTGTGTTTTTATGTATGTTATAACTGTCAATGTCTTTTTCTCCCACCCCCTCTAAACGACACATCGACACCCGGACATGGACATTTATGAACGGCCATAGCTACCCACTGTCACGTCGGCCATCACGACGCAAAATGGCAGCCACCATGGGATGAGCAGCAGCAACAACAACGGCAGCAGTCACAGTCATGGTCGTAATGGCATTGCCGCCACAATGACGACGTCCACAACGACAACGGCGCCGACAGCAGCGGCCACCTCGGCAGGTGTCACACTCGCGGGGAACAGGCAGCAGCAGCAGCAGCAGCAACACAAGAGTGCGGCAGATGCGGCGCATCACTTTCATAACCCGCTCAGCAATACGCAGTGCAATGAAGTAAATCCCACAATTTATGAAGAGCTCAAACTTGGCCAAGAAGGTGCTGGATTTAAGAAACTTGTGCCATAAACGTAGCACAATAACAATAACAAGCACAGAGACAGACAACCACAACAACAACAATAACAGCAACAACAATAACAACATCAACAGAGGAACACATGACAACAAAAACATGAACGAAAACAAACCAAGTATAGCTAGCGAACTTATATATATATATAAACTATATATATAGAAATATATACGCTAAATGTAGACATAGGCCGTGTAAACAGCGCGAAGCGCAACCTCAAACAACACACAGATACACACTCACACAAAGGAAAACAACAACACAGACACTGACAAATAGAAGCACACACACACACACACACGAACACACACACACGTAGACAGTGTGTACTGTGACATCTTTACGGAATGCATTGCGAGAAAAGACGTTGGGTAACATAAATTTTTGCTTGCAAAAATCTTTTGGGTAGCGTGTAATAAGTAATAAATTTTTAGTATGTAACTGTGATTCAACCAGAACAAAAACAAAAACAATGTAAAATAATTAACTAATTGGTAATGAAAGTAAGCAAAACTGAAAACTGATTGAGAAAAAATACCAATGATTAGTAAAAATCTATATATGCTAAAAGTGTTTTCATCTTGGCTTTTGTTGGGGCTAATACGCTTGATCTGGTCGAGAGGTTGTGCTAAAATATTACTCTATAATGTGGTTTTTGTTGTAATAGATTATATTTATTTAGTTACTTTTTATTATTTAGTATTTAGGTTTTAACGTATAGTACTTCAATTAAAAAAAATAATTAGTATTCCGTTTTGACTTTCAAGTAATGCTAGTCTTGAATCATATCGATAAAACAGATAAGCTAAGGAAACGGACTTTTTTGATCTCTCTTAAAGGAGACTAGCAGTATTTCATGCTTAATGAATATGTATATATATATATTTAAAATATCCAAGTACTCTGTAGAAATGCTTTAAAAATGTTCTGTTTGGTTGTATGCTTTCATTGCCTTCCGTTGAGCTTGTTTTCCCCGAGTGTATGTAAACAACGGTAGAGTACAATATTAAAAGACGCCTGTGTACGCCTGAGCCTCCATGGACCTCAACCTTCGCTCCGCCCGCCTCTTCCTCTTGCTCGCGCCCTCCTCGGTGCTTCTCATTTTGATGAGACCCGAAGATGGAGGTCCTCAGCTCGACTCATGCCGTCAGATGTTTGCTCGTGTAATGTTGCATACGTTATGGCGAGTAGCACACACATGCCCGTACACTCGTACCTCTTCAAACACACCCGCACACACTCTGGCATTATTAGAAAAAGGACGACGCATCCGCATCCGCATCCAATGGAGGAGAAAACAGCTAGCGATATGCGCAAAAAGTTTAACTTTCATATGTAAATTCCCTTTTATTACGAGTACAATATCCGAAAGAGATAGAGGGGCGCGCCTGATGGAGGAGTTTTGCTGCCGCTCGACATGATACACTCATAATCCGTTATGATCTGATACTGATACGGATGATGCCATCATAGTGACAGCCTGTGCCACCAGAGATTATTATAATTTAGTTACCAGCGCGCGGCCCCTGCGACGACACTTGTGCGCCATTCTTTATGCAAAATAGGCAAAAGCAAAGGCGGAAAGTGAAATCTGGCAGATTTTTCGTATGATTGGAGCAAGGCGTGTAAACAGCGATAGAGTAAACTTCATAAATGTCAAACAACGGAAGGCTTAAAATGCCCGAGCATTATGACATATAAGCGGCATCCCATCCATTCTATTTTTACACATAGGAAAAAGTGGTGGGCATTATCGTTTTTTACTTTCATAGTAATCCCATGTAAAAGTGTGTAAATGTATGTTTTATAAGCTGTTCATACGGTTGATTGAAATTTTAATATTCTCTGCAACGGCTTATAAATATATTCTCGCATAGACTACATTTATTTTAATATACCACCAGTATTTAGAGAAAAAATAAATCTTTTTTTCCACTGCATGGACATCCTTCTGCTTTCAAAATCCACTTTAATAAGTTAGCAGGAGCCGAGAGTTCAGTCGAGCTCATCAAAATGTAGCAGCGGCTCTTGAGCAACTTCCGTTTTTTGATCTGCTGATGGTTTGCTGAAAACGCTGGCAGAGTGCAATGGCTCTGAATAAACGCCGTCTGAATTATGCAACACGTTTAAGTGCCTGCATTCTTTGTAGACAAACACACACACGTGCTCCGAAACCCCTGAATCTTTTGTGCATTTTGTTTACTCTGCAGCAGAAGGTTCTTGGCTGGCTGGTTGGGTACTGCCAGTAGATGCCGATAAAACTGTTGACAGTCGCCAGATAAAACCGAAAATTTACAAGTAAATGATATTGTCTGGTAACCAGCTGCCCACTTTGTGGCTGATTGCACTTTGCCTCAGCCGTGGAGTGTCCTTGTCTGAGGGGAACACCTGTTTACGTCCCTGTCCTGCGATGCTTATAATGAGTTTTTCGCTGCAACTTTCCAGGTTATGCATAAATTATAGAAAAATATTGATGAATATAGTTTTTGCGCGAAAAGATTGCGTGGAAGGAAAATTTATGTACTGAAACGAGGGGAAACTAATGTAGTAGGAAGTGCAACAATTTAAAAAAAAAAATTCTAAATATAAAGGATATTAAAATATTATAACAGATTTTACCCTAACTTGAGAAGCAAAATTTATGGATTTTATGGATTTTTATAAAAATTACAAACTCCACATTATTAACCAAATACCAAGAATAAAACAAAAAACTCATAACAAAACCATTTGTATGAGATAAGAAAATTCCACTTCGTTAATAACCCTGAGAACATTTAATCAAATTTATTTTTACCAGAGCTTGAAAGCGAAGTGGAGTCTTTTTCATTTTCATAGATGTTCGTAAATCGTCCATTCACATGCTCTCAATATTGGTTGTCAGGCAATAACTTCAAATAGATATGACATAATAGATTTAGATAGAAAAGCTATTTTAAAATTTAGATCCATTCGAGAATCACAAATGAAATGAAAGCAATACCGATGGATGGGGACATAAAAGCCAATTTCACAGTATGCCAAGTGATTTATTGAGACAGAGAGCTCACCTCCTCTTTGGGTCCTCTATGCCCTTCGTTGTGCTATGCAGAGCGGCAGCTTTTATTTATCGCTAAACTAATAAATCTTGGCATAAAAATGGAAAATATTGTATACGCCATGTTGAGCCGAGTCCTGAATCGACGGCTAGGAAAGCAGAGACCAAAAACAAAACAAAAAATAGAGGCCATAGTCGTAGCAAAAACTCATAAGTGGCAGTGGTTAAAGCGGTGGCCACAAAAAACTTATCCCCACATATAAATTTCATATTAAATAATGGTTTAATGATTTTATTTGTTTATTTGTTTCCGGCATCCAAACAATTAACTCTAACGAACTGCAAACTACGCAACTACGCAAACGAAAACAATAATGATCGTAAAAAATTCACAGACATGCTGCGTGTCAAAGTACAATGGGTGAGTGCTGGCGATATTAATTTTTTAATGCCCTTGTCCTACAAAATTTTATTGGACTGGGGATGACTTCCTTTTCGGCGTTATTTCCCGCTCGTTTTCTTTATGGCCATGATGGAAATATATTTTATGAATTTTTACAGCTTCCGCGGCAATCACAAATCAGTTTTCTTACACTTATAATTTTATTTTGCATATTCCTGCTGCCTACTTTTCGGGGTCGTGCGTTGCGCTGCGAAGGCCTTCGAGTTTTAATTGCCAAAGCGTGGACAGGCAGGTTGTCGCCTTCGTCCTGCCACAGGACCTGTGTGGAAATCAGCTTGGGGAGCAGCACAAAATTTGGGTTTAATGGCATTGCGTGAGTTTAGGGCATTAGGGAAGAAATGCAGAGCAGAACAGAAAAGAGCAGATCGCACACGTAAGTAATGCTCTAAAATAATACTTATATTTATGTCTGCCTGTTTGTTCGACATTATTTTTTTTTTACACAACACAACACAAACACTATGGTACTTGTAATAACAATTAACAATTAACTTTTTATGGGGTCATGCATGTTGTTGGACATATAATAAATGTTTGTTAATGCCACCTATCGATTCTGTTATTTTTTATCCCCCGCCCAGCATGCTAATTATATAATTTACAGCCGCATATGGCCACCGTTAATATGACTGTTGTAAATATGAGGCATTAATGTAAATAAATGTGGCAGTCGGCAGTCGGCAGTGGGTGGCCACTGACTTAAATCAGTCGTAAGGCATAAGCTCGCATCTGCGAATCTGTATCTGAATGCGGTAAGTATGCTTCAACATACAATACATTCTTGTGGATTTTATTGCCAGTGCCCCAGTAATTCCCGCTCATGTGTGAGAGCGTGTGGCCTCCAGGGATGCTTCACTTTGCAGGCGTTATGATAATTGAGCCTGATTGACCTGAGTGCTCATGTGATGGAATCGTTAATCCGAAATGTTCTGTGATGAAAGTAGAAGAATTTTCAGGAATTTACCATATATCCTTGGATAACAATTTCTTTTAGATTACTCTTTATTTACTTAATGTACTTTAATGAGATACATATTTTTATATTTAATGTTTGCAATACCAAATATTTATAAAAAATAGATAAAATATAACTAATAAAATTGGTATTTAACCTTTTAATTACTTATAAAAATAATGTACTACAATTGGTATGCAAGATTTTAATTTATATTATTTTGAATAATAATAATCATAATCCAGTTCATAAGCAAAAACTTATGAAATGCATACCTTAAGCATCGTAATTTATAGCCATTCCTGAGTTGAAATTCAATCATTTAATTTCTAGAGTTTTTTGCGTTTTCAATTACATGCATGCATGATTGTTGCACATATCATACTCTGGTTATTTGTTTAAGCATTTCATAATTAAACCAAATTACACAAAATGTGGAGAATATTCCGTAAGCAATTAAGAGCTGCCCGGGAAATTCCTTAATTTAATGAAGACATTCTGGCACACCAACGGAACAAAAACAGATGGCCAGACTCGACCAGGAGACCATTTAAGCTTAACCACCTAATGAAAGACATCTGGCTGGTGACCACAAATGGCCCGGCCAGGCTCAAGATGCATTAACCAAAGATGTGCCGAGGCATTTCCATCTACAAGTGAGCGCCACGCGGCGTATGCGTAATGTTACACCCAGCAGTCGGCAGGCGAGAACTTCTGCCTTTTACCCTTTTGGCAGTGCGATGTGTCAAAAGACAGAACGAGAACCGCAGGTGCGGTGTTCCCTGCCCTCCGGCTTTGGTGTGTGTGAATGTTTTTACGGAGGCGGCGAATGTGTTTGGGGGCTCCGGCGCTTTTGCATACTGTAACTGTAGGAGTAACAACATGCACACGGGGGCAAACATTTTTGTAAACACAGTTTACAGTGCGGTTAACAAATATTCATGGCGCACACGGCGTATGAGTGTTGCCCTCGTGGCACTTGATAAAACGCAAACACTTTGGTCCTCGGGGAGGCGGTTCGCGGTGGAGAACAGCAAAAAGCCAACAGAGAGTTGGAGGGCAGCTGTGGGGGGAGGTGACCGGGTGATGAGACAAACAAAATATAAAGGAAAGCCCGAAACACTTCATTATACTTTCTAATTTCGCCTTTATCGCTGCTGCCTCTGCCATTGCCTCTTTCTGTCACACTTATGGACATTGTCAGGCGATGAAACTAAAAAATATTTTACCTGCATCGTTCTTTAATTAAAGGTGAGTAAATAACAAATACAAATTTGATAGATCTGGAAAAAATTATAGAATCCAAAAATTTTAGTTAAAGTAAATAAAATAAACAACATTTCAAAGTCTTTTTGTAGAATGGGCTTTGGTAGTTTGTGATTTACATTTAAAAGGAAACAAATATTTAAATAACATAAAAGCTAGCTGTTACGCAAAAAATTTGTTAAGTAATATGTATTTAGTAATAATAAGTAATAAACAAATTTTTAACAAATATAATTATAAAATTTCAATAGCTTGAAACCTAACCAAAAATATTTTTAAAGAACCCAAACCAAAACACAATTTTTGAAAATTAAATAGTAGATCATCGTTAACTGGATGGCTCAGCCAATTATCTTTATGATGACTGTCAACGACTATCAACTTTACGGATCTGCATACCTTGACCGAAAATCTCTGACCACTCTCCGAAAAGCCAGGCTACAGTGTCGACCGAAATTAATTGCTCAATTGTGACTGTTGTGAAGTTACTGAGAATCGTTAAACTTGCGTAAGCCGGGTAATGAGATATCCTTCCGATGCCATGAGCTGGACTCTTTTTGGCCGGATTAAACGCGAAAAGGACAGGGTTGAAATGCTTAAGCACGAGTGGAGCTTAACGCTTACAACACACACACACACACACACACATATGAACGGTGGCACACAAACACTGACGCACACACACAGTCAACGAAAGGCAGGACATTCAGGCAGACAGTGAAAAATATGACACCCTATTTCCGTTTCCCGTACGCTGACAATAATGGCAGACAATATGGCGCAGCTTACGCTCAAAAGTGATTGCCACACCAGCCGACAGCTAACCAAAGTTTCGTTGAATGTAAAAACAAAAAAGCCGCCTCGCACACATACACACAGACTTTCAGCGGCAGAAAAGCTGGCAAAAGATTATATGTCTGGGATTTTTGGGGTAATTTAAGCGGCTTTTTGCCAGGAACCAAAAAGAAAATCCCGAAAAAAATTATGTGTGTATATGTAAAGGCGGCAGCCGCCTAACCCTGTGCAAGTTTTAAATTAATTTTCATTAAATGTGGCGCACACGAAATTGTTTTAAAGTGATTATGGCCGTGGAAAATTATGCTTCTAATAGAGGAGCAAACGGGCGGGGATGAAAGTGGGGATTGGGGATTGGGAATTGCCGAGAGGATGGCGAGGCGCCTAAAAGCAGGCCACGGCTGTTGACAATGATGGCGCATTTAACGGTATTAGACGGGATATCGCTGTGTGCGTGAATGTGAGCCCGGAAAACTGGGGAAAACCCAGAGAGATGCAGAGAGAGAAAGAGAGCGGGAATATAGAGTGTCTCTGGTTTCCCCAATCAATATGCATTGCATTATTGTCATCCCTTTTTTAATAAATATCCTTTTAATTATGCATAAATTATAATTAACTACTCGCGGCAGCCACTACTGCCAGATCGGCGGCAGTCGAATCGCAGTCACTGCATAATAAATGCCTGGCGCACATAATTAGTGTTAATTATTGAATTAATGCACTCGCCCAGAGATACACTCGGCCATCCCTTTATCTCTGTTTTGCCGGCATATTTCAGTTTACTTTTTAAACTGCCCATTATTAAATATAGCAAATATAACGCACTCTCACATTTTACATGTGAATATGTTTTAATTATGCCCTTAAGTGATTTACATTGATATTTTTCAGCCAAGTGGAGCCCGGGAGTGTGCGTAAAAATGCCAAAGACTAATGAGCGGCACTTGAGGCTGAATGGCAGTGTGCTAAATGAATTGATTATTCATGTGAGCACTTCAGTTGCATTAATTATTTGTAGAAATTATAACATTTTGCTGTGAGCTCAAACAAATGGGAGTCATCTTTCTGGGGCTCTGTTTATTGGGATTTCAGCCAAGCATATCGATTATCATCTGACATAATGTGGTTTGTTCTGTTTGGGTTTTAAAGTAATTAAAATGACAAACATACCTGACGAAGCCAGTGGTTTCCATTTTTGATTTATAAAATGAAAAATTATCATTTTGTTCGATCAATTAATGAGCCCTGTTATCTTAAGCAAATTTTCATAAATTTCAAGGAATTTATTATATCAATTTAATTTATCACAAAAAACCATCTAATTATCTAAAACTCCTTGAAACATAACTTAGATTGATTTATATAAAACTAATGATTACAGCCGTGTGATCTAATAGCTGTCCCATTAATCTGCTGAAATATCGATTGAAAAATCAACAATTCCCATGCGGAGCTCCACAAATTCACCGATTATCCAGCCAGAATGCCAATTCCAATTTTATTTCTTTCGAAATTACCTGCAGCAGCAATATAATAACCCCGACCATTAGAAGACAAACAAGTTCCCGAGCACAGCAATTGCCGGCGAGTGTCTGTCGCTGTCTGGGCTTGTTTGTGTTGACTGCTGTCACCCTCGCACATCCCAGCAACCTTTCAACTTTATTTATTAAAAGTGCTTATTACTTTAACACTTGAGCGCGATTTAACACGATTTGCTCAAGTATTTTCGTACGACAACGAGGGCACATTCCGGCTTTCCCGTTCGCCAAAGAGCAAGCGAGTGTCAAGGTATGTCTCTGTCTGGGCCAACTGTCTGTCCGTCTGGCCGACTGTGTGTCCCCGCTCGAGTGTCCTGTGGCGGGTGCTCGTCCTCCCCGTTGGATCCTTGAGTATTTAGCTTACCTACCGAACACCGAAAGCAGTTTCATCTTTTTCATGTGCAGCGAGCAGCTCTGCCAAGATAGCAGCTTCATCATTTTTACTCTTTTTCCACAGGCACACTGAGAAAAAAGTGTATGTGGGCAGCCACTACAGATTTGAAATCACTTTTGAATTTGAGTTTCGGGCGTCTTAAGATATGCAATAATATGTTTTTAACTTGAAAGGCGGATAACCGTTTCGATGCATACTTTTCAGCGCATATAAAATCCTTTTAAAAGGGGTTTCAAAAACAAGTGATTTGAGTATAACCACCCTTCGTATTTATACCGAAAACTCCAAAGACATAGAAACACGATTTCAAATTATATCAAAGTTTATAACTAAACATAATAATACAATATAATGAAATTTAAATTAAATTAAATAACAAAAAAATCTTTAAAAATAGTAAATACGAGGTAACATTTATTTGTGGATTAAAATATATTATAAAAAAGCAATGATGCTTAAGAGTTAAGGATAAATAGAACTACAATGTGTATGACCAATTGGCATAATATTTTTCTCTGTGCACCGACAGTTGTCCTTGGTTGCTGGCTCGGTGTTTGAGGTGGGTCCTTGCTTGCTCTTCAACGCCTGACTGTTGGCTGTAGATCGACTTGACTGCCTTTAGCTTCAGCTCCAGCCCCTGCCACGCCTCTTTCCCGGGGTGCTATCATTGCCAGCATTTTGCTGGGGTTTGCCAGGGGTTTTTCTCGGGTTCTGGGGTTCTGGGGCCTGCCCCTAATATTGCCCTTGACTGCTGTCAACATGTTCAGCGTATTTGTTGTTCGAGGTGTTCGTTGTCGTTGTTGCCGTCGTTGTTGGTGTTGCTGTTGACTTTAAGTGTGTTGATTTCATACAATTAACTTTTTGTCTGTTTGTTTTGTGCGACTTCTGCTGGCGTTCGCTCTAATTTCCTGCTCCGCTTTCTGGGGGAAAGTCGGGAAAGTCACTGACATCGTTTGACAGCCACGTGAGCTTTAACAAGCTGGGGCAAAAACGGCATATCTGAATCTGACCGCAACGTGGCGTATACGCAACGTGGATTGTTTTTTTCTTTTATTTTTGTGGTGTTGCAGCCAAAGCAAGCTGGAAAATTTAATATTTATTTTTATGTTTTTGATTTAATTTTCCTCTTTTTCAACTTTACGCGAATGTGTGAGAGCGTGCTGGCTCAGCCACGGTCATGAGGTTTTTGCGTTGTTGCTGCTTTGGGGATTTATGAAATATTTAGTTTTTCTTGTTATTTTTACGGCACTGAGGTGATTTTTATTTTTATTCTCATCGCGGGACGCGCGTTAAGTTCCCGCTTTATATTTTTTTATTATTTCTCATTCTCATTTTACGATTGTGTGTGCGGCGCGAGTGACTGTGTGAAATGTCATTTGTTTTAATTTGCCCGACGTACGTGAAGCGGATTATTTTAATTTATTTTTCACCTATACACGTACTCACCTTTTACTCATTCATCGGACGCCACTAAAGTGGCGACGCCTTAAAATCTTCGCTCCAAGGTTGTATCAAAATTAGCATTTCGACCAGGCCCACAAATCTTTGCTAATTTATGGCACCTCCTTTATATATTTTGGGCCATAAAAAGCAGATATATAAACTTGCTGCTCGGTGATTAATGCGTCATAATTAGAATTGTTGGCCGGGTACATGCATAATTCCACGTGGCAACCCTATAAATCATGCCCCACTGAGTGTGTGTGCCGCAATCTAGCCGCCAAATTCGGTGTCTGTCTGTCAGAGACACTTAACTTTCGTGTTGGCAGGTTCATCGCCAAAGTGTCAGCACACACTGAGACATACACCCAAGCCCATAACCCCTAAGCCACACCCACCCACCTGTACCCTCTCAGCCAAAATAAATGCGTTATGCGTGCGCTTAAGTGCTCATTAATTTGGAATGTCAAACTATGTTGACTAACGCAAACGTTCCACGTTTAATCGCTTTGAAGAGGACCTCGTTGCGGTCTTGATGAGTTCCTGGCATGCTCTAAGCCGCATCCCTGTCAAATTGATTTAGAAGAGCCCCATAAAAGCGGCCCGGTCAACGCTTAGTCCCACGGACACAGAACCACACCCGAAAATTGGGGCAGACATCAGGTGGGGGATTTCAGGTAGCAAGGCATTTTCAATTGAGATATTTGCAAATGTTTCTGCTGCTCTTTAGCGCAGAGAAAGAAAGATTTTTCAAGTTATTCAACATTTTTTAAAAGATTAATTTTAAACATAAATTCAATTTTTCTAAAGTGGCTTTAAATTGATCAATGCAAACCACTACTTAAAAATTTGTGTTAATTTGTTAGCTTAAATGGAAAATATTAAAGCTATTTCACACAAATTTGTAATTAAAATGACTATGATAATAAATTCTTAGAGAATGTAAGCTCTCATCTGATATTTTCTCCAAGTGCTCCAGATTCCCAATCCGGCCATTGTTGCCCCGTGATCTGCCTGGAGACTGGAAAAAATCGAGTTGGCCTGAAAGAGATGCGGGCCGACTGGCCAAAATGCAACTGGAGGCTGCCGACGTGCCTTCCTTGCGGTCAGTTGTTGCACGTTGCAGGGTCAGAAGTCATTCAGCCTCTATTAGGCTGCTAATTGAAATACCAGGACGAGGAGGCAGCAGCCGGGCCAGGGGTCAACTGCTGCCGGAGTGCTCGAATTTCGATGGGCAAGGCAAAGCGAAAGATACGGAAAGTATAAACTAATTAAGAGTTGCAAGCTCAAGCTCGGCCACGGTAATTGCAAGTTAATTAATTAAATAGTGCAGTGATTGGAGACTGACCGATTGATTTGCACTTTTTACGGATTTGTTTGATGGAGTTCAAATGAAACGACACAGCAAGGAATTCTACGTTTTTCAGCTTTTAAGTAAAGTCTGTTTTGCAAATTGAAGTTAAAGCACAACAAGAACTGTAAGCCCTTCCGCTTACCCAATATGGATCACATCTTTGCCATCCCATCTGCATAATTATCTCACGTTTATGAGGCAAACCTTTGGCTTCGCTGTTTTATTTCCACGCTTCTGTTTACGTGCTATGCAGCTGGGATTCCATCATTAGGAATTAAGCAAAAGTCAGTGGCGGAAGCCGAGTACTTGTCAAGTGATGATGATGCCGGAGTTCTTTGCAAGGCCAAAAGTTTTTAGAGTATGCGGGTTATTTCGCAACTCCCCGACCCCGGCGACTCCATTCAACTTCGCTTCGCCTTTTTTGCTCTTCTTTTATATATATATATATATATTCATTCTTCTTCCTGCCGGTGCTGTTGCTACTACGAGTACTGCTACTGCCGCTGCATCCTTAAATATTTTCCCTTTAATTAAAATTTCAACAAGCCAGACTCCCGGGCGAAGGAGACAGGGATTGTGGGCGGAGCAGGAGATTGGGCGAGGGGCAGTACGGCAGACATGCCCGCATAAATTAACTTTTGCGTAGGTGACTGTGCGCACGGTTTGTATGGAGTTACCCGGGTCTTTGGAATACGGAATGCGAAATAGGGAGCGTGGTAAGCTGGGCGTAAGTGCCTTATCTTAATGCCCCGCCATATCTGGGGCCTAATGCATATAATAGGCCAGGCCTGCTATTTAAAGTCTAACAACCCTTTTTATATGCAAATTGTTGCGCCACACGTACACGCCCCAACGCCTACATCCGCCCCTTTGCCCACTTCTACCTCTTTTTTTTTGTGACTTTACCAAACCATCCATCCAGCCGGCAACTTGACATTTTTTTAGATACTCCACGGTGAGCCCCGTGGAGCCTGCACCCCCTTTTTAATTTCCCTCATTTAAACATTTTGTGAAAAGTCATACATACACTCGTACGGTTGGGTATGAAGAAGAGATGAACCTTCTAGTGGGCGGTATGCGTGAGCTTCGTTTCAACTTTTTACACGACTTCAGGTCGCCGGGTGTACGTGAGTGTGGGAAAAACGTTAAAATAATTTGCAATTTAAATAGTTTTAATTAACTTTCACTAATTTGCTGTCGCTCAACTTGCACAAGTTGGCAAACTAATTTTAAAGTGATTTATTATTTAAACAGCTTGATGATTGGCAGTGCCTCCCTCAAAAAAAAAGAACCAAACTGCCAAAGCCTAATTAGCTAAAGGTGGAAGGAATCACCCTTTTTCATCTTTGACAATGTAAAACTGGCGTAAGTAACCTATTGCCCTCGACCTAAACAGCAACTCGGTAAAAGGGTTAAAATTTATTAGCCACGATCAAATAAACAGCAAAAGGGATTTATAAATAAAACCGCTTGAACTTATGTTAGTATAATACATTCCTCGTAGGTCCACAGAAATGTTGACAGGCAGCCGCCCGATCCGTAGACAAAGTTGTGATTATAATTTCTGATCAGCTTAAGTCCCAACAAAAGCATCAGCAGGATTATAAGCAACAATACGCTGGAGGCCACCTCTTGACAGCCAAAACTTGTACAGAATCTGTAAAAAAATTAAAAGGTACGTATTTACGAAAAAATAAAACATGAAAATGGGCTAAAATTTTTAACCTGTTTAAAGAGAAAAGTTAGGATGTAGATTATTAGAGAATTTAACCACAAATTCAAAGAGGTATCCCACGTCAAAATCGGGATACAAAAACTGAAGTTATGGAATCTCAAAATCACGTTTTTGAGGTCCCATTGAAATTACGAAAGAATCGAACATGAAAATGGGCTAAAATTTTGACCCTCTTTAAAAGGAAAAAGTTGGATGCAGTTTATTAGAGAATTTGACTACAAGCTCGTCTAAATCGGGAAATAATAACTCAAGTTATGGGATCTAGAAGTGTAGATTTAACAACTTACCGATATTGGTCAACTATGGAATGCGAACTAGTTTTCTTGATGAGATCGACGCGGTGACGACTTCTGGCCCGCTGTATCGCCTGGCGGGCCCCATCGCCCACTTTACGGCGGTACCTGCCAAAGATCTCAGATACACTTTCCCGGGTACGTTCGACAATTATCTGAACAGATGTGGGATCCTTGAGGCTGCAACCGTCGCTAGATAGGGGAGGCATTTTCACTGGGGACTATAGATGTAGCCAGCTACCAAAACTGCATACGTATTACATATGTTACTTAAAGGTTAAAATTATATTATATTGTTAAATTTCCTTGACATATTTGTGACAAAGAATTCAAGACATATGTCGATAAAAGTTAATGCTACCTAAAATGTTAATTATTAATATTTTAGAAAATAAATGAAACGCAAGCTCTTTATTGAACCTGGAGAGGATGAAGCACTAAAAAGGAGCATAAGTAAATTATGATTATCTTTATAGGTCGCTGCTTGGGCAACTTAAGCCATTCAAAGTCTGAGCCGAATTAATAACATTATGCAAATTTTAAAAGAGCCCATAAATCAACGCATTGAATGCGCCATGAAATAAATGTGCGCCCAAAAGGCAAATAATGGCAGAGTCATTAGATAAATTTATTTCGAATTCCACACAAACAGTGGCAAATTGAAAAAAAGACAACGATGGCAGCCGCGGCGCGGGCTAAAAAAGCAGATAGGGGGAAATCGATAACAACGAGCAAATTGAAACCGAAAATTTACAGTAATCAGCATAATATAGAAAACCGCCATTAAAATCATTATGTACCAAGTTTAATGCCTATTTATGGCTGATTTCAATTTAAGTAGCAAACCAGCCTCCCCTTCAGCACGCCACCCTGGCAAACAAATCGGAATACACACAAAAATACCGAAAACCTGCTGGCGTTAATTTCCAATAAAAGCCGCTCTGCAAAAAGTAATTAACAACAAATTACGAAACCGTAGCAAACAAAACCGGGCTGAACAACCGCCGCAACCAACACACTTAAAGCTAATTAAATTTTACGCTGATTCCCCCCACACTGACGATCCATAACTGATTGTTGGCAATAACGACGACCGCAGCGAATCGAGAGCCACAACATCTGGCCCGAGTAGAGCCAAAATAATATTAAACATACTCGTTTCAAATAAAAATGATCAAAAAGTTGGGGCATTCATTTGAAAGAAAGCTCGTCGGCACGCTCAATGCAGTCAAATAAATTAAGCGCTGACCAGCAGCCAAACACAATTTGAAGCCACCTAATTGATTTGCCAATAAAGTTAAAAACACAGAAAAAGGCAGGAAGGACACGCCGCATGAAGGGCGAGGCGAGGCTCCATAGCCTGTAATTTGTAACCGGCCAACTGCAAGAGCCAAAGTAATTGACGCCCCACACACACACACACACACACACTCGGCCAGGCGAACCCATACATATGTACATTAATTACCACAAAGTAAAGGAGACCGAAAGGTGGAAGGACTCGGACGCTGGGCCAAAGCCAACGGGGCTATGACGACACCGACGGCTGGCCAAAAACCATTTGGGCCCGGCCAAGCGAAACTAATGTCCAGCCGCCGGTGGAAATGTCATTCGTGTGCAATTGTCGCCGCCGCTGTAATTTTCTTTGGCAATTCTTCTCTATTAAAGACAACGCATCTCGCTGAGATGGGATGTATCTCTCAGATAAATTTACGCAGACCAAAAAAAGGTTAATTATTTTCTTTGGGCAATTCACTTAAAGGCTTGGAAGTCAAATCATTCATTTGAAATTATTTAATGTATAAAAAGATGTTATTTAAAATGATTTAATATCTAAAAAAATATTATTATAATTTCTGGTTAACTTTTGTAAAAAGTATAAATTCCCACAAGATAAATATATATCAGTTTATCCAAAATTAGAGGCACAGAAAAATGTATTCAGGGTAATAAACCATTATAATACCCAATGTATAATTATAACTTTAACTTTAAAGAACTCCAACATTATTAAAACGTATTTCCAAATCTTTTGTTTCGAAGCTTTTGTGAAAAAGAAAATAGAGACCCTTCTCCAATGCTTTTCCGCAAAAATCATTTAATTCTAAAAGGGGCCGCAAAAAGGATGCACCACCATGGGGCAACCGCCAATGGTGCAATGCCGCGAAGTTGACCATCCAGCCATGTGAACGCGGTTGTGCCCCTCAGCGCGAATTGCAATCATATTAAAAGCAGAGCCCCAGTGCAAAACATTTGATGCCAGTGCAGAGCAGCGCGAACATGTGGCCCGTGGAATGCGGCATGCGGCAAGCGGCATGTGGCGCAAGGGGCGGAACCGAGAAATGGCTGCGATCCTCCGACCTCCGACCTAAACTAATCATGGCTACCCATCAACTGAGCGGTGGCCAAAGCGAGAAAAAAAGAGCCTCAGAAACCGTAACACTTTGGCCCGCCATTTGCATTTCCCCAGGAAAATGGTGCGGCATTGTGGGCAGACGGGCTCCAAGCGAAGGCTGCCAAATGCTAATTTCCTGGCTGAAAACTTTTTGGTCATTTGCTTTATTAACGGCAAAAGATGTAGAAAAAGGCAAGGCGTGCTTTAACCCATTTAAGGTAGGGAAGTGTGATCCAATTTGCGATTATATTTTTAAAATCTTGTTTAAGTCCTAATTTTTCAATTAATATAAACAATTAAAAAAAATGTGAGCTTACCATAAATTATAAATGTATTTTAAATTGTTTTCCCACTATTTTAAGGTAAGGTTTAAAAACCTAGGCGTGTGTGTAGTTTTAGGTTGTTTAATCCCAACGCTTAATATGTGGATAATTATAATAACATATTTAAAATAATGGGAATTATGTTGAAATACTTTAAAAGGTTTTTTTTAATGCAATAAATAAATTGTAAAATTTAATCATAACCACTTTTTTTGGAAATACCCTTGAGAGGGTTAATGAAAGCGTCCAGGTTTGAATTAAATCTCTAAGATTTCCGGATGTGGCGCTAAGTGCACACCCGCATCCATTCGGGCTTTGCATAACTCATTAATGGCGAAAGTTTCTGGCGTTGACACTATCTGAGATGGAGATAAGGCCCCCGGCTGGCTGACTGGCTGGCTGGCCACAGAAGACAGGCCCCCGAAATTTCGAATCCGTACGGAAAGAGTTTGGAGACTGGCGCTGGGGTCGAGATTTGCAGACTGGCGCTGGGGTCAAGTGGGGCATTTATCAGGCCAGGGATTGCACAATATGGACGCATAAGGCACGGCCATCATCATCAGCATGTGCATCATCATTATCCCAACGATCAGATGCTGCATGTACGCAACAAAAATTAATTGTGCCCACATGCAACAGGAAACGAGACCGAAACGGATCCAAGCCCTTGCCGCAAATGAGAAACTTGGACAATCGCATTCACACATTCTCGGCCAGAGACAATTGAAACTTTTTGTTCGAGGACGACGACGAGTACGTAGACGAGCAGGAGAACCAGGATGAGGTTGAGAATGGGGACGACTACAATTCTGGTTGCATTCACATTTGAGGACATAAGCTTTTCTTCTTGGCCGACCAGCTTGACATGCGTTGGCAGGACCTCCGTTCCCACTTTTCAACTTCTCCCTTCTCATGTGGCAAAGCATGTGTTAGGGCACTGCAAAAATGTGAACAACTCGGGCACAGCAATTATTATTTGGCTAAGAACTGTGATAGGGTGCATTTGAACAAAGCTGTATTGTTCTGTGATATATTTAAGATAGGGTCTTGAAGTCAAAAATTAAATGTTACCAATAAAGGCTATGTAAAAATATTGCTTCTAAAAATGTATTTTTGTTTAATTACTTTTAATTAATTGCATTTATGTTTTAGGCTTTTAATAAAATCCCTTGACTGACTTACCATTTTTTGCGAGTGCGTGTGCGTACACATAAGTTGGCCAAGCTGTTGGCCTGCTTGCGGTCGGTTTTCCTTCCAGCCATATATCCATCCATTCATTCAGTTTGACATGGCAGCTGCCTGGTCAGCCACCCGACTCCCCTTCGCAGTGCACCACCCCCCATCCACAGCTCCGCTCCTTTCCTTTCCATTCAAAGAACTCTTGTTATGCTCGCCCTGCTTGCGGTTTTGTCCATGGCCAAATGCAACAGCGTCTAAGGGAGCACCGCGGTGGGTGGTGGTGGTGCTGACTGGCAAGACAAAGCTCGAGCCGCAGTCTACACGGGGAGAAAAAGTTTGGGTGAATTTTCAAATTGCAGCGCGGCCTAGAAATATTTTAAAATCATGAATTTTTATTAAAAAATTATAAAAAACTATTTTATGAATTTATTTAAATCACACCTTTTTTTCCCTGTCGATAGAAACATTTTTAACTTAAATTTTTTTTAGTTAGTTCTGTATTCTTACAATTTTCTGTTAACAAATTATGGTAATAAAACACTTTTTTTTAATTTTTACTGTATTTATTCGCCTTAATGGCATAATATCTTTGGTGCACACTGAAATATTGAAGATAGTATGATGATTTTGGTATTATTTTTTCGACTGCACAGTCATTGACGAAGTCTTGTGGCCGTACTAGTTGCCGGAGTCGCAATCGGAGTCAGTTGAGTGCCTTTGTTGCGGTTCATTCGGTTGTATATATGGCCCGCCCGAATGTCCTTACCGGGGCTCTTCACTTGGCTTACAGCTCTTGGCCCGGTCCCCGTTCTGCCGCCTCATCGGGGCTGTCGCATTCTTCAATGTCTCCTTTTAGTAGCGTCATGGGCTTCATACTTTGTATTGAAAAGTTTTCGCGCGCGACTGACAGCAGCTGAATGCGAAGACTGTCCTTTCTTTCCGCCCGTATACTCGTATAGATGTATACATTCGCGTCTTGGGAAACTTTGGCTTGTGGCGGATATCCCAATGAGCCAGTTGATTGCACTCGCAAGTCGCTAATTAGATTTGTATTTTATAATTAAAATCTTAAGGTATACGTACATATAATAGGCTTAAAATAGGCTAGTATAATCAATGTTTTCATTTTAAGTCCTTTAAGAAAAGAATATTGTTTTTACATTTTGCACCGTTTCTAAACTATCAGTATTTTAACTGTAATGGAGATTATGGCAATTTACTTTGTAATAATATTTAAGCCCTTTAAGAAAAGAATATTGTTTTTAAATTTTGCACCGCTTCTAAACTATCAGTATTTTAACTGTTATCAAAGGCCCAAAATTTCTGGTTTTTAAAATTTTGCCTGTTGGGTAAACTTTTTGTTTTCGCCGTCCACTGCAGTCAATGTGTTTCTTGCCCCCTCCTCGGCCTGAAATTGTGTGTGTGCATTGTCCTCGTTGCCATTGTTTAATGGTCACATTAAAAATGCCTCATTGTTGGCTCTGCTGTCGTTGTCAACTTCTGACCGCGCCCTTTGCACAATATTTTCCACTGCATTTTCCCCAGCCCACCACCCACCTCCCCCTCCATTTCCCCATTTTCCCATTCCCCTGCCATTTTCTTTTTCTTTCGGCCACGGCGCAGCAAAGTATGCAATACAAAATGCATGCCGGCGGCATCGGACTTTTTAGTGGCTTGCATTGCACTTTCTGTTTACTCGTACTCGTACACTGTGTGTGTGTCGGCGGGTGTGCGCTCCTCGTGTGTGTGGGTGTTTGCACGTGAGTACATTAGCTGGAAATTTAAGGTGGGCACGTGTATGTGCATGCTGCCTGCGCACAGTGGGCATTTGCAGCAAACAAAACATCCTTTGTGGCCATCGACTTTTCGTGGATTCTGGCGCAGCTGCCGCAGCGGCAGAGTCCTTCGTGTGAGCACAATGGCCAGTGGCAACAAGGTGCTGCAGCCTGCACTTTTCCACCGCCCGCCCTTTGACCTCTCGCTCTCTGGGGCATTGAAAGGGCTTATTATGGCTGATGGCGCTGCACCCAGTGATGCTGGAAAACTCATCCAGAAGCAGGCCAAGATGTCTACGGAGAAATTAACAAAACCCATATGATGAATGGGATTATTCGTTTTTACAAACAATATCAATTTTGGTATAAATATATATATATATATATAAATAAAACAAATAAATAAAAATGTAAAATTTTCTACTCCTACCTTTGGAAAGCAATCAATTTTTAACAGCTGGCATTTGTGGATAAAGGTGCTCTAAAAAAACACAATTTAATAAATAAATTAATAATTCAACTTGGTATATTTAATTTAAGGAACTATTACATTTGGGAATTAAGGTGGGCTAGGTGTATATTTATTTTCTATAAGTACTACGAAAGTTCTTTAGAAAACTTAATTAAAAACCTTTCAAAATATAATTACATTTACATTTTTTGGGGTTGTGCAAGAAACCGAAAATGTTTTCTAATATTTTAAAGAGCTAGGAAATCCTTAGATATATTAAGAAATATTTGTTGTCTCAGTTATATTGTTTAGTAGAACTGGGCTTTTCCCAAACGGTTCGAGTTGCCATCACAGTTCTTAAGTACTCTCATGTTGTTACGTACTTTGACGGGTGCCCAAAGAGGAGGGCGGTGAAACGGAGTCTTATTGGCAACAGAGAGGAAGCTTATTTGAGTTGTTAACTGATGTGGGCGTGGCTCTGTTGGCTCCACTAATAGTTTGCTGTTTGCAAGCTTCTCTGTGTGCGAGCCTGGGTCCCTTGGGAGAAATTAGATAATTGAAAATGAAACTGGATATAATGGTGCTTCTGATCGAAGCTAAGTACGCTTAAAGGCTTACCTCTGCGGGGCAGGGGAATATTACTTCGAAATTGGCAATAAGGAAAAATTCCGATTTATTGAAGAAGTGATAATCCGCGGCAACTGTGTGTGTTGATGATTCAATTGTGTGGCAATTCACAAAGTTGCTGAAATAATTAAACCGAAATATGGCTGAAAATCCACAAATCACGCAGCCAGCCGGAAATGGCATTAAAATAATACATTAACTTCAACAAAACGTTGCGTCGCCCCCACAAAAAGAAAAAAAATGTGATTAATTTAAAGGAATGCGAGGACGTTGGGAGTAGGAAGCCCACAAAGTTATTAACGCAGAGTCCCCGCCCCAATACAATTCACGAGTAATAGCATTGTAATAAAAACAAATTTCCACAAACGTTTGGCCTAATTGTACGATGGGAAAAAAAGAAAAGGGGCGGAAGAATTACCCCCTGCACACCGCCGAGAATTTTTCCTGCGGTTCGGTGGGTGCGGACTATTTGCGGGGACTGTTGCTCGTGCGACCAGCGTGACACAGAAAATTTCACAGCACTGCCAAAAGCAGCGAAAATCCCCCACAAATTGTTTTGGCCAAGTAGTTGCATGTGAGTGGCGCATAAGCGGCCCCCTTTCCCCCGTTTCGATGGCACCTTCTCTATAAGGTGCTCCTGGATCGTGAGGTTGACGTTGACGTGGCTGACTAAGGCGACGACAAAACACACGAACATAAGCCCCAAGCACACCCAACGACGACAATATAAACACGATAAGCAAAAAACTGCGATTTCCCCTCGGGGGAACGGGCCCCGACTAAGAATTTGAACGACAAGTGGTGGGGCTAATGGCGGCGCAGGGCGGCGGTGGGTTAAGGCACTGTGGTGCAGTGTTTCGAAATTTAGAAAATATAACTACAAAGTTTAAATTACGTACCATAAATCCAGCTGCCATAAGCAGTCAAACGATTACGAAAGTTATTCGTAGGAAAAGGGTTTCGGCAAGCTGAAGTCATGGCGATAAAACACAAATATGTTTCGGTACGTCAACATTGTTTAGAAAGCAATGGAGCACAGAGTACCCTTGTATAACTTTATGAGATTATTATTTAAAGTTTAATTTGAATGCTGAATTTCAAGTCTCAGATTTTGGCCCATGACAAATAAAAACTAAAATGTACTTTACTATACTAGAAAACCTGAAAATATTAGCAAAGATCATTGTGTTCTAAATCAATAAGAATTATAAAAAGAAAACAGTTTAAGGACAATTCTATAATTATTAAATATATAATAATAATATAATTATTATATTAAAGTCTACAATTTTCTGTTGAATTTGGAAGCCTCAGCTATTTTACATTTCGGGAATAACCAAATTGCTTTGTTTCCCCCAACCTTGTTTTACCTGACATCTACTTATGGCCTTAGAAGTATCCAGCTGGCTTATTAAAGCCAGGAATGCCCGACCACAGTGCCATGAAGCCACTCAGCAGCAGGGGGTGAAACTTCCTGTAGTCCTGTCGTCCTGCAGCTACGATGTCGTGGTAAACATTTCCCTGGCCCGAGGCCCTCACCTGGAAATCAGTTTAAAGACCAAAGCTCCGCCGCGGGCCAAGACAAAATCCCACAATCAATCGGTCAAAGCCAGGAATCGGCATTGGAATCTCCAGGATTTCTCGGCTCCCATGCGAACATAATAATTAGAGAGGATAAGGAATCCCCTGGCTACGCCACTGGTCGACAGGTAAGAGTGCAATGAGTAAGGTGAAAAAGCCAGGCGGTCGAGAGAACCCAGCAAATGGCCCCCTGCCTGTTCCACCTGGCCTGTATGGGTGTGTGTGTTCTTGCGGTTTTCCTAAGCAGGGCACAATTAGTGGTGGAGCCAGGGGGTGGGGCGGGAAATCGTTGGGCAGTTAGCCCCATAAGTCAGTCACTCACACAGGCGAACGTGTAATTCGATTCGCGGTGAAAGCGGGAGAAAGAGAAAGGCACTCTCTAAGAAAATTGGCTGCGTCGCCGAGGAAATTTAGAGTGGACAAAAGGCGGCAGCAGCAGCAGCAGCAGCAGCAGCAGAGGCAAAAGGAAAGCAGCGGGAAAGCTCGCAGGCAGCGCAGCTCGAAACACAATTCAAAAACACTTTGACCGGCAAAGTTGCCACACGGAATTTCTTCTTGTGCATCGGTAAACGCCAGAAAGTAAGCAAAAGTTTCGCACTTTTGTTTTGGCCAACTTTCCAGCCAGCCGGAGATGGAGATGTTTTAATAAACTCAGCATCGAGTTCATTAAATTTGATTCAAGTAAATGTGTTTGTGTGCCCGCCCATCGATAAGTGAGTGTTTTCCCCGTTTTCCGAGTGGAGACAATTGCGGCTGATTGATAGGCAATTAGCGGAAGTGGATGCTGCTGTTGGTACTGATGTTGCAAGCCGAGAGCAACAACTGTTTGTGCATAAATAACCCAAAGCAACAACCGCCGGCCCAAGTGTCATTAACCTAATTGCCGCAAAAGAAGCCACCGCACCACTTTGGCCCAACCGACGAAAAATCCACGGCCATAAATACAAGGAGCCAAGGAAGCAACGTGCAACGTGTTGCAATAAAAACAAATTTGCATAAAACAGGTAAAACCCAAGCCCCAAACCCAAAGCCACCCCGACCAAAAAAAGGGGAAAATCATAAAAAAAATGTAAGGAAAAAGGGCTCACCAGTGAAAATTCTCGCTTGGCCAACAAATATTTATTTTTTGTTGCAATTGTAAAATACACGAAATTCCAATGCAGTGAAAAGGACTTGGATCCCTTACTGTGTGTATGTGTGGGTGTGTATCTGAATGGTTGTAAGTGAGCTGTGTGCCTGTGTGAGTGCGGAGTGGTCAAAGACACAAGAGACCGATGCCACTTAAGCCAGGAGTCGTCGGCTTGTTCCCTGCCGTCTGCAATTTTTCGGTGCTTACCACTCGATGCACTGGGGGATAAGGCTGGGAAACAGACCTTCATTAAGTCTACTTATTTATGTCCTTTTTTCGGTCTTCAAATATCCCAAAAAGAATTTAATATTTAATTTTTTTTTAATATTCTATCTAATACTTCTTAAAAAAATTGCTAGTCCTAAACGTTCCAAAAATGATACTTATATAAACATTAAATATGTTAAATTAATCTAATATAAATTGGATTTGAGCCTAGATAGCCTGCTGTTTTAGTTTTAGGAAAGTTTTTACATATTTTTTAGTAGCTATCTTTGAACCTTTTTTGGTATTTTCCGTTTCTTGTTTTTTCCTTGAAGTGTATCTTTTTGGTTCGATGTGTGGGGTGGCCGAGTGCAAGGCAAGGCAGGGCAAATAATACGCGATATTTTCGGCCTCTCGAGTGGGCGAGGAGGCGCATTGCGAACTGTGACCCCTGAACCCTGCCCCCCGGCCCCGGCCCGCAGAAGTGTGAATGTTTGTAGTGCCCACGCCGAATGGTTGAGTGGGGCTCTTTGGTCTGTTTACTGGGACAAAGGCAGTGGGAAGTGCTCGCCGGACAGCCCATTGAATCCTTTGGAGTCCTGTGCAAGGGGGCAGGACTGTGAAGAGCCCTGGGCAATGGAAGCATTGGACACATTGCATCGAGGACCCGTGGCATATCGATTGCACAGAGGGTGAGGACATGGTTAACAGTTGATATTTCTAAGTGCAGTCAAGGACCAGGACATATGTATGCTGTGCTGCAGGATTATGAATGAACAGGCATTGGTTGGGAAGTTTACACACAAGGGGATGTCAGGAATATAATTAATTCGGTTACTACAATTAATTGGCATGTTAAATGTTATGGAAACTGTCTAATCGGTTTCCTTTGTTTTCTAATTTGTATGGTTATTTAGAGGTTTATTAATATATTTTACAAACAATAATCCCGTTAAAAGCGTATATTTTATACCCTTCATTTAATTTTTTTAGTTTTATTCGTACAATATTCACTTTTTGATTGAATTGTAAAGCGTCTAATTGTTGGCTCTTCAATTCAATCGCATTTGTATTTGAAAATAATTAGTCAGGACTATTTAAGAGGCTTTGAATGGCTTTAAAATGTCATTTAATTGCTTTGGCTTCAGTTATGTTAACAAGTTTTAAATGAGGTATATTTCCTAAACCCATATTTTCCATTTCAGCTAAGCCATCAAACTTAGTGCCTTGGTGGGCAACTAGCGACTGCGTGCTCAAGGAAAACCCCTAAGAAGTAGCCCCATTTCTTGGAGCTGCAAGTTTTCCTCTGCGTCGACGCGACGCTGCCCTTAGCGATTCCTCACCTTTTGACCACAACAAACCGAGCACGCAAGGAGGAACCCAGTTCTTAAGAGAACGCTGACGTGATTCCACCAACACCAGGACAATGTCCAACGAAGAGAACGACGACTACATGGCCAGCTTGAGCCAGGCCCAGACCGCCGAGGATGAGGTCGATGGCGGAGGCGGCAGAGAGGCGGCTGGCAGTAACGAGTCCGTTCTGGGCGGCCAAACAATGCCACAAATTAGTCCGAACGCACCGCTCGAGGGAAACGTTTCGCCGCCACCGACGCAGCCCCATTTGGATGATAATCTGCACAACGGCAACGGCAGCAACATCAGCAACAGCAGCAACATCATCAACAAGCACGGCAGCAACATCAACGGGAACAACGGCAACGACAGCAGCAGTCCTGCCAAGAGTCCTGCCAAGCGTCCGGTGTCCTCCAGCTTCCGGATTCAGAACGCCCAGTTCGACCATGACGAGGAGGATTTAACAGCCGGCGAGCAGGTGGCTGGTGGAGATCGCCAGGTGCCGGATTATTGGCAGCAACGGAACGGGGCCACAGGTGCCACGGCCAGTGGGCGGCAGAGTCGCGCCCTCAGTCCCGGTTATCTGGACAACATGAGCGAGAACTCGGAGCAGCCGCCGGTGGTGCCGCTGGTGCGGTCCAAATCCCGTCCAGAAATCTCAAGTGCAGCGGCCGCCCGCTACAATAACCTATCCTATTGGAAGGCCCGTCGTGTGGTCTTCTACCGCAACGGGGATCCCTTCTTCCCGGGCGTGGAGCTGCGCTATCGCCCGGGCAGGGATGTCACCTCGCTGGACAACCTACTCGATAAGATCTCACCCAAGATGGATCTGCCCAGAGGGGCGAGATAT
The DNA here is from genome assembly GCF_025231255.1 of Drosophila biarmipes. Taxonomy (NCBI): domain Eukaryota; kingdom Metazoa; phylum Arthropoda; class Insecta; order Diptera; family Drosophilidae; genus Drosophila; species Drosophila biarmipes. The sequence goes on along the minus strand of NC_066613.1, from coordinate 20,190,917 downwards.
GTCTTCTCGATGGACGGAGACCGAAAGTATCATCTCGATGAGCTGGAGGATGGAGCCTTCTATGTGGTCTCCTCGTTCAAGGCCTTCAAGGTGAGTCGCCAGATTATTCGCATGCATTTCTGCACTCAGCGGTTTTCCATAATTTTGAAGTTTAAGTGAGCGTTTTCACGTCAGGAGCGCAAAATCAATATAAATTTGAATATTTTGGTATAATTTTAGTGAGTGTGCGGGGTGTGTGTGAGTGTGCATAACATACATAAAACTATATACGAGGTTTTGGCGTTTTTTTTGCGGTCAGCGTCTCACTCCAGAATTGGTGAGAAAACTTGGTCACTTGGCCTAAAAAATAAGAAGGCGGCGCTCGCCTTTTGGCTTCTTTGTTTTGCTCCCTCTTCCTTGGCAGCGGGCGTCCTTGGGGGCGGTGTGGGTGGTGGTGTGAGGTGGTGGAGCCACATTTTTGCATGCAAGCACTTTCGCTTTCTCTCGCCTCTATATACTTTCACCCACTCTCGGCGTTGTGGGAGTCTAGCCCTAGAAACAATGCCAACAATTAGCACGCCTTTGGGCCTGCGAATTAGGTCTTAGCTTTTATGGTCGACTGAGAGTGGGCTTACTCGAGAGTTGAGAGGGCTAAGAGAACAGTTGGTCCTAAGAGCAATTCGATGGCGGAAAAGGAACCTGAACTCTTTGGGGCAAAAGGGTCAGCCGGCAGCCTATCGATAAGAAAGGTGTCGATGGAATCAAGCTAAAGGTAAAATTTTTTTTTATTTTAATTACTTAAACATTTTGTTGTATGTGTTGGGGTTTATTTAAAATTTTTATAAGCTAGAATAATGCCAAAGAATGTTTAGTATTTTTTAATCAGAAAAAAAATATTGGTATTAGTTGGTTATCCTTAATTTTCGGGATTATAGACAGTAACAAAGAAACGAATAGTTTATTAAATGGAATATATTTTATATAAAATATTATATTTATTATAATATATTATTATAGCCACAGAGCACCAAAATTGTACTAAATTGAATATTTAAAATTCATTGGTTTTCTTATAGTGAAATAATAACAAATAATTTAGCTGAATATAATATATATAACATTGTATATGATATAATTTGAATTTTCACTATAAAAAACCAATTCATTTTGTGGATTCAATTTAGTACAATTTTGTTGAAATCAAAATAAAATGCAGCTTTACCCCCATGAAATGAAGCAGAACTTAACCCCTCGTTTATTGAAGCTCTTCTTTTTATTTTTGGGCCGCCCGTTTATGTGTTGACTTTAGCATGAATTTCAAACAAGGGGCTTTAAAGCCTGTTTTCCCCATCTGGCCAAGGCAGTTGGCCAAAAAGAAATCCACACAAATCACAGGCATCATGCGGGCGCTGCAATCAAGCGTCCGCACATCCTACATGTCCCGGAACAACTATTGAAAAAGTTTCCACCTTCCGTTTGACAAACGTTGTGGGCGGTCGAGGCTGATGCGGAAGCTGAAAGGGCGTGGTAGTGGGAAAATCAGGAGAGCTGCAGTCAAAGCATAATCGATAAGGAGCCAGTCAAAAGCCAGCCCCAGCTATGCTTCTAATGCAGTCGAAGCGTGAGCCAAAGTCAGGATGTGCCAGTGCTCAAGACAAAAAGTGGTGGCGGCTAGAAGAGCAGCCATTCCACCCAGGATGCCCCCAAGTTGGGGTTTCTCCTCCGGGCTCCACTACGGGACACCGACTCCGTGCTCAACTTCAACTGCTGCTCGTTCGGCAAAAGGCAATTCCGCGCCTGGCCCGCGGCTAGCAAACAAAAGCACAGCATGGAGCATGCAGAGTGCACTTAGGAAAATAGTGGTTGGATGAGAAGGTATTCTTGCTCTGGTTTGACAGGGAAATCCCACACATATTGGCAGAGCAAAATGCTCATAAAATCACAGAAGAGCCACAGGATCTTTTGAGGTAGCTGAGAGAGTTTAGGTTTAATAATTTTTTATAAACTTTAAATAAGTTTATATAAAAAACCGCTATATTAAAAAGGCATCCCAGGTAGGATAAATTTTCTTTTGTTTTTGGTTTAATGCTTGTTATTTGTCCATCTTTCCAATACAACGTTTAAGAAAAGTATATTGTATTAAATGTCTGAAAGTATGCAACAATATGTTTTAAGCTCAATAGTATCAGAGAGACCATTTAAAATTATTCACTGCATACTTTTAGACACTTAAAAAATGTCATTTAAAAGTAATTAAAAAACCGCAATGATCAATGTGGCATTCTTGTATAATTAAATTTAAATGCCTTTTAAAAATACATTCTTTTCAACTATGGAGTTTTTAAGTGTTTTAATAGCTTTGAATTGTGTTAATGGAAACCCCTGGCTTTTCTCCCACTGTGATGCCTCGCTCCATTCGCTGCACTGCCTGAAATCAAAACTTATGATGAGCCAGCGGCGCTCTCTTCGGCAACCAAGGGGGATCGGGATCCCTATGCGTTGTGCGAAGTCCTGGGCTCGGGCACCGGGCTCCGTGGCCGCCGTGGTACAAAAGGCCACAAAGAACAATGGAGCAGCGGGCACATATATACTCATCAAAATGGGAAAATGCATAGAAAATCAGCCGGCACTTCGGGCGCTCTCACGCGAAAAAGGCCAATTTGAGAACTTGTGGCGTTTCACTTAGGGAAATTAAAAATGTATGCAAAGTACATACGCGGAAAGGGAGGGGCCGTCCGCCAAGACCAAGACCCAGACCAAGAAATCGGAGCAGACCAGGCGCAAAGTGCAGTCGAGTTGGCTAATAATATAAATTCATTTTGCGGCCGTGCCGCGCCGAGCGGGTGAAAACTGTTTACAAAATCATTTATGATAATTTATTCAGCCAGGCATGCGTGACGACACTGCGAAATTTGAACGATTTTTGGGTGCAGCAAATTGCATTAACCTTGTCAAGCCCGCCAAATAATTGCTCAGCTGGGCGCCCCGGGAACACCGAGTGGGTGGGTCGTGCTCGCAGTTTGTAATCAAAATTTAAATTTCTAACCATGCTGCGAAGGTCGGCGGGAAACAGTGGGTTGGGCCAGCGGAATTTTCAGACAATGGAGGGAAAGTCTCTCGTTGTTCCGAGAAGTCGAGGGAAAATAATGGGGAAGGGATTAACGAGCATTAATGGAATTTGTTAGCTGGCCCTGAAAGGAATTCAAGTTGCTGTCGCCTTAACAATTTTTCATTTCCATATTCTTATAATTTGCTTAGAGTTTCCCTCTTCTCTGCGGCACTGGGGGATAATACTGTCTAAATAAATTTGATAAGATCGCAGAGAATGCGAACCCTTTTTTTAACCATATTATTTTAGCTCTAGGCTATAGAAATTTAATTTAATAAACTTCCAGCGGCAGAAACCTAATAAAAATTTCACCTAAAATGGCAACCTATTTTCTGTGGCAATCAAGTGCAATTCCCTTGCTCGAAAATGAATAAGTGAAAGTGCCGTCTGGCCCTCTGTATTTTTATTTAATTTATTTTGTTCATCTGACACCACACCCCCGAAAATGGTTGCGATGCCGTTTATAAATTGTATTTTTCTTGACCCCAATAAGGAATTCCATTTGAATTCTCCCTGCCGACCAATTTTGCTGTGAAATTAGATATACATCGTGGTGCAATTTAGCAGCCAGCCCCGGAATTCTGCTGACCGATAATGCCACTGTGCCATAAATACGCCTTAAAGGTGCAGCACGCCAATTATGAATGATGGCCAGGACTTTTGCTGCACCCCGAAAAGTGTTGGCCAAGAAAAATGGACACGCAGAGCCGCAGAGAAATTAAGATTTTTGGCACAAACGTGAGCGGCATGCCAAGAGAAGAAAAGCCAATATGCGGGGCATGCAGCACGCAAGGTCAGCGCCGTTGTAATTAACTGCATATAAAGTGGGCAGTGGGCAGTGGGTGGCAGCAGGCGGTGAAAGCGGGTGAAAGCCGCCTGGAGAGCGACCAGATTTCACGTCAATTATTTTTCTGAGGCGCCCAACTTATGACCAAACAAGCTGCAGTGACATGTGAACAAGATTAAAACCAACAAAGCCAAAGGACCCAAGCTCCACTCGCCACCCTGCTGCCCAGGTTTCCCTATTTCCCCAGCTTTTCCGCCCCCATCGCTTTTCCACACCGCAGAAAGCCAAAAACTTCGGAACTTGCCTTTGGGCTATAAAGCGTTTGATAAATTTCGCTGCCATTTACGTGTTGCACGCGCCAGGGATGTGAAATGTGGATGAACCAGCTGGGTGGCTGGCGATGGTGTGGGCTCAGATAGTTGACTATGGCCAACAAGGGGGTGGCGAAAACGAGGTAAAGGGGGGTTAAATGGGGCGCAGGGGCTGGGGCAGGGGCGGGGGACAGCTGTGTCCGTTGACTGCACCTGACGACATAAATTGCGCATTTGCGTGGTCGTGATCCTTTTCACTTACAACGCCACGACAAAATCTCAGTTGCCTCCAGAGCTGCCTTTTGCCCGGCCGAACCCTTTTCGCCCCGCCGCCCCTTGCACCTTGATTTCCCCGCCCCTGCACTCGACAATTTCAACAAAAGGTGCAGGCCACCAGGGCGTATGAGTAATGCGCGTTTGTGTGTACGACGCGTCTGCTTCACAATTACAAGAGCATTTTATTCTCAATACCTATTGGAGGTGAGGCCAGAAGGGGAATATTTATTTTTAAATATTCTAAATTTATTATTGAACTTGAAAAATATAAATACGAGTTACTCATATACTTAGATTTTCTTTCTAAACTAAATTTATTAAGTTAAAAGGCCTATATTATTGCAATCATTAAATATAGTCCCAAAAACCATTTCTTAATAAATATTAATTAAATATAAATTAATAAAGAATATTGCCAAAATGATCTTTTTTAGCTAACATATTTTTTTAACATTTATACAGACAATATCTAGTTAATCATAGTCTATAACTCCCGGAGCTCTCGAACTTACCTTCCCCCTTGTTTGCTGCTGCTGCAATGATTTTTTAATTGCTCGACACAAATATAAACACAGACCGGTCCTTTTTATTTTACTTTTTGCCTTTTTTACTGTCCCGTGCTGTTGACCGCTGCTGACTCTTCTCGGACGGATCTTCTGGTGCCATTGTGGGCTCATTTTAATGATTTTCTGACTACGTCATCAGAGCCGTGCTTGATTTACATTTTTGAGTTGTCCGCCCGGTGCAGCATTACGGCTACTGATTGCATTGACAGTTGCCACACGTAACTGCTGCAGCATCGGGATATTCAGGGGATTCCGGGCTCTCGGTTCTGGGTTCTGGAGAGGCACAGCGGAAGGGCGGGAAATCGCATCCCGGCCACTGGATTTTTACCGTTTAATTGCCGCCTTTCATCGCATTCTTAATTTGTTGTTCAGTGCCACTTCTTTTTTTTGTGCTCGCTGCGCGTTGTTGCTGCACTTTTTCATTTAAAACTGTTTGCCAATCAGGTCGTCCGAAAAGGCCCCGAAATAATTGAGCCGGTCTGTGGATAGATTGGATTATTGAAAAATTACATTACTATAATTAAATGGCTCGGGGCCAGAAACAATAATAAACAATTTGTGTCATGGCTCCGCAACTAATTGGAGTCAAGTTCAAATTAAGTCGCCAAATTGTCGAACAATATGCGTGCCTGAATGGGAGTATGTATGGCGTGGCATATATGTGTTTATTACGGTGCGCTCATAATGAAGGTGCAGCAGACGGAAATGGTATCTCTAATGAAGATAGGGGAGTCCTTGAAGTTTACTGGGGTATAACAGAAATATCCTTGAAGATACTCAGCTAGAATTTATTCCTAAATCTTTAAAATAAATGCCAGGACTTCTTAAAAAAGGTTCGAACAATATGGAATTTAAGAAATATTTATTAAACAATTTTTAATAATATTTTTAGAAACCTTGGTCATTTTATGGATTTGTTTTTAAAATACTTTCTTACTATCATTTTAAAATAACTATTTATTGGATACACTATCACAGTTTGAAAGTCCCTGAAGTTTACTAATGGTATAACTGGAAAACCTTTAAAGACACTGATCTATAATTTATTCTGAAATCTTTAAAATAAATGCTAGTATTTATTAAAAAGGTTTGATCCATATGGAACATAAGAATTATTATTCTGAAATTTTAAATTATATTTTCTTGTTACCTTTGAAAGAAACCATATTAAGATAACTACTTATTGGATGCAATATAACATCTTTTTATAATAAATTCTATGCCGGAGACTTCAAATACCAATTAATCAGCATTGAGCCTCATTATCAGAGATCACTGACTCCGTAAGAGTCTTTGATCCACCCTCCGAAGTCATAATTATGTGTTTACATATGTACAGACATATGTAGTGACTATAGCCGTAAGACGTTTTGCAATTATGGCAAAAGCTACAGCAACAACAGCCATGGAAACGTGGGGCAGGCGCCCAGATCCCAGACCCTAGAGCCCAGAGACTTTGCTTACGTAGACGCCTATTAATATTACGCATTCGCCGTGTTGCAGGCGCATTGGGTCGGAAAATGTGACCCAGACCGCCATTGTTGCTGGCCTGCTGTTGTTTTCCTTCGGGCAGGACTCACAATTAGGAGCTTCCAGATGCCCCGACGCAGCTTCTGGCCCGGCCCGGGCTGGCATTTCGCATTTCGTAAGGGCATTAATAAAGCACTTTAATAAATTAGTCCGGCCAAAGCACTTAAGCGTCTTATCAAATCAGAGCAGTTGCATGCCGTGGCTTAACGCACACATAGGCCCAGATGCGGTGCATAAATATGCGAATATCCATATGTACATATTCACTTGATCCTCATTGTGGTTGACATTTAAATGGCTCCTTGTTGTAGTTTGCGGCCATTGAAATTGCATTAGCGATTCGGTCGGTGGGCGGCGGATGGCCGTATGCGACCGCATGTGCAAATTCCTATGAAAATATGTAGGTGTTGAGTTCGAAAAACAGCCCCGGACAATAATAACAATTATTAAAAACAATGAAACACAGATGAAAACCAATATTACCAGTCAGCCGACATCCCCATGCCCATAAACATTGAAGCGAGTAAACGGCCTACAATGGGTTAATTTCGTTATTGAGTTATTAAATGTGGCTGCCATGTGGCCAGGGTATGAAAATTGAAATAAAGAATTTGTTCTAGTGTCATTTGGGGCTCTTTATTGGCTTCCAGATGGCTAAATAAAATTTTGAGAGAATTAGATTGAAAATTGGTGATAATAAAATATCAAAATTAAATAATGTGGTTAGGATATCTCATTTTAAATAAAGAATATTGGTTATCTAAATTCATCCTCATTATCTAAATTAAATTCTAATTAGCTTTAAGTATATAGTTTTTAAAAGTGATATATGAATCATGAATAACCATTTTTAAGATATTTTTTTATAGAACAAACTCGTAATTACTTATGTTAATGCTTAACTTCTGACTTTTATAGAATATGTAAGGGAACACAAGTACTTTCCGGGTACACTGAAAATATAATGGTGTGGCTCTATCGCTGGCAATGTCCCCCACTGTCCCGCAATCAGGCATTAAGCCAGCCACACACTGGCAATAAAAGGACACGCTGTGAGCTCTCGTCCTACCACTCGCCCACAAACAGAAAGGACATGCTGGACCAATACACAGGGCCTCGCAGCATTTTTCTGTATAAACATGACAATTTAAAACGCATTACAGTGCGGCAATTAATTAAACTGTCATTGGTTTGCAAGATTCTGAATCGTTTCGCCGCGCCACAGAGTCAAAATAAATTGTATACAAAAAGCGCGCTCGCCCCGGCGAACACAAATATTGCATTAAAAGCCTGGCGCGGAGGTTCGCCGGGTTGACTGGCAACAGTAAAGCATTGCGTAAATTTATTGAATTGTAAAAAGAACATATATCAGCGTTTTTAATTGCAACGCCAGCAGAGGCAACAACAAGGAGCCAACTTGAATAAATAGCCGAGGACAGTTTAAACTGCGGAAGGTTTCAGAGTGCCATCGGCGGCAGCAGCGGAGAAACTATAAAAGTTTATCGAGTGAGCCACATAAAAGGGGTTGAACTTATTTGATGGAGGTGAGGGGACCCCACTTCCCAAAGGGGAAATTAGAATTGGCTATTTAAATCATCGCAGTTACACTCTCATTTTCCCATTTCCCCTTATTGAAATGTCCGCGCCGAAGTGCTCCACTTCAACTGGTCCCTCATAAATGCCCAACGACTTTTGTTTTGCCCAAGATGAGCTCTAATAATTTCACCCGTTTTTACTACTTCCCGTTGCCATAAAACAAAATTAAAATATATTAAGTTAATCTGTAGAAGAGAGAGAGAGAGAAAGCGCCGAAGTTTTTGGCTGCTTGGAAGCCAATTTATGCTGGCCCAATGCACAAGTTGCCAAGGCCCAAGCCGCAGACTCCGAGACAAACTTCGACCAGAGCCAAATGACAGTAATTAGAATTTGTTGGAATTTTTTCTCGCTTACTTGGCTATTTGTTTATTCGCCCTACGTTTGGCAACACGGACTCGGATGTTGCCAAAAAAGCAAGTGGCCAACTGGCAGCAACTGTAATAAATGACAACAAATTCCCCGCAGCCAGGGAAGTGGCGCAAACGTTTTGGGCAGCATAAATAAATTATTTACAGGCCCACAGCAGCCCCCTTGAATTTGGTAATTTTCTTGGGGTTACAAATGCACACCATTCTCGGTAATATTTTCATAATTCTGCCACTGACGTCACTCGCTTTAAACTATGCTAAACAACTCAATCCATCGGACCGTGGTGCTGTAAAGCACTCGGCAAACATTCTTGTCGCCCTCAAAGCGCACAGAGCAATAAAACACAGGCCTCCAGAAAGGGGGTTTACAAGGGGTTTTCCGGGGGGTTTCCAGGGGGGTTTCCAGGGGGGCTTAGGGCTGGAGCGGCGGCTGGGGAATGTCTTCAACTCGAATTGATGGCGCTGACTACAAATTCGACTTGTGTGTGCCATATTGTCAGTGAGTGTGAGTGTCCGTTGTTCCGCTAATGGTGAAAGTTGTCAAGCGGCTCAAGTGGTAAAGTGGAAGTACCAGGACAATCGAGGGGGTTACGAGCGCCGGGTCGAGGGGCAAACTTCCGTTGTTTTTCCCTTAGACAACAACTTTCACTTGGACGACCTGGCCCGCTGCACAAGGGAGCTGAAGTGCGGTTGGTCCGATAAAAAACGGCGTAGCGTCGACTCTACTCTGAAACTTTTTATAGCACACTTTTTGGGATAGCAAAACATTGTATAAAAAATATTTCTACCCAAAATTTGGCTATTTTACTTGAAAGATATTAAAGTAAAGGCAAAATGAAGTTTTCACCCAGACAGCTTTATTATGGTTCAAATTAAATTGCTTGCGTAAATGCTTAGCTATAAAAATTTAATAAACAATTAGATTTTGATTAATGGTTTCGTTCTCTCGGCAGCTTATCAGGATTAAACGGCTGAAATAAATCATGTTTAATTATAATTTCACATTTTTTTTAGCTCGGAAAATATATATGTAATAGATATAATCTAGCTTGATTGAAACACTTGGTTTTAATATAAAACATTTAAATTTAATTTTTTGAAGTTGTATGTTCTTTATATATTTGTTTAAAAAATTAGTTGCTTGTCATAAAGTAGACGCCAGAGTAATTTTAAATTTGTAAAAATAAAGATTCTTAGCACATTCTTCTTTTGGAAATCATTTTTGGAAAATAAACCCTTTTATCTAAATGGTAATAAAGATAATAGTCAACTTTTTAAAAGTACTTTGAACTAAAATATGAATAGTTACCAAACGAGTACTGCTAAAATTATGATACTTTCATATAAATACCAAGCATAGCGCGTGGCTGTGCATAATCGTTGTCCTTATCCATCCATTATTTTCGCAAGAAAACTTTCTCGTTTTCCTACAAATACGACCTGCACCATTTTCCACCTTCGCTTAAATAAGCAAGAAGTGTTTTCCACCCATTGTGTGTGGCACTCGTCGTCAAACATATTGAAAAGTTTTTAGAATTTGCAAACTGTTGTCCCGCGCTGCCAGCCACAACGTTTTCGCTCCAAGACACTGAAAGAAATTTGAGGGAAATCGAGAGTTAAGACATAATATTAAATAACAATATTTGTGGGATTGAAAAGAGAGATATTTAAGGAGAATTATTTAATATTTAACAAACTATTAAATATAAACCGTTTTTTAATGTTTATGGATTTTTTTTAGAGATATCGCAACGCTAGATTTCGATATTTTAGGTGCAAATTGTAAAAAATCTTATGGTAACCCTTGACTTACTGCTTGAAAGTTTCAAGTTGAAACCTATACAAAATGTATAGAATTTCTTTCAGTGTACGAAGAAGAAGTGCTGGCTGGAAGAAGAAGAGCCCGCTGGTCACGTTCTCGTCGTTGATGTCGTCTGAAACTTATGAGTTTTGAAATGAAAACTGGTACAAACGGAAATGCAATTGAAACGTCGCCATTGTGGTTGTTGTAACCGTGCCGTTGTTGCTGGCGCTTGTGTTGTTGTCGTTGTTGATGGCCTGCCAAGTTGCGAGAGTGTGAGTGAGTCGTTGTGCGAGTGGCCGTGCCCGTGCGCCTGTGTGAGTGACTGTCGTATGAAGTTTGCGCTAAGCTATTTGGAAATGCCATTAGACCATGTCACACATACAGGCTCAATGTGACAAGACGCTGCTTCTTCTTGCTCAGCTTTTCCCCCTGAATTTTCCCCTGCCCACTGTTTATGTTTATGTATGCGGTGCAATATTTTGCGTCATATTGTGTGCTGGCCTGCGGTTTGGAAAACGAGCCTGACCAAACTTTTCAGCACGACTGTAGGCGCAGTTTGGTGTCTAGCAGCGGCTAATGCGGTTACATGGAAAACTCTGTCTCAGGGACTTTTCCTCGGCCACGCACCAATTTAATTTCCGAAAATATTTCCCTGACGCAGGCGTACATTTGTTGTGCAAGTGACATTAATTATATCAACTGTGATAAATGCTTTCTTATACGGATGTATTATTCAAATTACGGCCGAAAATAGCATAAATAAGCGGCCGCGAAAAACCTTGGCGCATAAATCAAGGCGCAAATTGTCACGTGCTCTAAATTAATTTATTTCCAAATTCGAGTCAAGGCGTGGTGGTAGGACCACAGAAAAGAAAAAAACATCGAAATATAGTCCAAAAAACTAGGCTAAGTAGCCCAGTGAGTGAGAGTGTGTTCGTGAGCAGGTGCGTGAGCGCTTGTCGGTGTAATAGGCATTGTAATAGGAATCGCAATCGCCATCGATGTACGCCGAATCGACCACGACGGAGATGACCGCTTATCCGCACAGGGAGCCGCCGGAGAAGGCGACCCTACGTGATTTCTGGGCCAAGGAGTCGGCTGTGAATGCATTCCTGCAGACCTCCCATGTAAATATACACTTCGAATGCGAATCGCTGGCCCCGCAAATCGATTGCTGATCGAGGGGAAAGACTTGTGGGTCCCTGGGTGCGGCCACTATTATACTGCGTAATCAAAAGTGTCAACATTTTCTCTCGGCTACCCCAAAAGCAATCTAAAATCAAATGGCGTACACGCAATCCAGCCAATACACTGGTCAGCAAGGAAAACTTAAGACATTAGGAGTAGACTGTGATTAAAGGGGGTAAATTATTAAAAGCAAACTGATTTATCTTAAAATAAATAAAAATTAGGCAGCAGAACTGCAGCAGGTCACGAATAAAAAAAAAACAATATTGTTTGTAAAATGTTTATGTAAGCCAACTTAGAAAACAATGCAAAAATATAGACACTTTTTAAAGAACAACAAACATATTAAGATTATCTTATATAAGGTGATAAATTTTACCTTTTTTTAAAAGCTTGCAGCAATTAAAATTAATGTTAAAAGTGAACTTCCATAATAATAGATAAAAAATGTATAAGCACGGAAAATGGTTTTTAAATGTTTTACCCTTTTTGTAGATGGGCTTACTTTATTTAATTTAGATTTCCAATTTGTTTGTAGCTATATACATAAATAAATATATCCTTCACACATCTTATTCTTCATTAGATGACTATTTTCCCCCATCCAATCGGCTCCTCAAGATGTAAGATCTCTCCCCGAAATCTGGTTAACAAGTGCCTGCCAACCGATTGCAAATCTCTTGCCATAGCTTCTGTCAGAGTGTCTCTGCTGTGGCACTTCTCTTGCATTTTAAGTGCACTGATTAAGTGCATAAGTGATTTAAATGCTGGGGGAATTTTCATCTAAAGTCATAAATTGAATATGTTTCAACTTTTGGCTTTGCCCGGGATTCAGTTACACTTTCGTATGGGAAATGCCAGAGGGAGGGGCACTTTGCCATTGTTGCCCCCAACTGGGCGTGGCTGAAATTGCTTAAAATTTTGCTGGCGCACTCAAAAAACTTTTCAGTTATAATTTATCAGATTTTCGAGCTCAGACATTTTACAACAATTATGCATAGTTATGCGCATTGCTACAGATAGTTTCCTTTTCCCATTCCGATTGTCTGTGTGTTTGTGTGTCTGCTCATGTGGTTGTTCACTGCGTATACGTAATATTTGAAGTGAAGGCCATCAGAGTTCACAGCTTCACAGATTCCATGTGCCTTTGCCATCGACTGACAGCATTTTAGTTTTGAAGATTGCGCAAAACGATGCTGTTGCATAAATGAATTCAAGTAATCCGTATTTTTATGCTCTGTCAATTGACAAGTTCCGCTTGCACTGCGCCAGGTGAATGCGAAAGCCAGCGAGCAACAGGAGACCTGTGCTCGCTTCGGTTAACAAATTTGCATTTACAACTTTTGGCAGCTAATAAAAATTTCATATTCATCTTATGCCCAAGCCCAGGCCGAAGCCGAAACAGCAACTGAAACTGAAACGGAAAAGCGAACGAAACGGAAGTCAAATAATTCCGACACGTATGTCCACGCCACTTTGAAGGAGTGGAGCGCATACAAAACGAAAGAAAGAAATATGACTCCGTACGGAATTTTTATGCGAGAACTCCTCCGCACACAGATACACGGCCCCCCCCACACAGATACACCCGCACACACACTCACGCACGCCCTGTGACACATTCACAAGGCGAAATATTCGAAACTTTGCATATGCATGAGGGCAGAGGGGGCGGAGGGGGCCCAGGGAGGATCGGTGCCATAGTGTGGCGCATTACATTTGTAAAATCTGGCACACGAATGCAATAAATCACAACACAGCACAAAATACCCACCACCAATACCAGCGCACACACACACGCACACACCCGTACAATGGCATTATTATTAGTAATGCAGCCTGCTCTCTCGCTGTGTAGGAACCTAAGAACTCGGGAAATTATTAGGGTCACATGTGTAAAAGGATATTTCCTTATTAACTCTCACACACACACAGAGCCTGGCATCAACTGAAATGTGCCACTGGCATTTTGCCCGGCACAGAATTATTATTATGGCGTCAAATAATGAGGCAAAAAGTGTCAAATTTGCATGCAAAATATGTCTAGATGGCATTTACAATATTCCATCTCTGTATATTATTTTCGATGGCATGCAATTGCTCCAAATTAATTGCATGGCAAGTGGCGGAGCAAAAACGGCACGCCAAGCCAAGCGAAGCTCTTAAAATGCACAAGGACACACAGCTTAGGAGGCAAAACAATTATTATTAAATGTTTATATCAAAAATTATACTATAGAAAAAAATTACATTAGCCTTTTAAATATTGTGTTTAAATTTATTATTTTTTATTATTTTATTTATTAATTTTTACATTTTTTCTTTTAGCTTTAATTTGATTACTAAATTACGTAAATATAAAACATTTTGTGGGATATTTCTTGAGCTAAGACTTTGATTTGAATTTTTTCCTAAAATATTTAAATATCTTAAGTTAAGTTAATTTGATTCATTTTCGTAGCTGCTCTTAAATATTAGTTGATTATCTGAATTTCAAAAATATAAACCACTTTCACAGCTATTTCTTGACCTGAGACGTCATGCATCTGTACCTAAAATGGGTTAATACTAAGCAGAATTTTTATAGGTTTTTACCCGTTTATAGTCACCTCAGTGGACTGTCTGCTCGCTTGACTCTCACCCTGATTCTCCATTCCAAAATCGGACAGTCAGAGCTGCAGCTCCATGGGCACACACATAAAACTCAACCTAAGTAGGGTATAAATATTTGCAATGCAAAATGCTGACTCGACCTAAGCGAATGGGAATGGCTGCATGCGTAAGAAGGAGTCGGTGGGACGAAGGACCTCCGAGAGTTGTGAAATCTGCCGGGTGGGTGGGACGAGGGCTGAGGGTACCCATAGAGGTACTACTGAGGATATCTGCTGCAAGGCACATGCAACAGGGAACTGCCACTCACCCACACACTCACACACCGCAGACAGACACACCCGCACGCACACCATGACAATAGCATAATATATTGGTGTCTGAAGCAGACACGACGAAATGGCCGACTTGAGCAGCAGGAGTGAGGATGCGGTGGGCCAACTTGGCAGCACTTTGCCGAGGCACTGCACTGAGAAGTTCTAGAAATGTGATTCCACTCAGGGTTAGAAGGTGCCCAGGTCAAAATTGAATCTTAAACTTCGCTTTCCATACCTTAATTAAACTTGTCTCTCCTCATTTCAAGAAAGAATCAACCTTTACATTCCCTTTTCTTCATTGAATGGAACTTTACTGTGTTATTTATCTTCTCAAGCCTGGCTTTGAAAACCATTCAAAATTACAGTAAATAAATATACTTATTTACATTTTTTTTATGTAATAAATATTTTAAATATTTATTGTCAATCTTATGTAGAAATTAAGTTGTTAAAGTATCATTAAAATCGTAAATTTTCGTACTCTTTTTAATAATGAACAATAAAATACATAGATGATATCCATTTTTACTTTATAGAACTTTGACTATACGATACATAATGTTTGTATTATTTTAATTTATAATGATTATAATATGTTCTAGGAAGTGCAAATAGTTTTGTATCTCGAATAGATATATATTTTTGGAGAAAGATGTAGGAACTCCCCCCTCATTTCTCTCTCTGCATGCATTTCGCAGTTCGAGTTACACTTACCATACGTGTTACTGTGGGGGCGACTGTGTAAAATGGGAAATGCGAGCTGGGGGGGCGGGCAGTGCTAGATGCCCCCGTTAGTTGCTAGTTGCATGTTGAAATGTCGTCTGTCAGACATGATGAAAATAATGGAGCAGAAAATGTCACTGGCTGTGCTAAGGACACATGTGATATGCATGTGGGTGTGGGGGGCCACACCCTGCTGCACACAGCCTCACCATATCTGTGACCATGTCCAATCCAACCGCCCGTTTGCCATTTGCCACCCACTAACCAACCACCCACCGCCACCCGCTCTCGGCCACCTTCCTTTAGGAAAACGTCAAGGCTGGCCGTTGCTTTTGGCATGATGATTTACTAAGGCTGACATTCCAGCGCGTTTCGGTGGCGCTCATTAACGTCTCCCGCTCCCCGGCACGCAAATGCAATTACGGATACGATACACACCTCCCAAGCCGCCTAAGCCACCCACCCACTCGTGGCCCACCCTGCAAGAAAAGAAAAGAAAAGAAAATATATATTCAACGTTCATCAACAATTTGTCAGCGAGTGGCAACCGAAAAAAAAACATTTTCTTGTATTGTAAGTCGAAGCAATTTGCATAACGTTTAACGGTCTACGGAAAAATAACAAAATATGCCAGGCAAGTAATTAAATTCAAATCAGTTTTGTGCTCCTGTAACGCTTTTCCCACCGGTACAAAGGTACGCCCACCCGATGCCACCCCCTTGGGTGGGCGTGGCCCGGGCGGAAAAACTGCTGCGTTGTCCAAATGATTGAAAAATTTATGGGGTGCAGTCTGGCAAGTGACATTTATATTAATTTATTGACACTGCGTGACTTCGGTGGCCAAGGGCACACATGTCTCAGGATATTGAATATTAAGCTGATAAGGCAAACCTCCCCCATCTACTTGTGCAGGCAGACAAAAATTTCAGTTAAATATAAAATCCATAAATTATAGATAAAAAGATACTTTTCTGCAGTAACAGTTCTTAATACACTTTTTATTCTATATTGTGTATATTTTGTAATAAATTGAAATTAGAAAACATTTAATTATTACAAAAACTGTATGATTGCTTCTTTATGCTTAGCTCAACAATTCATTTCTAATCTAAAATTTGCTTTATAAAATATTACTTTTAAACAAGAGCAGTGAAATATAATTTAACATATTTTTCTTTGTGTAGCACACAAACTATATCCTTGAAAGGTTATTGCCGGGCCACAAGGGGATTGTAAATTAAAGTGGAAAAAGGGGTCGCCAAACCTTGGCAAAAACAGCGACCATAGCACGTGCCATAATCATTAACAAAAACTTGTCAAATGCAATAAATCTTTATGCATTTTTTTTGTCCAACTAAAGTTGACCTCCATTAAAAAGAGAGAGGATAGGGTGAACCCATAGCCGAACCAAACCAAGAAGTGTAAGCCGGGCTGAGCTGACGTGGCCATTAATAAACCGCGCACATGTAGGAAATAATTAAAATTATACCTGCCCTCCCCCTCCTTCTCGCCCCGGCAGACGCACAAACAAACATTTTATAAATCATAAAAAATTATGTATTATATGCGTGTGCCGGGGAGAAATAAAAAACGAGCCGGGACCCCGTGCAAAAGGGGTCCAACAATGGCAGGAAGAAAATTCCTTCCTTCTGGGAAGGCGGAGGCTCAAAGGAGGCTCGTTTCATGCATGGGAATAATTAAGCTATAAACCTCGACCTCTTTTTTTATTCTTCAGGCCGCTGCCTCACTTGTGAGCCTGAAATATTTACACCTAAAACAAATAATAAATGCCCAACAAATTATTTATGCACGAAGACTCGTCGCTGGAAATGGGGACGATAAGTCTGCCCAACTTCCGCTCGAGTAGGCGACCTCATGACCTAACCTTGTCCATAATGTTTACTAATAATAATCCGCCCGTGGCAGCCAAGGAATCCGAACAAGGAAACACAATAAAAATATAATAAGGACTTGTAGGAGTCGATGGCAGCTGAAAAATGCGAAGCCAAGCAGTAAAATGCCAGGCCAAACTATTTAAATCAAAAACTTCTCAACGTCCAGCATCGGGAGAAGAGCCATGGAATTTCCACACAGCAAAGGAAAAGCTGGAAAAGCCAAAGAAAATATATGTATATGTTGGATAAAAAAAAAATTATGCTAAAGGCAGGGGGGAAACAAAGGCAAAGGAAAATGCGCGATGGCAGGGCGGCGCTGAAAGGAAATTGCGAGTATTATTACGACTTTTATTAATTTTACCGCCGACCAGACCCGCCACCACACCGCCGTGGCACACTTTGTACCATTTTGCGTTCGCGTTTTGGCCAAGTTCAGTTTCGGCCGTGTCCAGTTGAAGTTTCTCGCTAAACAACTTTGCACGCATCGCAGCGGCCAAGTTTCGCGGACAATATTTTCTGTCGTGCGGTCTTGAGGAGGATTTTCCTTTCGCTGATTTATGTATGAGCGGCGAAAACTTTAAATTGTGTGCAGTGTGGCAGTAATCATTCTTGCGACGTCCGAAAATCGGTAAAGTTTTATTAACAAGTTGAGCACCGAGTTAAAGGCGTAGGTGTCGTTTTTGGGACGTGACAGCAACAATAGATATTGAAAATATGGCCCCCAGCCGTGTGGCTTCAGCAGCAGCACCAAAAACAGCAATGCCCAGCAAACACAGAAAAACATACACACTTATGGAAAATTCGGCCTGGGAAAAGTGCAAGCGATGTCAACGCATGGCCAAAATGTGAATTATTCTGGCCGTTTTTGTGGCTTTTATGAAAATATCTAGAATTCCCATAAACTCAACGACAATGAGAGTGGGAGACCTGAAAATGCATAGACTTTTCACCTCGTTTGGGGTACAGTGAAACAAATGAGCAGTGTGTATTTAAAAATTAAAAAAAATACGTAATCAATACAACAATTTACAAATTTTAAGCTTCCTTCTTAATTTTTTTTTAATGAATCTTAAATTAAATCACAGGGGATAAATGCAGTATGAATTTATTTTATAATTCTTCCTTTGGTTTTTGAACGAGTAAACTTAACAAGTTTTTGCCCCACTGTTCGGAGTATTGAAAGTGCCCCCCAATTGTTCACCTCTGCAGCGCAGTCCGCAAATATGGCAGTCGTTAAACTTGAACAAACTTTTCCCACCGTGGCCACAAGTCAAATAGAGTGAGCAATCGAGTTTCCACTTAAAAGTTGTGTGCGCAGTCAATCACTTTTGTGCCACTGTCCAAACAATCACTGACCGACCCTCGCACAATGGCTGTAAATTGCAGTTTCATATGCCATGGATCCCACTATCCGCCCATCCGCACTTGTATCTATGTATCTATCAATTTCGGCGAGTTTTCATTTTCATTTTCGGTTCATTGTCCACGTTGAACACGCTTTTGTTATTGTTTTATGCCAGAGAATGGCCATCAAATGTATCTGCAGCGCAGTCTTTGTCCGTGTGCGTGTGTTTATCCGTTTTGGGGCACAACAGTAACAGAATGTCCTGCCTGGGTGAGTGGCTGGAGTTGTATTTATTTTCATAGCCATGTTTGTGACACAATTGATTGGAAAAACATAAACATTCGATCGCTGCGAGGGTGTGTGCGTGTTTGTTTGCGTCTAATGCGTGTCCACGTTGAGTTGATTGTCATGTCAAATTTGCGGTGCGAGAGGTTCAGATTGGAGAATTCTATTTATAAACATCAAGTGCTAAGGCAGCAGCAGCACCTCATTCAGGTGAGCCTGACCTGACCCCCACCTGGCAATTGATGACTGCCGGCTGGCAAGTGGAGCAAAATCAATTTAATTCAATTAAAGTCAAAGCAAGCCAACAGAACTAAGACGATTTATACCGACACGCTCCGGGAAACGAGAGGCAGCCAGCACAAATGGCCAAAAAGGTCGAGCTAACAAAATTAATCTTGACGCTAACCTTCAAGATAAATGTGAGGTGAACTGAACTGGCATTAAATGCTGGGTTTATGCTACCAATTTTGGGGAGCTCTTGAATACTCGTAAGTGGAATTCAATTCTACAGATAAACTTCATAAAAAACAGAAAAAATTGCAAGAAACTTTTTGATGCATATTTTTAAATATTTTGTCTAAATAAATTCTTGATTTCAGAGCTTCTTTCTAGAAAAACAAGTATTATTTATCTACTTTATCATAACAAAATGAGTTAACTTAGGAAGAGTTTTCTTAAATTAAGTACGCCGAGCTTTAATCAAGATAATAAAACGTGTAGAAACCATTTTTAGGTATCAAACTTTTTGTGGAAAATGCCTGACATGGCATAGTAAAATTTTCATTTTCATTTTCGCAATAATCACCTCGCATAAACACATCGTAGAAAGCAACAGCTCTTTGACACTCATCCGCCCCGTGTGCCATCCCCATAAGTAGGCAGCACATAATTGCGGTGTCGCATATTCAGCATTTTCCCAGCCGAGCTGAGCCGAGTTTTCCGCCCAAACTTGTTTGAACAACCGCATTAAATGCCAGACCAAGTGACAATGGCAGACAAACACCCACAAGGCAAACAAAAGAGCATAAAATATTTAATAAGCAGCCCCAAATCAGGGTCCCCAGACCCTTTTTCGGGCCCACTCATTTGTGCAGCTGTCGTGGCCGCAAACAAATATGACAACGAACCTGACCGCAGGCCAAAATAGCAATATGCAAGCCATTAGCCAGCACTTTTTCTCCCAGTGCATGCTAATTATTACCATCATTTTTGCCCAGCTGAAAAACCGGAGCCAGCGAGCAGGCCCAACAATGAACAATAACTGAAGGCCTGTGAGAAAGCCACGTATTTCATGCATTTTCATTCACAAACCAAACAGAGAGGAAAAGCTGGGCGAAATTGGAAAAAAGGCAGAGTGGCCCCTGATGTATTGCCCCTAGGCCAGCGTATCAAAGGCAAATACTGGTGCAAAAAGGCAAACTACCTAAGAAAGGCAGAGAGAGAAAAGGAGCAGACTCGTAGAGCTGGCGCGTGACTCGTGCCAGTGAAATTCAAATACAACCGACATGGTAATAAATATCCATATAAGCCACTTCAAAGTGAAAAGCAATAAGCTAAACTACCACATCAAGTTGCCCAAGAACGGACCCCCAGCCATCCTCACCTGCCGCAAAACTATACATCAGCACAAAGCCAAAAGCGGGCCAACACCAATAGCGCCACCAATACCAGTGCCAATGGCAATACCAATGCAAACAGCAACTCAAACACCAATGCAAATGGCGAGTGTGAGTGTGGCTCTGAGTGTAACCCGAAGGCGGAGAGCGAAAGTGGCCGTCTCAGAGGGCAATGGCAAAAACAAGGCAACAGCACAACACACAACAAAGCCAGGAAAAGCGGGGAAAACCCAGGCGCGCTCCACTTCTTCCTCTGCCAGCAGAACGCTTTCCTTTGAGACTCTTTCGCAAGTGAAAGTTATACGGCTCCTTTGGCACGCACACAAACACTCCTCGAGGAATACATTCATATATATGTTCACATGGGCGTGCATACTTCATTTCGTGATTTATCCGTCAGAGCTGACCGATTCCTTGGGCTATATGATATGTTCTCATGGCAGAAGATTGGGTTACTCCAACCAGGTCTCTTGGTTTAGGATTAGTTTACGCCTAGGCCCTTTTGATAAGCCTAGTTAGCTTGGGTTTCCTTTTCATGATATATGATATATGTTAATGTTAAACTATAAGTAGATTTTTATAAGATTTTTTAATAAAAAGTGAGTGAAGGTATTACAAAACTATCTTGAATACCTAAAGATACATATATTTTTGTTTCTCTCATTCTCTTTAATATGTCCTTATAATTTTTTAGTGTCCTAAAAATAGTTAGGCTAAATTTTAATATACTCAATAAGATTACAAAAAGATTCCATCTGTTCTCTTGCCTTGTAAAATTGCGAACACTTTTTAAATACAATTTTAAAAGTGCCTTTCTAAAAACTTAAATAATCCTAAAACCTTAAAACGTTGAACAAGTCATATGACAACGATAATTATTTCATTTTTTTTGGCTTCCTGAAGTAATTGAATATATTTCTAATTCAACTGAACCACACCCAAAACAAGTTCTCCGTGTGCTTTATTTCGCCGAATTCCTGCTCGACATGGTGAGGATATATTCCTCACGATGCATAACCAATAAAGGCTTGGCCATAACTCGTGTATTGGCCCACAGCCTAAGCGTTGGCCAATAGCTCATGAGGCAAATGATTCTCTTAAGGCAAACAAATCAGGCGCAGGACTCGCCTGCAAACACAAATACCCGTCCGAATGCATATGTGTACCAGCGTTTCGAGGGAATTTTTGGCGCGCAATTTCAGCGACGCCTTGTTGATTCACTACAGCAGCGCCCCCATGCGGCGAGTGGCGGAAGCAGCGCCACACATACACTGGAACAAAAAGCGGGGGTAGGGCCTCCGAGAGGGAATCGCGGGGTGATGGGGGCTAATGGCCGCGAAGTTTTCGAGATTGACGGCCCTGATTTGGCAAAACAATAAATAAATACAAGTATACAAGAAATATGGGCACATGAGTGTGTGTCTGAGTGCGAGTGTGAGAGTGAGTGTGACGAGTAGATTGAGTACATTGAGTACACTTCATGCCTGAATGCGCCAAAAGTGAGGGCTCAGGTGCCGAGTTGCCAATTTGAATATTCTTTATGTACACGCTATATAGAAGTTTTATGGCCTGGCTGTGTGCGTGGTCACTTGGCCAACAGAGGACAGCGTAACGTATATCGCGCATATCGCGTATACGTAGCGTTGCCGCCGACTTTCATTCAGTTGCTCAGCGAACGCCAACGAAACCAAAACGAAATGTGAACCCGGTTGCCGCCAATAGTTATAGCCATAGAAACACACATCCTGGACGCCGCTCCGCATAAATCAACCTTAGCGAATTAACTAATTTAAAGTGCAATTAAATGTAAATGATTTCAATTAACTCATTTCGCGCGCAGAAAATTACATTTATTTAGCACTCTCCGCCCGGCGCCGCCACCTCGCTTTCCCACGGAACTTAATGCTGTGCGGCGGATAAAACTGCAACTGAATTAAAAGTGCCCCCCACACACACACACACCCACACGGGAAACGGGAAAGAAACTTTCGCTTAAATGTACATCGACGAGGATAGCGAGGAAAGTTCGCCCTTTGTGATGCTCACATCCCCCACGAAGTCTTGGGTCAGTTCAGTCGGCACAATGTAAACAAAGAGACCGGACTCTGGGCCTTGGAGCCCGTAGTCCGTAGTCCGTGGTCCGGAGTCCAGAGTCCGGCACATCACATCACACATCTCCGGGCTCCCAGCTTCCAGTTTCCAGCTACCCGGTGCCCATTCCCTCTGCACACATCTCTTAATTTCACATTTCATTTTTTGCCTCGCAGAGAAATTGAGAAGCCGCCCAGTGTGCGGGCGGAAAAAAAGTTGGCAAAAAGTTTAAATGACTTTTGTTGTTTTTCTAAGTGTTTTTTAATGGTCTACGTGTGCTGGCCACCGAATCCCGGCCTGCCCTGCTCTGTCCCGTCCTGCTGCCCCCGCCTGATGTATGCTCAATTTTAAATATTTCCCTTCGACTTCGACATGCCGGTGGACAGCAGACACTGGGATGCGAGTTCAGAAACATTCAGCCACTGAGATTTACTTTGCAAAATAAGTTCAAATGTAGTCATAATTAAGCGCGAAACAGAATTACCTATGCATGGCGAAAGGAACTTTTAATTCACTTAAGACTTGTTTTATAATAAGAGGGCTTTCGCTAAGGCACTTAAAGTGTGTATGAATATTATTATTAATATTAAATATCATTAAAAAAAACTTTAATAATTTTTAAATATTTAATATTCGAATTGGAAACTCTCAAAAAATTTGTAGATAATTTTTGATTGATCTTTTAAAAAACTCACTATATTGTTTTAGTCTTTATAAAATGTATAAATCTGCTTTTCAAAGATATCTATGTTAATAACTAACTATCAAATTTATTAAAGTTTCTCCTTAATTCAAAATCATTTTAAGAACATTTCGGATTTGTTGCTATGCATTTTGCTCCGTGCAGGAATATATGTGTGCACGACATGTGGCATGTGCCATGTCAGCGCAAATTTATGCTATGCCCAAAAAGTTCACACAACGTTGAGTAGATGATATTTACATTAGCCACTAACTTGCTCTTAACTGCTGATTAAGTGAAATGCGTGTTTGCCAGAATATACAGAATTAAACTGGCAAGGGAATCCAAAATAAATGGAAATGAAGACATGTCTGAGAGCGGCAATCCTAAATGATGGAAAAATAAAATTTAGAGGTTCACAAGTTTCAATAAATAAGCATAAATCCATACATATTCATGCCCTTGTCATAAATTCCCCAAATATCCCTTTAAAGCCCCATTCATCATGCTCGCTGCCATTTTCCGAATAATTTTTCATTACTGCCAAATCCCAATCTAATCCAAACAAACCCAGCAAAGGTGTGAAACAGTAAACATTACGTATACGCCTGGTGTAACACATAAAATTGACCGTAAATTTTAAAACCCATTTAGCATTAGCCCAGCGCGAGTATCTCTGGGGTTCCATGCCGGGCATAAATGTCAATATGTATTTATATGTTTACCAGTTTATTGGGCAAACTATTTTATTTGTTTACGCCAAAACAAAAACCAATTTTCGCTCTCCAACCATCAAGCCAAAAACCGATAATAATCATAAAGATTACCAAAGGGGGAGGGTTGAAATGTGGCCTAAATATGCGTAAAATGCGGCATCTTGAGCTGCCACTTAGGACATGCCACACCCCCAAAGGGGGCCGCCCCTCTTTGGTCCTGGCTTTGGCTTTACTGAATTTTCTGCGAGGCTGCACGTCAAACGTAGAAAGGGCTTTGAAGTTGCGCTTAGATTTTGCCGGCCCCTTTGTATTGAATTGGTCTCTGGCCTCTGCCAACTTGCTTAAAGTTTAATTGAGCGCGTAATTTAAGCTTTTTTGGTTCTTTGCCGCTTATATTAGTTGCTAAGTGGCAGGACCAACCCCCCAAAACTCCACTCCCCCAGGCCCCCAGAAGGAATTCCCTTTTCCCACTGGTGCGGGCCAATTTTAAAGCTCCAGTCTGCCCTACAGCTCAACAAAATATAGAATATATATCTCTTTGGCTGAAATAAATAAAAGATTATTTGGTCAATGCCGGGTTTTCGGTTTAATGAATTTTTTGATGTGTACACAGGCCAGCAAAATGCTGAATGCACAAATCTGTGACGTTACAAAAAAGCATTTTTAATTAAAACCAAGACTAAGTAAATGTGATATTTACCATGTCGAGTCGGCAAACACCCCTTAATATAATACATTTTTTGCCTAAATGGCTGAACGAAATGTACATTTAAGATTAAATCTTTAACTATTAGATATCCTAGTTTACTGGCACTTAAGTAGATTTTAATCTATTTAATTTGCAATTTCTATACAAACTTAAAACGCCCGTATACGTTACATTTGCTCCTCAAATTTCCAATAACATTGATGCAGTGAAGTTCCCAACAAAAGCCCGTTCAATTGAACGAGCTTTAAATAATTAAAAGTTAGTGGCAAAATCCTGGAAGCGATAATCGCATTACCCTGAATAATTATAAAATTTGATTAAATAAACAGCATTAGCAGGGAAGCCATAGCCGAAAATTGCGGATATATGTAGGTACTTTGGAATTTATTTAGTCTCATTTCATTTAAATCACCGCAGGAGACTTTTTGCGTGCAATAAAAGTGTATTCATTCGCGCTTTTAATAGGCGGCAAAAACGGCTCGTATTTATTATTATGTTTTGGCGGAATTTTAATTGATTTCCGCCAAGGGAGGCGGAAGTGTCCGCCTCCCCAGGCAGCAACAACAATCATTGACACGTGCACTGAGTTTTCCGGCTTTGGCTTTTCCATTTGGCACGATGGCCAAATCTCGACGAAGCACACACAGATACGCACCAACACACGGCGGACGAGAGGGCATATTTGAATTTCTGCATTTTTGTTGAATTTCAATTAAAAGCCTTGATTTTGATGGTAACCTTGTGCACATGCTGGGCCTGGGCCCCCGAAATCCCAGCCAGACCAGGCCGGAGTTCTGTGTGTTCCAAGTGTGTTGGCCCCCAAAAACAGTATTGGGGTCAGTTGGGGGCTTGGGTTCGATTCCTCCCACAAAGCAAATGTGAAATTGCCGGCTGAGGAATTGTGTTAAAAACGAATTTACATTAATTTCAGACTCCACTTTTTGTTTCGTCCTTTGGCCCCTGTTTTCGGTCCACAATAATTGTATATCCCAGCCACCTTTGCACAGCGGCAAAGGAATGGCAAGAAAGCAATCGAGTTGTGGAGAAAAGGAAATTTAAATTGAAAATCCATCGAAGCCGAATGTGGAATTAAAATTGAATTTTCACCTACGGATCAAACGAATCGAGATGAGGCGAGGCGATGCCATGCGATACGGTACGAGGCAGAAAGACGAAAAACAATTAAAATTAAACAATTTATTTATTTTGAATTATGGTCCCCGACTTCTGTTTGTGGCAGAAAGCTGAAGTATGCGACAGGCCGACAAAATAGGAAAAATGCATTTGTCAAATTGAATGCAACGAGTGAACGACTCAATTTAAAGGCTTCCACCGCACAGCAAATGGCAAAAATGCCACAAATATCTGTCAAAGCAGTGCAACACTCGTACTTTGAATGAAAGTGGCATTTTCCCCCGGGGCGACTCTGGGATGATTAGGCAAATGGAAAGCTTAGGGAAACTACATATAAATAGTCGAACTCCACCCCGAGCATTAACCCCGCCGAGTTGCGAATGCCGGGAGTCTGGGGCCAGGGATTAGGCTGATAATTTATTCAGGCTGTGGGCCAACTAATCTCGCACTGTCAGTGGCCCTAATCATTCAATGGGATGAAAGCAAATGCCAATACACACGCAGTCTGCGGCGGACTTCTTTCCAATTTGCGGGCTGGCTCAAAGAGCCAGTGGAACAGGGATGGGGTCGTGATGAGGAATAGATCATCAAAGCGGATAGTTGGGAGCACAGACATAAAGGAAAACCATGTGAATTCTTTAAATAAATTTGTTAAAAATATATACTCAATGCTTTCTTGACTTACGACTACTAATTTGCCAAGTCAGCAATGAAAATACTTCCCCAGTCTCAGTAAAGGAAAAAAATCTACATATCTAAAGTCCCTTAACCTAAATATTTATTATTTAATACATAGTTTTCCTACATATTTCTGATAATTTGCCACACGCAACCTTGTCTGCGTTCATTAAGTTTTTAATAATAGTTAAGACCTTGCCAAGTCGTTCACATTTGTTTATAATCCCCAAGCTTACATGTCTAACACCAGCTCATCGCATCCATCTCAATCTTCAGAACCTCTCACGCCGCCATCCAAAAGTCAAGCATTTTTGATGCCCCCTGGGATGGATGGCAGGCTGGGCTAAGAACCTAGTTCAGAAAGGCAAAAAAGAAAACCGAATTCCCACCGCACAGGCAAGTTTTGGCTGGGCTGCTGAATTTGGCAGTGCGTGAACTCGAGTGGGTGGGTTGAGATTTGCTTGATTTGGCCAGTCGACTGTGACGCGTGTGGGTGCGTGTCCATGTCCATGTACACGTCCCCAACCACGTCCAAATCCGCATCCGCATCCACATCCACAACCATTTCCATGGTCAAGCCAGGTCGGTGCGTGCTGCAAAACAATTTAATTAATTCCAGATTTGCGCGGAATTTTTCACGAAAGCCGCGATGCCAGCAATCTGTAAATGGCATATACATACGCACAAAATACATTTTGGGGGGAGGAAGGGGATGTGCTGGGTAGTGATGGGAAGTTTATTGGGTGTTTTCTTCTGGTACTTTTATGGGAACCCCAATAAAAACATTCATATAAACTATAAACCTATATTTATTTCCTAAAACAGTTTTAACCTTTAAAGAATACCATATAATATTGACATTAACAATTTGTTTTTTGAGATATATAATCTAAAATATATAATTAGTAATTTCTAGCCCAGTCACAATTATATAGTACCTTTAAATGTTTTAAAATATTTGGGAGCTTAGAAAACCATGCTAACCAACTATGTATGATATATATACCATTTTCAAATTATACTAATTATAATAATGAAGCGAACCCAAATTGTATTATAACTTATAATAATGTTGAAGAAAAAGTAGCAGTAGTATATTTTTATAACTTTTTCCATTACCATAACCCACTTCATATACACAAGAGTTACGCGCCCATCTCTGGCGATGGGATACTAGTCGATGCCGAAAACTCAACCATTCGCACGTACTTTCACTATTTATTTGTTCTCACCTCCGCTTTCCCGCTCTCGCCGTGTATTTTCCGGTCAGCCCGCCAGCTACGGCAAGAAGAACGGGATGTGGTATGCATCGCCTGGAAACCAGGGATGGGGCTCCAAGCCCGCCAGTCGGAAGCCCTCAATAATGGAAGCGGATTTGGGCACATTATCGACCACATCAGGCTCGATAAAGCGCAGCGCCGGCCGTGTGATACGCATCATCAATAATTTGGATCATTCGGTGCAGGTGAGTCCTGAAAGTCGGGGGCCATCCCTCCCTGCCGTATTTATTGTTTCGGCCCAGCCCACGTCATCAAGAATGCACAAAAATATTTTTGGTCAAAGGGCGGGCGGGGATGTCGGGGGAAAATTGCACCTCGTGCCTTGCATTTTCCCAACGATTGCGGCATTTTCGCTATTTTCGCAATTTCGTTTGTATTTGTGCCTGGGCAGCGATGCGTTGTGCAAATGTTTTAATTGCCGCGATTAAAGCGCGCATCGGTCTGCAATATTTATGTAAATTTATGTTTGACTATTGCATTAGAGTGCCGGACGGCCGAGCGTCGGAGAGGCCTATGAAGTTTATTAAAATTTATGCAAAGTGCCCGATGAAATGCGCCAAAGCCGGGCAAATATTTTGAGTAAATAGAAAAAAAAAATGAGCTTAAATATTTAAGGCAGAAATGCGGAGAGCTCAGCGCACATGAAGTGGGCAAATATATGAATGCATCTGTGGGGATGCAGCACCTGTCCTCGCGAATTGTGAAATGCATTTGGCGGGACGTTTACTTTTCCGCTTGGCCAGTGCACAAAAAATGCAGGCCAACTGCCGGGGTGGAGAGCCAAACCGACTCGAGCTTTTATTTGTATAAATATTTGCCATCAATATTTTATGGTCAGCGGAGTGTATTTACTTTTTTTGCCAGCCATCCATGACCCAACTGAGTTATCTGTCATTAAAGGATTCTGCACATAAATAATTTGGCGCTTTATTTTAACCAATCCACAGTGGAGAAAACCACTTTGATGTGTTTTCAGCGCTTCAATTCTTCGATAGCCCCTCGGGGACGTCATTAGTTGCGGTTGCCCGGTTTCAAATGCAATTCTCCTCTTTTTTTCCCCCACTTGCCGTTTGACTGCAATATTATAATTTACATTTTATTTATTCAGTTCGCGCTAAAAAATGTCCCGAGTGCAATGATTAAACTTTTATGGATCCTCTAGAAAAAACAGGCGCCCACTTTGGCATTCAGTTTCGGTCGGCCAGAAGTCTGCAATTAACCTTTGCCTACTTTCGGCGGCTCCACTCCACGTGGCAATCATATGGAAAATCAATTGTCTGTAATTTGTATTTTATTGTATGCAGCCAGGGAGTCGGGCCAAAAAGCCAGGAGCCAGAGCCAGCAGCAACAAAATTGAAGCCACGGTCAATTTGGAAATTTCCGCTGACATACAAAAGCAAGAAAGCCAAAAAAAGCGGGTAAAAGAAAAACTTGAAGGGAAATATTGAATTGGTATTCAAGACTCCGAACACACTTTTTCAGAAGACCAAAAAATATTAAACATGGAAAATAGTTAATAAATATGATGATGTACGTGGGCTTACTCATCTAAGAAAATAAATTATAAACAAAATCTATTTATAAAGCTTATAATTTGTATGCCATTTAAACCCTTGAACTTAAACAAGTAACAATTATTATTCATATATTATAATTTACCTAACATATTTAAAATACATGTATCACTTTTTTTTACCACCCTCTGAAAGGGTACAACTGGGGAGAGCCTGGCCAAAACTTTGCAGTCAGGTGTACGGCCCCATAACTCTTTCGCACTCGCTCCGCCACACCCGTACTCGTAATTTATGTTATTATTACGAAAATGCCTTTAAAATATGAATTGGCTTCGGCCCTATAAAGGTGGCCGCAACCTCTTCCCCCACCCTGCCCCTCGAGCGTTGTCGTAGTAACGTGCTATGGTAATTTTGCTAAGTGCAAGTAACATCGCCTTGTTTTCCAGCCGGCCGAGGTGGGGCATTCGTGCAGTTTTATGAATCAAAAGTACATTTTACGTGTGGGCGTTTCGGCACCTTTCAGCACGTGGGCTGCAACCTTGGCGAAGGCCGCACCCGATCGGGCCAATTAAATGGGGTTCGGGGTCTAAGCCATGACAGGTACTTTGCCGTCTGCCGGAGATGTTGGCCAGGCCCAAATCGAATCTCATTAATGGCCAAGACAATGGCACAGGACGGTGGACGAAGGGCGCAGTGCGAAGAGGGCGATGGACGGTCGGAAAACAAAGGCGGTCGACGCTTTTCCAATTTTCCGATATTCCCCACCACTTAGGAGGCAACCCTAATGGAGTTTGCAATGCAAATTCGTCCAAAGTACAAGCGACAACAAAAGCGAAAGAGGAAATTGTAGTAGTCATAGTGTTTGTAGCCGCCATTTGAACCCAGCCCAGCACGCGCTCATTGACCAAGGCCAAGGACATGTCGGCAGGACACGGAGTCCTGGCGAAAATATATACAAATATATGTGTAAGCCGGGCCATTGTGCACCACGCGGCAAAACACCAAAAGTACGGAGTGCTGGCGCCGATTGCATTACACGTACATTTCCATTCAAGTTCCTAAAACTATTGGGAATGCGAGTATCCCAGAGTTCTATACCATTTTTCATTATCAACAAGGAACTTACCATTCGCATGAAAGGGTCTTTACAGTAACTCAACTTATTGTTATTTTGTTTCTAACCACTTAATATTTGTTTTATTGTAATTTTAATTGTTAAAATGTAACAATTTGTATCTGTTTTATCAAGAAAAGGTTATTTGATTTTAACTACCTTCCTTTATAATACATTCTACATTGTTCAAAAATTTAGTTTTGTTTTATAATATGCATTAACATTCAAAAATTATTGTGGAAAGTTTTTATTACAATATACTATTGGTGTTCTAATCTAAAAGAACATTCTTATATGTATATTATTATTTTCTGATATTTGTTAATATGGTATTCCTTTCTTATACTCTGCATAACCAGCAGTCTCTTAAAAGTATCTTAAAAGATGTCTCCCAGTTGGATATATATTTATTTCCACTTTGTTCACGCTGTTCCCCCTGCCACCGCCCCCTTTTTGTCTGGGAGCCTGTCTGTATTTTGTGTCCCAGTCTGCCACGACCCCATGTTTGTGTTTATTTGTGTTGTTTGTGTCTGGGGCTGCACATCTCCATCCCCATCAGCATCGACATCTATATCTGTAGCTACATCAAGTGTTCGCCGGGGTAATGCAATTGAAAGCCGCAATAAATGGCTATGCATAATGGCAGGCTACTCAATATTGGCGGTCCCTCGACTGCACAATGTACACACTTATACATCACCCGATGGCAGGGCATAGTGCCCGGGCATTTGGCAAACTAAAGTGCAACGTGTCGCATTGCACTTTGTTGTTTGACTTTTTCAACTGCAGCTTACGTGTTTGACGTACTAGGGGAAACTTTGAGTTTTTGGGTATTATGTGTTTATAAACACATTGAAGTGGGCTGTCCTGTGCAGATAGAAAAATAATATTTGAATTTTACAGAAATTTAAGGATTATAAATCAATGAAATGTCGGATAAAATTACTTAAAAATATGATACATATATAAATGAAGTATAAGATACATCCTTGAAAATAAATATTTAATCATTTCTTTTAGGTATATTTACTTTATATTTAAGCTAGCAGAAATAAAATAAACCAAAGTTCATTATCATTTTTCCTCTCTGTATGGCTATTGAGCAGGGACTGGTTTTCAATTTTTTCATAACGTATACGCCCCAGGGGCATTGGTAAAGGGGCCGCAAAGACAGCAGGCTCACCTGACATTCTCCCTTTCGTGTGTGTGCTTTCATTGAAAGCAAACAGCAAAAGGCAGGGAATATGCAAGTGAGCTCGAAGGCCAAAAAACCGCTCAAAGAATGGTTTCAATTTCCACATCCCAGGAATACGCTCTACGAACTGAGTATTTGGAGCAGAGTAGCCAGGGCTGTAAGGGAATTTTCAATAAATGTAAAGCTACTTGAAGGCATTTTCAAATTGGTCAAGAAGCCAGGAGAGGAGAGTTCCCAGCTATTAGATGAACAGAAAATAAACTAAGAATAAATAATATAAAAAACTAGCGATAATTCACATACTTTTGCGTTGAAAGATTTTTTGTCTTACCTTGTATAATATCCGCACCAACAATCGCTTTCGGTTCTCAACTCGTGGGGCTTGTGTTTTTCATTTAAATTACTTGGGTTCCCTTTATGCAGCTCGGGGAAAGTTGACAACAATAAGGACGACAGCAGCGCTGCAGTTTAATGTCTTTTGTTTTATGCATGTTTGTATTTTATTGGAATTCCTTTGTGTGCACGGAGATGGGGTAAAAGGCGAGGAACAAGAACTTGCCGCAAACGAAAATATTTGGAAAATTTGCATGGTTTTGACGTCACCAAGATTAAATCAACCGTGCAACGGCCGAGCGATTGAATTCCTGAAAAACCAGCACAATTTCCCAGACGAGGAGAAATGCTGACAATTTAAATCACACACACATATGCGAGCAGGACGAAGGGAAAACGGAGGTCCTGGCCATTTCCTTCCGGCAGCCGTTTGGCAGCTTCTCCTCGACCGTTTTCCACCTGCCACCGCATGTGAAGAGTGCACGTAATTGGCTTAACAAACGCCATTTGTTTGGGGTCACATGATTGCAGCTGGCGACGCAGCCGATAATGTAATTATTTGCTCACATAATTATATTTGTTTATAGTCCATGTCGGAGCCCATATGCCGCCTCATCAGGGCGTCTTCATCCACAGAATGGCTCCCAAGTGCCCAAGTGCCTATGTGCGGCGAGGGGCCTTCCAAAAGGGCCGACGGACGGAGACACATTCATGCATAATTTATGGCATACACATCGACAGTTTGCAGCCTTTCGGGCCCGAAATGCATTGCACTAAATTATTAAAAGCATCTTTTCAGCTTCTGTCCTGTCAATTAATTTTCCAGCAAATTAAGTGACACTCGATTGGGCTGCCAAAAGAAAAGTTTAGCAAAACTTTACCCATGTGCAGCAGCAATTTAATGCCAAATGGGGCAATAATTTGCCTAATGGACATTGGCTTTATCGGCTTTCGAAATTCAAGGAGATATTTAGATGACCAAAAATTGAGTACACATTATTGAGACAGTATTTTAGTGAAATACGGAGAATAGTAGATTATCTACATTATAGTAGTGCCAAACAGAATCAAAAATTTAAAGCAAGCCCCATACAACCTTGAGTACCCCCCAATTTATTTGATGAAAGACCCAACTCTTCCATCACCATTTGAATCCCCAAACATTTTTGCCGGACAATTGTGTCGCAGGTGCTGCGCTTTGATAAACCATAAATAAATTGTGATAAATAGAGGCAAAATCCAAGGGGTCCGGTGAGGTCCGGCTCGAATTGGCCTGGATACACCTGCACCAGTCCACCTAACGACCCATAAAAGACATGCGTTTCGGCACTCGGAATGGTCGTCACTGTAAATCAAATTGCTTACCGTAAAAAAGGGATAGAAAGGTACAAAAAAATTATAACATTTTCGTTGAAGATGAAAGCGTAAAGGGTTTAAAAATTAATGTTTGCTCTTGCCAAAAGTAGATTACAAAACCCAAATAAAATATATAAAAGCTTTTAACAAAGAAGAAATGAGTATTAAAAAGTTTTAAATAGCAAACATGAAATCACAAACTGTCACCAAAACTTTCAGTGCAACTGATAGTTCTCGGCCTACTTCAATGGTAATTATAATTGATTCACAAATTCACCGAAAAAGTTATAATACTCGGTCAAGCCTAACAAAAAGTCAAAATTCCAACTTTTTCACCAAAAACTTCGAAATGAGCTGGATAAATGCGTGATTTTTGGGTAGCAGAGGGGGCGAAAAGTTAGAACCTGCTTTTATACTTCTTCTTTTTTCTGTTTGCCGACAATCAGTCCGACCTGGGTGGGAGAAATTAAGTGGCAGCGATGCGCGGGG
Organism: Drosophila biarmipes; assembly: GCF_025231255.1. Lineage (NCBI taxonomy): Eukaryota > Metazoa > Arthropoda > Insecta > Diptera > Drosophilidae > Drosophila > Drosophila biarmipes. The sequence goes on along the minus strand of NC_066613.1, from coordinate 20,157,321 downwards.
AAAACCACTCAACAAGGACATAAAACCATTAAACGGACGCCTTTTTCGAAGCCAAACTAAATACATAAATTAAACCAAGCTCGGCCAGACAACGGCGAAAGTTTATCGTCGTCTCTGTTCCTTTTTTTTACCAAATAAAAACTTTCATGGCAGCTGCTTTAATTCTAAGCGGTCCACTCTAATGGGGAAGCGATGATCGAGATGCTCGCTGGCAGAAGTGGAGAGACCAATTCTTCTTTAACACGCGTGAATGACTGTTATCAAGGCCCTGAAGGTCATTAAAACTCAAGTGTTCCACTTGGAAAATAAGCAGCGAAAGCAGAAAAGCCAAAGTCAAGCGCCAGTCAACAAATGCAACAAAGCGTGGCCTTCATTGTGGGGGCTGTGGGTGCTTTCTGTGGGGTGCACCCAATTATGAGCGCAAAAGCTCGAGTGCAGCAACAATAGCCGTAACTACAATGCTGCTGCACGGAGAAAAAATCATGAAAATCGGTTAACAAATAACATATTTAATTATTTTATAAGGTTTTTATTTCGAAAATTATTATGATAAGTGTGTAATTTTAAATCCATGAACTCCATAGATAAACAAAAGAAGAACTATATAACATTTTTTTTAAATTAGGTTATGGTAGTTGGCAGGCTTACGTTTCCTTGAAGTTTTGCAACACTGCTTAGTGCAAACATAAACAACATGTTTCAACATGAATAGTTTTTGATTCTTAAAGTCTCTAAATACCGTAAACTAACTTACAACTTAAGGAATTTATTAAAAAAGATATTTCTAGACAATCTTTATCCATCATGGCATATCTCAAGTGCACATTTCTCTAGCTCCATAAATTCCTTGAAGTTCTTCCATCACTTTTCTAACTTCAACTTTTTCTTGTGAGTGTTCTTGGCAACAAATAAAATGTATTAAGCGTTAAAAGAAAACGCAAACTGGGTCACAGACTCGATTTGTGGGACGCGCGTGAACGAAAAGTGGATGTGGATGTGGACGAGGATGCGACGAGGACGCGAGTCGACGACAACATATAATTATAAGCGTTACCAACACTGGCCGGTAGAGGGCGCAGGGGTTTATGGGGGTCGTAAGCCCCTAAACGGAAGTTGCGTGCCATGACTAAATTTTTGACCGCAGGTCAAGTTAAATGTGTTGAAAGACCCCCCGGTACATATGTAGCTACTTGCCAGACTAATTACCCGTCCAGATTTAACACGTGATTTTACACATATACAAATCCATATACTCATGCCATGTCCCCACCTCTTTTTCCCCTTTCAGTGCCGCGTTTTGTTGAACCTACGCACCTCGCAGCCGTTCGAGGAAGTGCTCGAGGATTTGGGTCAAGTGCTGAAAATTAACGGAGCAAAGAAAATGTACACAGGCACTGGCCAGGAGGTATGTGGATTTCCGGGGGGTGGTGGGCGGCCAGCCGCTCGACCTTGACACGGCCTAATAACTTAATGCAGACCCGAACTTAGCCGTCTTGCAAAATGATTTGACAAATTACCCTCCGCGTCCGTACGCACAGTAAACAAAAAACCCAAATTGGTCATACATAAAGGTTCTGAGAATGATGAATATACGATTTAGTACTTTAATACGTCCACTTTAAGAAATATAAATACAGCTTTGGAAAAAAAAAAAAAATAAAATATAATAAAAGTAGTCTTATAGATGAGATTAAAAAATAAGGATGTATATGAACATAACATCCATCTAGAATATATTATATTTGGATATTTTTAATAATAATTTTGAATATAACATTACTATAATGGGTTTAATAATGTTTAAACCGTAGTTTAAGGCTTTTTCTCTCTAGGTTCTTATAACTTATCATAATTTTATAGGTTCGCAGCTTCTCCCAGCTGCGGAACGAGTTCGCCGACGTGGACACCTTTTACCTGGCCACGGGCACGGCCTTGATCGCCGGCAGCCCCATCCGGCGCTCCCGATCCCGCCCCTCGGTGGTGGCCGCCGCGCCCATTTTACCCACGGACGAGCTGCCCAAGGTTCCGCTGCGCGGAGCCCGTCCCAGAAGCAAGAGCAGGCCTCGAATCCTCTACGCTCCCGAAAGCGAGATCCTGCGGCCGAACGGCGAGTACACGATGCTGGACATCATGAAGGAGGAGCCCACGAAGGTCACAATCCGCGGACTGCGGCGCACCTTCTATCCGCCCGTCCACCATGCGCCGGCGGACAATTCCCCGCCGGACAAAAAGCTGCAGCTCCAATGGGTGTAAGTATCTGTATATATGCTTTGAGGATCTGCAAATCTCTAATGAGATGTCTTTTTTAGCCATGGCTACCGCGGCATCGATGCGCGGCGCAATCTCTGGGTCCTGCCCTCCGGAGAGCTCCTCTACTACGTGGCCGCTGTGGCCGTACTCTTCGATCGCGACGAAGATGCCCAGAGACACTACACTGGACACACCGAGGATATCATGTGGTAATTAATAAAATGAATGTATTACATTACTTTTCATTCTGATTTCTAATTGGGTTTTATATTCTTCCAGCATGGATGTGCATCCCTCCAGAGAGCTGGTGGCCTCTGGTCAGAAGGCAGGGCGGGATCGCAAGTCGCAGGCGCACGTTCGCATCTGGAGCACCGAGTCCCTGCAGACGCTCTACGTCTTCGGCATGGGCGAACTCGACAGCGGGGTAACCGCCGTGGCCTTCTCCCAGCTGGTATGTAATGCCCCCAAGAAGCACATCCAATTAGGGACTAACCCCAGAGATTCCCTTGCAGAACGGAGGCAGCTACATATTGGCGGTGGACAGCGGGCGCGAGAGCATCCTATCCGTGTGGCAGTGGCAGTGGGGTCACCTGCTGGGCAAAGTGGCCGTAAGTCCGCCTAAGCCGGCCCACTTAAGACACCCATTCATTCCGGTTCTCAACTCAATTACAGACCCTGCAGGAGGGATTGTCGGGGGCGGCCTTCCACCCGCTGGACGATAATCTAATCATCACCCATGGACGCGGCCACCTGGCCTTCTGGCACCGGCGCAAGGATGGCTTCTTCGAGCGCACGGACATCGTGAAGCAGCCGTCGCGCTCCCATGTCACCAGTGTGCAGTTCGAGCCGGATGGCGATGTCATCACCGCGGACTCGGATGGCTTCATTACCATCTACTCGGTGGACTCGGATGGCGCCTACTTCGTGCGCACGGAGTTCGAGGCCCACAACAAGGGCATCGGCTGCCTGATCATGCTGGGCGAGGGCACCCTGCTCTCCGGCGGCGAGAAGGATCGCAAGATCGCCGCCTGGGACTCCCTGCAGAACTACAAGAAGATCGCCGATACCAAGGTGAGATGGAAAGGGTTTTTTGGGTACCCATAAAATACCTGTAAAATGCTTTAAGATAATACTATTAAATAGTTATTTGGGTTAACTAAATACAATACTTAACTGACCATTTGGAATGCGTAGCTCCCCGAGGCCGCTGGCGGCGTGCGCACCATCTATCCACAGCGCCCCGGGCGGAACGACGGCAACATCTACGTGGGCACCACGCGGAACAACATCCTGGAGGGCTCGCTGCAGCGTCGCTTCACCCAGGTGGTGTTCGGCCACGGGCGGCAGCTGTGGGGCCTGGCCGCCCACCCGGACGACGAGCTGTACGCCACCGCCGGCCACGACAAGCACGTGGCCCTGTGGCGCAAGAACAAGCTCATCTGGACCATACAGACGGGCTACGAGTGCGTGGCGCTGGCCTTCCATCCCTTCGGCACCCTGGCCGCCGGCAGCACCGAAGGGCACCTGCTGGTCATCAACTGCGAGAACGGGGCGGTCATGCTGACCCTGAGGGTCTGCGGGTCGCCACTCAACTGTGTGGCCTATAACCAGGGTAAGGATAACTAAGATAATTCCTCTAAACAATAAAAAAAAACCTTTGATTTACATCAACTCGAATCCTTTCCAGTTGGCGACATGATCGCCATGGGCTCGCAGAACGGCAGCATTTACCTCTTCCGCGTGTCGCGCGACGGCTTCTCCTACAAGAAGGTGAACAAGATCCGGGGATCGCAGCCGCTGACCGATCTGGACTGGAGCATGGACGGCAACTTTGTGCAGACGGTGACCATCGACTTCGACCTGCTGTTCTGGGACGCCAAGTCCCTGTCGCCGGAGCGCAGTCCCATTGCCATGAAGGACGTCAAGTGGCTGACCAACAACTGCACCGTCGGCTTCCTGGTGGCGGGTCAGTGGAGCAACCGCTACTACAGCACCACCAACACCATAGTCGCCACCTGCAGCCGCTCCGCCGCCCACGACATGCTCGCCTCCGGTGACGCCGAGGGCTATCTGCGATTATTCAGGTAAAGATACAGATGCAGATACAGATACAGTATCTTTGAAAAACAGTTTTTTTATACTATACCATTTTATAACAATGATTTTAAGAAATAAATTAGGAGTTTAGGTTTTTCTTCTCTTAAGAATTATATATAAATGAAATTCCATTCCAAAATTAATTTTAAACTTTTTTTAAACCACAGAACGTCTTTTTTATTTATTTGCTAAATGCAAAATACTTATAATTTTAAATACTGTGGGTAAACCAAGTTTTTAATTTTAAAATAATGGTTTAAGGACTGAAAATAATATATTTCCAATCCCTTTTTTTAGGTACCCCTGCATCTCGCCGCGCGCCGAGTTCCACGAGTCGAAGGTGTACTCCGGGATGCTGGCCTGCGTCCGCTTCCTGTGCGGCGACCACACGCTCATCACCGTGGGCGGCACAGACGCGTCCCTGATGGTGTGGGACATTGTCGAGGAATAGCTGAAATGGCCACCGTGGCACCGCACCGCCGCCCAGTACGAGGCCAGCTACTCGGACTACTGGCACCGGCGCGCCTCGAGGGTCTCCTCGACCATCCTCGACAGCGACTCGGTGGACTACCAGTAGTGTCCAGTGTCCAGCGCCCAGGGAACTCGGAGATGGGCGGCGAACTGCTTGCTAGACTCAGACGAACTACAATTGGCCAGCGTTCCGTTTTTGGTTTTTAGACGAACAAAATATTGATATTAGATAATTGCACGTATTACGAAAGAGAAATTCAAAACATTTTCGAGACGTTTTTGTGAAAAGAGACAAGCGCACCAGCAACTAGCACCACATGCAGTCCAGCAGTCCAGCAATCCCCAAGTCGGCTTCCACTCAGAAATTGAATCTTCCGTTCCGGTCTTGCCACCTGCATTTGTCCCCTACGCTCCTCCACGTTTGCTCGAGCCCCTCCTCGAACCAACTCTCCATGCCACTGGTGGATCTAAAGAACTATAACCCTAATCGACGAAACGACGAGCATATAAATACTTCATCTTCCAGAAAGTTGTCAGAACTCTTCCGAACAAATGCAGCAAACCAGACAGCAGTGACAGACAGACATACATCTCGCCCAAATCACCGAATCTCACGGATAACGAACAACCCAAGTGCACTTCCAACAAATATACTTATATATACATATATCGAATGTGTATTGTTACAGCAACTTTTATTATAAGCGTTGAAATAAATAAACAGTTTGAAACGGATCAAAAAGTCCGGGCAACTGTCCGCCTATCGATTACTTCTTCGGGGTTTCAGGTCGGACATCGTAGTTCGGGAAACAAACTCGATAAATATGAAATACTGGCGCCACTGAGCTGAGGTGAAAAACCAACCTTTTGAAAATAGGGGTGGAATGCAGTACTTCCTTAAATTGGAAACGTTTTTTATTAAAATTTGTATGTTCACTATTTAAAGTTAGTTTTCTTGAAATATAATTTTAGAGGTCTTCGATTTTGCATTAAACAAAAATAATTTTATGAGTCTTAACAAAACTGGTGTATTTCATTGTTTTGTATTATAAAAAAGAAGAGTTAGAATTATTTGTAATGTCTGTAAAATAAAAACAAAATTCAAGGACACTCTTAACACTCTTAAGTAACAATGTCCTAAAGTTCAAACATTTTTCTTAAATAAATAAATTCTTGGCCTTTATATTTTGGAAAAAGGAACCGAAAATTGTCAGGAAAAACTTGTTACACAAATTTAGGAAAGTGCGATTGTTTTCTGCCTTTTAGAAGTTCAGTTTTTGTAGGTTTCATTGGGTTCTAAGGGATTGTTATTGGGTTTTAAGGGGTTGTTATTTTTGAATTATTTATGTATAGTAAATAGATTTTACATTCTCGTTTTTATGGTATAAGTATCTAAATAGTTTGAAAAAAGGTTCATGTAACTATCTGGGGGTATCGAAACAATCTTAGAGCGGCATTTGCAGTCACCTTACTTGCTAAAAATATAAATAAGCAACACCATAGAAATTTGTTTTTTCCTCGAGGGATTTTTATTCTTAAGCTATTTTTTAGACCCTAAACAAACAAACATGGAAGACAATGATTCGCTTAACTCTAGTGGAAGACAATGATTACAGCTACGGACTTAGCCTTAATTAAAGCAATATTGAAGACATTTTAGCAGCTAGTTGATATGTACAGTTGGCGGAAGCGTCGAGGTTGGGCGCTTCCAAGGCACACAAGCCAGTCTCGTGTTCTCGTCATCACAGTTGGAGTTAAAGCCGAAGTGCAGATTTATAGACCTTTCAGTGGGGTCACATCACAGTTACTCGGTGGAGGAGAATGCCCCGGAAGCACTCAGCAGAGGAGGCTGGTTGCCTTGGCCTCCAGTTGTTCGTTGAGCCAATTCTGGTGCTCCTCCTCGGTGGCGCAGGAGTAAAGGACGTTGGAGACCGGGATCTCCTTGGAAGGTTTCGGGTTCTTGAAGATCTTCTTGATGGTCTTCAGCAGCCTCTTCATGTTGGTGGAGGCGCCGGTGAGAGATCGCTTCTCCGACACTCCGTTCGAGTTGGAAATTAGAGCGGTTTCGGCGAACATTTTGCTGGATGATTGCTGATGATGTGCTCGGATGAAGAACTGTAGTTCGAATGATGCTGTAGGTCTATCTGCGCGGTCTTTTATACCTGCATTTGGCGACCCCGCGGTGGGTTTCTCCCTACCTGCTAAATTCTAGGGGATGAAATCTACTCTGCAGGTAAGCCTTGCAATTCTTTAAATGACGTACACATAAGGGGTGGTAAAAAACACAATAAAACAAGAAAGAAAGTTAAAGTCCAGGACTTTGACTACTTGCTGCTCTTCTACACAATACTTGTTAACTATTTATGGATTTTATTTGAGGGTTTTATTATAAAACTGAACATTGGAACATTGCATACAAAGTATATTCCTCTGCTATTAAAAGAGGAATGAAGATAGGACAAGATTTGAGCAATCTTCATTTACATAATCATCTTAAAAGTATTCCACATACCCTTTACTCCTAGTTGCAAAAAATGGCTTTTTAATTAAAGATCCAATAGGCACATCCCTAAAATTTGGTGACCACTAAAGTATTCACTTAGACAACAAAAAATTACTTGTTACCATCGTACAGAATTTGTGTAGTCTTACTATTTTATTGTCGTTTCAATATTTTTACAGTAGTTTTACTATTTTTTATTTCCATATTGTTTCACAATAAATTTATTATTTTTATATGACATTGTTGGTAGTGATGTAAATAAATTAAGAAAATGTATTTATTTAGTAGATTTTATAATACATTTCCGTCACAAAAGTTGATCTCAGAACTTTTGTTTGCTATAGGTGCAATCGTCACTAGATTCTTATTTCATTAAAAGCTGTTTTTGTTTGATTGAGTTTTATCAATATTTTTAGTGATTTTAAAATTGTTTTAGGCGAAAATAATAAAATTGGCCATTCAAAAACGCTGTTACATTTTAAGCTTCAATAACTCTAAAACAAAAATGTACTTTTGGTTTCAAAGTCAGTAAATGCTTTAAAAGCGTCTCAGTTCATAAAGTCTAAAGTCCAGGAATTATTCTATAAAAATTTGTTTAGAAGATTAGGCTATGTGTCTTTTTATTTGGTATGCAATTATCGAAAACAGTAAGAGCTTTCTATTATATTATTTGGGATATCGATGACATTCATAGTATAGGTTGTACAACATTAGGAAATGATCCACATGTTCTAAAATTACTCCAAAAGTCAAACGTGCCCATTTGGAAGTGCCTTTGATATAATTACTTCATACCAAAAAGAAATTTTGAGTATTTAACAGTAGTATTAACATTTTATTGAACCTTAGAATTAAATAACACTTTTTTGTTTGCTCTTAAAATATTTACCTAGAATTCGGTGTACCTTATTTATTTATGTTATTGAAGGAGAATATTATGAGATCCATAGTGCAAGTTGTACAACATCTTGTGTGCCAGCTCCCAATACATTTTACCTATATTTTTGATATTTATATTTCCTATATTAAACAAGGAAGAACGCTGTAGTCGGAAGCCTTGACTGCCAGATACCCGTTTCTCAGCTGAAGGCTGAGGCCACCTATCCGCGAAAACGCTATGTTGCGCTCTGAAAGTCAATTTGCTAAAACAATAAAAGGGTACAAAAAAAACCTCAGTGAGAAGTTGTTTTTTTTCCTCGAGGGATTTTTATTCTTAAGCTATTTTTTAGACCCTAAACAAACAAACATGGAAGACAATGATTCGCTTAACTCTAGTGGAAGACAATGATTACAGCTACGGACTTAGCCTAAATTAAAGCAATATTGAAGACATTTTAGCAGCTAGTTGATATGTACAGTTGGCGGAAGCGTCGAGGTTGGGCGCTTCCAAGGCACACAAGCCAGTCTCGTGTTCTCGTCATCACAGTTGGAGTTAAAGCCGAAGTGCAGATTTATAGACCTTTCAGTGGGGTCACATCACAGTTACTCGATGGAGGAGAATGCCCCGGAAGTATTTAGCAGAGGAGGCTGGTTGCCTTGGCCTCCAGTTGTTCGTTGAGCCAATTCTGGTGCTCCTCCTCGGTGGCGCAGGAGTAAAGGACGTTGGAGACCGGGATCTCCTTGGAAGGTTTCGGGTTCTTGAAGATCTTCTTGATGGTCTTCAGCAGCTTCTTCATGTTGGTGGAGGCGCCGGTGAGGGATCGCTTCTCCAACACTCCGTTTGAGTTGGAAATAAGAGCTGTTTCGGCGAACATTTTGCTGGATGATTGCTGATGATCTGCTCGGATGAAGAACTGTTGTTCGAATGATGCTGTAGGTCTATCTGCTCGGTCTTTTATACCCGTGGTGGTGCATCCTCTCGGAGAGTCCTCCCTACCTGCTCTCCAAAATCCAAGGAATAGGGGATGAAATGCATCATCAACTCGGCTGGCAGGTAGGGACACTTACCTGCTCGGTTGCATCGCAAGGGATTTTCTCACATGAACTGCTTTTTGATTGTAGCAATTTATCTAGGAGCACTCTAAATTAATTGCAATTACTGCGGGTGCTTCTTCGGTTGGGCAAACTGATTATTTTTAAACCAAACAAGATTAGTTATGAAAATAAAGGGTATCGGCATGAGACAGCACTGATCAGTAAGGAATAGACGCCCTTTTTACAAATTAAGATTACTCATGTTAGAGATTAGTGGGCAATTCAAAATGTGTCGTGAACGTGCAATTCAAAACTAAATTTTATCAATTTTATCTTTAGATTAATAATTTGAATTGGCCTATAAATATTGCCTTCAGGTTACTTTTTTCCAGCCGAGGTTTTATTTTTTAATTGTCCTAAGCAATAGTTTTTTGAATGGAGCTTAGGATTTAAAAAATTTATATTTCTAAATATATAATTTTGTCGAAGTATAAAAGTTAGACAAGCATGCAAGAATGTCAACAATAAATTTTACAAGCAAATTAAAAATAAAAAAGAATGATGTCGTAACTAGCAAAACCGTTAATAGCAATATCTGTCTTTAAGTTCGGACGGTTAAAACGCCGAAGGGGGATAAAACAAATATAAAAGTTTTTCTAGCAATTAAAAATAATCTTTACCGTGATCATCAATACATCCCATTCCTTACAATCCCTAACTCCAGGACTATCTTGCCTCTAATTATTTGGAAATGTCTAAGATATTCTCGGGTATGTTGCTATCTGTATCTTATCCCTTACTTATCATGCTAATAAAGCGGCAGAGCCTTTAGAGAACATTCAAAGACAAAAGCCGATCATGAATCGAATCCACCACATATCTAATCCTGTTTTCATTAAGATACCCACCCAGGAGAACTGATATCGAAATCAATTTCGTTCCAGCAATCCATAAAATACACCTTCAGTCCAGCCTTTGCGACATACCACACCAGAATAGTCTTCTAATTAAGCAATTAAGTTCAAAGGATAATTAGGATTAACGTGAAAATTGCGATTTCTACCGTATCATTTCGTAGGAGTATTTCGATTTACTGCGATTTACGCATAACCAAAACTCTCCACATTCCGAGGTTAAAACTTTGTTCGGCCCGAAATGAGCGTAAAACACCAAATAGATCGTGTCGAACAGCTGAAACGAAATGGTAACAGGATGCCAAAAAGCCAAAAGGCGACTGGCAATTGAATTGCAACGATTTGGAACCAATCGATTCGGATCGATACGGCCGAGGTTTATTTCTAAGAAATAAAACGAAAAATGAATAATTGTCAAATGTCAAATGGGTTCCGTTGGTAAAAACCGTGACGTGACCCGAACAACAAGTACGCATCCCCGAAGAACAGAAGAAGTGTGCAGGATCCTTTTTGTGTCCCGAAAAGGGCTCAGCATGGGATTTTGTCTATAGGAATTTTCAGGGATGTAGAGTCAGACTAAACGTTGCATGTCCACAAATACACCCCCGAGCCTTTCGCATCCTATAGTGCATCTTCCAATTTGCAACGCTTGAATATTCCTGCTCACAATTACTTCACTGCCGAATGTCCTTTATTTTACTTTCTCTATTATTTTTGGGTGAAAAGTCAGTTACGTGCCCGATGAATAATTGTATTTTGGCGACATTGCCGCCAACTTCTAAGGCGAATCAATTCGTTCCAAACGTTTGCCGAAATGTAACCGAAGCAAAAGTTCTTTTCAACATAAACTAAATAAGAGTTCTCAGAACCAAGCACGTTCTCTGTGCAAATTGAAATTATTACGCCAATCTAAATTTGTCCTCAAATTCTTGAGAAATACTTAACGAATTAATAATAAGGATGAAGATTTTAGAAATAAGTGAATTACTTTTACTCCTTCATGGTACTAGATGGTAAATCTATCAAATAACAAATAAAATTTGGTTTTAATTTTAGTTCTTATTAAACATCTAATGTAATAATGCATGTATATGTTCGTTTGTATTCCTAAAAATATTTATCTATCAAATAATTGTTATTATACTTACGTTATAAATATTTTATTAAACCAAAATATTATGTGGTTTAAAAATGAATACTGAGAGTATGTAAATAGTTTAGACAAATATTCTCAATTTATTTTCTATAAATCTTTAAATTTAAGGCTTATATACATAACACCAAATCTACATTTTCAATAGATTTATGTATGAAAAAAACATTTTGAAATTTCTGGATTTGCCCCTTAATTTATTTTTAAAGGTTTTTGGGCTCTGTCTGGAACAATAAGTCCAGAAAATGGTTCGTGAAAATGGTTCTTCGGTGGCTTAGTACTGAACAATACTTTAGTAATTATTCAAAATATGAAAACCCAGGGATTATGCTCTTTTCAGTTCAGACACCCAAGTCAAATGCAGATTTTTGGTAAATGGAAAATTATTGTTATTAATATTGGTGTAATGAAAGACCAAAATATCAAGTCAAATTGTAAAGGGCTTTACATTAGGAAAAATGTCCTTTTTGGTATTATAATCTCCTGTTCTTGTAAAAAGAAATTCGACTTCACCAGTTATTAAAAATATATTTATTAAGTTTAATTTATTTAACAACGAGTAATAAAACCAAAGTAAAAAATGTGTCATTTAAATTATAAAATAAATTTTTGTTTTAATAACTAATTATAATTAATAAATGAATAATTTATTATTATTCTTTAACATTTATGTGCATATAAAAATCTCATTAAATCAGGATAGGTTAAAAAAAGTGATCAATATTATTAAAAATAACAAAGGGTTAGGGTAATGCCAAATTTATCCCTTTAAAGTGTTTACTTATGATACGTACACAGATTAAAACACCCATTTCTTTTAACTTACTAGCTCCTAGAGAACTCCAAATATTTGTAATACCTAATAGAAAATCCAGCTTAGACCAAAAACCGTTGGCACGAAGGAGGCCAATTACGAATAAATATCCTAAATAAACATGGAAGCGAATAAAATGCTAGCGGAGAAATTGAAATTTCCTGGCTGGATTACCTGGAACATTGGCGAGCGACAACAAACGCTGTCGATCGAACAGACGAGCTCATTATTGAATCTCAACCGAGTGCAGCGAATCAATTCGAAACAAGGAAGATGCTGGCAGGACATAAATCCTATTAGAAACCCAATCAACCGTTTCAAATGGGATACATGTTCCCGCTTGATCCTGTCCTCGTTTCAGGATCCTTTCATTTTCGGGTCAGAGCATCTGAGAAGCGTTGCAAATTGAAAATCGGTGCCCACATGTGCGAGGGCTGAGACAGCAGAGAAGATAGTTTAACGCACTAAAGTTAGACCCAGCTCTAGTTGGAGTTCTTAAATATTTGAAAATCAGGATCCGCAATCGATGTTGGTGGCCCTCGGGCCAAGCCTAATTTGTCGGCAATTTAAAAGCAAATCGAAAGTGTCTATGTACAAATTTTCGTAGCCCATCGAGAGAAAGGACCCCGGGAAACACGTAGGACTACCCACATAGATCACAAAAGGCGGGCCAGAGCGAGAAGCGGAGAAGAGGAAACTGCTACTTTTCGCACAATGCTCGGGCGCATGAAAAGAGACACCTCCGAACTATTCCCTTGTCACTACTATATCTCCCCGATACTCGGTGCCCGGCAAGCCGACGCATCCGTCACCTGGTGCGATTATCAGCTACAATGGTGAGCGGCCACGGCAGGATCAAAGCGGAAAATTCATTCGGCTTGGTGGTCTTCGTCTCGGTTTCGCTTTTGATCTCCGCACAAGCGGTCCTTTATATCGCTCAACACGAATTTACTAAAACACCCTCAATCGCCCAGTTCATTAGACACATAATTGTATCGAATAGCACGCCGAGGCCGGACCGGGCTCTTCAGCAGATCCTTTGATTGGGTTAACGAGAGCTTGTTTCAGCGAGAGGTGTTGAGCGCCCCTTTTTAAGTTCCTTTATGCTTTAAGCCAAAGCCTGTGAAACATTCAGGAACAGCATATTTTGGCTTTTTATAAGGGAGTTTAATTGATTGATTGCGAGTTTAACAAGGTATTGCATACTATATTTGGACCACAACTTTCTTGCTGTTTTTTTCTTGGACCTTTTTTGGTGTAACTTGGTAAAAAATGGTCCTACACCTAAAAGGCTAAAGAATTGATCGCAGTCATTTCCTGGCTGATTCTTAAAACTAAAAATTTTCGCAAATTTTCAATTTTTTTACAAGGGGTAGCATCGTAATTTTTTGCGAAAATTCGACAAAAAATAAATTTTCTGGCGTGAATGCCAATTGATTGGAAATTTAACTACGAGTCCAGCAAGGTATGCCATGCCATTTTTGGATCACTCCTTTTTTTGTTTCGCTCAAAATACTGAATTTTTTGGGTCGAAAATTATGACCTTTGTTTTTTGGCGGAAAACCGATTTTTTTCGTTGACCTTTTTTGGCATAGCTTGGTTAAAAATGGTCCTACACTTATAAGACTCACTATTTTGGACAGCTAACAAGCTAAAGAATTGATCGCAGTCATTTCCTGGCTGATTCTTAAAACTAAACATTTTCGCAAATTTTCAATTTTTTTTACAATGGGTAGCATCGTAATTTTTTGCGAAAATTCGACAAAAAATAAATTTTCTAGGCGTGAATGCCAACTGATTGGAAATTTAACTACGAGTCCAGCAAGGTATGCCATGCCATTTTTGGATCACTCCTTTTTTTGTTTCGCTCAAAATACTGAATTTTTTGGGTCGAAAATTATGACCTTTGTTTTTTGGCGGAAAACCGATTTTTTTCGTTGACCTTTTTTGGCATAGCTTGGTAAAAAATGGTCCTACACCTAAAAGATTCACTGTTTTGGTAAGCTAACAAGCTAAAGAATTGATCGCAGTCATTTCCTGGCTGATTCTTAAAACTAAAAATTTTCGCAAATTTTCAATTTTTTTTTGCGAATTTTTTGCGAAAATTCGACAAAAAATAAATTTTCTAGGCGTGAATGCCAACTGATTGGAAATTTAACTACGAGTCCAGCAAGGTATGCCATGCCATTTTTGGATCACTCCTTTTTTTGTTTCGCTCAAAATACTGAATTTTTTGGGTCGAAAATTATGACCTTTGTTTTTTGGCGGAAAACCGATTTTTTTCGTTGACCTTTTTTGGCATAGCTTGGTAAAAAATGGTCCTACACCTAAAAGATTCACTGTTTTGGTAAGCTAACAAGCTAAAGAATTGATCGCAGTCATTTCCTGGCTGATTCTTAAAACTAAAAATTTTCGCAAATTTTCAATTTTTTTACAAGGGGTAGCATCGTAATTTTTTGCGAAAATTCGACAAAAAATAAATTTTCTAGGCGTGAATGCCAATTGATTGGAAATTTAACTACGAGTCCAGCAAGGTATGCCATGCCATTTTTGGATCACTCCTTTTTTGTTTCGCTCAAAATACTGAATTTTTTGGGTCGAAAATTATGACCTTTGTTTTTTGGCGGAAAACCGATTTTTTTCGTTGACCTTTTTTGGCATAGCTTGGTAAAAAATGGTCCTACACCTAAAAGATTCACTGTTTTGGTAAGCTAACAAGCTAAAGAATTGATCGCAGTCATTTCCTGGCTGATTCTTAAAACTAAAAATTTTCGCAAATTTTCAATTTTTTTACAAGGGGTAGCATCGTAATTTTTTGCGAAAATTAGACAAAAAATAAATTTTCTAAGCGTGAATGCCAATTGATTGGAAATTTAACTACGAGTCCAGCAAGGTATGCCGTTCCATTTTTGGATGACTCCCTTTTTTGTTTCGCTCAAAATACTGATTTTTTTGTGTGGAAAATGGAGAACTAAGTTTTTGGTGATATTTAACAATTATAAATCATTTCTTTTTTAAAAAAGTATGCAACAAAAATAAGCCCAGGCCTTAAGTACTCTTCGGTACGAATTTTTTTCAGCGTATAACAAAATTGTTTCCAATCTTAAATATGTAATAAATTTCTTGTCCCATTTAAAAAAAGCAAAAAACATTAGTTTTAAAGTAACATAAAAGCATTGACAATGGATAGACCCAATCGTATTTTACCTTTGTCCACAGCATTACTTTCCCATTTTGTTGTTATTAGAATCCATTCTAGGTATTCTTAAAAAACAAAGTGCTTCAATTGCCACCAAATTGACAAGCACATTATTTCCAAAAACGCGGAGTGCATCTGGATTGATCCTACGGATTTCTTCAGGGTACAGTCACTGCCACAATGGAACACTTTTTGGGTGGATATGGACATGTCCTTTGGAAATTGGCTCGAAATTTATGGGCGTCCATTATACGATTATTAACAATAATTTGCCTTTTACCAGGAATCCGCAGCTGACTGAGTGCCTCAAAAGAGCAGCTCTTGAAAAGAGTGTGTTATACGATTGATAATTGCCAAACTATTGTTTGCTACTTAGCGACCGAAATTGTTTTCAAAGGACTGCTCTTTGTCCCCATTAATGGCAGCAGCACCTATGAGTAATTGAAGGTGGGAAGCAGAGAAATGGACAACAAAAAGCCAACTAAACAATTAATTGCCTGGAAAATGCAGTGGATATTGCAACAAAATGGTGGACAATCTTTTTAGAGGGCGATGACGAAGGCGAAACTTCGGAAAGCCTGTGGAGCTATTGTCCACCCCAACACAGAAAAAAATTTCAAATCGGAAAAGAAAAGATTAAGCATCAGAAATGAATGGTTCATTTCTTTTTCCACACTGTAAGAAACAAAATAAATTAAAACTTTATAGGAAGATAAGAAAATTAAACAAAGAACCGTTTTATTTGTAATGCGTTTTGTAAGATTAAGGAATTTTTTTTTAACAATTTTAAGATTTTATTAAAAATCAAATAATGAATTGATTATATTATATTTTCGAAAGATTCGAGCTAAAAATGTAACAAAAAAAATATGTAACAAAAAATATATATAAAATCGATTAAGAGAAATAAATGTTTTATACTTTTTATAACAAACTTAACTAAAAATAAATAAATCTCCAAATATTGTAAGATCTTTTTTTGACTGTAGATAGATGGATGATCTGGCGGACTTATGGCCAACAGCAAGCAGGGACATGTTCGAGGCATGTTGGCCAGATCCGTAGACCCTTTGGAAAAAAACATTATAAGTAGACAATAAATGTATGTATAATTGGGAATGGATTTCGTTCAATGGACCAGCGGAGCATTCGTTGCGCATGTGCAGATAAATGTTGCATTGTCTGCGGGGAAACGAGTGCTGAATGAGTGCTGGCCTCTCAGAGGACAATGCTTTCTCACTCGACCGTCGAGTGTGAATGCTGGCGAGAGGTCCTGCCGGCGAAGAATGTCCGCATTGTCCTCTCCATTGAGAGGCACTCGTGCGTAGCTCCGCAGGACATCTCTGGCCCATTCAGACCATTAGAATTTCGAACCACACTACAAAATCGTCGCACTAAAATTGGTCACAATTGCACGCAAGCACGGCGAGTGCATTTTACATGCCAATTCATTTCAGAAGAATGCAATTCAATGAATCCCCTCAAAGAACAGCCAGGATGTTGCCGCACGGCCTTGAGCAATTTCTGAGTCCTTTATAGCCTTTTAGCATTGAAATTGCCGGACAAGGCCAATAAAAAGAGGATGCGTTGCTAATACAATTTACATGCAATTGTTATGTATCGGGGCGACCGGAAGCCGATATTTAGTCACAACTTGGAGTTCAAAACAAAAACAGTATTTTCAAGGGAGTGCTAATGGAGCACAAAAGAAGCGGATCGAAACTTACTTCGATATGCTCAACTTGCTGTACCATGGTGGTCCTTAAAATGTTAGTCTTGAGCTGACTGTACTTTGCGCTTTATATTTACTAAAATCGAGTCCATTGTATTCTATATATCCCCTGAAAAGAAAGAGACAAGGTAATAGAGAAAGCTTTGAAATATATAATTTATATAATATGATATGCTTTTTTATTTAAACTCCGATGTGTATATAATATAATGGAAATAAATTAAACTGATTTAAATTTAATACATGATCGATTTCATTTTGATATTATTATTCGCTTCATTTATTTCAAACTTAGCAATGATATAAAAATTAAGCTAGCAATAATAGTAGACTGCAATAATCCTGTAGACCGCGCTTATAGTTCTGATCACTTTATACCTATCAAGTTCAATTCCCAGCAAAGTAATATAAAAATAGTCAGACTAATAAACGTACAGTCATTATAGCTGTTTTCATTGATGCTGCGATAAAGACAACGCACACTTTACGGTCAGAAGTCTGTACCCTCCCTCCATTACACACATCGTGACTTTGAAAAATACCCCCAGACTCAGGGACATCAAGTGTTCAAGAAGGTATCTAATGAGCTCTATGTCAATATAGCTGCCATCGTCGATTAACACACGAGTTTCTCGCTGGGCAAATATAAGTTTTCTTTGCACTTGTACGGCAAATATTGACAAAGGACTAAGCAAACGTAGGGGGAGACAAACAGAAAGCATCATTTTCGGGACGATAGCAAGTGTCTGAGGGTCCGCCAAGTCGATTGGAACAATATTTGACGTTCCTACTTAGTTGTATATATATTTTCTTAATTTTTGGCGGCACTGTCCGGGGACATTCTAAATCATTGGCAATGACGCGTCGGCAGACAGGGAAATATTTATTGAAAAAATACCTATGCATGAAATTTGAGGACCCGACCCGTCGGCAGGGTTCCATTGTTGATCTTATCGCTGGCAGTGGATCTTGAAGTGCAGTGAAAACAGAGGAAAATATTTTGTAAGCCAAGTACCCAAACAAAATAGAGCCCAGCTAGTTTAGTGCCTTATCTACATCTCGTCTGGAGCTGGGATCACCGCTCGGCATAATCTCGGATGCGAGTGCAGTACTTCTAGATTGCACATCGCAGATAGTCACAAATCCCTCGTATGCATGTACTTACAGAACAATGAGTAGAGCCTAACGAATGTGGATGATTGAGATACTTTTGGGTGCCCTCACACTTCACTTTTGGGATATCTTGCCTAGAGATAGCCACTCCGATTAGTATCTGCTGTCAAGTAGAAGTGGCTATCTGTGCCAGATCCCAGCCAGCCTGCTAATTGAGACTCTAAGATAGAAATGTAACCTGGAATTGGTTAACCAGATTCCACTATCCAGGATCATGTGTGAACTTAGGTCTGCGTAGATGCCATCGAGGATTGCCGTAATCAGTTCGAGGCGATTGGTTTCTTGAGGAATAGCTATATCTGCGGCTATCCCATTTCCACATGTGATAAATGATCTCAGTTTAGCATGGATATCTTTTGGAAGTAGTAATTGAAACCCTACGATAGCAGCTCATTCACATGTGATTACTGAGGTGCGTTTTTGGGCAAGAGCCCGTCATGTGCTATGCAAATCCATTACTTGAAGGATAGTGATTATCTCACAAATCTCCAGCAACAAAAGTGGCAAATTAATGATTATGCTATTGTGATTGCCATTATTAATGACACCGGTAACCTTAAAAATAGTAAATTATATAAAATGTATTTAGTGGATCTTTCGAAATTTTGTATATATTAATAAGATATTTTTATCAAATTTTTGTGAACCGCTTAGGTCGATCCATGGATTAAATTAGCTTTTATATTTAATAAGATATTAAAATACATTAAAATGCGGTTGCTATTAATTTTGTTATCCTAATATAAATAAGTTATGCAAATACAATTAAAACAATACTTCGACAAATGGAAGTTAATAGAGTATATTTAAAAGAATAGGTTTGTGGCAATATTTAATAGAATTTAACAATGCTGCCTAAAAATCATATTTTTATATTAAGTTGCAATTTTTTGTTTAGCAACTCTAGGTAAATGTTTTAATTAATTATAATAATACTAGGGCTTAGCTAAATAGTATACAAAACTTTTGTTTTGTTGTTTCGAAAAATTGTGTAACCAAAAAAAAGTTTTTTTTAATCAAAATCAAGAGTTGATATTTTTTTTAATTAATAATTTTCTTCACATTTTGTTCATTTCCAAAAAAAATAAATAAGTATAAACTAAACAATTGGTTCTAGAATGTGTTGAAGAAAGCAATCAACTTCCTATTCTCTGCAGTAGCATTAAATACTTAGAATTGTTACAAATATCCGCAAAGGTAGAGCATAGGGGACAATTCAGCAGGAAGATTGAAAGATAGAGGTTCTTGTTCGGACTGAAATGCTACTAGAGAAGGCAAGTATCTCGTACGGACATTGTGCACTTTTGTACCTCCATATAGACATCAACAAAGCGGCGGAGGCAGAAGAGGTAGGATCGAGGGCGAGGAGGAAGACGATCCCAACAAAGGAGCTAATCACCGATGCCAAGAAGCCTTCAAGAAGATATCATCCCTGCACATATATATGTCCTTGTTTACCTACATGTCGCCTACCGAACGCCCAGAGGCCAGAAGGGAGACAAAGCGCAAAGAAGAAGTCGCTCCCTCGCACTCCCTCACATCGAACCCGAACCGATCCTTGTAGATCCCATTCCTCCGAGATCCGACTACCGTGGCGAGCCAACATAGCGGTTGACCATGGAAACCCAAGACCCACACCATACTTGTGGTCCAATGTATGGCCTCACATGCACTTCCATTTCCATTCGCTTTCCTATTGATCCCTCCCATTGTCATATATGTGTTTTGTTCCGAGCGATTTTTCAGAGAAACAGGAAACATAATCCTACAATAACATTTTTACGCACTGAGCTCCTTTTAAGTAATCTTTACGTATGAAATTTGTTATCAATGGCCCTCAATCTCCATGTAGATGTTTTTTTAGGCAAAATTGAAATAACACAGACCATAGGCGAGTATTCAACAAATTCCCGATAATATCCCCAGATAAGGTACATGGAAAGAGTAATTTGTCCAGGATCAAGATGAAATCTATTATTCTATGCATATGGGATATATAGATGCTTATAAGGATTTAAAGGCGAATATTCTGTCCTGAAAAGGAAAAAATGGAAGCGAAAAATATGCATCAGAACGTTTCTTAAAGGCACAATGACCATTAATGCTCTTACTATAATACTGGTACATTGATTAGTTACCAGAGATTGTAATGGTGTATAATGTTTTTTTTTCACAAAACTTAAACCATTCCAATTAAGGTAAATGTAAAAAATTTACCTAATTTTTTTTAGTGTATGGTAACTTTAAAAGTATATTCCATTTACACTTGAGGGTTTTGAATACAAAAAGTTCACACAAATCAATTTAATTACTTGGGATGTATTTTTATACATTTATATTTAAAATAGCAATATAGAAAATTACATAAAATGTAAGACATATTTTTCATCAAAAAGTGAATTATCGAAGAATATTTTTTTATTTTCTACTATTTATTTATTATTATAGACATTACCTTCAAGAAAATATTAAAAATAAAATGTATCCCAGAACGCTTGTTGTTTGTATAAAATTGTAGTATATTTATTTGCCAACATTAGTGAGAGACGTTAATGGTCATTAATAATATAATATTTGGGCATATAATATTATAACCATACATATAATATTTTTATATATCTGCATTTCTTAGAGATCTGATTTATTGATATCTTCTTCTTGTGATACCTCTCACTTCTCGTAGATATATCCATGACATTTTGCTAACAATAATATTTATATCTGAACAATAGAAACAAATCTCGGTTTATTTGCCAACCGACATTTGTTCAGAGCTCCAAGAACCCACATGTGGGACCTTCAATAGAGAAATCTATAAGAACATACCAATTTATAGGTAATGCAACTACTCAATCATGGAGAATAATGAGCGTCGGAAAAGTGAAACGAGAAAACCGAAGCAGCAAATAGACGCTTTGATGAGGATATGTGGTACAGCAATAGCAACAGATATCTGAAAGGAAGCAACAATTTAAAAAAGAACAACAGCCAGCGAGGAGGGAATAGATAGATATTCATGGGATGGTTAAGGGAAAAGTCATGCAAAATGCACACAATAGGGCCAACGATTCCCCCCGAGGCTGTCGCATTGTTTGGGCCGCTTTTGAAAATATTTGTAAACACGTTTTTGGGAAATTTGCCGTGTTTGCCAAGGCTAACCATTGTCCCGACGGAGGAGGGTTGGAGGTAGGTTGGCCCAACATCACAGTGAGACGTCATGGAGTTTCACGTGTTGTCACCAGCCACCAACCGCCAGGCTTATTAATAGGCCCGACAACGGGCCCGGGATGCTCAGCCCCTGCAGTAGAATCTGTTGAAACGTGATCTCTGCCCGACCTTCACTCAGGCGGGGGTAATCCCCTGTCTCGACTCCGAGCCCTGAATCCGTCTCCTCCGAGCCCGGTCCATACAAAAGTGTGCCTTTTAACGAGCTCTAATTTGGTGCTGGACCATTTCGAATAGACGACAACGGGGATTTCGGGGATCGAGCAGCAAAAAAGGTTTCCATTCTTCGCAACTTATTTCCAGAGAATAGCAGAAATAATGATCGGTTGTCTACTCGACCGAATCCGAGTCCCAATTGAAATGCGAATCCAGGACTAAACATGTAGCCAATTACACTGCAAAAATAGGTTTGGCAAAAGTGAGCCTTAAAAATGAAAATCAGTAGCACAAAAAACAGAAAGTATAGATTCGTTTTACCATATATATATATAAGATTAACAAAAAGAATTGCATTTGCTTAAGAAATAAATAACACAATAAATACCATTTATACATTTATTTATTACACAATAAGTTTAAAAAACGTTCACATTATTTATTAAAATTGAACATTTGATTAATAAATTTAATTATTATAAAAATATCACAAAAGGATTTTTTATTGATATATCTGAGGCAAATTTATATATTTTTTCTCAGTGTATGTTTACACAATACCAGTCAAATAGCGCTCTGTTTTTGTTCCATTTTCGAGACAGATCCCTAACGTGATAATCTTTTAAATTGCTCAAATTTTACCTATGACTCGACCTATGGCTCTCCCTTGTTGCTCACAGCCCTATTAGTTCGCTTCCCTTTTGGGAAATTGGAAAATGAGATCTTGTCGCTTATGTTATTTGGTATTTTGACAAAACAATGAGCGAATTTGAAGCGTCTTCTGTTTGATGTGTGTTTTGTGTCTTACCTCTAGTTTTTGGCCAGAAATGCGCGGCTTGCCAGGCAAAGTCTCCTCTTTTGTCCTTATATGTGTACAGTTTTTTGTTCGAGAAACGATTTTCTCTACTAGCATCTTAAGTGAAAGATGCTCTGCTGTAATCCTGAGCTGATTTGATGTTCATATGATGTTTACAGGGGCTTTTGTCTAGGAATTTAGGCGTTAAGGTGGGTTCTCCACAGGGCCTGATTCCTTAGTGGGTTCTTAACAAGATGGAGTTCGGAATGAAGTCTTATTAAACTAAATACCGACTCAGACATTAAAAAATTGGTTTATCTATCCATTAATATTATTTTATAATCAATCTTAAATTTTAAAAAAGGAGGGAACTGCCATATATTTTATATGGTTTAGATTTTACCGTATTTTTTTATTAAAAAGTATTCCTAGTTCATCCTATTGATACAATTTTATAAAAAAAATAATTGATAAGGTATTTAATTTATTCAAATTCAATTCATTATATACTTAATATTTTTTATTTTTAATTCAGAACCATAAACAGATTAAATACATTTCTGCCTTCCTTATCTTTTATGCGTTTTGTTAAGTCATTTTGAAAGATCGATCTGATTTACTTCCAACCCAGGCTGAACTCATTAATAACTCATTCCGATAAGGTACACTCCTCAAATAATCTTGAAAGAGGCCTAATTAATGATGTCGCAACCCGATTTCATATCGCATAGGTAGGTCCTTTAATCAGCTCAAACTACAGAAACTCCTTTCTACTTCAAAAGTCCCGACTCACTTCCTATCTGCCATCGCCGTGTTCATTAGTAAATTGCTGGGCTAAAAAGGCTGCTTAGGCATGATCATCTTAAGTATACATACTCAGGCAATCAAATAATGTTTTAGGACTCACTAGAAAACATTTTTTCAGGGGAACACAGAGAGGGGCGGAAGGGGCGAGGTCCACGCCCAGACCGCCCTAGGCTGCCATGCAAAGACCTCCAAAGTCAAAGGGAAAACAGTGTTAACAATTTACACCAGAAAGTCCCCCATCAATCTTCTAACAATATCGTTTGTAGCTGATTGTTGGGCAGCACTCCCTGAACGCCGCCCCCCAAAAAAAAAATACGTTAAAAATTTTCTAATCTTCAGAGGTATATGGACTTCCTATGTACAGCTTCTACATGGACAATGCCCGAAAAACGCCCCTAAAAAGCGAAGAGTCGGGAGGAGAAAAGATTGGAAACCCAAAATCAATAAAATCCAACGCCACAGGGGACACAGGCAAGTCATGTTGAGGGGCAGGGGCAGTGCCAAGGGCACTAAAGTAAAAAAGAAAATAAAATACAACAAAGGAGACCCTTGCACACGTGTTCACAAAGGAAAACTGACCGCCACAACGACCGATCGACATTAGCCCGAAAACGTTCCACTAAAATTCGGTTTAAATTTGTATCTTTTTCTGTCCCCTCTTTAACGACGCTAGACCGCTTTTTGGCCTTAGATTGGATATACGTTTTAACAAATAGGTGTGTAAAATGTTTCTTAGCGTAGAACGGCCTTTTCTCAAGGGATGCATCGAAAGCAAAGAACTACTGTGAAATTGGTAATCGTTGGAGTCCTTGCCGCAACATTTAGTTTAATTTTGTTAATGAAAAGGATAATTTACTGTAAAGGAGAAAGTTGGGAATAATAAAAAACAATAGACAAAAATTGTAGGATTTTAGTTCTACACAGAATAATTTAATTTTGTATAGGTAGGCAAAAATCTTAGGAATTTAATTTCAAATAAAATAATTTTATTTTTGTACAAAAAGTTAATAAAGCAACTCAGAACTCTAATTTTTAAGTTTTAATCCAAACATTGTACTTATTATATTATTGTTGTTCTCCAAAGAATTACCATATTGACTTGGGTTTGGCCATTTTCATTTCATTTGGTAATGTCACACCCCAAAAATATATTAAACTAGATTTTAAATTTTTTTGTTGGTTTCTTATAATTTATAGTGGGGTTCGAATTTTTAAAATTTGAATTAAAAAAGATTCAGCACACATATTTAGAACCAACAAAATTTATGTAGATTGTAAACAGCGTTAAAAACAATAAATACAAAGATAGATCCTTTTCTCGACACCATGTGTCTTTAGATTGGTTTTCGATTTTAACAAATAGGTGTCTGAAATATTTCACAAATTGTCGGCTGCATATGGAAATCTATTAGTCCCAATGGAGCATGAATCGTAAATAATGGTCCTCAGACCCGAAAAACTCGAGACTCCACAGAGCGACTTTAGGGCGACGAGGGATCGAGTTTCAACGAGGGTCCTGGCACCAAAACCCTGTCCTGATCCCTGTTATATTTGACGACACGCATTTCATCTGTTTTTTCTGTGAGTTTAATTGTCAAGTGCAGTTTCTGACACGAACCGAGGCGAGCTCCTGAAATTTAATGCCCCGATGTGCAAGACGATCTCGTGTTCGAAAATGCATTTCGGGCGTCACTCCACTATCGATATGGAAAACCCGCCCAAATCAGGTCCTTTAAGACTCCCTCAGCCGTTTCAAGTGCCGCTTTTTGGGCGAGGAGGCGCAAGTGTTTACCATGCCACAGTAATCTCTACTAATCAGCTATGAAAACTACCCCAGCGGAATGTTATCTGCTGTAAAATGATATTTGTGTCTGGCAGTGAATCAAACTCAACCATGACCAAGCCAACCAAACAAATGTGTTCGAGTGTGGAAAATTTTAATTTCATTTTCCTTGGGGGTTGGCCCAGAGCCACTTGAGTGGCTCCTCCATAAGAGTAAACGATAACTAACGATCCCTAAACTGCGGATTGAGGCAAGCCGAATTGTCGACAAGATAATGCACTTTAACCGCTTGAATTTAAATATGCCTTGGACCACTAATGACTCTGGCCTTGTTTCCAAGGTAATTGAAACAGTGTCGCCATTAAAAATTATCAAAAAATAAATGGTTTCTCCCAGCGACAGTTCTGTCGATAAGGTTTTAGGGGTACAGGTAACACTTTGGTTTTGGCTAAGATTCAGGTAAGTGTCGCACGGCGTCTCGAGTCGTTAGCAGGACAATGAACGACAGGACGCCGGCGCCAGGAAAATTATCCACTGTCTGGCATTTTTGTCATTCGCCCTGACATTCCTGGAATTGGCAGAACCTTTCCAGAATTTATATGGATTTCTCTTTTGTCGCAAAGAGCGCGATTTTTCACACTTGACAGGATGGGAACAACTAAGCCGCACAACAGGTTGATGTCAACCATCTTGGAGATTGTGAAAGTTGCAACAATCCTATAAACTCTGGCCTATTCGCAGCGGGAATTTCTCCCAAAAATTTATGGGTTCAAAAATTTTAAATCCTTGTTCTTAAAGTGATTTGCCTAAGTCCCAGTTTTCAGATTTTTAGAATGCCAAAAAAAATATTGGGCTTAGAAACATTTTTATATGTCAAAAAATTTGAATCAAATAGTTGAAGTTATTCACTATAATGGCAAACAAATAATGTCAGCACAAAATGTAAAATAAAATTATATTATATATAATTTTTTAATATTTTTTATAATATTATTTCTAAATCTGAATGTTTCTTACCCAACTTCTTGCTCAAAACAGTTAATCTCACATCCCCCGAATAAACAAAAACTTCATCGAAGTAATTGCATAAGTAAATTCCAAGTACCCATTTACATAGGTCAGGATTTCAATTTTATGAGCACTTCAAAACTCGTTTCTACAATAGCAAAACAAATAAAACCAAGGCCAGAAACAATCAATTACCCAACCATAAAATAAAACCCCTCACCTCGTAGGCGAAACCATCGAAGGACAAACTCAATTGCTCATCCCCAAGAGCAATCTTCTAAGGGATCGTCTCATTTGATTTTATAATTCGAATCCAACCCATCAATCAATCACGCTCACAAAAACATCACGTTCGAATTCAAATTCTATTCAAAAGATTATTTTGGGGAAACTTCTTTTCGCTT
This sequence comes from Drosophila biarmipes, assembly GCF_025231255.1. NCBI lineage: Eukaryota > Metazoa > Arthropoda > Insecta > Diptera > Drosophilidae > Drosophila > Drosophila biarmipes. The sequence goes on along the minus strand of NC_066613.1, from coordinate 20,130,922 downwards.
CGAATGATTTTCTTACAATTCAAAACATTTACATTTTGGGTACATTTTTTGTAGGATTGAAGTGAAACCGAACACGCAGAACTCTTTGCATTTGATAGGACCCTTTCACCATTATGTGGATGGGAGAGTTTCTGATTTCAGGCCAAAAAAAAGTAAAGTTGGACAATGGCGGCGTTTAATCCCCTTTTCCGGAAGGTCACAATTACGCTGGATTGGAGTGGCATTCGCCGGTCATATACGGTACCCTTCCACCCCCACCTCCGTGGATTGTACATTGTTGCATTTTCCAAAAGGGTCCATCGCTGCACACGTGCAAGGGTCAAACGCACAGCATCGGCAGGTAGAAATGCGAGATACAAAAGAAGAAACCCCAAACACATCAGAAATGCAAGATAAAAGAGGATTAAACGAGACGAAAACGAAACGAGCCGAACCCTAAAATGACCCAAAACTAATGCACCTCACGGAGGTTGTGTGTTAACGGCCTACTAGCCGGCCATCAGCAGCCATGAAAAAGCAATCATCGTCGCGAAGATCGCCGAGATCGGCCGATGATGTTTGCAGATAAGATTCTAGAAAACCCTTACTCTAAAAACCTTGAAACACTGAGCTCTTCGGCAAATAAGAGACCCAATTTCTATGGGTTGGAGCCAGAATTGTACCAAGTGATCATGACCAGACATGTTCAATATTTTCAGGACCCAAGACTGTTGCACGTGAGTAAACACTGCGACTGCGGGTTCGGCAGTCTCTTTATTCCATTGTGTTTCACTTTTCTTTGCTTTTCTAACAATAAAACATTTTTCTAAACGTTCCTATTTGGTAACGAAAACGGAGTACAGTAAGTAACCAAAACAATCGATTCTTTAGGATTCAACAACATTCTTTATCTATTCAAGTCCGCCGACAAATGAAAAGTATGTCTTATAAGGTCTTATATTTTCAGTATATCTTCCAGAATATGTTTGCCCCAAAAAAATGTATTAAACTTATTTAATGACATACAAAATTGTATCTTGTCGGTGTACTGGAAGTTTTTTTTAGTTCTATTAGTACTATGTCGCAATCAATTATTAAAAAAAATTGGATAAGATATTTTAATCGAATATATGCCTTAGTAATATCCTGCTGTTCTAATTTTACGAGTAATTAAATATTTTATTGAATATGTCATTTTTAAATTTAATTAAAAGCAGATCTTTACCAAACCTTTAAGAGATAGGAAAACTTATCGATTTGATTGATTACGAAAATAATTGAATTTAATTTTTAGTATTTCCATGGTTACCCATTACATGTATTAATGTTTAAATTTTGCAACTGTTAACATATACATGTAGTGACATCGCTCATTTTACTTCTAATAGACTACTCTATTTATTATAGGAAATTGAATTTTTAGCCAATAAAAATCGAAAAAGAAAATAAGTGCGGACTTGACAGCCAACAGAAACAGAATAACTTCAATAAATTATGTTCCTCATTTAAATATTTTCCCCATTATTAATTAGTGCACCTGAGCAATGTCATCTATACATTTTGAACCATAATAAACTCAACCTGACACGCTTTTAATTAATAAACCGATAGCGAAGACCGAAGGGTAAGCGATACGTGTCCCGTGTGGAGAGGGTCAAATCAGGTCACGTATTTGCGCCACCGACAGCCATAAAAGTAGCAGGCCCAGATTAACCCCTCGACTTTTCTTAACTGCAAAAGAAATTGATATATAAGTATATGTACATATATGCACCACCAAATTGCGCAAAAAATAAACTGGTTTACATGCGGAACAAGGGGGAGAACCTTAAAGCAAGGGAGCTCTGCGTAATCAGGAGCAGAATAATCAGACAGGGGGCCAATTAGGTGCCCTCTTAGGGATCTCGAGGGCATCCAAGGGACGAAACGGCCGTTACGAGGAACTCGAGTCCTCGGAGCCGTTACAAAACTATGAAAGTAACCTTCGGGGGCGAGGGAAAAGGGCAAACAACAATTAGGAGGGCGACTCATAAACGAAGTGCCGACGAAATTCCAGTAAAATGCGTAAACCGAGCCAAAAACCAAAACCCTAAAGATTCTATCTGTACGTGCTTCTCCCGCGTCGTACATTTTTCACGCATCAACAGAGCAGGTCCCTCGGACCGGGAAAGAACAACAATGACAAACAAATGCGATCGGAAGGAGCTGAAAAGGACCTGCCAAGATTTCCCAAAACGCGGCATTAATGCATATTGACTAACCTTGAGGGTCCGGTCCCATCCCATTCCATCGCAATCCTAAGTACCCGAAAAATACGTTACTTTGCTCGACTACTACCTACAGGTTGGGAAAGTGGGAGGGGGACGATCGGACGGAAGGACATGAAGGCACTTTCTGGGCCGTCTCAATGAAGTAACGGACAAGTCCCTTGCTCGCCCGGGTATTTCCAGCGGCGAGATTGTATCTCACAGATATGCCAATCCATTGTTTGCCCATATCCTCCGTCTTTTTCGGGATAGTGTGTCGAATTTTAAAATCTTTCTCCCCTCATACTCGGGTCGGAATTTCTCCAACAAGTTTCGACTTGTCCGCTCCGTTCTCCCTAGGAATTTTACGTTTGGGATTTAGGGATTTCTACTTTTTTGCACCACAGTCGAGCAGGTAGAGTGAGGTGGTGAGGGAGGGAGGGCCTCAGAAAGGTCCAGAACAGATCGGAAAAGTCCGTTAAAAACCTGCAGTGAATGAGCAACTCGAGTGGGTAATACCCAGCATTCGAGTCATGTGAGCTCCATATGTTTGTATTATAGGTAAGATATTTTAGTTATTTTTTTAGGTTGAAAACCGCTAAATTATATCGAAAACGTTGAAAATTGAGAATTTGGTTGCATAAACTTTTAACTGAATGTTAATAAAATAAATTATATATTTCGTTTTATTTTTAACAAAAAATTGCTTTATTTATTTACTTTCTCAAAAATTATAATAATTATGATATTCTATCAAAACTAAAAATGTATTTTTGTATTTATATATTTATGTATGCCAAATTAATTATTATTAATAATTTATTTTTTAAGGGTTTTTAATTTAAATTTATGTATACATTTAAATACTCTCTTTGTATCTAAATTTAAAGACTTAGTTTTAAAAATGAAATTACAATTACAATCCCCTAATATTAAACATTAAAAAAATGTTTTTTTGATACTTAATGCTTAATTTTCAAAATTTTCTAATTATAAATATATTAAAAAAAGCTGTTATACTTCTTACTTATTAAAACCTATTTCCTTAATCCTAACTTCAAAAAATCCAGCATACCTTCTCTGCCCAAGGGTAAGGATCTTCTCCTGATCCCAGTGCAACTTTCTCTTCCCTCTCTTTTGTCTCTCGGACTCTCAGTTTGTGCAACCACCTGCCTGCAGTCTGCCTTCCCATTGGCCGAGCCCACCGATCGAGAGAACCCCTGCTCTTCGGGAGAATTCTCCCCCGCGGAGAGAAACCGGAGAGCGGATCGTATATAAGGAGCCGCCCGGGAGCAGGGAAACCAGAACACTACCAACTCTCCTACCGAGTGCAACTATCTCAAGAGCCCAAGTTTTATTACCATCTCGAAAAACCCCATAACCATGTCGTTCATCACACGGGAATACAAGTTTGAGAGCAGCAAGGTGATGCAGCAGAAATCAGATCAGCACACGATGGCCATGCGGAGTCTGCGGAAACTGGTCAAACCCCTTCTGCGGCTGGTGAAGAAGAAGCAGTTGCTCCGGAAGACGCTGGCCGAGATCCAGAACCAAAATGCAGTCAACGCCTCGCTGGAGGACATGCGCAGAGACCCGGCGGCCAGTTGCGATAACATGGCCAACGAGGAGCTGGAGCAGCGACTGTACAGCGATCTGCGCCAGTGCCCCACCAACGTGGCCATGATCGTGCAGCAGGGTCAGCAGCAGAACATCGTGCCCGTGCATCCGGAGCAGACCTTCATCCCGGTCCACTTCGCCCGCACCACCAGCGGCACCTTCTTCTGGACCTCGGCCGAGGGAGCTCGCCAGCACCAGGAGCAGCAGCTGCGCCAGCAGTTCGACCGATGGGTTCAGGCCTAGAAAATCCAATCCAATCAATCCAAGCAGGAAAATCTCCAATTCGCAGCTTTAAGTGCAAGTGTCTCCGTCCATTGGTCTTCGGATGGATGCGGGTTCAGCTTCGCATGTTCGTAATCTCAGGGTGATATTAGGCATAGATTGGATTCTTTGGGCTAGCCTCTCAAAGGAAACACAACTCTAATTGATATTCAATTCTCACAAGCGTTACTATCGTAAACTCATTGTGATTCCTCGTGTCTTATTAGCCTTAAGTTAGTCTTAGCCGAATCATTGTCTTCCATGTTTGTTTGTTAGGGTCTTCCTATAGGTGCTAGGCTAAGAATCATTGTCTTCCATGTAAAATTTTAGCTATAACAACGTAAATCGTATAAGAAATAAACAAAATCTAAAAAGAAAATTCAAATGTGTCTCTACTTGGAAAATTGGTAACTTTTCTACTCAGGTCGTCGCAAGAAATACTGGTACAGTTGGTAAAGGAAAAATGGTTATAATATACCTCATTGGAAATCAGGCTGAATCTCTTAATAGATTCGAAGCCCTGCTCAATTCTGATTTGGAAAAATCGATTTTAAATGGGGCTTGCTATGCTGGTAACCGCATTCTAATCAGTGAGTATTCATTCCTATTTCAGTACAATTTATATCAATCGATGCTACCGAATGCTGTACGAATTTAAGTGATTGCAGTCGGAAAAATAAAGAAATATATAATGATAGTAGCTACAAGAAGCGGGTATGTCTGTATACTAATAAATGTTATACCATAAATGTTATAGCATGAAAAATACATTTAAAATAGATTCAATTTACTTTTTCAAAATTGTACCAAAAAATGTTAGATACTTACTGTAAAATACTTTTTTCTTTTTTTTAAGAAGTATCTTTCTTGAATATTTTTAGCATGCTAAAAATCGAATCTTTTTTTTATGTTAATCCATTATTTTAGTTGTGCTCCAATTTGTTCTAATATTTAAAGACTAACAGTTGTCCAGACTAAATATATGGTTTAGAACTCTCTTTATGCACAATTATTTATGTAGATCCCTTTAAAATCATATATTAAAACCAAAAATAAATAAATTTAAACAATATTACAAATTTCGATTTCCAATGAAATAGGCGTTGCCTATGTGCGTAATGAAATGCATTTTTTTAACGAATTGAAATATTAATTCATTTGATGTACACTTGATTTCTTGTACTTCAAAAATGCAACATAAATCAATGTTACAAAATCCTTTTTTAAAGAATTTCTTTTACCTTTCTCACAAATTAATTATGCAGGCTTCATTCAGGCGCTTGAATTTCAGGAAACCTGACACTAACAACTAAACTTGAAACGCCAGCAAAATAAAATTTGTAAGTGTTTATAGGGAATTATGCCTGTGGAATAGTTAAACGAGCCACAGACATGCAAGATTCCTGGTTATTCACCCCCCAAGTGGATAGCCCAGGGACCTACCTTACTACACCCCGAACCACTTGACCCTACCCGACTGGAATACGAATGTATCCGAAATTTCAAGTGGCAAGTATTTCCATAGGGGACGAAATCTAAGTTTCGACACACAACGAAATTTTAATTTTCTCGGTGAAGAAATTGGAGAGGGAACCCGAGGAGACAAGTGTGGGGATAGTGAAGCCTGTGACACAAAAAGCATACTTCATGAGCGGTTCCAGAAAACCAAGGGATCCAGAAAAATCTTCGTAGCCTTGGGCAGATTTTAGAGGAGAAACCTGCTCTGCAATAAACAGTGAAATCAGGATTTCGACACGATATGAAATTTGAATTCTGCTAACGAACAAAGACAACGCAAAAGGATCAAGTGTGAGGACAGTAAAGACTGGCCATCTCGACTCCAAAGCAATCCGAAAATCTAGAAACATCATAAGGACCTCAAACTGATTGCTCACTGTATTCGAAAGGACCACGGTCTACCTGTGCTGATCGAAAATGAAATGTTGACGTGTAAATATTTTTCGTTTGCCGACAACATGTGTTTAACGAGGGTCTGTCACTTTTATCCTCCACTGTCAGCCTATTAACAATTAATAGCCAAAAACTAATCAAGGCATAAATTCGAGCCGAGTCCTCCGCAAACAAACCACTCAAATTACCAACCCGAACCCATGAAAAAGGGATGATGGTTTTTTCTTCCCATTTTTTGGTTATTTGTGCATGCTTGCCGCATCGTCCGATCAGTATTCGACTGAAATTATACTCTCCCACGAAGAAATCCAGGGAGGGATTTATTTAGGGCCTTCGAAAACTGTGGCCTTACTTCGCACACGTGCAAGGGTCGCCCGAAAAAGGGACCCGAGCCGATCCTCCCTGCAGAGAGTTGAGGAATGCGTGACTCTCACATTTGGAGAAACCGAAAGACACCTGCGCCAGGACTCGTCCTGATTGGTCGTCGCCAGGGGTTGGTTTCGCCAGGGTCGGGTATAAAAACGGAGCCGAATTCCGACTAGCACATCACATTCAATCGCAACGTTGAACAGTCAAGTTCTATCTGCCACTAGAAGTCGAAAAACCGAACTGCAAAAATGGCCTACGAAACGCTGATGAACACCACCTACAGCACTGGCTGCCAGAAGAAGACCTACACCCCCGCCAAGGCCGTGAAGAAGATCCTCAAGGTGGCCTGCAAAATCTTCAAGACCTCGGGTCACCAGCAGCTCAAGAGCCAGACCCTGCCGAAGGAACTCCCGCTGCCCATGTCCGAGGAGGAGCTGCAGAACGCCCAGAACGAGAAACTGGAGGCCGAGCTTGTCCAACTGTGATTGAGGAAAATGGGAAAACTCCAAAAACCCAACAGCCTGACAACAGCTTTAAAGACTCCAACGGAATCGGTCTCTAAACATCCGCCGCAGCTTTAACTCCACACTCTGCAAGTGGACAATCTAGAATGCATAAATAACCAGCTTTAATCATTGTCTTCCATCTACGTTTAAGTGTATGAATAAATACATAATATGAATATCGAAACTTGTTTGCATTTCTGATTTCTTACTCGAACTTTCCCCTTTGTCATTTTGATTTCCTCGAAGGTTTTCCAAGAATTTGTAAGCCCAAAACCGTTCTTACCCCGCCTCCAGCCAGACCCTAAGAACCCTGGCTCAAAAAAAGCCTTTACCTGTTCCCTTTGCATCAAAACCTGTTGTGGATTCGAAAAACTCGAACAAATCAAGCGGAGCGAGCCGGGGAAACCTGTTGCCTCGAGGCGATTTCTGATTTTCGTTTTCTGCGCTCCTTCTTAGGGTTGGGCCCTGGCCAGAATAAATCTCGAATTGCATCGGAACAGGTAGAGAGGGTCCCGGTCCCGGTCCCGGTCCCCGAGATGATAAACAAAAACAAGGGCCCTGCAGCGGCACAGAGCCAATCCTATCTCAATAATAAATGCGAAAAGGCGCACGGATCAGTTCGATCTTTCAGCGTTACCAAAAGGGGGAATGTGCGTACATAAGGTTGGGTGTGCGCTATGTAAATAGTATTACATATAGGTAGTCGGTGCGGATTCTTTAATGAAAGCATACATCTAGGTACAGTTTGGCATAAGAGAACTGGCTTGAGTTGAGAATTTTTGCAAATAAGATCATTATATTAATTCATAAAAATGTGAAAAAGAAGAACATTTGGGTAAAAACATTAACATATTCTAAAATAATTGACTTAGTATGTTACTTACTCTTCGCTTTAAAAATAAAGTGTAGAAAAAATGAATTACAATTTTTGCAAGTAATAAAATAATTTTAGGTCACCTAATTTTATTATGTACCTAATTACTTACATTTAAGATTTCAATAAATAATATATTGTGGGAATGGTTATTATTTTAGTAATATTTTATCAACTTTTTACATTGTTTTAAATGCAAATTTTTAAGCATTTGTATCATTAAATAAATATGATAGACTGTGTGCCAAAAAAAAGTTTGTACATGCATGTTTAGCGGCACCCCAAAGATCAAAACACAAACCTTGTCAACAATCTTATATTTCGTTATTATCCAGTGCCATTAGAACACGAGTTACTGGTTCTCACAAGCTGTAAATATAAATGTGAGATGAACAATATTTTCAACCCACAAAAATGAGATATAATACGATACATTCACAAAAAGTAAACCCCCATTCAATTAATTGAGGGTACGAACCAAAAAAGTGAGCATTAGAGATGACCAAAAAGTGGAACCCCCTGTCGTGACACGAAAATAGATGGCAAGTGCATAACTCAAATAATCAAAAATCCCCAACCGAACGTGAGAACTCTCAAGATCGTGCCTCAAAGGACTTTTTGCGATGCCATCACTAATCGGCCAAACAATAAACCTAAGAATGAAAGTGCACGATTTGGGTAAATTTGGCTTAGAATGTAGCCGGTTTTCCGTTACAGAATCGACATGTTTCTGACGAACTGGCACAACAAACCCAACCCAACCCAACCCAAGCCCAAACAATAACTGGGTCTCCGAGAGAAGGCCAGAAATGTGCTGTTCCCACGCCAAGGATTCCTCCGGGGGATAATTGTCTTGCAAGGAGATGGAGAAATGGGCCCGAGATTCCCACGCTTCGCACAAGATCTCGGATCTCAGGTCCTGCAGGACCTACCTGCTGCCACTGGCGAACGTGTGAAATTTCGGATCCTTGCACCTGCCTGCCCTTCGAGCGCTGCGATTGGCTGAGATGCTGTAGGACCTCTCCTGGCCGCCGAGAAGGTATAAATAGCGCCTCTGATCTTAGAAGCAGCATCACACAGCATTCGAACGTCGAAGCGATCACATCTCAGCACACATTCTCCGAACACTCACCACCGAAAATATCTACGAAAACTATCTAATGTCCGCCATCAGCAAGCAGAAGAACACCATCAGCACCATGTACAAGTCGAAAGTGTCACCGTCTCGTCGCCTCAAGAACCTGCTGAAGCCCATTCTGGGGCAATTCTTCAGCCTCAAGAAGGAGCAGCCCAAGCGGAGCTCCTACATCGCCTCCGAGGAGAAGGAGGCCGAGTTCGAGTGGCTCAGCAACGACATGGACAACATGGCCAACGAGCATCTGGAGCACCGCCTGATCGAGGAGATTCGCCAGTGCGCCAAGGAGGATGCCGTCATCGTTTACAACGAAAACGGTTCCGGCGAGCTGCACACCATCGACCAGGAGGACTACTACGTTCCCGTCCACTTCGCCCGCACCAATGGCGGCACCTTCTTCTGGACCTCGGTGCAACCCAAGGCCTGCGAGCCCTATGCCATCGAGTGGAACTTCCTGGATCGCTGGGCTCAGGCTTGAACCAATCGGCCGGAGCTGCTAGCTCAACCTTGATCAACAATGGGGTTTTTCAACTTTCAATTGGGACAACTTCAACTGGCCTGGAGCTCGGCTCTCCAGCGGGATGGGTACTCCAGAGTTTGGGCACTTCGACTCTGGGTTCATCGGTCTTGGGCAGCGCTTTGCGGATTTTCTCAACCACTGAAAATTCCGAAGAAAGCGGTTGGGGTCACCACATAAACACGTGGCGGGAGGCATTCCAACAATTATCCCCTTTTTTGCTGGTCAAAAAAAGGGTTCCAATTGTTTGGATTTACGAGGCAAAATTGTAAACAAAAACTGAAACAAAAAAACTGAAATAAACATTGGAAACGAATTTATATTTCTTATTATTTACAATGGCGTTTACTATACAACATGTGGTCCTGCCTCGGGCAAACATGCGAAAAGTCCTGTCTGCAGATCCTCTAGAGATGCGGGACATTCCCACGATCCCAAACATGTGTTGGGTTTCTGTTTACTGTTTACTCAAAGATACGGCTGAGATTTCCGAAAATGTGTGGCAAACGGTGAGGAAAACCACCAGCAGCTTACCATATGAGGGTTTAGATAACAGCCTAATGGTTTCTGTTTGGGTTATTTTATACAATCTCAGAGATTTGTAAATGCAGACAAGAAACTGATAGCTATGTGCCTCGTGTCGGGAGCAAAAGAAAGTCTTTTACCTTTTTATCACTTAATCGTGTTTGGTACAAAACAAAAACATCTCTAAAAAGGATATATCAAGGATAAGCCGGTAGCAAGTAGAGATGAATTAAAACAAGGGTACTTATCTCAGAAATTAAGGGTTTATGGACAATAAATAAATAAACACCAAATATCTGTATGTATTGTTTTATATTATTATAATATTCCTTTTCGATATTTAGTTGTAAAAAAGGTGAGGGACCTATGCAATATTATTTTTAATTTAAAACTCAAGCAATCTAGTTTGATATCAGGCTTGCAACCTACACAGTTTATTAAGGAAATATAATACATTGGAATAATAATATTATATATTATAATATTCTTTTTCAATATTACTTGGATTTAGTTGTGAAAAAAGGTGAGGGAACTATCCAAAATTTATTTTTTATTGAAGACCTAAGTAGTGTAGCCTGATATCAGGCTTGCAGCGTTTGTTGGTAGATGCCAAGAGATATTTTGGAGACGAAGATACAAGGATACTTTCTTGATTACCTTTTCCAAAATGACTTTGTTTCCCAGGTTCCGTAAAACTATGCTGCTGAAAATGTAAAATAAGCTTGTACCGAAGATATCTCATAGATTGAAAACACCCAACGATTGTTTTTCTTAGCTTTCCCATGAAGAGCTGTTTTATTTCAACAAAGGAAAAACTAATTTTCTTACAGGCTAGATTGCACTTAGCGGTAGTGGAAGACGTGACGCGACGCTGTTGCTTTCTTAAACATAACGCAGTCTGCGGATCTTACAATAGTAAAATCTCGCTTCTCAAACATAACAAGGGTTTAACAACAAGTTCTTAGCCTAGGCGGTTGTAACAATCACAGTTAACGTTCCAGGAACGTGAAACCAACAACAAACTAGTGAATAACAGATCAGTCAATAGAAAATCAACCAATATTGCACATGACATTGTGGGGGTGTTGACCTTGCGGGAGACGCAGTCGAAGCGGAGTCTTCTGTTCGAGTTCTTGTGTCCCGCCAGGTCACCATTGCACTTTCCTCCAGCCCGGTCCTGTTGGATCCTCCGGCCGTTCCTCTGGCACCGCGACCATGTCCTTGCCCTCCTGTTGCGAGTGGGTGGACTGATGGCTGGTGCCGGGGGTCGTGGGGGAGCCAAGCGGTCTTTAAAGCTTCTGTACCATCCAAGATTACGTAGGACTACGTAGGGTTGCGCTTGGAGCGCGTTTAAAGCTGCGACGATCCTCGCTCGCCGCCATCCGCCCTTTCGCCTCGAAGGGAGGCAGTGGGAGTGGGTGGTTCTTCGCGAGATGAGGAGATGTGATCGGTAACGGTTTACATTGAGCACTGACTCTCCGATCGGCGGATCGCCGGATTTTATACGACTCGCGACGTCCGACGACGTTGACGCCGCTGCCGCGTAAATAGAGATAAACAAAGCGCACTGGCACTCACACCGGCGCACTCTGCCTCACACGCACGCACACCGTTGCATTGGCCCGGCTCTCCTGGGGTGTATCTGTGTGTGCCCTTCGTTATCAAGCATTTATTGTGGGCCCTTTTCGGTTATCTACAGTCGACGGGCTACTACCCATTTTTATGTTTATCACTTTTTACTTCTTACCCTCCCCTCGCACGATCTTCTGTTTACTTCAGGTCATTCGTTTCGTCTGCACTGAGAGAAAGCGGTGTTGGTCATGCACTCAGGTACAGATAAAAACTGATAAACGGAAATTTTAAAAGTATCTTAAAGCGTATCTTGTCTTGTATTTTAAAATGAATTATCCTAAAACGTTCCTGGTCCATTAATAACAAATACCTTGCCTACCTTAGGGAGAAAGCGAGTGTAAATTCTAATCGCTTACAAAACACCAGAAAAAATGTATATTAAAATATTCATAATATTATAATAATATATTTAAAAAAGTATAAATTATAACTTCCTACAAGAAGTTTTAGGAATTGTCGGGTATTATTAACAGTTTAGTCGAAACTTAAAATTTTAAACTCCAGAAAAATGAGCTTGTAAAGTATAAATTAAAAAATTAAATAACCATGTTCCAGGCTTCTAAAAAAAATAAACTTTTTTTTAATCTTAGACCAACTGTTACATATTTTACAATTGATTACAATTTACAAACAAATTTATAGTACTCACGTTAGTAGTATCCACATAGTAGGCAATACTTTATTTAAACTAATTAAAGGCTTTGATTTATCATTTAACTTTTTATTGTGGAAGTGAATTTTTGAAAATAAGTCGATATGTATTTTAGATCAGATTGATATTAAAGATAAGGTTTCTTGAACAGCCTTACAAATTGAGCAAGTCAATTATTGAGTTCCGAATTCCTTGGTTGTTTCGATAAGATTTGTATTAGTATTAAATAAAAAATAAATTTATAAATCCATCAGTTATTTTTTGAACTGCACTGTCCGTTGGAAAGTCTTTTGACTCTGCTGCCTCCTTTGTGCTGTTGGTGTGATTTGTTTTCGTTTAATCTTCTTCCACACGCACGTTCGGCAGCATCTCTAGGGTTCGGCGCACCTCTCACTCCAGAGCGTCCCTTCCTTTGACTTTGACTCGTTTTTAACGATCTCGCGGACGCGGACGCGGACCCCAAAAACAAGAATCGTCCCTCGCCAGTGGGGCTTATGTGCATTCCGCACATAAAACACAGGCACTCACATGTGGATGCAGATACAGATACACGTAGCGCGTATATGCATGTGGATGTACAAGAGCACTCTACGCCCCTCTGGAAATGCAGTTTAATGACCGTTCATGACCAAGTCAATCAGATGCGGGACTATTTACGCATAGAAAAATCAGGGAACTCGGTTCTGCGATGATATAAAGTATGGGCTCCTTAAACACCCTGCAATGGGGGACCCTTCAGAGCAAATTTGACAATCTATAGAAAGAAACAAGGGAATTAAATAACTATTATAATATGTACAAAAAGTGCAACCATCAATGTTACAGATTCATGCTGGTTAATTTGATATGCCTGTGAACATAAAACATTTTGTCATTAAGGAATTTAGATTAAAAATACATAAATGAGTTCATATTTGTACAAATTAATCAAGGTGAAATATACATTATTTATCCTGTGATCAAATAATTTTGAACTTTAATTTATAGAACTTAAATAGCTGTAGTTAAAAATATCCCAAATCTTGTGTTATTAAATATATATTTGTAGAATAATATAATATTTGTATAAATTATTATCACACTCTTCAAAGAAAAAATAAACATTTTGAATAAATATTAATAAAAAGTAAAGATAATACAAAAGAAACCCAAAAGAGTATCATATCTACCCGGTTTGGCATAAATCTCTTTCCTGTTAATGTTTACCCCGAGTCTTATCAATAAAACCCCTACAATTAAGCAGGTAGGAGGATTGCTAGAATTGCTTCCCCTAATCATTTCCTTTTTCTGTGACTCCTTTCGAGAACCCTCCTTATGAAATCATGGGAACGCACGTTATGCGTGCGCTCCTCACGCGCAGGACACGTACGGAAGAAACCGTGGGAATCGAAACCGAAGTGCACCTAAACAAAAATAAATGCACCGGACCCTAGAAGAGGGTAACAATAGACAGGTCCCTCCGCACCCCGGCCATTTCGAATTGAATTAGAAAAGGTTGCCCAGGTGGAGTTGGGGGCAGACTGTAATGGGTCCCGGAGAATGAAAGCAATCAGATGTAAATCAAGCAGCCAAGTTAGCAGTCAAGTCATGGTAAATAGCCAACCCCTGAAAAAATCCAGAGAGTAGTGAAAAGAAATCATCCCCGAGGCATTCAGAAAATACAACCCATAGTGCTTAACAATTATAATTGATTTCTTTTTAAATTTTACCATTGCAATGCGTCATAGAAATCTTTTTTAAGAGCCAAGAAAACGTTAGAAACATTAATATTTATCCGTTCTTTCAATACATTTTTCACTAACATAACATTTGGATCGATAGAATTCGAAATGATACTGGCTTTTAACAAGATTATTCTGATTTTTAAGTAAAATATTCCACCCTCTATAGATTATACGCAGCTATTCTAGCAAAAACTGACTTATTTCTAACGCAGATTCGCTTAGGCCCTCTGATCATATACCTGCTTCTGGTGGCAGCCCAGAAAGGAGACGATGTTGCCTATAAAATCTTTAACGGCGACATCGAGAAGTATGAGCTTTGCATAAAACTAATTAGGGTTTGCCGCAACGTCTGGGACAAGGCGCCCGATTACGCCGATGTAGATGAGGGGGAAAACAAGGTCAGGGAGGACGAAAAGGCTGAGTACAGGAAGGGAAATTGCATACCGCCGGGCCTCTCGGACTATGGAGAAAAACTGTTTTGGGAAATGGCCGCCACATGGCAGAAGTACATTGACGACAGGTTCCTAATCCAAAATCTGTTCATGGTCATTGAGACGACCGAAAATGGGCGGAATACCAAGATGGCATTTGGCAAGTGGCAAGGTTGGTGCAACAGAACCGATATTTCTGAAGAATCAACCGAGCCATCGGATGAGGACGGATCAAATGCATCGGGTTATGATGAAAGAGAGTTTGAAGGTGAATACTGCGGTATAAACAGTACATTCGGCACGTGGATTTTTGGCGAAATCAACGCTACCTTGAGGTTAGGCCAAAGTATGAAGAGGTTTTCAGAGGTTCTAGCACAGCTTGAGAAGGACGCCAGTCAGAAATGCTGTCCCTACGATTCGATCAGAGATCGCTTGGAAATAATAAACGATGGCCTAGACTTCCTGGGGGAACTGCAGGGCAAAGAACCCTCCGCCAAACCAGAGTACACTGACTTAAACTCGGATCTTTCCAGGCTTAAAAGAAGGTTTGAGGACTTTATCAATGAGGTGTACCCAAAAAGCGGTGCCAACTATTCAACAGGGAAGTGCTGCCCCAACATTTTGAATGAGCTGGACGTTGTAAAAAACCATTTTGAAGGTAATATTAACGATTTAGCCTCACAAAAACCAAGCTCTGACTACCAGCCATTGCTTGAAAAGGGGAAAAACTTCCAAAACATTCTTCTAAGTCAGCTGAATACTCTTCGTCAAATAGAAAGTTCTGTAGGCAATAAAAATAATAGGGATACTTGTTGTTCCGAAGAAAAAGAACAGATTAACAACATAGAAACACTTTTAAGAGGCCTTAACCTTGAAAATGTACTTGAGGACTTATTAAAACTAATAGATCCCTTAAAAGAAAGTCTAGCTAATACCAACAAAACACTTTTAGTGATGGAAAATCAGCTTATCTTGAAAAATAAAAATCTTGAGAAACTAAGTTCCTTGTACGAAAAAGAATGCCTTCAAAAGGGCACACTTGTTAAGAAAATACATTCAAAAGTGGAAAATTTAGAATATAAAATCAATAATATGAGTTCATTAGACTCCATAAATTGGCCAAAACTCAGACAAACCGTTGAGGCAGTAAACGAAATGGTTAAAAACAATTCGTCGGTAATAGCTAATATCACTATTATTAAGACCACAACTAAAGAGACTCGTAATGAAGGTAAGTCAGACTTTGATATGGAACTCAAGAACTCAAGTACGGTGAGGTTTTGTACAAATGATTCTATAAGTATAACAGCGCGTTTGGAAAACATAGATAAGGCTAAAAGTGATACCATAGCCTATCATGAGCTACAAGACGATATATCCAGAAAGCGGTTTCAGGAAATGCTGGATAAGCAAAAGGATCTGGAACCTTATAGACCGAGGCAGATCCACGGCAAATCACAACCAAATAATATACAACAGGAGATAGATCAATTAGAAAGGGATATTGACAATTTAACAGAGAATGGCATCAACAAATTGGACAGGCAACTGCAGTACACCCATTTAAAGTTCGAAATTGAAAAGGAACAATTCGATAAGAAAGTTGAAGAGCAATTAAAAAACATAAATCTTTTTAGGGAGGAGATGAAAAAGGAACAAGATCGGGTTGATGATCGCCTTGCCAAACTAGCTGCAGGCATTGAAACTCCAGAGGAATATGACGAGAAACTGAGTAAACTTGAGGCACTTGCCTTGGAGTTTCCGAAGCAGATTTTGAGTTATGAGAAGGAACTTACTGACCGCATCGAGGCCATGGAGCAGCAGTTAAAGGACCTGGACAATGCGATCGAAAACACCGAGCACAGGGCAGACATATGCGATGCTGAATGTGATTTTGGTGCTCTGGATTCTGTGGATAAACTAATCGGAAGAGTCCAGACTGTCAGGGATAATCTGAGTGCAAGGTCTGCGTTTAAACGAACTCCAAACAGAAAGGTTATCAAACGACCTAAGATTAAAAAACGAGGCTGATTTAACACCCCAATTAAATTAAAATAAATATGTTGTCATACACTTAATCAGCATTATTTTTAATTTAATCATTTGTAAAAAGAACTAGTTAGATTAGCTAGATAACAACAAAGAATTCGCCTCTTGAAAGGTTACTTTGAAAAATTATTATAAACCAAAAATACAAATCATAGCGAACATAAAATTAAATTTTTAAAAATCTACCTTTACTTAACAGTTTTTTGTTACGTACGTAGGCTCTTACGTGGCCTAGCGGAGACTCCCTCCTGCCAGCCTAGACACTCACCTGTCAATCGAGCCTGACCTAATATGAAATACTTATCGATAGTTCCGGTGTCCCATCCCTATTAGCACGTGTGACGCTCAATTGTTGTTCTTAGCCAATTTTCCCTAATTCCGGACGAAAGAAACCCCCAGGATGCGGGACAACACGCCGCCTCACCGGCCGGACTTCGACAATGGCGATGATGAACTGCAGGAGATAATTGAGCTGGAGGACCAGCCGCTCGAAGAGGATGACGACGACTTGGAGGAGGTGACTCTGGAGCAGCTGGAGGCGCGACTTGCCATGGCCGGTGGCGACGATGATGATGAAGACGAGTTGGATGAAGAGGAACTGCGCGACCGGGAGCGGATAGCCAACATCAGGGACGAGGCGGAGGTCACGTTCAAGAAGCACACGGCTCCTGTTTTCGCCTGCAGTCTGCACCCCTCCTACAATTGGGCTGTGACGGGCAGCGAGGACGACAAGGCCTACGTTTGGGAGACCTCCACGGGCGACGTCCTCTACGAGATCACTGAACACAAGGACACCGTCACGGAAGCGCATTTTAGCCATGATGGCGTCTACTTAGCCACCGGTGACCTGTCCGGCGAACTGTTCGCCTTCAAGGTCAGCGAAGAGCGCGAGGAGCGTCCGGTCCTGACTAAGGTCTGGGATTACTCCATGAGCGACATGACCTGGCTCTTCTGGCACCGGGCTGCCCACATCCTCCTGGCGGGCAGTGATAGTGGAGAGGTCTTTGTGTGGCGCATACCCAGCGGCGATTGTAAGATCCTGCCAGGCCAGTCGTCGCGCTGCGAGTCTGGAGAGCTCAGTGGTGATGGCAAGAAGCTGTTCACCGCCTACATGAACGGATCCGTGAAACTGTGGGATCTGAAGAGCTGCCAGGTGCTCATGGAGGTCAACGAGCAGCATCCCATGGGATTCGGCGAGATCACGCACGCAGTGGTGGCCTGCGAGAGGGAGTCGCCCTTCTACGTCTGCGCTGAGGGGTCAGGTGAGAGATCCTAACAAATATCCCATCAACCGACTCTTTCCATTCCCTTTAAAGCATAAACCATATTAATAGATCTCTTTCCTTTTAGGCAAAATGCTGTTCTGCACCAACAACGGACCCGTTAACACGGTTCAGTCGGAACACGGCATTGAATGCTTGGCTTTTGCTCCTTCTTCTGCCGATCTCAAGCTCTTTGCCTGCGGCTCGCTGGACGGCCGAATATCCATCTGGGACTATGCGAAATCCTCGCTACGAACGATATGCGAGAATCCAGTGCCCAACGATGGTGTCATAAGGTGAGACCAACTATTAAATTGGGAAACACATTAAAAAGAGAGCTAATTCTTATCACTTTTTCCAGGATCAAGTGGCTCAACGACAACACAATACTGGCGGCCACGTCGCAGGGCAATCTGAATGCATTCGACGCTCGCACGGGATCGCTAAAATTCACGCTGACGGGACACCATTATCACATTTACGAGTTTGTCTATAAGGCGCCGGAAAACCTGCTGCTGACTGTTTCCGAGGACAACACGGCCAAGATCTTCAAGGTGCCGGCGCTGGGCGATTAGTTAGAATTTAGAAATGTTGTGCTGTTTATGTAAATAGTAAATACATATGAAAAATTACGTTCATTCGTTCATCTCGGCAGCCAGGAGCAATGAACCCATGGGGCGGTCCTGCTTCACTTGTCCTATATATACAAAGGCAAAGGAGAGAGGCGAACGCTGACTAAAGATAGAACAAAGCTGACAACAGACTGGGTTAACACAATAGAAGCGGATATGTAGGTTCGAAGTGAAACCCTTCAAAAGCATTCAAATGGCCTGTAATACTTTAACATATATATTATATATCCAAAGATGAAATAGTTTTATAATATGAGTTAAGCTTAAGTATGCTTTTAAAAATCAAAGATTAGAATAGATACGATAAAAAAATTAACAAATTAGAGGGGTATTTTGTAATAAGGTCAAGCTATAGGGTTATTTTTTCAACCCCATCTGTATTTAAGAACTGAGTGCACTGAAATGCAACTGCAGCGAGTTCTCTTCAATCCCCAGTTCTCTTAGAACATATCGAACATGCGTACTGGGGGCTTTTCCGAAGAGGCAAGCACTTGTTTATGTTTTTGTCCGTTGGCGTTCACCTCCGACTTCCACACATACAGTAACAAACAATTGTCTCTAAAAACAAAATAAAAATGTTCGGATATACATATTTATCTTTGTGCTGTGTTATTTTATTAAAGCTTTTTCGGAAGAGCGACCCGCTGATGGAAATCTCGGACTCAGTCTGTGGCGGGTTATCAGTGCGAATGGGTTACGGTTCTCCCCCTCAAGGATATAAAGTTAAAACGTAATCCCCCGGGGAATAAAATTCTGTGAAAATATATATCAATGCAAATAGTGAATTAAAGATATAATAACAAGGAATACGCTTTATCACATCTAAAAATTAAAACGTACAATAATCAGACGCAAATTTAAGTACATTTACATTACTCTATGAACGGTGATCGTGAAAACGCATGACTCGTGGCATGATATGATGGAAGCGACACCGGAATATTAACGAAAATTGCATATGGAAGTGATCCATCATAAATAACAAGAAAGGAAGGGTTAACTCTGAGTTCGAAGATTGGAATACCCTAGCAGAAAGTCCTTGGTATCTAGTGATCTATTGTGAAAACCATGGCAGTACCCTTAAAAACTATATATTTTAAAGGGGATCCCTTAAAAAAATAATACATAAATATCATAAGATGATCAGAATTACACCTAAGTCAGAATTATATCTAAGTCTGAGTCAGGAAGGGGCTACTTCTCTAGCAGAGTTGGAAATATGAATGACAAACTTCATCCCAAAAGTAGTATACCCCTCAAAGCGGTATGCAAGCTGATATCCCGCAGCTACGAGGCGACAATAAAAGTCACACGGAATCACAGTTAATCAACCGCGAACGGGGGCCCGAACTGATCCCCCGAAACCACTGTAATTGCGGCTGTGGAGACACCACCACTCCGGCGAGCCACCAGCGCCCTGTGTGTGTCTTTTACAATTAGATTACCGGAGGAGCTCGACGGGTCCCGAAATGATCCGATGATCCCGCGAGCTGAGCTACTAAAAATGTGTGGAGGCGCTACACTTGTTTTGTTTAGTATTTGTAGTACTTTTTTATGGCGGGCCAGCGGGCGGGCTGGAGACGGATGGGCGGCTAATCCATATAGTCAGTCGGGTACTAAAGGTTCACGTTTCACAATTGAATTATCACAGTTTGAAATGTCAAATGCACGCGCCTGGCGATGTCCCCCTGCCCCCTGAAACTACATTTCATGATAATCCGCTCAAGTGTTTGACAAAAGTCGCTCGATTCGACGCTCTACAGGCCACATTAATGAGTACAAAGGCGCATAAAAGACCGCCGAATCTACTGGAGTACTCTCAGCCAAATGAGCAACAAAAGAAGCCTTATAGTAGGGTATATGGTGCCTCGTTGCACCTCGATCATAAATCCGTAAATCTCTTTAGCTGCGGTGGGCTTACAAAGCCAGATACGTAAGGCTATATAGTTAATTGACATTTGATTCGCTGATATGGCATAGCAGTTTTATGAACCCCCTTAGATTAGCTGAAGGGTTTCTTATCAACCACTTCCTCTTGGGGGAAATTTTAATTTTACCGGAAATCGGAAAGGAATACAGTAGACAGTGCTCTTAAGATGTCGCACGTGGTGTATTCAAAATGTATCTTATGGTGGCTATACTTAAAAGGAAAACATTTAAGAATACACCAATATATGTATTTAAAATTAATATTTAAAATATTTGTAACATTCTAAACTAAAATTAAAAAACAGATATTTTTTTTAATTTTATAATGTATTGTCTATGAAATACCGACTGATATATTTAACATTTAGCATAGGTATTAGACGTATTTCCAAATTTTAATTTGGTTGTGCTGTTGTGTTCAACACTTGGTTTACGAAAACACAAGCATTTTCGAAACTAAATATTAATAATAAAATTTTTTTTCATTATATTTCGAGTAGTCTTTATATGCAGTGCCTTTAAAAGATCACCTCGAAATAAAACATTAATAGTTTGTGGCAAGTGGCACTGGTGCGCAGTGCTTGTCCCACAAAGCCGGCGAATCGGCTGCCATTAAAGATCTCCGCGAATCGGCGGGCTAATTTCTAATGGCACATGGCTCAGCCAGTGTTTGGACAGACTGACAACGGAGTGGCTAGGAGATTAGAGGACCGAAAGTGTCCCCGTTCCGCTGATAAGTACCCCAAAGGTCGTTGACTAAGGCGGAAGAGAGGTGAACCTAAGAGATGGCGAGGCGAGTGCCGGGGAGTTTCTCTTAGGTGGCCACACGTGCTTTATTTTTGGCACTGAAACGCCTCAAACTTCTTGCATGGCGAAACGTTTGAGCGGTCTTGCATCATGCCAAATGGCCAAATGGGCCGGCGGATGTTTCCGTGGAAAGCGGCAGCGGCAGAGGCAGCGCCTTCTACAGGTAACAGGTAAGATGTTTATGGCCCGCAAGAGCGCGCGAGAGGCAGCTGCTGCCTCAATAAAAAACAAGACCAGGCGAATGCAAAGCCCAAGCCGAACCGGCAGAGCGGCAGAGCGGCACACAGCGCTCATAAAGGGGGGTAAAATCATATTCCAAACTTAGTTTGAACTCAGAGCGTGCGGCGAGCGGTACGCTTCGGTCCGGTCCATCCGGTATTTTGTAGTTACTTTTTCGAAACCTTTCTCAAACGAAACCCCCGGCACAGGCGACACCATTTTCGGTTCCTTGAATGAGATGCCGCTGCCGGGAGCACAATAGAACCACGTGTGTCACCATACTATGTACCTTATCGCCCCCGACCAGTGTGTGCGTTTGTGTGCTGAAGAGGCACTGGCGTAAGTGAAGCGCCGAACAAAACAGAACCAAAGTCGGAAAACAACACAAAAACCATGTGGACTGGAGCCAACTGAACTGTATTCGAAGCTCCACGCTGGCACAAAGAGTGAGCTGATAAAAAAAACCGAGAAAACTGCAAGAAAATCCCCATAAAGGCAATGGACTTGTGCACATAAATCCAGCCCTAACAAACCGTGAAAGTTACCCCAAAAAATATAATTACACTAAAGGGTTATAGGAACAAAGAAAAAGCCACATCCAAATATTCCCAAAAATGGCGCGCGTGCAGGCCAGCGACTCCCTGATACCCCGCCAGGTGTTCGAGGTTCCTCCGGCGGAGCCCAACAACTCGGCGGCGGACAGCGGCAGCCAGGGTTCCGGGGTGAAGCTGAAGAAGCAGATCGGCCTGCTGGACGGCGTGGCCATCATCGTGGGCGTCATCGTGGGCTCCGGCATCTTCGTGAGTCCCAAGGGCGTGCTGCAGCACTCCGGCTCCATCGGCCAGTCCCTCATCGTCTGGGTGCTCAGCGGTGTGCTCAGCATGGTGGGCGCCCTGTGCTATGCGGAACTGGGTGAGTAATGATCCGTGGAAGCGGAATTTTTTGTTTGTCGCCTTCCCTCCCCGACGATAGGCCCACGCCCAGTAAAAACAATGCCCTGCGGCGCTGGCAGTTATTGCTTCCCGCCGATGACAGCACTTCATGGGTCAGCATATGGCATAGCCATTGGGTGGGGGAGTTGTTTACATGGCTGTAAGACAAGCACCTGTGGCGAGCTCAGCACAACCCAAAAATGTGGGGCAAGAGCTCGTCTCGTCGAGAACGCTTGAGTCAGGGAAATCTGCTAAAGAGGTTAAGGCAAGAGATTATCCGAAAAGCTAGTACTAGTGATGCACAGAGAAAAATCAGCAGCATACATTTTACTATTCAGCTAAGAGTTTTTTCAAAAGAACATTTTTAAAAATATTTAAAATATTGAGATATAATTTTTTATCAAATAAAAAAGTTAAAAGTTTGAATAAAAATGCAAATTTTGTAGTACATACATTCAACAAATAAAGTATTATTGCTGTAATGTAAATTTGAAGCGTAAATTACTAATAATATATCAAAAGCTAAAACTTCTTTATAACTTTTGAAATTTAATTCCATCCATAATATAAATTGCAAAATATACATATGGGGTTCATAAGGAGTTCAAGCGACATCTGGAACTTGGAAATTCTATAAATAAGAAGCATTGTGAATTAAAACGTTTCGAGGAGAACAGGAGCATTCAGTTGAGTTCCAATTAAAAACGGCCCAGATCCAAGAGAACAAAATAGGGAATTGACTATGACCTTTGAGTCAACTCTCCCGCTGTGAGAATCTTCTGAGATTAGCTACTCCAACCAATTACCATGGAGACACATTACAGGCATGGAAAACAGAGCGGTCCCATCAAGACGACCTCTTCAAGGGGCCCGCAACAAAAGCAGTTCCAGTTCCCCATGAGGAACTAGCTTTGAAGTAGGGGAGGGACTGTCCCTAAGCCAGACAAAACATTCAATAATCAACGAATTAGATCTGTAAACTTTTAATGAAGTAATTATTTTGTTGGTTCACTTTATTATTTTCTGTCTGTCAATATTTTTAATTATTTTTTTGAATAGATTAAGGCTGTGTGCTTTTGCGTCTTGATTTTCTCAAATGAAATGCGTCTGGGAATACTCAAAATTTACAACCCCTTTTCTTAGCTTAGACTTGCAAGAATAAAAATTTCAGGATCCGCAATCATTGAGAACTTTAATTTGTACTCTTTTTGAAATCTTTTCTGAACCCCAAAAGATCCTACACATTTAAGAGAACCAAGAAGTCTGCTCTGTCTTTTCTCTTTTTTACGTCATTTTACTGAAGTATTCTTAGTCATTCAAACACGTTTTTTTTTTAACAACAAACCTGACAGACACCTATTACCATAAACTCGGCAGACACAAATTAGCATAATTTTTTGAGTTAAGTTTAATTTAGAAAAACGTACTAAGGAAGGCATACTGTTTAATTCTCTTTTTTAGAGCCTTAAAAAAATATCTTTCCAGTTTGTTTGATACATTATAAATTTATTCGGTATTGACAAATATTATTAATGTACTAACTCGTCTAAATGATTATAAGTGGAATGGCTAATATAACTGCCTCTTTAAAATTATCACTAAAACTGAGATGAACCAATACTTTTAAAATGATATTCACCTAATTGTTTAAACAATTCTCGTTGGATATGCAAATGCTAGTATTTTATATGATGATATGATAAACACATCCTACTGTTACTCTTTAAAATGTTATTAACGTAATTGTTTGAACAACCCTCGTTAGATAGGCAAATACTTCTGAGCATTAGGGGAACTATGCCTTGCTTATCAGTTCGATCAATACTGGCGCCCTATAAGGTGCTCTTAAAATATGATTCTCTTTGGACTCTCCCTGTACATATGTAAAATTCTCAAAACTATGAAGATAGTATTCTATGACACCAAGCTATTTTTCCTCCTTAACCAATGATTCTTTACTTGCAGGCACGATGATACCCAAATCTGGGGGAGATTACGCCTATATAGGGACTGCTTTCGGCCCCCTGCCTGCGTTCCTTTACCTGTGGGTGGCCCTGCTGATTCTGGTGCCCACGGGTAATGCCATCACCGCGCTGACCTTCGCCCAGTATCTGCTGAAACCCTTCTGGCCGTCCTGCGAGGCGCCCATCGAGGCAGTTCAGCTGCTGGCGGCTGCCATGATATGTAAGATCCGCTGATAGCTAATCAGTTGGGAGGCTATGGTGTTGACTAATTGCTTGATCTTTGACCTTAGGTGTGCTGACGCTGATCAACTGCTACAATGTGAAGTGGGTGACACGTGTGACGGACATCTTTACGGGCACCAAGGTAGTAGCCCTGATGGTGATCGTGGGCGCCGGGGTCTGGTGGTTGGTCAGTGGCAATACAGAGCTGTGGGAAAAGCCGTTCTCGGGGGGCCATCAGAATCCCGGTTACATAGCCTTGGCCTTTTACAGCGGCCTCTTTTCATACTCCGGCTGGAACTACCTTAACTTCGTGACCGAGGAGCTGAAGGATCCCTACCGTAATCTTCCCAAGGCCATTTGTATCTCCATGCCGGTGGTCACGATCATCTACATGATCACGAACATTGCATACTTTTCGGTGCTCTCGCCGGACGAGATTCTGTCGTCGGACGCCGTGGCCGTCACCTTCGGAGACAAGATGCTGGGCTTCTTCTCCTGGATTATGCCATTCGCAGTGGCCTGCTCTACTTTTGGTTCATTGAACGGAGCGATCTTCGCATCGTCCCGACTCTTCTTCGTGGGCGCCAGGAATGGTCACCTGCCGGCAGCCATTTCGCTGATCAACGTTAATTGCCTGACGCCTGTGCCTTCGCTGATATTCCTGGTGAGCTATGGGAACCTTTTAGAAGCTGCTAAAGTAATACTCAAGTCATCATTTGGGAGAAGGACTATTTTCCAATCCTCGAAACATGCCAAAAAGTGCCGCCTTTTCTATTTTCTTTTACATCTAAAATTGTTTATTAATATTATTTCTCTCTTTTGCTGATCCTTCAGGGCCTGATAACCCTGCTGCTGCTCTTCATCAAGGACATCTATGTGCTGATCAACTACGTGAGCTATGTGGAGGCGCTGTTCACGCTGATCTCGGTATCCGGACTGCTGTGGATGCGCTACAAGCAGCCCAAGACGGAGCGACCCATCAAGGTCAATTTAGCACTGCCCATCATCTACCTGATCGTCTGCCTGTTCCTAGTGATCTCCTCGTGCAAGCAGGAGCCCTTCGTCGTGGGCTTGGGAACCATCATTATACTGTCTGGCATTCCGGTCTACTATCTGACCATTCACAATCCGGTCAAATGGCTGGCGGACACCTCGCAGGCCATCAATCTGTGGTGCTCCAAGTTCTTCATCTGTATGCCCAACCAGGAGAAGTTCGACTAGGGACGCAGGACTCTACGGCCCAGCAGAGGGAGTGCCTTTTGTCGATGCATCGATCAATCAACGCAACTATCGAAGGGAATATCTTGTAGTTAGCCTAAGTCTCAATCTAACATTAAGATAGGTTAGCGATGCGAAACTTGGAAGCCTACGCACAACATTACGAAAGTGTTATTGTAAATAACTCAAATGCATTCTGGTGGGGAGGTGCCTGCCCAATTTATTATTATGAATAATTTGCTAATTATATTACTGTATATTTCAACCCAAAAATGAGTTCCTCGTCAAGTGCAGAAAGTAGGGACACGTCGATTAGGCATGTCTATTATACAAAATGCGAAACAATTTTTACACATTATACAAGTAATTAGGAGCTTATTTAGTAAGTAATAATTATTATTGAAGCATCTTTTGCGAAATGTAAAAATCGAATTTGTTTTGTATAAGAAAGTTAATAATAAACCAACTAAATCTAAAAGCTAAGTGAGTTTTTTCTGTATGTTTTAAAGGTCAATACTATAGAGCACTAACCTGAAGACACACAAATAAAAGTTATACTTAAGATTAAAGTAGATTGGGTTCTTTATGGTGTTACAAAAATTTGGTAAAAATATCATAGTTATGCTTAGAAGTAAAGATTTTTTTTAGGAGAATAAGGTATTAAACCAACCTGCAAACTAAGAACATATACTGTCTGGTATACGTATGTTTTATAATAGAAAAGAAAACTAAAATATTTTAGTGACAGGAACTGGAACATTGGGATATTTTCTGTTTACCAATGCAGTTCCATTTGTAATATTATAATATTTTGATCAGTGGGACAACCCAAACGCGAATTCAAAAGGTGTTAACCCATTAACGGCCAACTGATTTGATGGTGTGCCCCTCAGAACTAGAGGCCCGGCGAAAGCTTTCCCAAAGCTTAGCCCGGATGGCGGTTAAGTTTGTAGCGAGTGCGCAGAGTGATGAGGAGCCCGGCGAGAGAGAGGGAGAAAGGAGAAGCCGCCGCTCGCCGAAAGTCGTATAAAAACGTTGCGTGGGCGCTACTGTCATTTCAAAAGACCGTCGAGCGGGATCGGTACTGAGCCGCGGCGTTACGGATCGCACGCGTCTGTGAAAACTCGAGAAAATCCCGGCGAAGCCCCGCGAGATGACGAGCGTCCAGTAGAGTGCGAGTTCGAGTAAAGCAACACAAACTATCTACCACTTAAGTGTTCAGTTTATCCCATCAAGATGGCCCAAAGGCAGGTGCTAGTTTTAACCCTCTTCTGCCTGGGTTTGTTGTTTTTCCCAACTGTGCAGACGGCCACGGAATACAATCGCTATTTGGCCGAGATATTCCAAAAATACGGCAACGGCGGGACCATCAACTTTGAGGTAATAACCAATAAACCATCGAACTAGCCTTGTAAACACACACAGTGGTAATTTGAGCACAGGTAAACACAGGTAAACAGACTGGCTTTTGCGGTTGATGTTATGGCAAAAAATTAGTGAGTTTGTGTCTTTTTTTTATACATTTTTGGGTCAGCAACAAAAACAAAGAGAGTTGGTGGAGGGAAAGGGGGCTATATAAATTAGAGCTCATCCCATATTTGGGGATTGTGAAAGTGCAACAATTGTGTTCCGACAACTGCGTTCTGACCAGGTTGACAAGCAGGCAAACAAAACACTCCGGCGACTATAAACGCCCATAAGCCCTTAAAAGGTTGTAATCTTTATATACGCAGAGCAATTTTATAACACTGGGGGCACTTGCCTCGCTCCGCAACGTATGTACGATACAAAACGTAGACTTTATTGCGGGCATTATCATAAATTTAATCAAAATCCAGACAAACGAACAGCACACTGTGTGATATACACTCCAAGACCTGAGCATCCACACGAGTGTCGTGGAACAGCCCCCGCCCGCCACCACCACCACCACATCCTCCATTATCCAAGTCAGAGATTAGGAGATTACCGCGATAAGACTGTGGCTCCTAATGAGGATGACAGCCCGGCACAGCTGACGAAATATGGAGGAGCCCCTCAGCTCCCAACTTTCGCAATGCGATCGCCATGCTTATGGACTCCAAAGTTATGGACAGGCAGACAGTCCGGGCCAATTGACATTACTCATGCGTAGTGACTACGCAATACACTCTGTCCATTTAAATGGCACGTTACTAAAAAGTGTCTACTTTTTACGCACTCGGCATACTAACATTAGAGGTCCCACCCCCCGGCCACCCACCTCCCCGTCTATTATCATTCTAATATTCCAATTTCGATTACATAGTATACTTGGCACACAAGCAACATTTTCGCTGAATGAAAGTAAAATTGCCATTTGGTGGGTTCCTGAGCTCCATAATAAATAGTTCTGCTCGTGGCAGCGCGTGTGTGCCGAATGTTTGTTGATATGCAAATTCTGCAAGCCTGATCTTGGCTGAAGAATTCGCCGGAGTCACTCATCATTAGCCTGACACACGCCCCAATCTCCGGCGACAGGTGGCTGTCAAGGCAATTAGATGGAATTCCCCCTCCCCCAGTAATCTCCGCCCACTTTTCCGACAGCAAAAATGCGCCAGAGTTCAGGAATAACAATAAACAAATTAATTCAGATGTATGCAAATATTGTGGCCCGGCACGTTGACAAGTAAATCAAGTAATTATCTATGATAGATAATACTTTGACAAATGATCGCGAAACTGCAAGTGCGAATTATGTGCGGGAAAGTTTTTGGGAAGTTAATTTGGGTGAAGTAGAATCTTTTATGGAGCTTTGAGGTCGGGCACTGAATCGAAACAGCTGTCAGTTGTTTATTTAACACATATGGGCTTAAAAGTTCAAGGTTACTAGTAAAGCTGAAATGTGAATAGTTGAGGGGAGGAGTAAATCACAACTTTCTAAAACCTCTATGAATCATCACCAAATTTTTGAACAGAAAGATATGTAGGTTTAAAGCACATAATGCCATTTATCTTCACAAAAGAATTTTAAAAACTGTTTCTTTATCTTTTAGTACTTCTTATCAAATAGTTATTTGCCAAAGAAAACTTTAATCAATTTAAATATCACAATTCCTATCTTTTTTATCTTATCTCTGTGTCTAAAAACACATGTTATGTGCAAAGCTATACAAAGTTATTTAATTTCTCGGAATCAAAAGTTTAACTTTCTTGAGACTTTTATGTCTGGCATGTGTTTTTCTTGGTTTTCCCCTATAATAATCTTTTATTATCGAAACACTTTCCAGGGTCTTGAGCATTTGATGTTCAGCTTGAACTTGGGCCAAATCCAGTTCGATCCCTCGCACACGATCGATCAGCATCGACCCCAGGGATACTCCCAGGAGGTGGCGCACCCCACAAATGCCACATACTACTTCGAGCCGACACGAGTTAGTGCCACCGATGAGGAAGCTTTGGAGGTGCAGATCTCGACGCCATCCAGTAATCTCTCTAAGCCAGAGACGGGCCCTGAGGTACCGGAGTTCCTGGAAATTCATGACCCCAAGCACCGGCACCCAAGGGAGAGCTCTGGTGAGTCCACACTGGTCCGCCAATATTTATTTAGAAATGCCCGAGGGCTATCTTTACGGCAAGGGATTTCGCACTTCACTTCCATGCGTAGTGTTTGCCGACCATCAGCTATGACTGATAATACTCGAGATACGGTAGAACAGACAACAAAGCCATAAACAGTAGGCTAGACTTTCACACATTTAGCCGGCGTCTAAGGAAACCAAACGAGATGAAAAATACATGGATTAAAGCTTACTTGACTGGCAATTATAAGCGATCCAAAGCCCTACCTGGGGCACAATAGAATTGTCGCATTATAATGGAGGTATAAATAGATGAAGCCGGGCCTCGACTCTTCCCATCAATTGGCCGATTTCCAAGTGCAAGGCGACCGTCGGCCGGCGACTGCGGTCTATCATCAATTCAATTATGCCATCCCATCCTCCCATCCCATTTGGTTGATAGGAAGTTCCGCCTGCGATCGCGGCCTTGTGGCATAAATTATAAGATGTATAGAAATGAATTATCAGATGCGTGTATCTCGCTCCTTTTGGGCTGTAAATTCAGCCGTAAATCAGCAAGTGGGAAAGATCATTGTCAGCAGGTGACGAAAACAGGGCGATAACACGATAAACGGACGCATTATGGATGCGGAAATCCAAAGCAAAACAATTGAAACAGATACAGATACAGATACAGATACAGAACGAGAAGCAAACAGGCCTTAATCGTTTGTTATTTTTGTTGGTTGGGCTTTACATTGCACACAATCATTACAACGTTGTCCCATATAAAGATAACACTAAAAAGCCGACTGAATTAATGGCAAGTTCGCACATGCGAGTTGGATAACAATCAACGGATGAGAAAGCAACCTGTCGGGATCGGAGAAATGCTATTGTTATTTCCATAGAAAGCAATAGTAGCAATAAACTTTGGGAAGTAAACAAGATTGCTTAGGGCAGGGGAAATTCCCATTACTAGCTTTACAAATAGAGCACTTAGAAGTCGATCACCAGTGCTATCCAGAAAGTTTAAGAACTTTTTATGGGATTATATTTAATTTGGAAATTCAGTTGCTCGTTTAGCTTTGATTTTGTTAAACATATTTTTTAAAGATATATTAAATTATCATATTCACGAATCTACTTTCAGAACCTGTTGCCGCTTGCTTATCCCCCAAGTCATTGCTTTCCCTGCTCGTGGACCACAATGATCTCCACAAGAACATTGCCTACCAAAAATTGTTCAAGAAGGAAGGCTTCTCTGGAACAGACACCATGCACAACTCTGAGGAGGAGTACAACGAGTTCATCAACTCGGTGCGGATTACTCCTCGGGCTTTTATGAAACTCTGCCCAGCTCTATTGGCTCAAATCGATAATGGAGTTTGCAAGCAACCAGCTCCGCGTTCCGAGAATCTTAGCGATAAGAAGCAAAAGATTTGGAATGGTAGGTATTTCAAAATATTTCCCTCTTCACAAGATGGTTAACACTTACTTTTAGCGTGGATCTATGCCAGCATCACCATGCTGATTCTCTCTGCTTGCGGTTTGCTGGGAATTCTTCTGGTTCCTCTGATGAAGACAGCTGCCTACCAGGAGATCCTCAAGTTCCTAGTCTCTGTTGCCGTGGGCACTTTAGCCGGTGACGCCCTGATGCACTTGCTGCCCCACGCTCTTTTTAAGGAAGAGAAGCATGAGGAGGACGTGACGGGCATCAATCCCCTGGAATCGGACCACAAACATAGCAATGAGGCTGCCCTGCTTTGTGGTTGCTCTTTCCTGGCGGCCCTCTTCATGTACATGTTGGAGAACCTAATTCCCTTGCTAAAAGGAGGTAAAACAGGTCATGGTCATAGCCACGGACATGGTCACAGTCACGGCCAAAGCCATGGTCACATGGAGAAGCCAGCTTCACACGACACTCCCGAACTCCCAGCTCCTCGAGAACTCAATGTAATGCTGCAGGAGGCCAAGCTGGATGAGAAGACTCCCGATCGTCCACTGACGCCGGTGGCTTTTATGGTAGTCATCGGCGATGGTCTCCACAACCTAACCGATGGCTTGGCCATTGGTGCAGCGTTTGCCAGTGATCCGGTCACTGGGTTCGCCACCGCTTTTGCAGTCCTTTGCCACGAGTTGCCCCACGAGCTAGGCGATTTCGCTCTGCTCCTCCAAACTGGTGTATCCATGAGAAGAGCCGTCTACATGAACATTGTAAGCTCAGTTCTCAGCTTTGTGGGCATGTCTGTGGGTCTTTTCATTGCCGGCATTGGTGATGGAATGACTCAATGGATTTATGCAGCCACTGCTGGTTCCTTCCTGTACATCGCCTTTGCCGATTTGGTGCCCACGATGAGTGTGGCCCACAATCCGGAGATGGCCAAAGATCCAAAGGGTATTATTATTCAAATTGTTGGAATCCTCCTGGGTGGTCTGATAATGTTGGTTATTGCCCTGAACGAGCACGATTTGGAGGGTCTGTTTAAGAGCTTTTAAAAGAGACCTCTGAATCTCAAATAGATATTTTTACTTCCGCTTCTTATTGTAGATAGTAGCCTAAGCCCGTTTCCTTCGAATCTCCGATTCTCTGCCTTTTTTAAGCATGTCTTAAATGTTAAATGTTGAAATCGTTACCAAATGTATAAGTCTGTGGTCAGCAAGATGTATGTATGATTTAAACAGAACTTTTCCTAGTAATAAATCGCCAAAACTCTGAAATATGTTAAGGGTGTTCAACGGAGCCAATAAAAATATGTTTTTACGCTCAAACAAGATCTTCAAAAATATTTCAAACCGTGACCACAAGTGTTCGATAGAAAAAATTCAGGTCTCTCACAACCCTGAAATACTATGAGTTTTTCAGAATTTCATTCCATAAGATAATATAAGAACCAACTATTGTACAAAATGCAACTTTGTTAGTATACTTGTTAAAGACGGTTATATTTTTGTAACAAATGAGGACGCTCTTTAATGATTTACCTGTTAACACTTATCGTATAGCTTTAAATATTAAAGAACGTTTTAAGATAACTGCAGTTGTTGTTGCTCCTCGAAGGGTTCGTTGGGCAGTCGTGCTGGGCTCTAAAATATGAAGGCATACCTTGGTAAGTTGTCAAAGACATTTCAGAAGGGAGTACTCACCGGTTTCTTGGACCGCTCCTCCAGTACACCGTATGCGACATGGTTCAGCTGGAAGCCTGAGGGCAGGGCTACACCTTGAATGCGATAGAAGGCGCCAGCTGGGCCTTCCTCTGCCACTTTGTGGGCGGCAGAGATCGTGCATTTTCCCAGGAAACTGGTAGATCCCACCATTGGACCACGTGAGATGTCAATATGGTCACCCAGGCGATACAGGGTCACTCTTCCTTGCGTTTGCTGTGCAATGCTGGGCAGCTGTTCGCTCTTGTACTTGGAATCCTTGAACATCTCCTGGGCGAGATCCTGCTGGACGTCCAGGCGCTCAATGCGCAAATCCTGTGCGGCTAATTTGACCATCTCCGCCGAAATGGCGCGCATCTCCTCCTTTGAAGGCTGCCAATTCTGAGTCTGCAGCACAATGTCGTGCACAAAGCTGCCTGACTTAACTGCAGAGGAAAAAGATAACCATAAGCCATCATAGCTTATAAGGCATGTTAAATGGATTTACTTACTGTTGGGTCCTGGGAAGCTATGGAGCTGAAGATTTGCCTCCGGTTTAAATGCCCGGCTCAAGGCGGCTCCCAACATGAAGCTGCAAGTGCGCCAGAAGGCTCTGCCAGAAAGTAACTTTAATAAGAATAATTCATATGGTAAATAGAGTAGCACACCCACTTGTTCACCACGTGCGGCTCGGAGACATGGAAGTTAAGCAGCTGCAGCGTGCAGGATTCCTGCAGGGGTCTGTGCATGTCCCAGGGCACACTGCCGTCAATAAGGGCCAGTGCCGATCGTTTGCAGTGTCCTTCACTCAGGTGCTGGGCACAGTTGAAGGGAGTGGAGATGTTGCTGTTCATCACGAGGGTGACATCTTCGGGAAGTCCCAGGTACCGCACCTCGATCTTATCGATGCGGCCCACGGCATCCCGTTGGCGGCGCTGCTCCTGGTTGAAAAGCTCGTTTCGCTTGGTTATGGAAGCTGAACTAAAGCTGGCTATAAGTAATATGAAATATTATTAGTTATTAGATTTTAGGAAAAGCTAAAGCTTTAGAAGACCAATATACAAATCTAGCTATTTTTTAGCCGAGACACCGCTGAGCATGCCATCACTGGCGCCGGAGCTCCGCTGAGCATGAATGCTAACCGGCATTATGTAAACCATTTCTTCGATCTTTGGTCAATGAAACGGCTGTTAATTAGTGTTATTTACCCTTAGTTCTGTATTGTTGCAGCTGCCGCAGGGCGCACCAGCTTGTTTTATGTAATTTTGTGGCCGCAGACATTGTAAATTAACAAAATACTTTCCAGGGATGCGAAGCACTAAGAATATCCCAGGGCTGCAAAAAAAATTGATTGACTTATCGATATTATTAGTTAAATATATTAGGGGCCTTCTACAACACCAGTTGCATACGCAGAATTACCTTTGGAATTGGTGATTTGAAATAAGAGTCTAAAATGTTATTTGGAGTAGAAAGCCTGCTACCCAATCTGTACAAGATTTACTATACTTTTATCTTCGATATTATCACACCTGTCGTGAGCCATCGATTGAGGCGACTGATACTAACCAATCGATACTATCGATGTTAGTCCCAGCTCTATCACGCCTTTAACAATTTTGTTTGTCATTCCGCTTGGCAGAAATAAAACTTTAATTCTTCGTGTGAATATAGTGGAAATAAGCAGCACATACCATGGATTTGGACAACGCACGCGATCTGCCACGCCCAGGCTTCAACTTCGATAACTGCAAGCGGTAAGAGCTCCGGGGCTGCGCAGAAATCCCTTAGCGGCTTTTACAAACTAATCATCTATTTGCTTTTAGCAATGCGACTCTTCTGAAGGGGGGCTTCAAGCCACCGACAACCACCAAAACCGGCACCACCATCGTCGGCATCATCTTCAAGGATGGCGTTATCCTGGGCGCCGATACGCGAGCCACCGAGGGACCCATTGTCTCAGACAAGAACTGCGCTAAGATCCATTACTTGGCCAAGAACATATAGTGAGTCCTCAGATGACACATATCATGTTCATGTCTATAGCGGCTATTGTTCTGATTCCACTAACCTATATACCCTTTATTACTGTTTTGCATTGGTTTTCCCATTATAGGAATAATTAAAAAAACCTCCACCCATCCTAGAACTAGATCATTTCAATGTAGTTTAGTAAATGCTTAAACTACAGACATACTTCCATAGCTCGAAATCCCCTAGTTAGTAGATCACGGAGAGAGTTTGTAGTGTGGAACATCGACCTTTGCTTACCTTATGAATTTTGCTTTTAAACATTGGTACCACTAGGAAATAGCAGTAGTTTCTTCTTAAAAATCTCATTTCTACCTACATAATCCTCATCAAAAATCGTTCCTCTTTAGTTGCTGTGGAGCTGGAACTGCTGCGGACACTGAGATGACCACGGATCTGATCTCCTCCCAGCTGGAGCTGCATCGCCTGCAGACTGAGCGCGAGGTGCGCGTGGTGGCCGCCAATGTGATGCTGAAGCAGATGCTCTTCCGCTACCAGGGTCACATCAGTGCCGCCCTGGTGCTCGGCGGTGTCGATAAGACCGGACCGCACATCTACTCCATTCACCCACATGGCAGCTCGGATAAACTGCCGTATGCCACCATGGGCTCGGGTTCCCTGGCCGCCATGACAGTGTTCGAGAGCCGCTGGAAACCCGACATGACCGAGGAGGAGGGCAAGAAACTGGTGCGCGATGCCATCGCCTCCGGAGTGTTCAACGATTTGGGTTCAGGATCGAACGTCGATCTGTGCGTGATCCGAAAGGGCAGTGTGGACTATCTCCGCAACTACGAGCTGGCCAACAAGAAGGGAGAGCGGCAGTTGGACTACCGCTTCAAGAAAGGAGCCTCAACCGTTCTGCATACCTCAGTCAAGGATCTGCTCATCACCGAACGCGTCCAGGTGGTGCCCATGG
The DNA here is from genome assembly GCF_025231255.1 of Drosophila biarmipes. Lineage (NCBI taxonomy): Eukaryota > Metazoa > Arthropoda > Insecta > Diptera > Drosophilidae > Drosophila > Drosophila biarmipes. The sequence goes on along the minus strand of NC_066613.1, from coordinate 20,095,700 downwards.
AGACTTCTTAAGGCGATTTCCTTTTCTACCGTTTCGTACATTTAATCTAATAGAGCTTTGGCTGGATCTACTTGGAGTGGTTCATAATAAAGGAAGCCATGCTTCAACTCAAGTTTATGTTTTATTCGGGGTATTTTATTAGACTAGCGAAACTCCTAGGTGGACGATGCTTTGGTCATTAACGAACCCTAGCCAGGGACCGAAGAAATAACTAAAATACAATGTTATAGGTTATTTTTACGAATTAAGTGTGTGTCCTTATGGTAATGAAGCATTTTTTTGGTCCAATAAATATCTTTGTACTATTTGTCTATTAAAACTTCAAATCCAAGTAAATGAGATTGTTAAAAATACAACACTTTAAAAATGTTTAAATCGAAATTATTATGAAGTTTAAAAATTAATTTAAAATATATATTTAAACTAGTTGACTTTAAATAAAATTATAGGTCCCTGGAAAAATTAGAGAATTAATTTTAAAGGGCATTTCTCGTTTGGGACTTACATTAATTTAGCTAATATCACATGGTACAGAGGGTCAATTCCTATCCTTTGAAGGCACTTTCCATCTCTTAGATTAACAGATTAATTGGCACCAAGAATTCACTTGATTGAGTTAGATCATACACACTCCTTCTAGGACTAACTTAAGCTATGATTAATTTTAGAACTAACAGAAGTAGGGGGAGTATCCAAATGGTGTGGGAACCATATGATGTTGCTCCATTTGGCGTGGGTTCTAGTAGATGTGATACCGTCAAACAGGAAAGAGCTAGATTGGTTGTGATCCTGGGTGATTGGGCGTTGATTAAAGAGGATATCTTCTCCGCCTCGCGGGCACAGGCTTCCAATTGAAGGCGCGTGGGTCTTTTGATGCTGCTGGCGGGCACCAGTGCCACAAAAATGCCCACTTCCATGGTGAGGAATCCCGTCAGCTGACACTCGCTGACCTGCACCAGTCCGTCTAGTTGCTGGAGTACTCCTTGGAGGGTCAAAAGCGTGCTGCTCTGGGCCCTCAATCCGTACATGGCCCGGTCGAACTGCTTCCTGGAGTAAATGATCCTGAAGGCGCCACCAGCACACAGTGGACAACATGCTCCCGGGGGGACTATCAAGCGACAGTGCTTGGACACGGGAGCAGGACACTGAACAGTTCGACAGCGCCGTCCCATATCGCTGGCCAGCAATCCGACCTCCCGACACCGACCCACATAGTCCACCAGCACGTACTCTGACCTGGCCGCATAGCTACTCTTGTAGGTCACTCCATTGATTCCACAGACGGGGGACGGTGAGGCATAGCGACTCGTTTGACATGCGGACCAGTAGGCGACTTGGCCCTGGGGATTGGCTCTCAGCAGCTCACATGCATTTTGATAAGTGCGCCCTTGGGTATCGCATACCTCACCCTGGTGGAAGGATGAGCAGTTCGAAGCGGTAGCATTTACTGAAATTATAGAATAATAAATTCTATATTTTCAAATCTATTTATATCATTTTCTTTTGTTGGTCCTTTAACTTACCACACACATATTGCAGGCATGGCCGCTGCATGCTGGCCAGGCACACTTTCCTATTATCCAGGCACTGAGTTCCGAGAGGACAACTATTCGGAGGAGCTGCCTGGCAGGCATTTCGGGCATTGCAGGCTCCATAGACGTAGTCCCCCTCGGGCAAGTGACACTTGGCCACACAGGCCGAGGGGTAGGTATTCCCATTGGAGCCACAAACGGGAACATAGTGAGCTGGACAATTGCAAGGCAGACTGGTGTATCCCGAATCCACGAATCCCGGCAGACGACACTGCTGCTTGGTGCACGTAATCTCGCCGGCAAAGCAAGTGCAGAGGTTGCACTCCAGGTAAAATGAGGATCCATGGCGGTAGCTCCTGGCACCGGGAAGGATGCAGTGGGAGTGCATGTAGCTCGGCAGGGGCTGACACTGCTCCAGACGACCCTCCAGTCCACACGAGCAGACTATGTGCTCGGCCAGCGGAAGCTGACCCACCTCGGACTTCTTGTGCAGAGTGCTCTTGCCGAGGCGCACATACGAGCCGAAGGGGACAAACAGTTTTGAATCCTGTCCCAAATTGCAGCCCGGTATGCAGGAGTATCCTTGATTTCCTCCGCGCTGCAAAATGCAAACTTCGCTGCCGTTGCAGGGTTTTTTGGCGCAGGGTGAGGTGATGCCCTGGGACTCCTCCGGAGTGGCATCTCCTGGCTTCAGATAGCTTTCCAACGAAATACAGGGCAGTGGATCATCCTCATCCTTTTCCTTCAGCCTAGAGCATATGTCCTTCGGTCGCTGACTCTGCAGTGTCCAGTCCAGACACTTGTCCAAGAGCTCATGGCAATCCTCACTGCAAATGCCATTGAAGAGACCCTCTCGAGTGCAGGGCTTCAGCTGGAGGGCACAGACCAGGGCCTGCCACTTTTCCGGCGCACACCGACTGGTGTTCTTGATGAACAGGTCCTGGCCCAGTACTCTTACGGTTCCCCGCTGCTGCAGGACCTGCAAATCCTCGCGAGCGGCTGCATCATGCTCAGGCGTACAGCTGCGAAAGAGTTCCGTGGGTCGATTGTTGAAGTTGGAACAAAAACTGAGACCCTGGCAGCCCAGTTCACAGGGAGCATCCACACTTTCTATACACCGTCGCAGTTCCCTTTCCGCCGGCTGATCCATACACTCGCTTTCGAAACTGGATCTCGCGTCCCACCAGTTGCTGGTGAAGATCTGGTTGCACAGTCGTCGGCACTTGTGGCTGGAGGCCTGTTCGCAGCATTGTCTTTTGGCTGCATCCATTCCCAGATGGTTGGGTTCGCCCAGAGATCCTCCCTTGCCAGATGTACGTCCTTGGGCGAGGGTTCCGGCAGCTCTGCCCGATCCTCCGGGAACATAAAGTTTTCCCGTCACCGTGAGAAAACACTGCCAGAAGGGGAATTGGGGCAAGGGAGATCCACATCCTGCTGCCTCCAAGCGAGAGAAGATCACTTCACTCCGCTCCATGAGGGTGGCGTTCTGATGGAGGAGGTTCCGGCAGGTGTGACGACAATGCTCCTTGTTGCTGTACTCGCAACAGGGCAGATCTATAAAATTATGAAGGTGAGGTTAATATAATTTTAAAATATTATTCTAGTTTACATATTTTATGTACTTACACTGCTCGGCATTCGCCAGTGGAGTCATGTCCGTGTGATTGTTGATGCACTGAATCACATCCGCATTGCGATCCCCACAGGACCCGTTAATGTCCACATGGTCATGGTTGTCATTCGCGGGCTCGAACACAGCTCGACAGGCCTGAAAATAATGGTTGAAAATTAAAATAAGATATTAATTAATGTATACTTTTGCAATTATTTTTAAAATAAAATATATTTAACTTAAGCTTAAACGATTTGATTTCGATTTAGAAAATATATTTGTTTAATACTGGCCTAATTTCATTGAAGGGTTATTACGTGTAAAATAAGCAATTTGTTTTTTAAGTTTTATAATTTTTACACTTTAGAATTTAATTAAAGGTTTGCCAAACAAAAATATTTGTGTTCCAAATAAGTCCATTATGAAAAATGTTGCAATGAGTCGTGAGCAATAACTAATTAGTTAACAAATAAAGGCAACACGATTGCAATATTTTAACGATTTATTAACACAGAGAAATTAAGGCGACCCCAAAAAATGGGAAAGATAAATATATATTTAATTTCAAACCATAAATTAATAATTTAATAATTTTATAATAATTTAAAAAAAATACCATAACATTTTTTAAAATTTTGTTTAAATATGAAATGAAACTGCGAATGTTTTAGCTGTTTTAAATGTTCAAGATGGCTGTTAAATTTCATATTTAATTGGGTTTGTGGTCTCCTACCTCCAGGCACTCGGAGGTGCGGGCCTGCCCGCAGCACTGATCCGCGGCCTCCTGGCGCTCCAGACAGTCGTACAGCATTTGCTCATCGCTGCGCCGGCAGTTCTGCACAGGTGAGCGGCTCGAAGTGGCGCAGACATTGCGGCAATGGGGCAGAACTCCAAATTGGCAGCAACGTCTGCCCGACCAGTCCGCTCCACGGGTGACCGCTGCAGACGAGAGAGTCCAAATTATTCAATGGATTTTATGGCGTTATTTTCCCCCACTCACCGTCGAATGTCTGGTTGACGCAGGTCCAGAATTCCACTTGGTGCAGTTGACAATATCTGCGCAGTTCCTCGCGGCTATCGCCACCAGCGCCAGTGGCAAACTCCACCAGAGATAACTGGAAAAATATGCATAAATTGCCATAGACAACAAGTTATTAATCGCAATCAAAGTTAATCGTCGACCGAGAGCTTAACCCGCTCCTGACCCGCAACCTGTTGGTTTTCAGGTGCTCTGTGCGCAGTCGCACAACTTTCACACAAAGGAAAAATATTAAAAACATTTTAAAAAATTATATATATTTATAAAATTGAAACTAAAAAAAACTGAAGAAAGTTTCCCTCAAAATACCGAAACTTTTCAAAGAAGCTAGTTTTTTAAGAACATTTTCTATAGATAACAAACCCCTAAAAAATAACCAAGAGATGCTCTTATCATTAGCATTTTAGTTTTTAATGGTTATTCCTTTTCCCTGAAGTTTTTGGAAACCTTAGCCTTGGTTGAGATTGCAGATCGAGCTCATCTTTGGAGTGCATGGGGGTTTCTGCCAAGGATTAAGTTCGGAGACAGGGCTCAAACATGCAGGTTGCACTTTTATCCTGCTCTTGTTGTGGTATTTTTCGGCGTATTATGTTACATTTCTGAATGCTGCGCTCTTCCTGACACCATCATAAATAACATTTGCCGCTCTTGCTCAGTTTCTATCGATAAAGAACAGGCCCAGGGAACTTCAATAACACATTTTCAGGCTGTCTGCCAGTCTGAGACTCGCGTATCTGCCACAGTAATCTGAGTAAAGCGATGTCTATTCAAGATACTTCGTGTGCTTGTCCTCGGAACTTGTCTGGATCTTGAGCCTGGTGGCATTCCCATAAATACAAATTAACATAAACTGAGGTGGAGATGGTGTGGGCTTAAAGGGGGGGGGGCCTTTGTTGGGAAGATACTATATATGGGGTAGAGGAAACATCATTTATTTTCAAAAAGAATTGAGGCATATAATTTAATTTGGTATCCTCAATAGTTTATTTGGATATTTTAAGTGGCCTTTCAAATTCAACATCCAATTAAATTCTGGTCACCTCCTATTTATTTATTTTTTTATTGAAGGCTTTAAGCATATTAATAGGACACTATAAAAGTGATAATTGTAGCCTACCTTCGATTTAATCACATGTTTCTTTTATACCAAATGCCACCCTTTTTTCAACTACGCCCCTGGCTTATACGCACTCTTTTCACGTGTGTTCCTGGGTTGTTTCCCCTCTTTGAGGACCGGGCCTCGAGCCTGTCTGTTGCAGTTTTGTTAATGAAGTGTCCGTGGCCATGTCACGCACTCCCACACACTGGGATAGCTACATGGAACCGCCTCTTCCCGGAGGAAGGCAGGTTGCCCACCTGGGCTCAAAATCGCATCAGATAGAGCCCACAGACTTGTCCGCTTGCAATTATCAGACCTCGAGCCACAAAAGAGCATTTTGTCAATAATAAAATGCGCGTAAATTTGCACCTATCTCGGCTGGGATCGCTCGTCTCGGGTTCGACTTTTCACACATTCAGGAGACCCCGAAAGCAGAACAATTTGTGAGTGGGGAGTCGGATATCAAGGGGTCTCCTATTTCCCGACACCCACTTGTAAGATCTAGCTCTCTAATCTTTCGCTTGAGAGAGCGGGAAAAGCAATTGAAAAGTGGATTTGGGGGAACGCCCATGGGAACCGAACCGGTTGGCATTATCCTGTTTGTCAGTTTCAATTTGGCCGAAAGATTTAATGCCTTCATTTGCATTTCTAAATGAAAAGATTGCCAAAGCCCCAGCCCCAGCCCACTTTCGGCTGGAAAAACTAATTGGTTTTGGGTGGAAAATGGTTATGATTACAAAGTTAAATGATGTCAGTGATTTGATTGCCGGCATTGCCTCTAACTAAATCGGGCCTAGGAGCAGACTACCGACAACCGACACACACGACACACTCGCTCTCAAAGACAACAAATTGATTTTCAGCCGGCTCGGGTTTTATGAATGACTTTGAATGGCAAACTGGTTGGTCTGGCTCTCATTGCACAGGGAAAAACTGATATACCCAGGGGCTAAAATCACTAGAAAGTCTTTAATAACTAACGAACCTATAAGACATAGTATATCATATCACATTATTCTTAGATATTTCAATCTTTATCATATTAGATAACAAATTTTCTCTCTCTGTAGGAGTCTGGGCTTTTGTCTGGGTTCGGTCTTTGAGGTGCAATTACCTGTTTGCCAGTTTATGCTAATTAACAATGCAATTTGTGTGGAGTTTTCCAATCCTTTTTGGCACAAGGCTCTACGATCAGCCATCGGCATCCAGCGGATGTGGATATGGCATTCAAAGTTCTACCGAAATCGAACGACCATTAAAACCTGTCATAATAATTTTCAATGGTTTTTCTGCGTGCGACAGTCCGACGGATCAACGTTTATTGAATTCTAAATTTATAGTGCTTAGTATGCACCGCATCGCACACCATTCATAAGGAGGGATAGAGGAATCATGGGCACATAAAAATACCAGGAAATGCACCGTGGCTCGATCAGTAGTTTTTCCACCTTATCGGCCTGTTCAATCTGTATCTGCTCTGCTGTCCGAGGTGTTCGTACTTATGGATAGTTGCCTTCGGCTGGCGTTTAATATTTATGACAGGCACATCATTTCCCTTCGAGTGGGTTTTGACTGTGGCCTAGGCGCCTGGTACACCGCATTTGGGCATGATGGTTATGAGTGAAGATATTCAGTTGGAAAATGTATGATAATTTATGTAAGGTTTGTATAAGTATTCAATTTCAATTGAGAAAAAGGAATCTTATGATTTAATTTGGTACAAAAAATCTATTCCTATTTAGTATCTATGTTTATAATATATTTTTCTTTTATTCCTCTTATTTTTTTCGGCAAAAAGAGAATATTTTTAAAAAATCCCCAGTTATTTACGGTATGTATTTTACTACTCTATTGATTTATTAATCCACTTTAAAATAAATCCGCTTAAAAATGAACTTTATAGCCACCAAACGATTGACCTTGGCTGTGCCCCGCGTTGCATCCACTCAACCGTTCATACGCACTTTTGATATATGATCAGTCCTACCCACTGGGCCCCCCGTGCCCCAATCCGCGATACTTACATTTTCGCATGCTGTGCGACATGAGCCGAAGACCTGATTGCAACATGTGAAGATATCTGCAAGAGAAGCAAACAAACAGAAAGTAAGCATGTTGCGCGAGCAAAACAAGAAGTTAAGTTGGCAAAGTGCAGCATATCAGGGTTTAATGGCTTGGCTCACGCATTTTGACACCACTCAGTAAATTAAAATTTAAATAAATGCCACGGGAAGCAGCGCGATATCTGCCAGAGGATCGTTAAAGGAACGGTCCGCAGTCAGACTCGCTTGATGCCCGATTCCCGATCGTGGTCATGATCATGATCATGATCGCCACATGTTGGTCTGAATCTGAATCTGTGGCAAGATACAAAGATACACTTCCTCTGGCACAAATCACAATGCCGCCTTCAGAGGCGGGGTTTCACTTTTCGCACTAATTAGGTGGCTGGAATGGTATCCTGCTTATCTACGAGGCCTGGTGACTGATTACTTATTAAGCACTTACCGCTTGGTTTTGCTCTTTTTCCCCCTTCTTTTTCTGGCTGCGGTTCATTTGGAGGATTGCTCATTGGGTGTTGAACTTTTCTTGCGAACAGAAATGGGGGAGCATGGTGGATGTGGGGTGTTTTGGGATCGGAGATGACAGAGTGATATTAGGAATAACAAAAAAAAAATATTTTATAAAAATATTTAAGAACTTATAATTGGAAAAAAAGTATATTTCAATATAAAGTAACCGACACTTTTCCTATAAGTACCGACATTAGTTAACTAATTGGTAAAACAGTTAATAAATTTATGGTTTCAAAAAATTTTTTAATATTTTTAGAAACATTTTTGTAAATAGCTTAAGAGATAAACAAATATAAACCTAAGTTTAAAAAATATTCAATTCACTTTAATTTGGGATCACTATAATCGTAAACCGTAAAACCATAGATACTTTGTTACAAAAATGAATTCCAGGAGTCTAGATTACTAATACACTACTAACCTTTTCTAAGATCTTGAAGAAATACCTGCTGTCGGCTATAACAACTTGACTCGCCTACCCATAATTGACATCGTTCTGATTGCGTTGAAGATTGAACAACCAGATAAGCAGCTAATCCCAACCAGATGAATATGAATGAGCTGGATCGCAGAGAACTGAAAGCCGTGACACGAATGCGCGATTATAATGCAGAGGGATGCGTAAAAAGTCGGATACCCTGCGATCTCTTCACACTACGCATCACTGGCTGGCAGCGATTCCCATGTCTGACATCTGCGACACATGTCCCCCATCTCCGGACTCGAAACTCCGGATCCGGCGACTTGGACGTGTGACAGTCGGCCGGGCGAAAAGGGCGGGTTCAAAGAGTTTCGCTGAGTGCGTGAAAAATTTCAGTTTTTGTCACTTGCGGCAGGAATTGGGGGGCTACTGAACTTCAGGGAAGATCAAAAGCAGTGCCCATTAATTAAGTGTGCAATTGCCAGAGGAGGGCAGAAAACTCGGGGTGGGCGCTGGGCTAAGTGAAAACTGCTAAGATTTCCCCCCATTTCTTGGTCGGAAGCTCACGTATTTTTGGACCAGCCATTTCATTTCGGCCAAGCGAGTCCGGACAGTCGGGTTGAGTGACTAATTTTAGCGCAAATTTACTTTGAAGTCCACCGAAATAAATTTGGCCGCGGCCTATGAGAGCATTGATTTGGGGAATCAAATGTGAAACTGCGAAACTGTGACAAATCGCTTGGAAAATGCCTTTTCGATTCGCCGGGCCTTGTCTTCTACCCCATTTTGATATGCCTCCGATGCCGATGCCGATTCTTGTTCTGATTCAGTTTTTATTTGGCATTTATTTTTAAACCTGTTAATGTTTTCATTTGTGCTTGCTACTCTGCGTTAGTGTACCGTTGAGTGCTATTTTTATGATGTATCTTAGTTTCAGTTTTAGTTGCAAAGTTGCGCAGTCTTCCGCCGGCGATGGTTCTTTTTTACTGTGGCCAATGATCTAAGTTGCCTGTCAACGCACCACACGCCACAAAATAGTTTATGTGCTTTTTAATTATTTTAAAACTATAATTTAAGCAGTTTATAGAAAAAAAAAACAATGAATGACTGGAAAGAAGAGTTTGTTGAGTTCGTTTCAATTTACAGAAAATGCCTTCAATGAATAAGTTTATAAATTGGTTTTAAGTAAGGTACTAAATAATTTAAATAATGAAAAAAAGCAGGGAAAACATAAAAGATAAATTTTAAAAAAATACAGGTATACTCAATTTTTTTTAAATTTTCGAAACCTATTTTCTATCTAAAGATTTACTTAAATTGTGAAACAACATTTTAAAGATACAGAACGTATCTATCGGGTAAAATTTATTAATTTCTCTGTGTGCCATGTTTTTCCTGTGCTCATTGGAGCTTTGGAGTGGGTTGTCTTCTAAAAATAAAGAAATCCACTCAATGGCAGTCTCGGATTCGCTGCCGCATGTCAAGTGTCACAGCTGATTTGTCGCCAAGTTCCCCGACTTTGGCGCAGATAACTCCCATCAAAGGGAGTGGACACAGCCGACCACCCGTTTGATTAACGTGAGTGCAACGAAAATGATTGCTTAATAGCTTTTTTACGACCGCAGCGCATTCAGAGGTGGCCATTTGTATGCAAAACACTTCAAATGCCGCACTGTTCAAATCATTTCGGATGCACAGCACCACGCCGAAGAAATTCCTTTTGCAAAAAGCGAGGGACAATACAATCAGTTAAGCTCAAGGCGGCGACATATATGAGCAGGCCATAAAATTTCATTGGAAATCTAACACATTTATCATGCACTGACACCCCCATCCCCCATCCCCATAATTCACTCGAGCTGCGAGTTAATAAAACAGCCAGTGGCGAAGTGAACGAAGAAGGGGCTGGGCTTGAAGCTGAATCTGAAGTGTATCTGGGCTTCTGATATGCTGGCGCCATCAGACCAGCCGGCTCTGCAGCAATTTAAACTAATTTTTAACACAGTTTCAATTTGGATTCGAGCACAAACACGCATTCGCTCGGATACAGATAGTGGGGCGTACGTATCTGAAAACAGTGGCATCGTCATCATCATCATCATCATCGTCAGCAGCACTTTCAATTAAAACATTCGCGCTCAAAAGGAAATTATTGCTTTTGATTAAGTGAGTGGATGCGATGAGTGTGGACCGGAGTGTGGTTCCATTTGCATGCAAATCAAAGTGGGAGGGGCCGCAAAATGTTTTTATATTCGTCGGTTCCTCTAGCTGAGCTGTCTAAACCGAACTGAGCAGCCCTAAAAATGCGGGCCAGCAGAAGGCGCAGTGAATGAAAGTGACAATGTTTTAATAAATTAACAAACCAGTTCTTCAAAGTACCATAAACTTGAAAAATTTCGAGCAAAAAGTTTATGTGGCTTGGATATGAATATAAATCTTATCAACATTAATTTTGAAGCTAACAATTTTAGTTACTTTCCTTAAACTAATAAATTCTTTAATAAGAAATAAACGTTTCTTTACAAAACTAGTAAATTCTATTATAATATTAAAATACAAATATTATATGTTGTACTTATCTCCTATAATATAAAACTTTGTTTATTTTTAATACTTTAAAAACCCTGCTCAACATCCCAGCAATTTGTCACCCATGAGTTTGCCTATTTCCAACTGATAAGCGGCTGCTTTTGAAGTGCCAGTAAAGGGTCACAGGTCCCAAGAGCCTTATCAACTCACCATGCGATTCTCCGGACGATCTCACAGATTCCACAGCAGTGAATTCGGAGCTGTCGATGGCCTCACTGGTATCCGCATCCAGCCAGTCGTAGTCATCGGAGTTCAGGCTCACAGACTGACTTCGACTATTTTTCTTGGATCCACTGGATGGCGCATGGCGATGATGATCCACGGAGGCGTTACTTTTATTGTTGCGACGTCGCACCTGTCGATCTCCGGAGTGCAGGTGATCGTTCTTGGTGCTCTGGTTCTCCTCCAACTGGCGGACAGCACTGACCAAGCCGAAAGGCAGCAGGAGCAGCACAATTTCCCAGCCACTCAGGCGCATTTTTATCGTTGTTTTGTCTGACTTTTTAAATTTATTCACTTGTTTGTTTGTATTTTTCACTGTGATTATGTCGAGTGCATTTTGTGCACTGCGATAAGTCGTTGCGGCCAAAGGAAGTGAGTGTGTCACAAGTCAAAAGTCTCGATGGGTTCATCTACATGGCCAATTGGCATCCGTTCGATAAGCGACTGCTTACGCACCACTACACTATATACAAACTGATTTTTCCTGCACAGAACAAAATTAGGGTAATAAATAGTAAGGGATTTTGTATAAATTTAACAAAATAATTCCTTTAAATATAACACAAACAGACATTTATTTACACAGTTTTAAAGACTTTACAAAAGGATATTTTGAATTTTCTCCTGTTTGTAATGATTTTATACACTTCTAAACCACTTCCTAAAATAGCTTGTATTTTATAAACTATAAATGTATATATTTTATAAACTTCTAAACTATTTATTGGGAATGCCAAAAACATTTTGTCAAAATGTATTAATAACTTTAATCCTAAAAGTTTTGGAAACTCTACAAGAATGTTTCCACGAAATGTCAAAAAAATGTAAATAAAATTTTTGTTTAGTGCACATTTTATAGACATTGGGGCTGCGATGCTCGTTACTAGATAGTGATTGAAAAACGCAGACAAAAAATGAAAAGCGATTAAATTTAATGGTCTCCCGCACAAGGGACTCTATTGATAGGGCGCTGAGCTATCTGTTGAAATGTACATGAATAAATGTAAGACTGTTTACCCGGTGGCGAGTGTGGAAGTATTCGAAAGACGCCTTCGCTTTTGCCACTTGTCCACACGATGTCACACAGTAATTAAGCCAATTGACCTCGCTTGGCCGCCAGTTTGGCAAAGCGTTCCCAAAGTCTTCGGCGCCCATGCCCCACTACGTGCTCCTCCTTTTCCTTGTCCACAAAGGCAAAGTAGCGATGGCGATGGCAGCCGGCAACGGCGACAACATTTTATTAAAAGTGAAAAATATAAATAAATAATATCAAAATGCGCCCAGTGGCAGAGTCGTAGGCCGACAAAGTGACACAAACGGCGGGGGACGACGCACTAATGATGAGACTCGTTTCGGGTCGGGTTCTTCAAGAGCCTGCTTTTCCACCCACTTCTTTTTTTTTGCCTAGTGTCCTTGCACTTTTGCACTTGAAAAAAAAACAACTAATTTGAATTTTCATACATATTTTATAAGGGAGGAGCAAGTATAGTTTTCCAAAGGAATTAATTCAATGAGAAAAATGAAGAAAAAAAAGGATTAGATCCTCATATCCTCATATATCATTATAAAATTAGGGATTTTAAAAATTTTTAAATTTTACAACAATTAAATTAAATTTGAAACTAGTTTTAGTATTAAAGATATCTGAGAATAAAATGTTGATGCCATTTCCTATGCAACTCAAAGTAAACATATAAACCGTATTTAAAAAAAAATAACAATTAGTTTCTTGTAAAAATCAAATCAATTTAAAAAAAATAACAATTGGTTTCTTGTAAAAATAAAATCAATTTTAACCCTATTTATTATTTTTACGTTTGATATATTTTATTCTTAATTTTTCCTAGTGTTCGTCTGTGCCTGTGTCAAAGCGCATACCAAAGCAGAGGGCCACAGAGAAAGGGGGAGTGGTAACCAGAGGGGCGGGAAAGTAAGTGGCGGTGGGTGTCGGGCGGAGGGCGGTGGGTGGTGCTGGGCTATCAGCGACGAGTTGAGCGGTGACTGTGCTTTGATGTCTTTCTAATTGCATATTTTACAGCGCCAGGGAGTCGTCCCCGCACATCCTCATCCACACCCACCGCGCTCACAGCCAGTGCAGCTGCATATATCCTGCAAAAGGATAGCACTTTCAGCGCGAGTGGAAAGTAGAGCTATTTGCCGTGATGTGGAGGCTGGAAGCCCCCATGTCCCTTCACACCGCCCTGCTCCCCAACCACTTTACCCTTTTGGCCACCAGCTCAAAGACGCCGTCATCCAAAGTGGACCAGGACCTGGTTGGTTTGTCAACTTCAGCGTCAACGTCAGACGAATACGAGTAGGGACACAATGGCTGAGACAAAGGCGGCATGTTCAAAAACTAGACAAATATTAACTCATATGCAGCTGGAGGTTGGGCGGAGTAGAAGAAGCCTTTGTCTTTGGCCCTACAGTTCTGCTCCTCAAAGTCAAATATGGGAATTTATATTTGATAGTAACATTATCATAAAACGTAAAACCAATAACGTAAATATATACTTTTTTATAAATCAGAATACATTTTTGGAATATATAAACGAAAACTATTACTGCTGTATTTTTGGATTTTTTATTATTTACGATTTTTTCTCAGTTAAATCCCAAAGCTAGTTCTCCATAGAGGGTTTCCACTGTACATTTGAAATTGTGGCTTCAACTCCGTTTTGATTGCAGTGGGAGAACAATATGCATCAAACAGAAAATAGCGCCACTTTGCAAAAGGGATGCAAAAAGGAGCCGCAAAAGGACCTGAACAAATACATTCATCCCAAAAGCTTCACACACAGATACACACACACACGCACACATTGCACCCAAATGCATCCCATAATCACTTGTCGTTTGATTTGTTTACCGGGTTCACTGCGCCTCGCTTTCGAGACTCACACTTTGGTTTGGGTTATGCTTGATTTAAATATTTAATTTAATTTTTATTTGGCAGATTGTCATCTTTTTTTTTTATACAGAAAACACTTTTGATTTATTTTATTTAATTTATTTTGGTTCGCGATCGAAAGACTTGACGCGCGACATCTTCATATTTTACGTGCGCACGATCCGACGGTTGAAAACAAAGTGAGCGAAGTTGAGAACGAATTTTGTGTTATATGCGACTCGGCGCAGTGCACAGGGAGAAATTCCTTTAAATCTTAAATTTTATTAAAACTTTAAATTTTAAAAAAGTATACATTTACGATAGTCCTTTTTATTAAATTTGTAAATATTGATTTTTCCCATATTAAATTTTTTTAATATTATATATTTTTAATTGTTAATTTCCTAAAGGTAAAAATAGTTTAACTAAAAAAAATTTAATTTTAATAAAAAATGTTCAGCTTTGCGCCACAAAAAAAGTTTTTAAATTGTTTTATATGAGCCAGTTTGTTACTAACAATCTATTTTTTTTTAGTACAATAAAATTATTTTTAACGTGTTAAGACTTTTGATATATTTTATTTTTGTTTTATTTGTTTATTTTATTTATAAGAAGGAACTATGCAGTAATACAAAACCTCAAATATTTTAATTTCTATGGAAAAGTTAAGCTCTGTAATTAAGACTTTAAAATAAAATAAAAATTGTCTTAGAAATTAAAATTTTATTAATCTATTCATTTAGAACGTTTTGGCTAGTGTTATTAACAAATGTAAACTTACCTTAAAATTTAAAAAAATTAATGGAAAACCATGCAATTAAAAAAATGATAAATTTTAAAAAATTAAGAAGAGTCATACCTCTTGCGCTCCTGACTGAAATTGTTATAGGTCCACAAGGGCCTAGTATAACACAACGGTGTATTAGCTTATATTAAGCCGAGTCGCGAACCACAGCGTTTTACTCGCGCTGCCAACTGTTATGAACTGCTTTATTGAACTGCTTTCCAATTGAGCGCCAAATTGGCAACTTTCAAAACGAATTTAAAATGATTAAAACATACAGATTCCCTTTGTTTTTAGTTATTTATTTACCGAATAATTTAAATTCACATACATTTAGGTTTACATATACATGTTCATTCATATGAATATAGGTTGTCTTGTAGTTTGTATGTGTATATATTTATATTTTAGGTGGTGTTATCCCTCAATTATGGGGCTTAGTTTTCAACAGCGTTCCCTCTAGGCTACAATAAATAAACACTATTTGTAGGAAATATATTTGTATATGCAGTTTTTGTACATTTCGCTTTGTTTTTGCTGTTTTTCGGTGTTTTGTTGAGTGGCCTTCCGAGTGCGTATTTTATGTTCTTCACATATTTGCAAACTAATAGTGTTTTGCCTAAATCGGAGGTATTTCAGCATTTATTCTGTTGTTCTGTTGTTTCGGTTTATTTTCATGTCAGCAATGTTGTTCTTTGTGCTGCCGCTGGCATGGGACAAGTGGTGTAGAAGGATGCGTTTAGAAAAACTTGTATAATTATAGTGTATAATATATATATTTATATGCTGGCTCTCCCTAGAGTATGTACTTCTTTGTCTAGTTAACACGTGCAGTGCTATGTATTTTTCAAGTCTTTGTTTAGGTTTAAGTTACACACACACATTCAATTTTTGTAGTCTGCAATATATGTACTGGGATTAAATAGCGTATTTTACACACATTATAAGAACCGACTCCCCCAGTTAGTTCGTGCGACAACACCAAAAGTACAAAGATTTATGCGAAAGAACTCATCGACCAACCCTCGTTTCTTGCTATTCAGATGCATTCGGAATACTTACTGTAAGTACATATAAAATAGGCTAAAGTGCTCCAGAAAATGCTCTTTGCTGAGTTTTTCTTGATAGACGTACTCGGCTGGAAGGAATTATATGTGTTTAGCTTAACAATTAGCATAAGTTCTCCTCACTTCACATCTCGCTCTTCGTCTTTTTTGTATCCTGTTTGTCAAACCGTCGTCGACGAGTCGACAAACGCACACAGGATCGAATGGCAAAAGGACAACAGCGAATGGCGATGGCAATTTGTCAACTGTCGGCGACACAAAGGGGCGACTTCCTGCATGATTGACGACCACTCACCTATAGGAATTATTATTATTATTATTTCCCGTGCGGTGTATTCATAATTATTTAAGAAATGCACACTCGACTGCCCTCCTTGCGAAAAGGAGGCGACAGGCTCCGGCTCCTCAAGTGTCTGCTGAAGTCGATGGAAATGTCAACAAGTCTGGCTGACAGTTTTTGGTTTTGGTTTCTGCGATTACCGATTTCCCATTGTACCCTACCTTCCCTGGTTTTCCCTTCAGATGGTATGTGTGTTCTTTGTATTTTCTCAAGAGGTTGCACAAAATGCACAACAAAAAAACAAGAAAACAGAACCGTTAAACCAATTAGCCACAAATATAATTTTCATGGACATTCATTTTCTTCGAAGTTTCTGTCGTTGCTTAGGAACTTTTGATTGAGCTTCTTGGAGGGCTAGTTAGCTGCAGCGCATATATATGATATATAGAGTTGAGATTTTGATTTCGTAGAACATTATAAGCTTCTGGGGGCGGCGACCCGCCCAAAAATGCATTTGGAAAATTCACACAGACACGGTTAGTAGTACACCTATATAGAGCAATTGAATGTTTTTCTTTTCTTTTCTTTGTAGTGGAAAATCATATTTCCTAATGGTGCCCAATGGCCTAGCGGATGTAGTGCCACATGGCCGTGGGCTTGCGGGCATTGTTAATCATGTCGTGCCAGTGCTGGCATCCAGTTCCGCTTTCCTGGGGCCCCAAGCCGCAGCATCCGATTTCCGCGGCCTCGCTCCCAGCACCCACCACATAGATCTGCGGAGATATAATTTAGGTATATGTACAGAAGTGAAATACACTGAGTGGCACGGGGGGATTTCAATTAAAACTCGGCCGGGCATTAAACCGGGGCTATTGCCCGGAATTAGCAGCCGAGCTGTTAAAAACGGCGGAGGCCCCCGGTTTATGGCCCAATCCGGCCAAAAGGGAAGGCACAGGCAAGGGCTAAGGCTATGGGCTAAAGGTTACCTCGATGGCTGCATTGTGTAGATAATTTGATTGCAAATTAAACGTAAACGCCTCGTTCCAAATGGGGTTGGTGGGATCGTCGGACTTCGTAATGCTCGTCTTTTTCTTCTTGATGCGCTTGCCGTTTTGAATCAGGTAAATCTGAAAAAAATATTATAAAGGGTTAGAGGATTGCTTTTAAGTTATAAATAGTGTTAATACTTTGTTAAATTGAAATTTAACAATTTCTTCTTTTTTATCCATTTTTGAATCATATTTAAATGATTACAAATTGTTTTTATAAATTCATCATAAATTTTAACTATGATCAAATCAAGTTTTATTAAAAGTTTATAACCATTCAACGATAGCGAAAAATCTGATAATTTAGAAATGATTTTCTGCTCCAATTCATCTTAACACTTATTTTCGCTACCCACCTTCACATATGGTTCCTGAAGAGTTTCCAAATTCCTGGCCTTCATAATGACTACTGTCAATCGCTCAGCCTGCGGTAAATAGTTCAAGGAGCAGAGCAGCTCCGGTCGATCCTCCTTGGGTTTCTTGGTGCGCAGCAGGTCTCCCCAGATCTGAAAGTACTTGGCATTAACCTCTGTATAAGCACTTGCCAAAAAAAGGTACCCACCTCCACAGACTTGGAGAGATCCAGACCATCCACAGAGATGCGAACCTCTCCGATTATGTCGTTGTGTGAGTAGCGATCGTAGTCGAGCACCTGGAGGATCAGCTCCTTGCCTTGGAGCTGATCGCGGGAAACTGGGAACTTGAAGTGCTGGTCAAAGTAGGGATTCGATTCGCCACGATGGATGTGGGTCTGTCGCTTCCGGCTGTCGACCTCCGGTTGCAACATCAGCCGGACATAGGGATCCCGGAAACCACCCTCCTCGATGGGGCTGAGACTGTGAGCTAAGGTAGTAAATTAATTTATGGAAAGGTTAGATCAGTTTTTCATACTTGAAAATTGAGTCTATTATTCAAACTAAATTTTTATTTCGCCTAAAACTATTTTTCTTTACTTAAATTTCCTGTCTCATCTACATAAAGGTTTAAACTCAAAAAAGATAAAACATATCAGATTTCAACTTAGCAAACTTACAAACATA